>NC_134206.1:240465781-241090781 GCF_965140235.1 Caretta caretta
ATCCCACAGAACAAAACATATGTTTTAGAACTTAATTACTATTATTATAAGCTATTGACATATTTAGTACACTGAATCTAAAATTAAATTTGACTGGATTATTAAGTTAAAACTACAGCATAGAGAAATAAAACATCCTCTAATTACCATAGTGATATTATAGTCAAACCATAGGCTTTCACATGGTGTTGTGGTAAAACACAACTTCATTTTTAGATTAGCATATGAGCAACTATTATAGACGAATGATAGTTGTTGTAGTTCAACAACAGTCACTTGGGTTTTATGTGAACCAGCTGAGTTTTGGATTGTTTTGTTCACATCGCATATAGTGCTGTCAGCAACCATACCACTTTAGAAAATGTTCCCCCAGACACCTCAAAAGGGCCAGCAATAATCTTTGTATCATAAATTGAAGTATGTTTTCTTCTGTAAAGGTCTGATCTGAAGTCCATGGAAAGATTCCTATTGCCTTCAATGGACTTTGGAGCAGGTTCTGGCCCCAATTCAGCAAGGTACTTAAGCATGTGCCTAACTTCAAGCACATCTTATGTAATCCCACTGAAGTCAAAGTGTTCAAAGAAATCATTTCAATGCCAGTGCAGAATCATAAGACTCTACTGTATTATAAGGCAAAAAACATAGGGAATCCTGTGCAGTACAATTCTGCAAAGTCACTGGGCAGATGTACAACGGTATTTAAAAATAAATAAATTTCTGCTCCTACATAGTACCTACTGTTCTCAAAGGATAAACATAACAATATCTTTACAAATAATTCTGAGGAATGACTCATGCTCTTTCCCCACCCCCTCTCCTTTCATTGTTTTGCTCTTTGAATTCCCTTTTTCCCCTCACAAACTCCTTTCAGAGAGCATGCATAAAGTATAGATAATTAGACTTGCTGCTTTGTAGCACGTTCCTTGAAAATGTCCTTGGAATTAAGACAACAGTAGACGAATTGTATCAATTAGTGTTTACAACAGGCAGTAGATGTTCCACCGACCTTCAGAATATAGCTTTAACATGCAGGAAAACAAATTGTGAAATCTTCTAGGCTTGGAAAATGCAAGTGTTAGCCGTATGAAAAAATACTCATGTTTTTATATACTGTTGACCGTTGGTCATCTATCCATCTCCTTGCTGGTCTTCCCATGCTATAATGACCCACAACCATTCCTTCCATGATAACTTTTGAGGTTGTTTCAGTCTCTATGCCTGATGTGACCGAAGTACAGAAGTTTGCATCTGTTGATCTCCAACAACAGAGTCCACTTCTCTCCAGTAATATTTCTAACATAAGCGTTCATCTTCTTTTCTATCCAGGAGATACTCAAGAGTCTTTGCCATCACCACATCTCAAAGTCTTCAATTTTCCTCCTCTCAGCAGGATTAGTTTCCCAGGATTCACATCCATATGTTGCTATGTTAAGTTACGCTTTTTCACCAGTCAAACTTTCATACATTTTGAGATGTCACAGTTTTTCTACACTTTCATAGGGAGACCATGACTGAGTGAGCCATCCCTAATCATTATCTGATTTCTTTGGAGCAGCAACTTTAGTTGAATACGTATGATCCAGGTAACTAAATTCATTTGCTCCCTCTACAGCTTGACAGTTAATCGTGATGCCCACTTGCATCCTCTTCATCTATGTCTATGTACACACATTTTGTTTTTGCCATGTTCAGGGACAGCCCATGTTCCTCACTAACTGGTTTTATAGACTCCAAAAATTTTTGCATTGAACTAGTGGTTGCAGTGAAGCACGTCATATCACCAGCATATCTGAGGTCAGTGAAAGGTGTCCACCAATGGAAATCTCAGCTCCTTCTATGTTATCAACATTTTCCAGGGCTTATCTGATAATAAATTCTGCGTGCATGCTGGAGACTTGGGTACAGAATGAATCTTTGTTTCTAAGCCTGCCCAGTGGAAAAGCCATTTGCTATCATCCACTACTGTTCACAACATGGTCTGTTGCTGACAGTGGAGACTTGTGCGGAGTTCAGTGAGATACTTTGGAATCCCAGTGTCTGCCAGTATCATTCAAAGAGGGTCACGTCAGATGATATCAAATGCTTCGGAGTAGTCAGTGAAATACATAATCAACTGGGGATTATACTCCCTGCATTTTTCAGTGATATTATGGATATTCTCAATTTGATCACGACTGCCTCATTCCTCTTTGAAACCAGCTTGTTGTGCTGGTAATTCTTTTCTCATTTGCTTCATGTGATCCTCAGTTATGTAGCGCAGCAATTTACTCACATGCAATATCATGCACTCTGTTATATCTTCTTTGCCTTATTGGCAGTTAGCAAAAATTGTCTACTTATAAATAGAGCAAGCTAGAAAGGGAAGCCATTAAGAGGCAATGAATATGTAATTCCACAATGCAGGATTTGGGCTTGTTTTTAAAGAGTTATTTTTCTGCCTATAACTATACTTTACAACCTCCTAGATATTTAGAGACAAGCAGGACCATGTAGTCTATGCCCCCTATCCCCATAATCAGCTAATACCTCCCTTCATATGCGCTGTATGTTATTGTCCATCTTCAGCTTTGCAACTGTTTCCCAAAACAGCCACATAGTTATATCTGGAGATCTTTCTATAAGATAGCTCAAACAGAAGTTATGGGCTTGATGCAGGAAATGCAGGGCAAGGTTCTGTGGCAGGAGGTCAGAGTAAGTCAGTGGTTCTCGAACTTTTGTACTGGTGACCCCTTTCACATAGCAAGCATCTGAGTGCGACCCCCCCCCTTATAAATTAAAAACACTTTTCAAATATTTAACACCATTGTAAATGCTAGAGGCAAAGCGGGGTCTGAGGTGGAGGCTGACCGCTCACGACCCCCCATGTAATAACCTTGCGACCCCCTGAGGGGTCCCAATCGCCAGTTTGAGAACCCCTGGACTAGGTGATCATAGTGGTCCCACCTAGTCAAGCACCACACACA
The DNA here is from genome assembly GCF_965140235.1 of Caretta caretta. Taxonomy (NCBI): domain Eukaryota; kingdom Metazoa; phylum Chordata; order Testudines; family Cheloniidae; genus Caretta; species Caretta caretta. Next base: position 240,468,745 of record NC_134206.1, read on the forward strand.
AAAAAAAAATACAAAAACCTCACTCATTGCCACATTCAGCACTAATTTGCAGTCTCAGCAAATAGACCAAAGGGTATGTTGTCCTGGAGACTGTACTACCTTATCCCCAGAAGGTGAGGATTGCTAGCCTCTGGCAAGGTGCAGTGGGGTCACTTGAACTCTCTAGATCATTTACAACCTGCCCAGATTTCTACCAAATGGCATTTGTATAGGCAGACTGCCCTTCTCTCAAGTGTCTGTTCATAATCTACACTATGCTCAAGAATACAGCTGAACAATATGACTGGCAAGAGAAACCATCTGCTGCCAGAAAAAGCACATACCCGGATATTTATCAAGGTTGCTGAGAAGAGATGTGCATATCCCTGCAGCATTCAGCTTGATGTTAGCATGGTGCTAGGGAAGGCTGAACTGGAACTAAGACTTGAGCAATCCTTTACTCATCCTTCAAACGATGCCCAAGACAAAGTATTTAGAGGTTTAGTAAAAGAATTGATTACCACGATCATCAGGCCTCTCGCCTTTTTAACATGCTTGGGCATGTGGTAATGGTAGCCTTGCCTCAGTTTTCCTTTTTTGTCAGTTTAGAAGCATGGCCTGAAGGATTCATACTCTCTTTGCAGTTCCAGCCCTACAAATGGGTCATTTGAGTTCCTCCCCTTTCACTGTAGGAAGGAGTCTCACCCCAGTGTCCTAAGCATCCTGTGACGGGCTTCCAACTGATAGCTCTGGGCCCCTGATATCTCCCTCTCCCTTCTTCACCAGAGGGAAAACAAAGGAAATTAAAAGAGAAACAAAAATAAAGTCCAACCGTCTTATGTTAGGATTGCCACCCAAAATCTGGGACTCCAGCAGTCTCTACCCATTCCCTGTGGGGCACAGGCTTGCCATCTCCTCTGGGTTCCAACCTAGGGATTCTGTGTTGGAAAGTCAAAGAATGTTTGACTAAGTCTCCTGCTACCTCCTACCTCTGGCTCTGGCTCTGGGAGGCATCTTCTGTGTGGTAACCTTCCCTGGATCCTTTGGCCAGGAAACTTGTCTCTCTGAATGGCTTTTCCCCCACCCAGTGCTATAGAGCTCCCACACAGGAGCTATCATCCAATCCAGTAGCCACCCTGCTCTGTCTGGGTTTCAGCTTCTTATCCCAGCTGTTGCAAACCAACAATTTAGCAGCTGAGGGAAAGAGATTGCTCTTTTCATTAACTTTTCAGAGTCTGCAGCTGTGTGGAGTCAGTTATACCTCATCTCATTTTCACATGCTTCTACGTTTCCTGGCTTTGGCTAGGACCAGCAGCAGGATGCTCTCATATTTCCAGCTGACTAGTAAAGGGAAATACCAGGAATCTCATGAAAGGATCAGTTCTCTTGAGATTTCCAGACCAATTTTGCAGACCCAGCTACAGTTCAGATAGGCAACAAAACTTCTGGGTGTGGATTTGGCTCAAGTAATTCAGGATTTATGAAGCATTAATAAAGCTATGTATGGATAAAAGTTGTAAGAGAGGATTACTGAAATTCTGCCACAAAGCCTATGGTTTGGGCCCAATCCTGTGAGGGGCTAGTACCAAGTGCACTTAACTCCTATTGACATTGGCCAGAGCTAAGAGCACTCATTATCTTGTAGGATCTGACCCATTACCAGCAGCATTCGGGTTTAGTTGGCTTTAAAAAAATAAACACACACAACAACAGAAAGTCATCACTCTTGGCATTTAATGCAAGAGAAAGTACGGTAGCAGAAACCCACCCTAAGACACTCATCTAGTGCGCTGCTATGGTGTGCCACCTCCCTACCCCATTTGTCTGCCTTGTCGAGTGCACAGGATGGCAAATCAAGACTCCACAGTCCTATTCCCTGCTCTGCAACTGGCTTAATGTGTAACCTTTGGCACTTCACTCAATGTCGCTGGCCCTCTGTAGAATAATAGAGACTCTTCCACCTACCATAAGTGAAGAGTGTTGAGATGGAAACACTAATAAATAGCATTACTGTCTCCTTCACCAACTCTCAGCTCCACACAGCCCCTATGCCTGGACTAGTCTCCCCAGTAACATGTCAACCTCCTTCCACCTCCACCGTCAAGAAACAGTTGATAATTCTATCTGCAAATAATTCAGAGTAGTTGGGAACAAAAAAACAAGACACAGCTTCTTCTATCTCAGTGACTGACTGTTCTCTAGCAGGTTCACAGAATAGAGAAGGATCTGGCCATGTCCTCCAGCTGCCTGGCCTATCTTTCTTGGGGCTGGGAATCACTGCTTGGATATGTTGACCAGGACTTTGGCTAGCAATCAGCAGAGCAGAGTGCTAGACCACCATCCTGTTTAGCTCCTGCCCATACACCCATAAAACAAGGCAGCAACTAGACATTAACAACAATTACACAATGTTTTTCAGACATCAGTCCTCTCAAGAAAATTGTGCAATAGGTTAGTACAATTAGTCCAATTTACAGATGGAAAAAACTGAGGCACAGCGGTAATTGGATTTGCCCAAACGCACAGAGGGAATAAGTAGTACTGGTGCGTTTAGCATTCAGGAGTACACAACCTCCCATCAGGATCAAGTCTCTAGACTATGCTGCATGAGAATATTTAGGCTATAAGAAAGGAGGACTTGTGGCACCTTAGAGACTAACATTTATTAGAGCATAAGCTTTCATGGGCTACAGCTCACTTCATCGGATGCATAGAATGGAACATATAGTAAGAAGATATATATACACATACATAAGTTGGAAGTTGCCATACAAACTGTAAGAGGCTAATTAGTTAAGATGAGCTATTAGCAGCAGGTAAAAAAAAACGTATAGTGATAATCAAGATGGCCCATTGAGATAGTTGACAAGAAGGTGTGAGGATACTTAACACGGGGAAATAGGTTTCAGAGTAGCATATTGAATCTATTTAGGCTATGTCTACACTAGATAGCTTACAGCAGCGATGCTGCACCGATGCGGCGGCAACGCTGCAAGGCCACGTCTACACTAGCACTTATGTCAGCAAAATGTATGTCACTCAGCGGTGTGAAAAAACACCCCACTGAGCACAATTCGCATTGCCAACATAAGCGCTCATGTGCACAAAGCGGTGAGCAAGAGAGCTTCTCCCGCCAACATCGCTACCGCCGCCATTGAGCTGGCGTTATTAGGACAACAGGAGAGCGCTCTCCCATCAGCACAATGCAACTAGACAAGCGTTTTTACAGCGGCACTGCTGTACTGGTACAGCTGTGCCACTGGAAGCTTGTAAGTGTAGACATGGCCTAGGATCTCTCCTGTAGCTGCTCTATGCAGATGGGAGAGAGCTCTCCTGTAGATGCAATTAATCCACCCCCAACAAACAGCAGTAGCTGTGTCAGCAGAAGACGCTCTGCTGCCAACATAGCACTGTACACATGAGCACTTATGCTGGCAAAACTTATGTCGCTCAGGAGGGTGGAACACTCACATGCCTGAGCAACTTAAGTTTTGCTGACATAACTCGTGTAGACATAGCCCTAATGTATGGCCAAGCTTATGGACTAAATAGTCTCATGCATGGCATTTACCTTAGGTAACAATGGACTAAATAAATTCATCCCAGAAATCAACTGAATTTGCACCAAATTTACCCTCTTAACTTTAAAATTCCCCTCTCTGTCTCAAGCAGCTAATCTCTGCTGCATTTTCCACAGTTGCTCCACACCGAGAGCTTCCATCAATATCTGAACGTGCCCTGAACACAGAGTGCCAACTGGAGAAGAGAATTTTGCCCTAATCTGGTGAGAAAAGTTGCGATGCACATTGAACTGAGTAGCTTAGCTGCCTGGGTCTATAGCAAACAGCGATTTACCAGCCTTAATTTAACACTCCTTCAGCAAGTTTATTTCGTTAGTGCCAAGCCATGCTTTTGTCCTTTGACGTAGGATCCAGTATGAAAAGGAGCTTTAAGCAGCATATGTGAATATAAAGCTTTGTGAGCTGTTCACCTGGTGATTATAGTCTGTCTGTGATGACAAACAGATTCCTCAATGTACCTTGCTTGTATTTTACTCTAACGACTAAAGCTGTATTCTGTAGGTGACTATTGATTCCCCTTTCTCTCAGTTTCTTCTCACTTTAATCCAGTACATAAACAACCAATCACCCCTACCTATTCCTACCAGATTCAGGATTTAGCTTCTGGTCAGATGCACATTTATTTTGTTAATTAAAAGTCAATATCCAGCCAAGAATGCAGCCCTCTATCCCTTGTAAGCATTGCAAATGAGCTCATAACAAGGATGACCAGTGGCAATGACAGTTCCAGATGACAGGCAAAAATTCTACCCTTGCTTCTCCATGCCATGTATGGGGTGAGGGTAGGGAAATGGAGCACTTCCCACTATGCACTAGAGGTCAGGGCCATCCTGCCAATGCAGACCCTGATGGAGGGGAAGCGAGAAGTGGCCTTAGTTGAGTTTCTAAAATGATAATGTGCATAGCCTTCACCCATGTTCCATGCTGCCAATTGGCGCTGCCAGCTGAAGCACATGTGGAGGGGAGTTAAGAGCCTGAACAAATGACTAAGTTGACAGAACTTGCCACCATGGAGCAATGGAAAGTTTGCACTTTCATAAGCCAGGCCTGTCACTTAGGGCATGATCCAGTGGCCTTCAATGACTTTAATTTCAGTGGGCTTTGACTTAGTGCTCATCCATCTTGCCGTTCTCAGAGTATGTTGAGTGGGTTGGATAGGAGGGAAGAAAAGGTTCCCTGCACTTTTCCATTCCCTTTGATCCCCCAGCACAACACAGGGTGAAGTTTTCCCTTTACACCGGGGTACACCAGGGCTTGCACAAATAAAAACTCCTCAGCTGATGCACATCCAGCTCCAGCAATTCTAGTTTGTCAGTTTCTGAAAGGGATCAGCTCTCTGTTTCCTAAAGCCAAGGTCAGTGACAACACAGTTTCTTAAAATTTCCTCTCTTCTCTGTTTCAGAGTAGCAGCCGTGTTAGTCTGTATTAGCAAAAAGAAAAGGAGTACTTGTGGCACCTTAGAGACTAAGAAATTTATTTGAGCTTAAGCTTTTGTGAGCTACAGCTCACTTCATCAGATGCATTCTCTTCTCTGTGTATCTCTCAATCTTGGCCTGCATGGGATCCTCCAGTTCTAGAATCCTTCCATTTTGTTTTTGGCCCCAAATCATAGTGATTTATTGACCCCAGAGATGCTGGAACTATTTGTATAGTGGGGTGCTGAGAGCCATTGAACCAAACTGTAAACCCTGTATATGATGGAAACCACTTCAAGCCCAGGGGTGCAGCAACTCTGATTGACCCTGTCTGCAGATAAAAAAAGAAGCACTCAGTTGCTGGTTCCTGTTGCAAATACATTCACCTTTCTAGATACTTATATGGCCCCCTTCATCATAGTAGCCAAGTGACCATTTGGACAATCAGTTCTTTCTAATCTTATTGCTGAATATCTGCTGTGTTTCTGACCTTCAAAACAACCTATAACATACTCTCCAATTGTTTAATACATAAATTACAGAAAGTTTTTGAGACCAACATAAAAGAAATCAAACCATTTCACATGGACAGAGAACTGGGCTGGGACTCAGGAGATCAGAATTCTACTCCCAGCTCTGCCACTGGGCTAATCAGTGACCTTGGGCAAGTCACTTCACCTCCGTTCAGCAGTTTCCCCGTCTGTAAAATGGGGATAATGATACTGGCCTCCTTTGCTTTAAAATTTACTGATGGAAAACACTACACAAGAACTGGGTATTATTACCACAGCATATATTTTCAATGTTTTGGCCTTACCAGTAGGCCTAAATTTTCAAGAATAACTTCTTGAAGAGCACCCACTCTCTGAAAATCAGGCCTCTTGAACGTGTCTCAAATTGGGAACCCCAAAAATCAAGGTACCCAGAATCACTAGCCATTTTTGGAAAATTCTGGCCTTAAAGTCTTACCAAAGGTTATATTTTCTTTTCACTAAGCCAGAGCAAAACTCTGCAGTGCCATCTTGTGATACTGAGAGGTGCACATTGAGCATCAAGCTTTACCTTCACAGTAACCCTATTATAATGATAATTGGTAAAGGCAATAGGTATAGACTTAGGCAGGTGCTTAAAGCTAAGCCTGTTTATGAGCTTTGCTGAGTCAGGTCCTAAAACATTACAACCCCCCTCTCTTTCTACCAAGGTAAATAATAAAGAATGGTCTAGTGGTTAGAGCAGAAGACCATCAGCCTGAACCTGACCCTGTAGGCCCTATTTCTGGCTTTGCTATTAACTTGCTGAGTGAGCTTGGGCAAGCCATTTAGTCCCTCACTTATAAAATAGGGCTAATAATACTTGCCCACCTCACATGGATGTAATGCAAGTCGATCTTTGCATGATAAGTAATAATGCTTTGGGCCCCTTCGATGGAAGATGCTGTTTAAATGCAAATGCTGTTATTACTGAATGTTTTAAGTCAGAGTTACGCACTACTAGGAATGTCCTTTGGAAGAAAGCTCACGAGAGAAACCTTTTACTTTGCATTTGAAACTAAGCTGAATAAAAATAATCATGGATTTGCTCCTTTTCGATTCTCATTTGCCGAGTCAATCTACAAGCGTGAGGTAAATAGTAACGCGCACGCTGGGAAAGCCGGGGATAAAACATTCCTCTCTGTTACCATATTCTTTGCTTGTAGTCACAGTAAATAAAAACCATTATTGATGAAAATAATTCAGTAGCTTCTGTTCCCAGAAAGAAAGATCATCTGTCTCCACCTCTCCAGCAATTAGTTGCATAAATGTAACCCGACACCTGTGTTTTTTTAACGAGGGAGAACGTTCAAAGACTGAATGCAACACACTCAAAATAAAATTACAGGAAAAGTGCTGTAGCATATAAAGGAGACAGTGCTGCTATGGGTATAACTGCACGGCAAGGACACTCACTGAGACTTAATGAACATGAGCTACATTTCTGATTTATTTAGACAAACAAGTATCAAATTACCCCCAGTGGCTCAAGCACAGCAAGAATCAAAAAGAGTAGTTCCTCCAGAAGGAAAGACTTTGATTTGGGAAGACGGGGTTTCCATGGTACTGTGCTCAATATTGCCTCCCCAGTCAGCTCTCAAACTCAACATAATTGGTGAAGCGAGAGTTCAAAATGCTAATGTATTATTCACCCTGCTTACCAAGGCCATGCAATCCCTCTGCCCTAGTTATCCTCTGGTGTGTGTGGTTCCTGACAGAAATTAAAAAGGTGGCTGCAGTTTGGTAACATGACCGGAACCTCTCTGAAAAAACATCTTCCTTGATTCCATAAACTGTGGAGGAACCAAACAAAGAACGTTACCTGGTGTTTGATTGTTAGGTCAGAGAAACTTCCCAACCACAATTCATCTAAATAGTTCGGTTTGTGCCTGCATTCGTATTTAGTTTGAAGCAGGTAGATGGTTAAGCCTCACAGGGGCTCGGATTCCAATGATATATTTAGATACCTGGAATATAAAATGATACTATGCTGTCCCCAGATTTATGACTGACTGTAGAGGACTGGGCATTTCTGGCATCTTAAACCAAACCAATCATGTGAGTTTGGTAGTCACATCACAGAAAGGCTGTATACATTGGATTTGAAATGCTTCCACTCCTGTGTTCCAGTAAAGCAGGACTATTCAAGGGAGCAAAGTGCATCCTGCTGAGCTCCAAAATATGGTTTCTGTGGCTCTTTCCTTATAATTTCAGTGGAAGGGCAAAGCTAATGAAAATGTATTTACATTAATTTTTACTACTCTAGAATAAAAAAGCAGCTATCCCACACGCTGGCAAAGTTTCCCAGTCTTAAAACTACACATCCAAAAAACAGACCCATAAATGACCCCAAGTTCATATCAAATAATAAGACAATTGATTAAACTCCTGTGACAGGAGTTCCCTGGGGCGCAACCTGGATTGTGGGACAGCTGAGCAGGGCCGGCCCACAACATTTCGGCACCTGAGGCGGGAAGCTTAAATGATGCCCCCTTGCCCCCTCACTTGGACCAAAACTTTGAAAGGTCTCAATTCTGCCTTCTTCCTGTTCTGCTCCTCTCATGGTACTGCTCTGCTACCTACCCCAATAAAGGAGAGCTAACAATTTAAAATGCCTTGTTCAAAAATTTTAAGGAACACTTCACTTCCAAATGCCTGAACAGCAAATGTATCTTTTCTTGTCTGCATAGTAAACACTGGCATTTTTATCAGTTTGAATAATCAAAGTGGTGCTTTCCGTGCCTTCTTGGTTGCAAAGATTTGAAGTGCTTCCTGCTGAAGGTCCACAGCCTGGGCCAGCTCATGCTCTGTTGAGATGGTTGCAAGGCTGACCAGCCTCTCCTGTATCATTGTGGAGCACAGATGTGATTTTATTAACTTCAACTTGGAGAAGCTGTGTTCTCCACTGGCAACTATTACAGGAAGTGGTAGAAGTATGCGCAGAGCAACAAAAGCATTTGGAAAGAGGGTGGTCATCTTATTCATGCACGTATATTCCAGAACAGCCTTTGGAGTTGATCCTGCTGAAATGTACCTTGAAAGCATCAATATCGCGCATGTCATCATGTGTCAACCTTGTCTCTAGTGCCCTGCATTGCTGGTGTAGGTCTTCTTCAGGTATAGTGAGGAGTTTTGGAATATCATACAACATCCCAAATACTGCTGTGTTCCTTGAGCTGCATGGAACGTTCCTCAACTGACTGTATTGCACAATCTAGCACCTGGTTAAAGAATTCAACTTTGAATTGTTGTTTGGGCTCTCTTATGGGATTATCCCATATCTCGTAATCAAAATGTCTTCTTCTTTGGTGACTCTTGTATTCTTGAATGGGTGGGAAAGTTGCTTCAGTGTGAAGTTCCTCTGCCAGTGTAAACGTTCCTCTTCAGAACGTTTTGAAATCCCTCATCTGACCGGCAAGACTGTAGGTATGACTTTGCTTTGTCCAGTTGTTCCATTGCTCCAGATCTATTAAGGTCAACACCTTGGAGTCTCTTGCTTACAACATTTATTTCAAACAGTATGTCATGCCACAACACTAAGCCACACAAAAATTTGAAGTTCTGTATGTTTCTGGTGATTCCATTTCCCTCTGCCACGGTTCTCCCACGAACAGTTCCTGTCATAGCATTATCCTCTATAATGGCAACTGTGGCATCCTCAATCATCCCAATTTGGTGTTTGATAGGCTTTATCACCTCCACTCGACCTTCCCATCATGTGGCACTCAGTGGTTTCAGTGTCAGAGAGGATGTTCCCAGATGTTGCTTCAAAATTTGCCATCGATGAGTTGATGCAGAGACAAATATATAGATGCTTTGAATTACATTAAAAAATTCAGCAGCCTCACTAGAAGCTGATGCTGCATCACTGACCATCAAGTTCAATGAATGAGAACTGCATGGGACAAAAAAAGCTAGAGAATTTAACTCTCGGATCCGTGTCTGCACTCCTCTGTTCTTTCTTCTCATGTTGGCATGATTATCATAGCCCTGACCTCTCATGTCAGCTATTGCAATTCCCGTTATCTTCCAGCTTTTTAAGAAGCACATTTGTCATACCAGCTCCTGTAGTATCATCAATGTCAATAAATTCTAGAAAATGCTCTCTGACAGTCACCATTGCAGGGACATTTTCACTAGGTTGTTACAAAACACACCATTCAAGTCATTTGGTCCGCATGGCTGATGTCAGGTGTGCAGTCCAGAATAACAGAGTAATAGTTTGCTGACTTCAGATCTGCCACAATCTTTTGTTTGACTTTTGTTGCCAGTAACTGTATGATCTCATTTTGAATTGTTTTTCCAAGGTAGTGGTGGGTGCACTTTTCTTGGGTGGTGACTCTTCTTAGATGCTCCTGAAGTACAGCATCAAACTCAGCCATCAGCTCTGCAATTTTAAGGAAGTTTCCATTGTTTGGCACATACAGCTGATCTGAAGTGCCACACAGTGCTAGGTTTTGGGTAGCAAGCATTCTCACAATGGCAATGAGCATGTAAAGAACATTTTGCCAATAAAGAGACTCTGATGCAATCTTCTCTTGAGGCTGATCATCTGTGGTGGCCTTTAATCTTAGTCTCATCTCAAGTTCTTTCCACCCATGGAATGCTCTCTGGTGATTTGCTGCCTTCTCATGCCATACCAGATTTCTAGCCAGATTTTTCCAGTCCTTTGTTCCTGTAGAACCCAATGCGGCTGGAACATTAGACTGGAAGAGTTTGCAAAAAAAAGGTATGCAGCATTCTGGGGTTTTGAGTACATAAGCCATGGCCTCTCCACTTTGTCACCATTGGGGATTTCACACCAGTAATGTGTTGGATGAGAACTTCTGTTTTCATTGTCTTTGGGGAACGTGAAGTTTTTCACTTGCTGTGGCCCATGCAGTACAAGGAAGTCCCTCAGGCTACTGCTCAAGTGGGTCCACAGTCCTGGATCATCTAGACTTAAGGAACTAAACTCAGCAGCAGCTGTTTCTTGCTCCTCCACCACACTCTTCTCTCATCTAAACTTTTCTTCAGGAATGTACATGGTTACATCCATTTGAGATGGCGATATGGACGCTGCAGTAGCTGCCAGGTCACCTGCACTCTGACTAACTGGAAGATCAGGCATCTCCTCACTGCTCGCATCCTCACTGGGGCTGGAAGGCTCACCATGAACATTTGTGTCTATGTATCTCAGGAGAGCTCCTTCCTGCTTAGATAGAAAAGCTTCCTTTGCTTGCTTGCTTTTTCTGAATGCTGCCCCAGAGGGGCGTTTTCTTCTTTCACTCATGACTGCTGTTCTGTACCAGCTATAGTGGCTCTCAACACTCAGCTGAAGGGGACAAATAAGCAGGCTGGTAGGAGGCCCTGAGTGAGGGAAGATATCAGCATCTTAAGGGCCTAACTGGCTCCTACTACTTCAGTTGACTGCCTGTTCTCCTCAAGTGGGTTCAGGGAAGCAGCAGGAAACAGGAAGCTCCCTGAGAAGCTGGTGTTAATCAGTCCAGGCTCCTGGGGGTGCTAGAGAGGTACATAAGAGGCTCCTCCTCCTCTTTCTCCCTGCAGCTCCTGCTGCTTTCTGTTATTCCCTCTCACCTTTTCTCCTGCCTGCCTGTTATGTCTCTTGTGCCCTCCTTCCTCCAGCACAGCACTCCACCATCTCTGTGCATCTAGAGCAGAGATAATCCATGCACCGGTAGCAGACACAATTTTCTACACTTCTGGGTCCTAGTGGCATCCCCCCCCAGTCTGGTACCTGAGGCAGCTGCCTCAGTTCTCCTCATGGTAAGGCCAGTCCTGCCGCTGAGTCTTCTATCCCACCAACCTGGGCTGGCCCTCACACTGGAATGCTGATGTCAAGCTACAAACCTCTGACAGGCACTGAACATACACAGACATCCACAGGCAGGAGCACACCCAACTGAATTACATGAGTGATCTCCCAGTCATTCATGAACCATAGGCTCCAGCCAATTGCCCCCAGCTCCAGTCTTATACCCCAGGACTGTACCCTCTTACACTGCTAAGGGCTCCCTTGTGCAGTTCAAGTTCATTAAGTAGTTTACCACTCCCACAGTGTGGAATGGACACACACTAGCCTTTGTAAACTGAGCTGAGATTTCCCAAGCACTTCAACCAAAACGCACTGTTCTGGGTAAAATAGAAAACAGATGTATTAACTATAGAAATATAGACTAAGTGATTATAAGAAGCAAACAGAGATCAAAGTTGGTTACTTAAGAAATAAACTAAAATTTGCAGCCTAAGATCTACAAACTAAGCAGGATTTGAATCAAGCAGTGCCTCGCTTTGACAAATGGTACAAGCAGGTTTCAGTTCTTCAATAGACAGGCTGGGACCCACCTACCAGCCGGAGACCACCCTTCCCCAGTCCCAAGTCTTTGTCCTCTAGACGTTCTTCCGAGTGTTGAGTTGGGGGAGAGGGGGAGCGGGAGGTGAGGCCAAGTGATGATGTCACTTGGCCTCTTTTATATTTTCTTCCAGCTTTCTGGAAAGATCTTTGCTGTGACGTGGGGATCAGGCAGCCCGCATTGGTCAAGAAGTCTTATTGCATACATGATCTCTTTGAAAGGTCTCTGGGATGGTTGTTGGGAGAGTGGAGTCCCTTTAATGAGCCATCAGCACATGTCTGGCTGGTCCTTTGTTGCAATTGGAAAGTTGGCTTCCAACCTCACAACATATTTCAGTAACACATATAGCAATACTTCAGAACTTCACATGTAATGATAACACATACAATCCACCAGGATATTAATGTTCAACAGATCAAGACTTTTAAAATGACACCTCACCAGGCATAGTTTGTACAAAACAGATCATAATTATAGGACAGTGGTGAATATGGGAGTTCCAGGGTGCTATTCTGAGGTACAGAGTGTCACCGCTCCCCATACAATTCCCACCAGAGACTCAGACCACCACTGCCAAGCTCTACCCATTGCCCATCTCCTTACAGTTGAGGGAGAAAAGATGGATCCTGAAGACTAGCAAATCTGGACTGTTGAGAACTAATGAAGAAGCGAGTTTCCAAGTCTCATGAGCCCTGATGAAGAATGACTGTCTTTTATACCAAAAGACTGGCTCCAGCCCCAGCCCCTTTCTTGTACACAACTTTGGCAGCATGGCATCGGGAGAGAAGCAGTCGCATAAATAGACTGATGTAGGTTTTTATGGCAGGGCCACTCAAAACATTACCAGGCTGCTAGTAATTTCTCAAACTTCCCCTGTTGCTCTACAATGCATCAGACTATTTCAAACTGAAAAAGTTAATCAATACTGAGCATATTTTGCACAGAATTTTTTGTAGGTGGCTCAGAAGTATACTAAAGTCATTTTTTTAACCTCTTGACTATCTAAAGAAAATGGGGAAAATCTGCAAGGAATTTGGGATTCTTGTGTGCCATCCCTTTTTCCTGCCTGTTATGTCTCTTGCGCCCTCCTTCCTCCAGCACAGCACTCCACCATCTCTGTGCATCTAGAGCAGAGAGAATCCATATGCACCAGCAGCAGACACAATTTTCTATACTCTGGGTCCTAGTGGCGCCTTCCTCTGTCCTTGGCAAATCCTTATTGCTTTGACTTGGTTTGACAGTGTGGTTTTCATCAGTGGAAGCCCTGGGTTTGGCTTCTGCTTACAGCCTCCCCTCTCTTTCATATTGATTTTATGGTCAGATGTTTTCTTTTCTAGCAGCCTGTATTATATTTTCAGCTTTGATTTATTTGCAGCACTTAATATTATTCCATCAGAAGAGGGTCTGTTTTATTACAGGACCTGGGTTCATCTGCTGCTTATGTTAGGATTTGTTATGATCAGGACTGTCCTCAAGGCTGTGAAGGAGCAAGTACAGATACAAATGTGGAGACTGGGCCAAGTTCCGGTGCCATTATTTCAAAGAAAATATATTTCTGGATTTACACTAGAACCACTCTGGTGTGAATCCAGTTTAACTACATTCATTTCTGGATTTGCACCAGAATGGGTACATAATACCATAATTCTGAGAAAGAGCATATATCTGAATATTAAGTCAGCCTGCTTATCAAGTACAGCTTATGCAAAGGTTCCCTGCAGCTCTCTCCATTTCAGAACTTTGTTTAGGCTACTCTGTTTGATTCTGACCCATTCCCCCACTGAAATAAGTTGAAAGCCTTCCATTGACTTTAGAGCCCAATCCACAGTCCACAATCACAGATGACCCTGTGACAGCCCAGCATTTCAGGGAAGTTGAAATATGGAACTGATCTTTCCTGACAAGTAAGAAGTGAGCAACTGTATATTCTTATCCTTCTGTGTGTGTCCCATAACGTCCTCTTCCAAAAGTCACAAGGAAGACAAGTCATTTGTCTGTCAGTCCTCCCCACATATACATGGCTATTTGCCTCTCTCTCTGCTGAAGAGAAAACCTCCAATTCTAGAACACTACACAACTTTTATTCCAGAGTTACTGAGAGGGTATCATGGCAATTTTTTCGTGTTCTTATTTGAGAAGCTTTCCTTCACATGCCTCAAAACTGGCTTGATTTTTTAAAACTAGTTTATGTGTAATCACAGATCCCAAGCTTCTCCTCCGGCCTCATTCTAATCAATACTGATTTGTCTAAAAGTGAAGCTCAATGAATATTAAAATACTATTTTGTCACATCTACTGTACCTACAAAATTCATGTGCACTCATACCCGTTGTGTTGTGCTGCTCTTTCCAAGTACATGCCATATTTGCCATCCTATACCATTTTAAATTTCATGGGCAGCCATATTTCTTATGGTAACTGCCAAGCTTTTTGGGGGAATGGGGGGCTGAAGGAGGGTGTTGAAATGGGACTAGATTTATGAACACTAGGCAACTTTTAGTGTGTACTAGCAGGAGCTACACAGGCTGGTTAATTTTAGTCAATGCTAGAATGTTGTGCACTGACAACTCCACTTTGGGCTAGAGCACCATGTGGACAAATCCTAAAATTAAATAGTCTCCAGAAAAAAACAACAACATAAGCTTAAGCCACAGATCACACATTAGCTCAAGTAGCTAATTCAAATATTCAAAGCAATACTCACATCAAACAATTCATAAGAAACTGCTAGGCTGAACGGTGTGTCCAAATAAAGCACAGAACACACTTTCAAATAACAAATACATTTGTACGCAAATTGTGATCTGTTAAGGAACAATTCATGACCAGAAAGAGAGGGCTAAATGAATAATAACTAGCTCTTATATTGCACTTTTCACATACAGATCTTAAAGAGCTCTATAAAAGAGATTCCAGAAGACTGGAAAAGGGCAAATATAGTGCCCATTTTTAAAAAGGGAAGTAAGGACAACCCAGGGAATTACAGACCAGTCAGCTTTACTTCTGTACCCGGAAAGATAATGGAGCAAATAATTAAGTAATCAATTTACAAACATCTAGAAGATAATAAGGTGATAAGTAACAATCAGCATGGATTTGTCAAGAACAAATCATGTCAAACCAACCTGATAGCTTTCTTTGACAGGGTAACCAGCCTTGTGGATAGCGGGGGAAGTGGTAGACGTGGTATATCTTGACTTTAGTAAAGCTTTTGATACGGTCTTGCATGACCTTCTCATAAGCAAACTAGGGAAATGCAACCTAGATGGAGTTACTATAAGGTGGGTGCAAAACTGGTTGGAAAACCATTCCCAGAGAGTAGTAGCTATTAGTGGTTCACAGTCATGCTGGAAGGACATAATGAGTGGGGTCCTGCATGGATCAGTTCTGGGTCCGGTTCTGGTCAATATCTTCATTAATGATTTAGATAATGGCATAGAGAGTACACTTATACAGTTT
This sequence comes from Caretta caretta, assembly GCF_965140235.1. Classification (NCBI taxonomy): domain Eukaryota; kingdom Metazoa; phylum Chordata; order Testudines; family Cheloniidae; genus Caretta; species Caretta caretta. The sequence continues at coordinate 240,484,062 of NC_134206.1, forward strand.
GCGGACTATACCAAGCTGGGAGGGGTTGCAAGTGCTTTGGAATTTTAAAATTCAAAATGATCTGGACAAACTAGAGAAATGGTCCGAAGAATATAGGATGAAATTCAATAAGGACAAATGCAAAGTACTCCACTTAGGAAGGAGCAATCAGTTGCACACATACAAAATGGGAAATGACTGCCTAGGAAGGAGTACCGCAGAAAGGGATCTGGGGGTCACAGTGGACCACAAGCTAAATATAAAACAACAGCATAACGCTGTTGCAAAAAAAGTGAATGTCATTCTGGGATGTATTAGCAGGAGTGTTGTACACAAGTAGTAATTCTTCTGCTCCGCTCTGCACTGATGAGGCCTCAGCTGGAGTAATATGTCCAGTTCTGGGTGCCACATTTCAGGAAGGATGTGGACAAATTGGAGAGAGTCCAGACAAGTCCAAAAAAATGATTTAAGGTCTAGAAAACATGACCTATGAGGAAAGATATTAAAAAAATTGGGTTTGTTTAGTCTGGAAAAGGAAGACTGAGAGGGGACATGATAAGTTTTCAAGTACGTAAAAGGTTGTTACAAGGAGGAGGGAGAAAAATTGTTCTCGTTAACCTCTGAGGATAGGACAAGAAGCAATGGGCGTAAATTGCAGCAAGGGATGTTTGGGTTGGACATTAGGAAAAACTTCCTAACTGTCAGGGTGGTTAAGCACTAGAATAAAGTGCCTAGGGAGGTTGCGGAATCTCCATCATTGCCTAACCTGCTCTTAAAAATCTCCAAACACCTGTCAGGGATGGTCTAGATAATACTTAGTCCTGCCCTGAGTGCAGGGGACTGGTCTAGATGATCTCTCAAGGGCCCTTTCAGTCCTATGATTCTATGATAAGGAGGGAAATAGAAATAATTATTGTCTACAGATGGCTTGGCCAGCTCTATTGATAAGCAACAATGTTCTTAGTGTGAACTATGAATGCAATGAAGGTAAGGCATTACTGAAAACCTCAAAGTTAAATGGAAAGACAGCATTTCCCCTTCCCCCTGCCCCAAACAATGCTCCTTAATAAAAGAATAGCACCACATTTTGCAATAAGATTGACCTGAAAAATAAATCTCCTTCGCCATACAGCAAAGTAACTATATTGTGCAAGAGCAGCAAACAATGAACTTCCCTTAATATTTTCTGTAAATCTGAAAAATCAGGCTCCAAAAATATGGAATATGTTTTCAAAAAACAAAAAAAAAATGAATTAAAAAAGAAAAAAATGAGCAAGCAGTTGGTTTTATATTAGAAGATTCCTTTTAAAGAGATATGTGGATGGTCTCACATAATAGGATGGAAGGTGAAAAGCAAACACACACACACACACACAAAAGGGGGGGGGGGGTGAAAGGCAAAGCCTCACCACATTTCCATGAATTCCCCAAAATTTTTAAATTTTTATTTGCTCATTGATCTAAAAGACTTGGATCATCTATCCCACCTTATTCGGAAACTGAAATGAATACCGTACAAATCATTAGCAATTATAAGCAGATAAAGAATTGCAGAAGCAACTTTATTCAGTGCATCTAGAGCTGTGTGAATATTTTCTGACACAGTTTTGCTGGAGAATAGCATTTTATCAAATGACATTTTCCATGTGAAAGTTTCATTTCAACATTTTTTCTTCTTGAAATTGTGTTGGGAAATTATGGTTTTCCCCACCCCACCAAACAGTATCAAACTCTGGAGAATGGGAACACGCCCTCTACACACACACAACTTTTCACTATTTAAACAAACAATAAAAAAATGTAGGTGGTGTGGATTTCCCCGCTCTCTCACACTTTTTACCTTTTGCTAACTTTTTAAGTAAAATAAAAGGGGGGGGGAGCCAAAAATTACACACACCTTTTTCATTTTAAAAGCACCAAAATGTCACGTAAAGTTTAAACTAATTTTTTGTTTCATTTTGAAGCAAAATGAAAAATGTGTCAGTTTTATTTTGAAATTTCTCATGAGAATCAAAAGTTCCCCACCTAAAAATTTTAAAAGGAATAATTTCCTGAAAAATATAATTCCACGGGAAAAATACCTTTTTGGACCCGTTCCAAGTACACCCATTCTGCTAGACAGCCTGGTGTAAAACCTGCAATGGATTTTTTTTTAATATATATATATATATATATAATTACCAACTCCTCCTTTGCATATTAGCTTCATCCAAGGCTTTTGTTTGCTTCTGACTGTTAAAAAATGCAGCTAATTTTTTTTCTAGGCATTTCTGTGATGTCTTTGAGTATTCTCTCACATTTCACCGCCTTGTGGTTAAGGAACTATACTTGGAGACCTGGATTCAGTTCTGTGTTATCTTGGGGAAGTTGCATATCCTCTCTCAGCCTCACTTCCCCATGTGTAAAATGATACTACTATGACTTTCCTACCTCACAGGGGGCGTGCAAGGATAAAATTAATGTATGTTTGTGAAGTGCTCAATTTGCACGGTGAGGAGGGCCATATACATTTCTATATAAACAGATTATCAATCCGAGATTACCAATCCAAGTCTCATCCAGTGTGCCCCTACAGGGTTAGAGCTGGGCTGCAGCTCTCCCCGAGGCAGTCCGGGAGTCTCAATCCCAGGAAGTGGTTGTAGATTGGCATCAATACTGAATGTTTAGCATGAAGCTGGAGGACTTGGTAATATAAGAATGGGCATGATTTGCCATGCTGCCATCCCAGATTTGCCAAGAACCAAGCTCAACATTGTGCTTCCCCTGCACAAGTTGATAACATCACACAAGTGGAGCAGGGAGTTTACATTGCTTCATTCATTGACGATGCAGGGTCTGACCTGGAGGCCCCTGAAAACATTCATTCCTTCAATGGGCTTTGAAACAGGCCCATAATGAACTGTAGCATGGGAATCACAGACCCCTTAATACAGGTCTTGGAAGTGAAAGGGGGAAAACACAACATGGAACTCATCCGGTGAGGAAAGGACAATCCTGAGGTTAAAGTTCAGGACAAGAAGTCAGGAGATCTGTGGTTTTTTGGGAGCTGTGCAAGAGACTACTTCACAATGTTACTACCTTATGGGCAGTGGTCACTGATTAGTTGATGTTTGTTTTTCAGACCTTCTGAAAAGCCTTGGATGGGAAGTTCTACCAATATCCACAGTATTAGGGAATTTTCAAATAAGATATGTATTTAAAATCATACTGCTGTTATATCATTAAGAAATATTCCGTTAACAATAGAACAAGATCCCACCCACCTTCAATCTCTTCTGAAAGAGAAACTTATATAATGCCAATCACTAGATCTATTTTAAGGTAGGCCATTCTAAGTTATGGCAATCCTCTATGACTCTCAATGGGTTCTTTACCTTGGCCCTGATCTTGCAAACATCTATGCATGAGTAATTTTAGGCACTTGAACGATCCCATCGAACCCATAGGACTGCTCACATACATGTTTGCAGGATCAGGGTCATAGACTGCAAGTTCAGCAGAGCAGGTACCATGTCTTGTATAGTGCTGAGAACAGTATTAGCACTTTAATAAAATTACAAAAAGTTGTTTAAATTCCTAAATTATTCATGTAAAACATCTGGCAGTTAGCCTTTAAATAAACACATATCAAAAATATTTCCAATGTTCACAAAGTCACCACCAGAAACAGATGTACATCAGAGATGTTTATGCCGCAAGATATTTTCTCATTACTTAAAACCTGATGGTAAGTGTGTAGATCGACATTGCAACATTTTTTAGTTACTTGGATAATTCTACATCAGCCTCATGCAGCAACCTGGAAATGAAATGTGTTGCATTCATATGCATTGCTAATAGTAATCACTCAAGTTTTTTTACTCCATAAACTAGAATTGGTTGCCAGACCATTCCACACTTTCTCAGTTGATCACTGTATGTTCACCCTCAGTGAACTAACTGCAGTTTCACATTTGGCACGCGATGCCTACTAAATTGATATTCAGGGGCGGGGGGAAGAGTATTCAAAGCATTTTCCAGCTAAAACAACCACATACAGAGTTGACATTGTATGTGGTGGTATTGGGGAAACAAATGTTCATCAATATTCTCCCTCTAGTATCACACATTTGATGGTGGAAGTTCAACAAAGCTAAGTTATTCCTGAGCAGGGAAGCAAGAACTGAAATGTGGTACGAAAGAAGAAATATTTACTCAGGGTAGAAGCAAGCCAACATGTTCAAGTGTGGATGCCAAAAGTTTAGGTGCCTAAATACAGAGTTTAGGAGCCTACTGTGAAGGGATTAAGTTTCAAAAGTCCAGAGCATTTGCAACTCCCACCAAATTCAATGGGATTTATAAGTGCTTAGCAGTTCTGAAGATCAAGTCACTTACATTTAGATGCCCAAATACGGATTTAGGAGCATAACTGTAGGCTTGTGGTTCTGAAAATTTTGGCCACTAAGAAGATGGGGAGGCGGACATTCACCGATGTCCAGCCCCCCCCCCCCCCCGTTGGAATTCTACAAGTTATCCCCTACTCTTAGCCTCTTGTAATCATCCTGACTTAACATCTCTTCCAACAATCTCAGGAGAATACTCTTCACTTTCTTAACCCCTCACCATTTGTTTACTCAAGTGCATGTGTCACAGCAATTGAGCATCTAACACCATTTTGATATGGGGGGGTCACTGGTGTCCAAGCAACTCTCCATATCTGTAGCAGAAGATACGTCTTTATGAACACTGGGTGGGACAGCTGGTGCTCAGACCCCATTGTAAAAAAGGAATGTGCACATATCATATAGCCATGTTTGAGTCTAATTACACGTCAGTGTGAAGCTTGTTACAACATAGCATTTGGCTCCCACTGAACTCAGTAGAAAAGCAGCACTTTTAATTTTTATACAAAAAAGCAACAGGAAGAAATCACATAGGCACAGCTGGGTCCCAAATAAACCATGCTTACTAATTATACACCAGCTTGCCAGACCTGGACTAAATAACATACTGCTGTTCTGAGTGGTCTCTGAAGGCTTCTAAAACACAGAACACAGTGAATGCTACTAGACGGCTCACAAACAATTTAAATGGATACTAGCTGATTACTCTACAATACAGAAGTCAGCTGGAGCACAATCAGATCTTAAGAGCCAGATTCTGATACCCATAGTTACACTGAACTGTATCTTATTCCTCAAGTAGCCCCTATGATTTCAGTGGGCTCACATGTAGTGTAAGGTGCTACACCCTGTGAGTAAATGTATCAGAATCTGGCCCTAAGTGATTGACAGCTTATTCCCAATTTACCTTTATTCTGTCCACTGGTGGCAGGAGGTCATTTTGAAAATGAGAAAGGGAAAACATTACACTGCTAAATTATCTGAGATGACAGTTATCCAGTGTGCATATATCCTAGCAGGGAATAAATGGGGGTACTTCATGGACTACATGCTGTTGTTCTCAATAGTCACACTGTGATGGGAGTACAGGTGGCATGGTTTTGAAATGACAGTTTAGCATATGGCGATAGTTTGTGGTTCTGTCCTGTTAAAGAACAGACGCTTTGTGGACAATCATAGTATAGTAGCAGTTTGTTATTTCAAAAAGGTGCCAACTAAAATAAAAATCTTTGGCACACCAAGACAGAATCTTCCTCTCTCCCTCTAACATAGTGGCTATTCAGTCGGCCCCATATCTCACCAGATGTGAACAATTCAAACATTGGTCTTCAAAAAGGACAGATAAATTAAGAAAAGATGCAAAAGCCAAGAGATCTCTCCCCCACAAGGAACACTATATACTTATTCAAAGGAGCATTATTGTCTTCTGCAGTTTTTGACATAGTAAAATCTATTCAAAGAGTTTAAAGTAACATAAGCCTTTGTGTACAGTCACCAGTGGGTCAAAGATATAGTCAAAATCTGTACCTGAAATGGAAGATATTGCAAAAGAGAACCATAAAACTCATGAATCCTTTAGGATACACGTAGGCTATGATTGCCAAAAAGAATTAATATGAAACAATGTATGAACAGATATTCAGAACAAGTCAGAGATTCATGCCTCAGATCCTCAGCAGATGAAAACTGTCATAGCTCCACTGACGATAATGGAAATATGCTGATTAACAAACTGAGGATCTGTCCCAATAGTGCTTGAGGGATTCTATAGACCCCTATTTATACCAGAGATGAATTCTGAGTCCCAAAATTCAGATATAGATTTCACCACAAACAAGTTTTGCATCGAGGCGGTTTGGTTTTGGTTCATTACAAAAAAAACCAGAAGACAACAGCAAAGGCCAGGTCAGGATCTTGCTGCTACACACCCCACAGTCCAATTTCAGACAGGACTGTGTGGTGACAAACCAGGTACCTTTTAGTTTACACTAGCAGGGTCTGCACAAAGAAGTTACAATGCAACACTTCAGCGTGCTGCAGTTTACACTCCATAGTCCACACAGTGGGGCCATCGAGACAAGCCCCAAGCTTTCATTAGTGGATTAGTGGAAGCCTCATTATTTGGATAATTAAAAATGGACTAGACTTAAATAATATGGGTCAAATTCAGCCCTGGTGTAAGCAACTCTACTAGGCAGGTACAACTCCCTTGTAGCAATGGAGTTCAGCTGTTTATACTAGAAAAATGGGCCCTAGGTTTGACCATCTCCAACTTCTATAATTACATGAAGATTCTCCTTCTCAAATAAACAAACACACACACACCCAAACAATAATCCTGGTGCACTCAGCAGCAAAGTTCCCACTTAACATAATGTAATAAATAATAAACCTGGAAAGGATCTTGCAATATTTGTTATACAATCTTGTCTCTTCCTAAAATGAGTTTTGTAGTGGCCAAGACTTACAACATCCCTCTGATCAAGCAGTAGGATATATATTTATGTATGAAGATGCTCAAATGCCAATCACAAATCACTGCAGCAACATCAAAGGAAGTACATGAAGTTACTGGTGAGGCAGAGTACGTTCTGTGTACATGTTCTAGTTTTATTTTTTTCTTGAATGTGAAAGCCCCTTGTTCTAGTGCAATATATCATCTAGATTCTGGCTAGAATCCCACCAACCTCAATTACTGCTGGCACTTTTGCTACATTTACTTTACTCATTTTGTTTCCTTTTACTTAAGATCTCACTTTAAGGAAAAACTCAACAGCCTCCTGATTATTTCTGGCTCTACCTATGCTATAAACATTTATATAACTCCACTCATTTTTACCAGAGGGAATAGCCCCATCATAGCAAATGGTTTATTGGTTTAATTTTGAAAGTCATTCATTAAGAGACAGTTTTACTTTTAAGATTCTCTTATGTTGCACATTCTATTCTAAAGGGTTTTGAAAGTTTTACATATGTTGAGAAAATTCCTGCCTCGATTTAAAACCTATGCAAAAGTTTGTGTGCATATTACTTTAAAACACAAAGAGAAGCTTTTTGGTCCAAGACCCTCAGCTTGTCTAAATCAGTGTCTCTTACCTAACTTCAGTGGAATTATGCAGATTTAAAACAGCTGAGGATGTCACCCATTACATCCAGTAGGAACTGCCAAGGAAATTTTAGGCAGACAGTATATAATTTCCAAATTTAATTGGAAAGCTCAGCTGAAAGGCAATCCTTCCAGTAACACAGTGCTCCCTAGTAAAATGCTAGGCCATTGGTTCAGAAATGAAGGAATCAAAATCGTAGCCAAACAAAGATCAGCTGTTTTTGTAAGTCTGGCAAAAATTGTATTTACCATAGTTTTGCCAGCTGTGCAAATCACTGCCCATGACTCTACATAAAGAGCCCTTCACAGAGAGTTTTATTTTCCTTTAATTTGGGGCCAGATCTCTTGTTAATGTCCTTTTAAGCACGTGACGAGCTTGTTTTGAGAATTTTGAACTCACTCAGTGATTTGAGGTTATGTCCTATTTCATGCTGTACTTTTAAGCATACCTAGGTTTGGCGACAAGGTTCGGAAATGTGCAAGTATGAATACCAGAGAGGGGAAGAGAAAGAGTGGATTAGTTGTAGTGACAAGACGGTGCTTTAGTTTTGGTACAACCTAGCAACAGTGGCATCAAAAATAGCACAGGAAGAGATGACCCCATGTGGAAAACAGAGACACCAGGAAATGAGGAGAAAAGGACATTCGGTGGTGCTTTGAAAAAAGAAAGAGCCTCCAAGCTAGAGCTAAGCAAAGACACAAGTTTGTTTCACAAAGGATTTTGAGATTTGGTTTCATTCTGACTCAGAGTGAAAACAACAAATTTTGATATTCTCCACAAAGCAATTTTTAATAAGTGTTTTGTTTATGTATCTTCTTGTAGATGACGTCCTCTCCTGTCTCCTCCTGTTGGTTCCCTCCAGGTCTGAGTGCACTGGTGTTTGCTTGTACCAATACTACAGCCTAACACAACAGGCCTAATCACTAGCATATTCAAAGAGGGCAGAATAATTCAACATCTTGGGCCTGATTCCCTCCTCACACTGGAATAAGTTAGGAATAATTCTACACAAGTCAATGGAGTTATGACAGTGTAAGGGAGATCAGAGTCAGGCCCCTTGTTTCCCCTCCCGCATCATGTGGGCGACCTCCGTCAAGTCTTGAAATCCATTGCAATGGTCTTACATCCATATTCATGATATTAAGGCCAAGAAGGGACCATAATGATTTACCCAGTCTAACTTCCTCTATAACACAGGCCATAGAATTTCATCCACTAATTGTTGCATTCAGCCCAGAGCATCTCTATGACATAAAGCATATCTTTTCGAGGTCTAATCTTCGGTTAAAGACTCCAAATGACAGAGAATCCAGCACTTCCTTTGAAAGGTAAGGCCCCTAGAGATTACATACAAGGGCTTTGGGGACTGGAGTCATTTGCTTTGGTTAAAAAATACCAGATCTGATTCTGATTTCATTTACATCAGCTACTGAAACCAATTAGTTACACCAGTGTAAGATCTGTGCAAGCAACATTAGAATCAGGTGCACTGTATGTATATTTTATTGTTTCCAAGAATACTCATGCATTTTCAGATATATTTTGTGTATATTCAGACTTTTCCAGATTACAAAAACCTATTGGCCCTTGGCCCATCTTTCCTCACAATACTGATACTGTTATGTATGGATCTGTGCAGCATTCAAGGTGTACATAGCTTAGCTATATCCCAAGAACTCTGCTCAAACCACACAAGAATCTTTTGTTAGAAGGAAAAACTCTGTTCACGAGTTGAGAGTTAATTTTTGTAGTTCAGTTCAAATAGTGGTAGTGTTGTCAGCCACTCTGGTCAGCTTCAACTTTTGGGTGCCCAGAGTCAGTACAAAAACATGATCTAAATATACAAATATTTGGCCCAGGAATAAACCATACATACCATCCCAAGTTCCTTTTGGAAAGAAGCCAAGTGTAAGCAAGTTCCTCCTGCAACTGCATTGTCTCTTATTCCAAGTGCTCCTGATAAGAGGATAAGCCTCACCTGCCCTGGTTAAGGAAGGTTCAGAAGAGAACAGTGCTGATTTTCCTCCATTTCCTGGAGCTGAGGAAAGAACTCCAGTCCACCACTTTTCAAGAGCGCCACTCATTGGGAACTACTAGACAAGTAGTGTCTAGGAGTTTTATCAGGATGGGGGCCCGCATTGCACTAGGTGCAGTATATGCATAAGAACAGCCACACTGAGTCAGACCAAAGGTCTGTCTAGCCCAGTATCCTGTCTTCCGACAGTGGCCAATGCCAGGTGCTTCAGAACAGAATGGGGAAATCATCAAGTGATCCATCCCGTCAAGAAGTATGTACATAAAATATGTATATATACCAAAAAATAGGTTCTTTAGGTCTGTGAGCTAAGGCAGGTCACCAAAAGTGGGTGGCAGGCAAGGGAGAAGAGATGCTTCTCTCGCGCGTACTTGTCATGTGCAAATTGAGCATTGTATAGTTCACAATGGATGCCCCTTTACAGTGTGAGCAAAATGCAGATCAATGGATTGTGGGTGCAACAGATAAAAACCAAAAGCACCAGAGATTATCCTGTTTAGCAGTAAAGATAATGAACTTTTGGAACTATATCTGGGATGCCGACAGATCTTTCCCCAAGGAAGTAAACTGACAAGTGGGTTTGATCATAAAAGAAAACACTGGACATAACTTTGGGTGAGAAACTCTTCGGACAGGAGAAAGTCTGGTTAGTTAAGTTTAGGCTCTAGAAAGCATGATGATTTTGTTCCACACATAACCCTTTGTTTCCAATATTTCTGTTTGGTATGATGTGCAGTTCTAAGGGAAGCTTAGGGAACAGTGGGCTTGGGAAGTCTGTGACTGGCCAGTGGATAAGGGGATAGACACTGCAGTGGGATGCTCAGAAGATTTAGGGGTTAGAGTGTGCTTATAGCTAGTTTGGGAGAGTCAAGGAGCTGACCCCTGGCAGGCACAGATGAGGCTACTTCACACTAAGGGCAGGTGGTAGTGAGGAGCATTACAACCCTGGGTTTCCCAAGAAGCATCACAGGATAGTATTTGACCACCTGTGAGGATTAGGCTATGAATAAGTACTCAGAAATCAGTACCAAGTACACAGAAACGTAACCAACAGTCACTAGAGGTGAGAAAACAACTCATGATTTCTTGGCTTGTGGCTCACCATACCACTTCCTAAGACAAAGGAGCTTGGATGAGAAGGGTCCCTCGCTTTCTCCTGTGTTTGTAGAACACTGCTTGTCTTGACAGTGCAGCAGAACAGAGAGCCTGATTCAGCTCAAACATGCAACTTTCTAGATATGCTTGGGAGCTCTGAGGTGGTCTTCTTGTCAGCTTCGAAGAGCTTATCTGCCTTGGGACAGGCCATGAGAGCAGCCAGAAGATCCACATTTATATTGCTTCAGTGATCCAAAACATTTGCTTAAAGTGTGCATAGAGCCAGCTGCCACAGAAAGGCTGTGTTAGAGTCCCCTTGGCTCCACTGGGATCAGGACAGTACCTCCCCAGGTAAAAAGAGAATAGAATCCAGATGTCCTCACTCCCAGTCTTGTACCATAAGTCCATCCTTCCTCTCCCTAAGCCAATCCTTGATGACGACTGAATATTTTACTCACTACTATACAGAATTAATAAACTGCACTTGGGCTTACCATAGCATTAGAAATATTCCTGGTTGCCATAACGTTCAGGGTTCCCTCTGAGGCACCTGGCATTGGCCACTGTTGGCAGACAGGATACTGAGCTAGGTGGACCACTGGTCTGATCCAGAATGGCTATTTTTCGGTTTACAAGGCTGTGGGAGATTTCCTTAAAAATTAATCCCAAAGCTTGCTTCAATGAAACCTAATGTTTTCTAAAGACCATTTCCAATAGGCATCCCCCTGTCTAAAGCAGCCACCTCAAACTATATTGAGGGTTTCCAGTGGAATTTTGTTTTAATACCTTTTATTAAAAATTAGCTTTCTAGTGGGTGGTATCCATAACTGACTCGGTAGAGCGGTAAGTGTCAATGGGAACATAAGTTTTTCCCTCTCCCATGCCAGCGTTAAGAGAAGCAGGTGCATCTTGCTCTCATCCTAAGAGACTTTAGGATCTGGGGGAGCCGTTGGTCAGACTTGGCAGCCTCCTGCCCCAAAGACCCTGCTTAGCAGAGTGAAGACTCTGGGGACGAGGGCACTCAAACCCCAGCACACTGTAGGAAGGAGCTGCACAATGAGATCTGCTTCGCAGACATTTAAGCTAAAGGAGGAGGTCTCAGTACCAGAGAGTGATGTGGGGGCTGTACCTGTGTGGAGGAAAACAGGAGGAAGGCTAGGCTGTGTGAAGTCCAAGTCCAACAAGCTCTAGTCTTGGTTGGGGAGCCTTTTCCCCCTACCCTTTCCACAGAGGAGTTAATGACAGATTTATTAGCCTAGTCTCCTAACTTTTGCCTTCCCCAAAAGCACCCTACCCTCAGCAACAACCTTCCAACAACTCTCCAAATAACCTTTCCTCCATGGCCCTGGGGACCTCCCATCTTACTTAAGAGGTCTTCAAGGAGGACACCACAGCCTCGAAATGGCCTTCTGCTCTGCCCCCATCTGGCCTCCATATGCATTCACTGTTGCAGAAAGACACATGGGGGTGCAGAGTCATCCTGCACCACTTTTCAATTTGTCCCTCTCCCCCACAATTCAACTGAAAAATGGCGGTTCCACTTCCATGTTGTAATCTTCATGATGTACAGAAATAAATTAGATTTTTTTAAAAAAATTAAATTCTCTTGCTGGAAGGTTGAAACATAACATGCTTTATTTCTTAGAATTCAGAACACCACCACACAAGAGGCCAGAAACGCAAAGGAAGAAAACAGACTGCTCCCTAAGACAAAGACACTATTCACTCTCTGGCTTTAAGATGGCTCTTTCCAAATGGACAGATAGTTTGCGCACTTTTCTGTAGAGCCCCCTAGCCTCCAAGCAGGTCCAGAAAACCACCTTGTTCTTAAAGTGATAGCTTGCAATTCCAACAGAGTCCTCAATATACCAAATGAGTCAGCGTGAGCAGGAAAAGCATTTAGTCTTTTATCCACTTTGCAACATGTCTTGATCACCGGAGAGAGGGGAAAATAAATGTCAGGAAATTTCACAGGACTTAGGAAAGCCACAGGAAAAGTTGCCACAGAAGAGAGGTGCTGAGGTGCTGATACACAGACTAGTGGGTTGAAATAAACCCACCAAGTTGTTGCATCCTTGAAAAGTAAAATTTTCCAAATTATGGGCCAATTTAAGTAAATCAAGGCATTTGCGTCACAAAATCTATTTTAATGATTAAATAATTCTGTCAAAGAATGGCATTGCCAATAGCAATATCTGATATGTTCTTTGGATACAAAATTTAAAAACCATCATGACAGCCAACAAAAACACTTGTCTCCCATATTGAATTTAATTACATTAATTTTCTTGTAATGGAAAAAATAAAAACCAGAGGTTCAGGACATCCAGAACTAACTCTAAAATAGCCAAGATGTCGATGGAATTTTTCTGAACACTGCACAGTCCCCATGTAGCTGATTCATCAAATGCAGAGAAATACAACAATCTTATCAGACTTTTTAATATATTTAATCTCCCTAATACAGAAGAGCATTCTACTTTGGGAACTGCCATATTACCACCAATCCACACTATCCCAAATTCTCTCTCTCTCTACATAAAGCTACCATTTGATCAAAAGCCAATTGAAATCAATGAGAAGATGGTCCTAATTGCTCAACTCTCAGGCAATGGCTTTTGACTAATGTAACTGTTATAAGTACCCTTGCAGGCAAGTCAAAAATTGGCTCCAAAGTGGGCCATTTTTAACAGGCTCCTGAAATGAATAAGAATCGGTGGCTGTTTTGTTTTGGTTTTTGTTTGAGGATAAGTGTTACGTGAGAGGGTATCAGCAGCATTCTGAAGAGCTGGGACTTGGGCAACTGTGACACTTCTGTACCTCAAAGTAGCACCCTGGAACCTCCATATTCACCACTGTGATATTAGTATGATAGGTTTTGTACAAAGTATGCCTTGTGAGATATCATTTTGCAAGTCTTGATCTATTGAACAATAATATCCTGTTGAATTGTATGTACTATAACTTTATGTGCAGTTATAAAGTATTATTATATGTGTTACTGAAATATGTTGTGTGGTTGGGAACATTCACAAATAGCCTTTCAGTTAAAGAAAAGGAGTATCCATGAAAAGCCAGATGGCGTTAAAGGCTCATCAACACACAATCCACCACCCTAGAGACTTATTGGAGGATGCACTTACACCATAGGGGTGGACTAACCCACATTACAGCAAAGATATTTCCAGGAAGCCGGAAGAAAATATAAAAGAGGGGAAGTGACATCACTTGGCCTCTCTCTCACCCCCCCATAACTCAACATCCAGAGGAACGTCTGGAGGATAAAGACTTTGAACTGGGGAAAGGTGGTCCCAGGCTGTAAGGTAGTCCCAGCCTGTGTATTGAGGAACTGTAACCTGCTTGTACCAACTATCAGGGTGAGACATTGTTTGATTCAACCCTGGTTTAGAGTAAAAGTTTAGGATTTAGAATGCGGTACCCTAAGAAAATGGAAAGTAAACTCTCTCTGACCTTTATACCTACCACTTATAATCACTTAAAATGTTTCTGTAGTTAATACATCTGTTTTTTATTTTACCTAAAATAGCTCATTTTGGTTGAAGTGCTTGGGAAATCTCAGCTCAGTTTACAAAGGCTAGTGTGTGTTCATTCCCCAATGAGGGAGTAGTGAACTACTTAATGCACTTCCCCAGGGAGCCTTGAGCAGTGTAAGATGGTACAGTCCTAGAGTGTAGGACTGGAGCTGGGGGGAATTGGCTGGAGCCTCTATTTTGATGGTTCATGAGTGACTGGGAGATCATTCATGTAACTCAGTTGCGTGTGCCCCTGCCTGTGGATGTCTGTGTATGTTCAGTGCCTGTCAGAGGTCTGTCGCTTGAAATCAGCATTACAGTGAGAGAGGCAGCCCAGGTTTGTGGGTTCCAAGGGGCTCAGCAGTCCCACAGTCCAGGCTGTAGTCCAAGGACCCATCACAGTTGCCCATAGGGAAAGTGAAAGTCTGGATGAGGATTTCTGCAGAGATGGAGTAGAGGCAATGGCATATATGGACAATGCCAATTATTTTTTAACAAGGTCATTCATCCTAACCATCTATTATTGCTGACACATACAGTGATGTCCATGGGAGTTGCTCCCTGGTAGATGAGGGCAGAACTGGGCCCTTTGCTCATAAAACAGGGATTTGGTCCAGCCTGTTGGATGGATCATGTGTCTCACTGTTCCCTTCGCTATGATTATGTAGCACTGGGCTTCCCTCTTTTTCTTCACACAACCTTGGCCCTGTTTGTAGAAGAGATTTCCTTCTGCATCTTTCTGCCACATTAACTTCCCACCCCTTTTAAAAATCTTAACAGGAAAATGTTCTTTTGTCATTTTCCTGTATCTCTGCATTTCTCTCTCCTCATGCTTTTCTTTGTCTCTGTAATTCTAATGTTCAACTCTGTGAAGCGTTATGTGGGAAAGGGGAAAAAGTAAGTTATTTAGAAGCCTAAACACCATTTTAAAAAGTGCCCTTATAATTCATTTTCAGAAAAGTTTCCATTCATGCAGAATATTATGGTCCCAGTTCAGTGGTTATTGATTTTTGCATAGAATTGCCCTATTCATTGAGTTGGGCACATGAATCTTAAAGCGTGGTTATGGTCAGAAAAGTCACCCTGTAAAAATATTGTCTTTTTGCTCAATATATTTGCTCTGTGCTGGGACTCTGACCCAGAGCTGCTTATTTTACCTTACACATTTATTTTTGTTTTCACTGAAGGCTGTGACTGCTGGCTGGCCTTACGAATCATCAGTAAGACTCTGAGCTAAATTCTGACTCAGGGAACTTCATTACTGATGAGTGATATAAGAAGCAGAAAGAACACCTCTGGCACTGCAAACCCCAGGTTTGCAGGGCTGGCAGTTAAATGATGAACAATGTAGTCTTTTAAACTTATACACTGAGCCTATGTGATACTGAAGCTCTTGAAAGAGGACAACACAGAGGGGAATCCCACAGTGTCATTTTCACTACAGAGTTACTTTTCTACTATAATGACAGGTTTCAGAGGAACAGCCGTGTTAGTCTGTATTCGCAAAAAGAAAAGGAGTACTTGTGGCACCTTAGAGACTAACCAATTTATTTGAGCATGAGCTTTCGTGAGCTACAGCTCACTTCATCAGATGCATACTGTGGAAACTGCAGTCTCTAAGGTGCCACAAGTACTCCTTTTCTTTTTTCTACTATAATTGCACTTGGATATTTAAACTGCCAGACGCTTTTATTGCCACCTATTCAAGGGGGTTTTCATTTTTAACTTTGTGCATAATGTGCAGCAGCTTGTTTCCATTAGGTGATGAAGCGGGGAGCTCAATACACATCTCACATTTAACAAGAGGGATGAAGAAATGGCAACAATGGCAGCAGATGTCCATATACATTTTGAAAAAAACGTAAGTCTTATCCCCCATTTTGCAGTTTAAACAGGAAATCATGTTGTTTTTCCACAATGGGCGAATCCTGCTCCTACTGAAGTCAACATGAGTTTTTGCCATTTACTTCAGAAGGAGCAAGATCAGGTTCTACATAGCCTCCATTTGTACAAAATGTGACCTAGTGGTTAGAGCAGAGGATTGGAATCCAAGAATTCTGGATATGAATTCTGCACTGACTCACTGCGTAGTCTTGAACAAGTCACATAACCTCTCAATACCTCTCAGTTTTTCCATCAGCGAAATGGAGATACTATGTTGTTTTTCTATCTCAATAATGGATGTCTGAATGAAAGACACTATATAATTAAAGCAGTAGTATAAGCAGGGTTGATCAGGAAATTTCTGATAGAACAGGGTTTCATCCAGAAAGGTTTATCAGGTCCAGGCTGGAATGTCTGGTCAGAGAAAGACACCACAATAGCCTATAGTCCACTGGTTAGGGCACCCACTTGGAATGTGGGAGCCCTGGTTACTAGTCCCTCCTTTGCCTGATTCAGTCCATGGACTTACACCTAGGTCTCCTGCATCTCAGGAGAATGCCCTAATCACCAGGCTATTGGCTACTCTGGGATAGATTTCTGCTGTTGAAAGACTACTAAAGGTCTCAGTTTTGTCCCAGTGTGGGAAATTTCAAAATCCCAACGTTTTTCATGGGACAGTAAAACCATTTCCCATGCAACTGTAATTACCTATTCTAGAAACTCTTGTTCCGTGTTTCTGTGTGATATTAAACAGAAGCTGTGCTTCAGCCCAGATTCTACCATTGAAACAAAGAAGAAAGAATAAACCATGTTTAATCTCTACATCAATTTAATTATTTTTAAAAGTAAAGATTGGCTTGAACTGAAACCCCATAGCCAACCCACATACCCAAAACAGAGAAAGTTCCAATCTAGATCTGAATATAGGCATTGGTGCTGGAACTAGGGGTGCTGACTTGAAGTGGTTTCCACTATATACAGGGTTTACAGTTTGGTTCAGTGGCTCTCAGGACCCCCACTATAAAAATTGTTCCAGCACCCCTGAATATAGGGTGCTGAGCCAAAGTGTCTATGATAAGCCTGAATTAGAACTAGGGTGACCAGATGTCCTGATTTTATACGGACAGTCCTAATATTCGGGGCTTTTTCCTCATATAGGCGCCTATTACCTCCAGCCCCTGTCCCGATTTTTCACACATGCTATCTGGTCACCCCAATTAGAACACCCTCAAACTTTGGGAAAGTTCAGATGTGGATCTGCATATCGTGATTCTAGTACAGCCTGGAACTAGAATTCTGAATGCCTCCACCCTGGAATTTCAGGAAAATGTGGATTCAGTCTGGATTTGAAGTTTGTGGCTGATCCCTATTCCTAACTAGTGCCAACCTGCAACTCCAAAGCCAAACAACCAGAAAATATGGGATCCTATGGATTTGAATCTGAAGTTTGACTTGTGCCGTTTTCTAATTTTCATGAAGATGTTTATTATTAGCAAAACAAGTAACCAAGCAACATGCAGAAAAATAAACATTAGAATTGCCTCGTTCCTCCCTACTTTTCCCTTCCCATGGCAACTGATATCCTGTACCACATATGCTACTCATCCCTATTGCCAGTCATGTTCATTATTAGGCCTTTTTTCATATTCTACATTGTAACTCAGGA
The DNA here is from genome assembly GCF_965140235.1 of Caretta caretta. Taxonomy (NCBI): domain Eukaryota; kingdom Metazoa; phylum Chordata; order Testudines; family Cheloniidae; genus Caretta; species Caretta caretta. The sequence continues at coordinate 240,501,743 of NC_134206.1, forward strand.
GCAATAATAGACAAGCAAGCCCTATGTTCTGGTAGGACCGAAAAAATAAAATAGTTTGAGAAAGCACAAACAACACAAATGAGATGAAAAATATAAGTAGTCAGGAGGCTAGATAGTCAAGGTCAATTTTAAAGAAATGTGCATTAAAGTAACTCTTTGACTGAGGTTATATAAGATCTACATTTAATAGTGCATTTTCTTTTTGTTGCAGTTTAAGAGGCTTATCCAGTGGGAGTCTTTCTACTGACTTCAATGAGCTTTGCATAAGGCCAAAACCTCAAAGTGCTATGGGATTCTTTAGGAAAATAATTTGCATATAAAACCTATTATTATTTCCCAAATAAAACGTTAGGGATTTTGTACTGTGAAGAGCTCTTGGAGAAGGGCTGAAGCAATTCAAGAATCCGATGAAATATGTGAGGGTTGTTCCTAAACAATTGTCAGGAAATATAATCACTTTTTAATGAAAGCATCATAGCTCAAAACAGGGAATTACAGCCACATATGGGTAAAAATATTAGTTTGGGGGGAAAAAAACAGTCACTGTCAGCTAGCTTTCTGGTGGCCTAGGACAAGTAAAGTTCTTAGGCCCAGTTCTGCCATGAATTACCCAATACAGCACCCACTGACTTCAAGGGCAGGACTGCGCCACATATTTAAGGACATTCTCAGTTCAGTTATTGTTACATGCATCCATTTCAGTGGGAGTTGAGACCTCTTAGGATTGGGTCCAACTGCTAGGTAAACTCCCTAAGAAAGTAGGAAGATAACCAGGTGAACAAGTCTATGTTAAACCAATACAAGCTATTTATTTAACCTTGAACCAGTATCTGTTCCCTGGGTTAAGTGGAATCAGATGGCTAGAAGTCCAGCTTCTGGGAGCTCATCACAAAGATTCCTACCTTCACATTGTTATTTGGTAACAGAATTTGCTTTTATCTCTTTGACATTAAACTAAGCACATCAGCACATGTTTTCCAGCAGCAAGCTTCAAGGCATGCTACAATGCTTCAGGCAACGGTGCAACATTTATCCCTTTACTTGGGCTCTTGATAATTAGCGAGTTACAGTGAGTACTCCTAGTTGTCAGATAAATGATTAATACCCTAAGCCACCTCTAAGGCCAGCTTGATAGCTTGTGTTTGGTTGAAGCCCCAGGGAGCTGTTGGATTTTCAGAACTTTTGACTATGTCGTCACTTATTTTGGTGCCTAAATATGGATTTACAAACCTAACTGTAGGCTCCTGGTTTTAAAAATCTTGGCTAAAGCTAAACAGAATAATTCCCCAGCTTGAGAGTCAGCCCAGGTCTGTAACCCTGAAGTTGAGGCCTGACCTCCCCAAAACACTGGAGCTTGCATTCTTCTCCTCCCCATCTGACTCTAAAGCTGCCATTTTTCCACCTCTTCTTTCCAAGCAAAGGAAGGGGGAAGCAGAGCTGAAGTTAACCCCTTGTTTAGTGGGTACCAACTAGTGCACACTGTCACACATAGCTAGGTAACTGTGCAATGCTGTATTTGGTGGGGGTGTTGGCGTGGAGTGGGAATTTCTTTCTGGCCCCAGTAGTGATTAGCTCAGATCCTAAGCATAAGACTTACTTATTCTCATTGCATTAATTTTTTAAAATAGTATGTTTGCAGGTTCCCTTTGAGTTATTTTGGACTAACAGCCCAGTGACAGATATGAGACCTTGGGAGCATGGAAACATCAAAAGACTATTATGCTGAGATGTTTCAGATGCTATAGGCACTGGGACTATTAATAAACTTGTGTGTGTATCTATAAATGTAATATAGATCTTTGTGAGCTCGGGATTGTATTGTAGCTCCATGGGTAAGGGTTACCGAACTTCCTCCAGGAACTACAATCAGTGGGGGACAATTACTGCAGATCCCTTGAGAGGAATTGTACATACTGGTTCAGGTGGAGTTTCAAGAATACCAGGAGACAAAGAAAGGGCTTTTGGTATAAAAGATGAGCATTTACTGAGACCCCTTCATTGGGATCCAAAAACTGACATGAGGTTGTAACCTAGATGGCAAAACCCTACTGGAGGATTGGATCCTGCCAGGTTCTCCATGTGGGAGATGAGTAAGCTTAGAATGAGTGTAGACTATTCTGTGGTTTATAATGTGTTTTCTCTGTAATTCTTTTGTCCTAAAATAAACTTAATGTGCTTTGGGAAAGCCATTTGGGCACTGGTAACTGTAACGAGAGATTTTGCTTTGAATGTTCTGAGATACCGTGTAGCACCTTAATAGAGGCTTACGGAAAATCTCAGAGGGGGTTTAAAAATACCATAAAACAAATTCTCCCAATCAGCATAATTAAGGTGGTGACAGTATCAAGACACTTTGACTTGCATAAAACAGCCGTTGACTTTAACATTAAGGCTTTAAATAAGTAGAAATTAATAAAATCCAACATGGCGGACCAAACTGGTGGAGACAGAGATGATGTAGTTTAAATTTAGAGAGTGGAAAATTCCATCTTCAGAGGGAGGAACTCTGCTTTGCCAAAAATAACCTCAGAGGGAGGAGCCTTTCTAAAGATAGCATCATTGGAGAGGAGCTCTGTATCTAAAAATAGGATGACATCGGGGAGAAGCTAGAAGAGCTAGAAGCTGATTGGCTGAGATAAGCTGATCTTGAGAGAGCAACCAGCTAACAGGCTGAAGGTGTGGGGGGTTTTGTGGGCTAAGAAGCAGCTACCTGCAGAGAGAAGAGCAACAGAACCTTCCAGAAGGCAGCAGCTTCTGATGCAGCTACAAAGCAGCTACCTGCAAGAGCAGCAGCAACTGACCCTTCTAGAAGGAAGCAGCTTGTAAGGCTGCTACGATATTAGCCACTAGAAGACAGCTGTCCATAGAGTCAACAGCTACTACCGCACCAGCCTCCGCCGTTCCTGAGACAGGCAGCCACTGTGACTGCCAAAGACAGCATCAGCCATCATCTCCAGGCACTGACACCATCCTCTCGGATACTGGCAGAGCGGAAGGACCCTCTGATGAGTCAGAGGGATTCTGGGTGTGAGTGTAAGTCTGATTTTCCTATCTCTTGTTAAGGAGTGCCTGGGTGTGTTATAAAGCTGGATGCCTGTTTCTGAGTGAGATCTACCCCAGCCCATTCTAGGACTGGTTGGCCCCCACTTGCAGAATGGTAATATTAAATTGCAAGATCTTTTAAATGTATGATCCTGTTATGTTTCCTTATGTATATGTATAGAAGCTTTGTTGATTAGAATAGGTACAATAACGTGTAGCTGCACTGCATTAAGGGCTCTTATACATATGTATACGGGTTCTCTGTCTCTCGCTACCATTACATTTTAACTGTTATAGTCTCTATGTGTGATTGTGACAAAGCTCCTCCTCTACCTTGGTGTGTCTTGCGCTTATTGGCGTATTTGCTCGCCTTGGAGCTTCACGGCAGCCCTCAGTTTGGCCATTTTCATGAACCCACAGTCCAGGTCAACTCCTCCTGTGTCTGACCAGGAGTTGGGAGGTTTGGGGGGAACCCGGGCCCGACCTCTACTCTGGGTTCCAGCCCAGGGCCCTGTGGAATGCAGCTGTCTAGAGTGCCTCCTGGAACAGCTGTGCGACAGCTACAACGCCCTGGGCTACTTCCCCATGGCCTCCTCCCAGCACCTTCTTTATCCTCACCATAGAACCTTCCTCCTGGTGTCTGGTAATGCTTGTACTCCTCAGTCCTCCAACAGTCCGCGTTCTCACTCTCAGCTCCTAGCGCCTCTTGCTCCCAGTTCCTTACATGTGCACCACAAACTGAAGTGAGCTCCTTTTTAAACCCAGGTGCCCTGATTAGCCTGCCTTAATTGATTCTAGCAGCATCCTGATTGGCTGCAGGTGTTCTAATCAGCCTGTCTGTCTTAATTGTCTCCAGAAGGTTCCTGATTGTTCTGGAACTTTCCCTATTACGTTATCCAGGGAAAAGGGACCTACTTAACCTGGAGCTAATATATCTGCCTTCTATTACTCTCCTGTAGCCATCTGACCCGACCCTGTCACAGTGATATAGAAATATTCCATGTAGTCTGTCTTTTATTCTGAAGCGTCGTCTTAATGTACGATTTCTGAGGAGTTAATAATATTTCTTATGTATTGTAATGTATTCTTGATCATTTTACTGATTTCAATGTAACTGATTATTCTTCTTTAAATAAATAGTCAATCCTTTGAGCAGAAGGCTGTATCTGTATCCTTTCAAGGCGGCTTGCTCTGGGGAGCCCTCTGCGGGTCAGAGACAAGCCCCCTGGTAATACTCTGGCAATTCCTCTAGGGCGGACCACTACTTTATTACCCCTTTTGATAAAACAAATTGCATAGTGTTAAGCAAACCATTATTGGAATGTCTGAGGTCTAAATCTTGGGGTAACAGTAACCACATTCATAGTTCCCAGGAGACAGCAAAACAGCAGGTGCTGTTCTATGGTCAGACCTGCTCAGGTAGGCACAGAGAGTTGCAGGGGAACTGCAAGCCAGAATCCATGGTCTCAGGGGAGATGGACACACGTCCCCACTCATAGAGAAGTGACAGCTGGAGGCCTGGGAGTTAGAGGGGCACCTATGAGCAGAATATAGGCTGGACAGAAGTACAGTTAACCCCAGAACTGTGACAAGACCCAAGAAGTGTGTTGGAATAGAGGGTCCATTATGACAGTGAGGAAAACCTGTTTGATTAATTCAGCTAACAAATCAATAAATGTTTCCATCCAGTTAAACAAACACCTGCATGTTTTCATTTAGCTATGCAGTGTGTACATGTTAACAAAAGCACTCTTACTAGGAAGATTCATTTTAAGTTAATGGACATTTAGAATGAGAAAGTTAACTCATGAAATCAGCTAAGACAATGATACATATACCAAAGCATGCTGGGTCTGCCAGTAATTTTGTATACCACTGTATTCCTATTCAAGAGGATTCCAAGATGGGCTGAATAGTATGTATTGCCTATGTTAACAAAAATTCAATCTCTTCCCCAGTTTTGCTACGAGCATGAGTGATTGGTTTGCGCATTAATCTGCCCAGACTTTGAAGACTGACAAGACTTCATTAAAGCTTCCCCTCCATTAAATAATAATTAGCAACTCAAAGAATGTATTGACTAGCTATCAAGTGGTTTTTCTGACAACTTTGATTCATGATTGGTCAGATGCATTATGGCCAAATTATTACAGGTCAAACATTTTTCTACCGTTAAAGCAGCTACACTGGCTCCTTCACCCTTATATAAATTGTTTATTAATTAACAGAATACTGTACATTTACATGGCATTTTACAAGCAAGGGGTCATATTGAGAGTCACTGTGTATGGTAGATTTGACATACTGTACCCCATGTTACCCCCTGTGCCCACATATTCACCACTGCTATATTATATGTTTTGTGCAAAATATATCGTGAGGTATTATTTGAAGAGTCTTGATTTGCTGAACCTCATTATCTTGTTGAAATGTGTGTATGAAAGTATAGAGCAAAATCTCATAACTTCATGTTTGTCACTGAAACATATTGAGAGAGTCTAGGAAATGTCCACAGATGAGCCCCTCAGAGAGGACAAAGGAACTGTATACACAGGGGCCTTACATGCCAAACTTCACTAGACAAAAGGTGCAAGCAAAAATTTGCAATTCATAATAAAGGACAGTGAGCAGCTCACGTACACCACGGAGGGCGCCTAACCCCATGACACAGCATGGATTTTTCCAGCACCTGGAGAAAAGTTTAAATGAGGAACAGTGATGTCACCACAGAGCCTGCCTCACCCCTCTCCCCCCATCTCTATACAAGGAAGCAAGATCGCCTGGAAAACAAAGATCTCTATTGAGACTTTGGGAGGGGCTGGATCTAACTGGAAGGCGTTCACTTAGATTTTAAAGTGATTATCTTTCTCCAGTAATAAACTGATTTTGATGTTTAATCTAAACCAGTGAGTTTGTCGAAAGTGCTTGTGGGAATCTGCTCAGATTACAGAGGCTGGGGCATGTCCAATACCCTTTGAAGGAGTGGTGAATTCATTAATCAGATCTTGAGCAGTGTAAGACACACATTTCTGGGGTGCAAGGCTGTGGCTGGGGGAATTTGCTGGGGTTTCCCTATATGTAGTAGTTGATGTGTGGCTTGGGAGAGTATTTGTGCAATTTAGCTGGGTCTGCCTCTGCACACGGATGGCTGAGGGAACGGAGCCTGGCAGAATTTGCTGTTGACTAGCAGAGCAGCATAGGCGACAGCCTGGGCAGGAGAGGTAACGGGGGTACATGAGTTTAACAGGCCAGATTGCACCGCAGGGCATGTCACAGTGGGTTGGAATACAGATCAGTAAGTGGATTTAATGGAGTTCTTAACTGATTTAATTTATACCGAGAAAGGCTGGTCAAGAGTGGTGCAGCAGGAAAAGCAATTGTTGTTGTTGAGCACAAATAATGTGCTTAGCACTGTACTAGAACTGGACAGACCCTGCCCCAAGGAATGTACAGTCTCAGAGAAATAACCATATGACCAGATGTTTTGGGAAACCACATCCTATTAGTAGCTCCAATTCAGCAAAGGGTTTAATTTTAAGAATGAGTCATCCCATTGACTTTGATGGGACTGCTCATGTGTTTAAGGGTCAGAACCTGCTTAACCACTGGGCTGAGGGAAAGGGGAAGGAAAGCATTTGACTTGCTTGATAACATTTTTCCTATCAGCCAGATGTTACAACAAGAAGTGCTAAAACAAAACTTTAATACATAGAAAATGACCACTATTAAAGTTATACATTGAGGAATGGTGCTCCTCATCTACCAATATTAATGAACTGCTGTCCTATCTAACAATGTGTTAGGTGGCAGTTTTATAGTGCACATGAAATGGATCTAAGGGTTTCACTGCAGATTTTAAAAATATTTAATAATTTCGAAGGCTCCATCTAATCCAGATAAAGAACAATAAAAGAGTTAACCTTGGAAAATATCCCATTTCCAGAGTAACACAGACTAAAAACTTGGAACAGAGTAAATACCTCATTGATTTCTAGAGGGAAAATGTTAGGATCTATCAGAAACATGCTGTTACCCACAGCAACAACAACTTAAGTCAGGAAAAACTCCTACCTCTTTCTAGTTGGCTAAGAAGAACCTCAATCTGTTCAAGTAACCTCGCCCTGGGGTCACATGTCATTTGGCCACAGTGATCCTTGGCTAACCTGAAAGCAGGAATAACCATCTCAGGATCATTCTGCCTCCCCTATCTTTGACTGGAAAAGGGAATAATTTAGGGTATGTCTACACTGGCAAGTTTCTGCGCCACCAGTTATACCACTTTTATTAAAACACTGATGCACGTCCACACCGTGCTCCTTGTGACGCTGGAGCGCATCCACATCAGCAGCTCTTGCAGCGGCAAAGACAGCAGTGCATTGTGGTAGCTATCCCACTGTGCAACTGGCCATAGAGTGCTTTGGGAAGGGTTTGCAATGTCTCATGGGACAGGCACAGTGTCACATGATGCAGGTTTCCCAATCCCATTGTTCCATGGGCCTCCTACTAGATTGCCAGTTGCTTTTCAACTGAGGTGGTGTGGGGGGAGGAGAGTGTGTGACAGGGAGTGTGTGTGGTGGGGCAGAGAGATGGTGTGTTTTGGGGGACAGCAGCAGGAAGCAACCAGTCCTGAGGCGGGGGCGGAACCCCGACATCAGCCCCTGCCTTCCTCCCTGAGCTCTCTCTCTCACACACACACACACCTGCCTCTGTGTTCAACAGCACAAGCATTCCACATTAATGGTTTGCTTTGTGTCCCGGAGCAGATCAGCACACAAGGGCTGTCAGAAATGGTTATTTGAAAGGGGCAGGGCACATGTCTCCAGGGCAGCCGAGTTCAAAACAATGAGCAGAGTGGTCACTTGAGGCATTATGGGACAGCTCCGGAGGCCAATTACAGCACAGAAAGCAATCAAGAGTCTACACTGGCAATAGAGTACTGGAGCTTCTGTGCAAAAGCCTTACGACTCTCGCCAAGGTGGGTTTTTTGCAGTGCTGCAACTGAGGAGTTTCTGCCCACAAAGTAGCTTGGCAGCGTATACACGTCTGCAGTTTGAGCGCAAAAAGCTGCTTTACTGCACAGAAACTTGCCAGTGTAGACAAGCCCTTACTCTTGGCCATGCCCCTGTGGGAGAAAAGGAGATATCCTGGGCCCTTCTCCTTTTGCCTTCCTTCCTCAGGTTTCGCAAAAAGAAAAGGAGTACTTGTGGCACCTTAGAGACTAACCAATTTATTTGAGCATAAGCTTTCGTGAGCTACAGCTCACTTCTTTGGATGCATCTGATGAAGTGAGCTGTAGCTCACGAAAGCTTATGCTCAAATAAATTGGTTGGTCTCTAAGGTGCCACAAGTACTCCTTTTCTTTTTGTGAATACAGACTAACATGGCTGCTACTCTGAAACCTGTCATTCCTCAGGTTTAGTCATCTTCTGTAGGAATAGCAAGTGGTCATTTATCCTTACACCCCATTAAAGAGGCTAGAATATTTGTGGGACTATTTCTGATTGAAGTTCGGAATATAGTGAAACCAGCTCATTTATTCACATTTGATGGGGATTCCCCCAAACTTGGGGGAAGATTAGAAGATTTGGCTCTTCCCTTGTTTCAGCCATCACCTTACTGTGACCCCAAAACCTCTCTTTAGTTTTACCAGATGTTAATTTAACAGCATAACATGATGTGGAAAGAATTTATTTTCCAGCTGTTGATAAGTGCTCATTTATTATACAAACCCACACACTGCAGGGGGAAGAGGGAGACACAGTATCACCAGGTATCATACCGTATCGAATGAGAATGAGGGAATATGCTAGTTATGGAAAAACAAATATATTAAATAGGAACAACTGGATCCCCTTCATAGAACATGTGCACAGACTGAACTCCTAGAAACCAAAGAAACTTGGCACTCTCTCTACAGCTAACTGTACCTTTAACAAGGGTACAGTATACTCAGACAATCCATCCAGGTCCAAGGTTGTGAAGACACAAATATCAACCTGGGTAGTGTATTATCCAACACCCTTAGCCTTGTCTCCTTCATTTTTCTGTTTCTTATTAATTTTTCAATCCTCTGTATTTTCAAAATTGGAATTTAAGAAAACTGTCCACATCTGCCCTCCTCCCCAGGAGCACAAACACCCCTTTCCATTCATCCTCTTGGGTGGGGCTAAGCTACCACACTTCTCTCCGCAAGTTATGTGTGTTCCACCCTAACTTGGCATCATCCTCACTAACGGATTTATATCCAAGACAACAAATCACTAAGCTGAAGCTCATGGAAAGAGTTCAGAATAAAGGAAGGAAGCCCACATCATTTTAAGTTTCCCACATAAATTTTGCATGACCCCCCAGTTTTGGCTCTTTATCACACACCGAGTTCCACATTTGGATGTTGGCTGATTGAGAGGGCTGACAGTAAGGTGGGCTGCACTTTCCCATATTCCACAGGGCTTAGGTTTATCGGGTCAGTGCTGCTGCTGCTCCCTCTAGGATATTATCGAGCCCATCCCCCTCCTATTTCAAGGTTAGGCAAGGTCCAAACATTTTCTCTCCTCCTGCCACCCACCAACACCACGACCCATAAATGGGAGAATTAAGTCAAAAATGCCATGAGCAGAAACTCACGGCATTCCAAAGCCCCTAAAGAGGACAATCTGTGCACAGGAAGCAGGCAGCTTAACAGTACAGTAGCAAGTTTGGTGAAGAGACTCGGGGAAAATGAGCACACTAGTTTGCAGCGCACACACTACACCAAATACCACTTTAGTGCTATCCTACCGTTTAGTGTCATGTCCCAGAATCTCCATCCCCTGCACCATAACAGTATGTCATATTCCCACAACCTCTCTTATTAGCGTATATTGCTAAAGGTTCATCTAAAAACAGTTTGGGGATTATTTTTGCTGGCTGCCTGCTAATATGTCCTTTAGCAGGTTCTCTTTCTATCTGTTGTTAAATTGTCTTGCCTATAAAGTAATTTGTTTAGCAAAATGGATTTAGTTATAGCACTGTTGCACTGCAGTGGTGATTTGATACAATCAACTAGAGCTGTTTTAAACTACACCGTGGTGACCTGAATCAGTTAACATGTTCCCTCTTACAATAAATTTAGCTTACTTGGGTCATTGAAGTAAGTAGCATTGAAGTATTCAGCCATTGAAAAGCACTCAGCAGTCATTCCTTCCCTCCAAGCAATGTGTATATTTTACTTGCTTACATTTTCTCTAGCGATTTCTCTTTCAAGGTTTTGTTTCAGGTCTCCTAAAGATGACAGAGTGCAGTGAGCTTCCCCTTTGCCTCATACCAATGGCATGTTTCAGACAACCAAATACCTGTGAGATTAAAAAAAACCTAACTGAAAAAGAATCCAGGATACAATTGTCAATGGTGCCTAAATGCCATGGACTTCCAATGGAGATTTAAGCTGCATATTGCTAAATCACTTTTAGAAATATTACCCCATATCTTAGACTGAAACAGGTCATTTCTACAGTGAATTAATATTTAGCTTCAAGCTAGATCAGCCGGTGCGATAAATGAAAGCGGGGGGGAGAGAGGGTAGCTACCTTTTATGGGCTCCCAGCCAGCCAGCCATAAAATGCCTCTTAGTAGCTGTTCTTTACTTGCTTTATCTGTAAAGGATTAACAAGCCTACAGGTAAAAGGAAAGGAGTGGGCACCTGACCAAAAGAGACAATGGGAGGGCTAGAACTTTTTAAAATTGGAAAAAAAACTTCCCTTTGCCTGTGCGTTGTTCTCCAGGAAAGAGGGGAACAGGGAGCAGTTATGCTATGAGAAACTAAAGCCAGATATGAAAATCATCAGATAATATCTAGAACTACTTATTTAACAACACAGATATGTAAGTAGATCAGGAATGTTTAGAATGACACAAGTAGGTTTATTTCTTATTGGCTTGTGGACTCCCCTGTCTGTGCTAACCCCAAACGCTTTTTGTTTTGCTTGTAACCTTTAAGCTGGACCTCAAGAAGGTTATTGTTGATGTTTAATTTTTGTAAGTGGGGTTTTTAAACCTAGCAATAGCCTAAGTTCCAGATGTATTTTCTTTTTGTTTTTAAATAAAATTTACCTTTTATAAGAACAGGATTGGATTTTTGGTGTCCTAAGAGGTTTGTGCATGTCGTTTGTTTAGCTGATAGCCACAGCTAATTTCCTTTGTTTTTTTCCCCTCAGCTCTTCGCTGGGCGGGGGTGAAAGGGCTTAAGGGCACCCCACAGGGAGGAATTCCCAAGTGCGCCTCCTGGGTCCCAAGGGTTTGGGGGTTTTTTGCACTTGGGTGGTGGCAGCATTTACCCATCCAAGATCAGGGAGAAACTGTGACCTTGGGAGTTTAAATACCAGCCTGGAGTGGCCAGTATTAGTTTTTAGAATCCTTGCAGGCCTCCACCTTCTGTACTCAAAGTGCCAGAGTGGGGAATCAGCCTTGACAGCTGCTTTTAAAATAATTTTCTTATCAAGCTGAAATTGATATTTGACTCTAAAAAGTCATACGGACAGTGATGATTATGAACAGTACCTAAAATTGGGTTCAGTCATTTACTAGCAGAAGTTTCAAACCTGAACAAATTACTCCCAGCAGAACCATGCCTGTATTAGTCTAATTTTATTTAATAGCATTATATGTAAAGTTATGAATTTCTGAATGATGATGATGTGAGCACATGTCCACACCCACAAAGCCCTGACTAGGCAAGAGTTGTTAAATATATCTATCCTAAACAAAGGAATGTGTGTCTCCCTCAATTTACAAGTAAGTAGTAAACAAGGTTCTTGAGACTCTCTACCCCTCCCATCTCTTACTCTGACCCAAGAGGACAAATTAACCTGCCATTGGACTTTGGAGGCAAAGACATCTTGACCTGGGAACATTGCTGACAAACTGCAGTAAGGATTTTTCCTTGAACCAAGTCTAGTTTGCTAAGTTTTAGATACTAGAAAGTGTTTTATATTTATTTCTCTTGTAACCATTTCTGGCTTTAACGCTTTATACTTGTCCTCACTTAAAATCTCTTTGTAGTTAAATAAACTTGTTTTATTTTTTTAATTACAACTAAGCCAGTGTTGTATTTAAACTGAACTGTTTGTTAACTCCAATTAAAGTAGCAAATTATTGAATATTAACCCATTACAGGGGCAATGGACCTCTAATAGCTCAACTGTCCAGGAGAGGGCTGGGCAATGCAGAACACACATTTGGGGGGAAATGTGGGACTGGCAGTGTGTTGGGGCCACCCTGCAAGCAGTAACCACGGCTGATGGAAGCCAGAGTGTGACTGGAGTGTTGCTGACAAGCTGCTGGGGTCAGAGCTGCAGCTATACACAGACACTCAGGGTCTGACCTGAACGCTGATCGACTTGTTATTCCCACTGGGCCACTCACACAGGTGGTAACAACCCCTCACTGGTATGGATTGCACCATGGAATATGACACCTGAGTATACTGGAAGTAAGAAACTAGCTGATGGTGTAAAGAGAACTTTAACACACGTAGTTTCCCTGAACAATTCCAATACATACGAAGAAAATGAGATTGCTGCTAAGTGTTTTTGTACATTTTAGATATAATAAATAAACCCACTACATATAAAGATACAATTTTCACTTTTGCATACTTCATGGTAAATTTTAAAAGGTCATCTGTATGAGATGGGGTAGCAAATCTGGCAGGTAGATTGGGAAAACATTTTTGGAGGCCTGTATGATTAGGTCCCATCACAAGAAACAAAGTGACCTAAGATTGCATTGCTACAAACACACACAAATAAAAAGCCTCTACAGTTTTATAAGTAGTCATGAAGGCTTTCTAGGGCTGGAACAAGAGTGCATTCTCCATCAGGAAGCTGTAAATATCCTTTTTCAAGTGATCTTCTCATTGTAAAGAGGTCAGAATTCCCAGTTTAAAAATACTATTTCGAAAAAGAACTCTTTACCCTGTATTTCAATCAGGCAAAAGATATAAGCCACAGTAGCCTGCAGACACATAATAAGCCCGCAGTAGAATGTACAGGAATTGGGTAGTATCCCTTTAAATAGTTTGGGAGCCTGCAGTGGGCCTCCCTGTCTCATTCAGGCTTGGAAGGATTAGATTTTTATTGATAAGTGTAATATCGATTTCACCAGAGAGAGAGAGAAACCAAGACCGACCAACAAAAAAATATTTCCATTGATAATCAAAATTTACAGATATAAAAATGCTGCTTGAAAACTTATTAAAGCTTGTTTTGAAGATATTTACTTTGTATACTTTGATAGGCCTTGCTGACTATTTGTGTTTTAATGGTGTAAAGCTTTATCTTTGAATCTCAACATCTGCCAAGTGTATATATTTAGCTAGGCATTGTATGTTTGTATATAGTTAGCAAAGAGTTATTTGGAACCCAACTGTGGCTGTGTTCTTGCCTTATTCTTACTGTTGTGTAGACAGAACACACACACACACACACACACACACACACACACCATAAAACAGAAACTATTGCAGATGTTCTAGTTCACAAGATCCAGCAATATCAGCCTTAACACAAATTCCTGCTAGGATCTTTTCAAGGGCATATTAAGAATAAGCTGACAAAACAAAGATCAACAACACGTCGACACTTCCAGGAAATGGCATTGTAGGCAACATGGTCTCATCTCTTCCAATCTAAGCCAAATATTGCAATATTCATTTAATGAAGCAAAAATACTTATCCCACCTCCACAGTTACAAAGTTTTTATCCACAACCTTGCTGTGATCTCAGGGTTATAATAGTCAGGACAGAGCTTTGAAATCTAAACGTAAAAGGAAGGTAACACTGAGCTCTGAAAAAGCGGCAAAGAGTCCTGTGGCACCTTATAGACTAACAGACATAATACGTAATTCTTCTGTTAGTCTACAAGGTGCCCCAGGACTCTGCCGCTTTTACAGATCCAGACTAACACGGCTACCCCTCTGATAATTGAGCTCTGAGTACTTTGCAAACTGTTTTGAGATCTACAGATGAAAAGGCAGGCAAGGATCACATTTTACAAAAGGAGGGGGAGGAAAGAGATGCAAAGAGGGGGGTGACCTTGGGTAAATCACGTCAGCACTCAGAACTAGAACCCTCATCTCCCAAGTTCCAGTCCAAAGCCCCTTCAGCTAGGCCATGATTATTCTTGTTTCCTTTACAGCTTTGCATCTAGGTAAGGCTTTTTGTAGGGCTTCTGGCTGATGCACCCTACACAACAGCTCAGCTTCTCCATGTCTGGAGAATTCCAGCAAGTTTCATAAGACTCACTAGCTGTTCCAAAGTTACTTGATCCATAAAGAGACCAGATGGACAGTGATGCATTGATAGTAGCCCAGCTCCTGCAACTACACCTGGCACCAAGTATAAACAAGAAGCAAAATCCATTTAAAAAAAAAAAATCAGATCTTGTCTGAGGACCATTGTGACAAAAGTCAGGTTACTTTGAGTTCAGAGATCTTTTACCTAACAAAACATCAACAGGAAAGTAAATTCCAAGGTTCTGTTTCCTACCTCAACCTGGGTATTATTCCCCTGGTAGCCTAGATGACACCCTTCCATGCATAGGAACCAATTAAGCTATGTCATTCTCCAGCAAGACACAAACAGTAGTACTCTCTCCTCTCCATTAGTGAGGGTAATGGCCGCATCTCAGACCTTTAAGACTATACATTGGACCTCAAGAATTTTCCCACATGGACAGCAGTACTCATGCTTCACTTCTAAGTTAGGTACAGAAATCCAACTTCATCCTGGGGTTCACTCACCTTGAGGTTCAAGTGTAGTTGTAACTAGTGGTGTATCACTGATTGCAGGATCATGGGTTAATTGGATGTTTGTGTGATGCTCCTTTTTGGAGATGAAAGCACATCAGGGGTAGCATAGACTAAGACCTGACTGAGGACCTCGCAGAATACATCCTACAAAAAGAAAGCATCATGCCATTGACTTGGAGGAAGGACCTTCACTATGGTGACTATGTTCCACATGATCAGTCCTTTGAAGCTATTGGAGATATTGACCATAGGAGACTCTATAGGCTGAAAACTCATTCTATTAAATTAGTCAAGGTACTTCAGGAGTCTAGGTCTCCACTATCAGGATCCATTACACCATGAGGACGTACTAGCCAAGGTAAAAGCATTCATATTGCTACTTGGATGGTGCTTTGCAAAGGGTAGCTGTTAAAAATTGTGTGTCCTTTTTTGCCTCTCTATCATCTTTACAAAGAAGGCCTGAACACGTGTTTTACTTTTGTTGTTGTTTTTGGTTCTTCTCACCTCCATCAAAAGAGCTAGAAATGGGTTATGTTATTCTGCTTCCTTTTCACTTTTGCCAAGGTGAGAGTATTCATATTGCAACTTTGAAGGCAAGTTGCATTTCTTGAAGAGCTGGTTTGTGTCTTTTACTTTTGTAACACATTTCCAAAGAGGGTCTGGATCTCCTCCCTTGTCTTATCCAAATTAGAAAAAAAAATTGGGGGTGGGGTGGATTCTTCTACTTGTTTTTAACGTTAGAAATATCAGAATGCCAGGACTTATTTAAGAAGCCCATCAACCATGCATAGTCATTTGGAGGCATCACAAACAAAACAAAACAAAATCACATCAAGGCCTTTCAGGCCTTCTAAAGATATAGATATATAGGCTTGCTGCTTTGTGATACATAAGCCCATTCACTCTCCGTCCCACACTTGCATGTTTCTCCAAGAGTTAGGTCATACAGCCAGCACAGAGTCATTCAGATCAAAGAGCAATATTAGGTCTTCCAGGAGCTATCCCTCCTAAGAATTGAATATTGCTATTCACAAATGTGACTGCCAGGCCTAGATTTTATTACGGCTCAATCATTGTACTTGTAGATGTGAATGAAGAACCAGCTCCTCAACATTTAGTCAGACTACAGCAATGATGATGAGTGTCTGGAAATCATTCTAATTAGACAAATAATATTAAGTACAACAATACACCTGTTAGCTGACACCAAAGAGTTCAGATCAGTATCCCTCTTACAGAAGCCTAAACTCCTAATGAAGGCACCTACCTGCTTCATTTTTTTCTTTTGTCTAGGAAGACATCTCCAATCAGATGAAACTGAAAAACAAGATAAACAGATGTAGGTTTAGCTAGCACTTTGAATACAACTACAGTAGACATAAAAATAGCAAGTAACTCCAATAACCATGTCCCTCTAGCTTTTGGCATTATATATAGCCATGATCTGAGCTAATTTTAGATCTTCCCATTTCACTTCAGACATGTAGGTAACAACAGTTTCAGGCAATGGTCCCAGGAAAGGCTAACTTACATCTAACTCCTCCAAAAAGAAAACATAATATAAGAAGCACCCTAGTACATTCTCATATATATATGACATGCACACACACGGAAGCTATTCAACATATGCTTCTTATAACAATGAGAATATCACAATCCCTTTAATTACAGAATGCAGCAATGCAAAAGATCTGGAAATAAGTTACCTAAAAGACATGGTTAGGAGCCAATAGAAGAGTAGGAGAATAACAGAATATTTTATGTAAAATACTTTACCTCTAAAGGAAGGTAAAAAGGGGAATCTATTTACCACCAACACTCTTACCACAAAGCTGCCTGTTTAAGCACACCAAAATCTGTACTATACAAGTGACTCTCCCACTTAGTCTATACAAACACATGATAATACTATCATTGTTTCACTACGCTAGCAGTGAAACAGTAAGAAAGCAGCACTCTGCTAGGTTGAATGAAGAATGAGTAGTTTAGCAAACTGAGAAAGAAGAGGCTAAATCATCACATATTATTTTAATTAACTATCTTTTTCTGGGATTAGCAGCAGCCTCCCATTCATTTGGAATCACCCTGGCTGCCACACTTTGCCTAGCAACTGTTGCTAATTAGGAGACGTTGTTTTTCTTGCTAACAAAGAATAGACACTGAAGGAGCAGCAATGCCTGGTTTCCCAGCTGATTTGCTTTGGGTTATTTAAAAGGGGCATTAGTCTCTCACAAGTTCTAAAGATAATACATTTTAATCATACTAATTATTTGTAGTAGGGTGTTAATGCCATTTGTTTTTAGCAAGAGACCTTAGTCTCACTCTAGTTAAGGTTAAAGCTAGCCTTCCACAATCGGTGTGTTTTGAACCCCATTGCCTAAGGTCCTGGTCCTGCAAATAATTGTCCTTCATTAAGGTCCTCCCTTGTGAATAGTTAAGCATGTGTACAAGTCTTTGAACAACATTTACCAAAAATAAACCAAGTTGTATGACATTTCTCTTATGCCAGGGTAGAATTTTTTAAAGATGTTTGAGACAAATTAGGGAAGGTATTTGGGAGCTCTGCATATACCAAGAGGAGATGATTTTACTTCCTAAAAATTTATCTTTTTGACTTGGCTCATAATTCCAAAACATCTTGGCCAAAACACTCTGTGGGGTTTGCCTTGGCTAAGGAAAGGGGTTGTATTAATTTAGATTTACTTAATACAAGCCAATCTTTATTCTTAGTGTAGGTGCAGAAGACTAGGATATAACTCATCCATCTAAACTGAGATTAGGTCAGCATGTGTCAGGTCAGGTAGGTCCAACCCTAAACTCAATCTCTTTACTTAGTCAAGTATTTATTCTCCTCTCTTCTTTTGCAAGGTGGAGTGTGTGTTGTGGAGTGGATCATTGGTATCTTTGATTATTTTTTCTTATGGCCAGGGGAATTTCTCTTTATGCATACATGAAAAATTCTGCGGGGTTCCTATATTTTCTTGATGATTATTACAGAAACTAGGAATTTAAGAACAGCTAGATCATTTCCCCTAAGAATAGGGAATGGTTTAGGTATTGCATCTGGCACAGCTTTCAGCATATGGGATCTGCTGGGGGGTGGGATAGCTCAGTGGTTTGAGCATTGGCCTGCTAAACCCAGGGTTGTGAGTTCAATCCTTGAGGGGGCCATTTAGGGATTGGGGCAAAAATTGGGGATTGGTCCTGTTTCAAGCAGGGGGTTGGACTAGATGACCTCCTGAGGTCCCTTCCAACCCTGATAGTCTATAATTTTTATGGAGCAGCGTTACATTATGCAAACTCCTATAGTGATTGTGCCCCTGCTGGGAAGTTCACAATTACAGCCCGGTAGCACCTAGAGGCCCCACCTGAGACTAAGCCCCATTGGGCTAGTTATTGAGTATATGCAACCGAGAGCTCTCAATGTACTTCATAAGTGTCATCATTCCCATTATACAGATGGGAAATGGGGGCACAAAGCATTGAAATAACTTGCCCTGAGTCACATAGTGAGTTAGTGCCAGGGCTAGGAATAGCAATTCAGATTCCTGAATCATAGTGCAGTGTCCTGTCTTATCCACAGGATGACACTCCTTCACCCTGCTCAACTCTTCCAGATGCCCTCCAGAGTTTTGTCTTGGCTTTCAGCTTGAAGTGCAGCTTTCTTCGGAAGGCTTGGTTTCTTGGAGTTGGCAGTGTATTAATGCACAGAATATGGGCTATATTTGCAAAGTCACAATTAAGAATGTAAAGAATGCACTTGAGAATCAGGCCGTGACAAAATTAAGCTCACATTTACAGATTTAACTGCATCTTCTTTACATGGATGCAGTGTGGTACAGCCTTACATACATGATCACATAGCATTTATCCCTCCTCTCTCTAAACCTGACAGAGTTGTAACTTTTTCCAGTCATGTATATTTATGTTTAACTATTTTCACAGAAATGTCCAGCTTATCTTTAGATTTCTTACCTGTGTATTTAATCATTACCCATATATCATACAATTTCTTTCTTCCGCTTTAAAATCTGACAGCTGCTTCTGAAGTACAGTTCAGAAGCATAAGGAAGCAAACTATGAAAAGAGCTATATGCCAGCTGCATTTGCAAGTCAAAGAGTTCTGTTACATTTGTTTAGTGTAACGTTACACAATGATGGTTACTATGTATATTTCATACAAGTGAGTGATAGTGTTTGACAGGTAGACCAGAGGTTGTGGAAAAGCTAGATTACTTAGTAGGCAATACAAAGTGATAGTTTTAGAATGCCTGCTACGCACAAGGGTTAGAATTGCATGGTCAGCCTCTATTTTGGCATTTCCTATGCTTGAGTACTGAAGCACACAACCTTGGTAGAGCATCCAAGTGATTTACAAGTGTTCAAGAGTACTATAGTGTGGAATTGTGGGGCTAAATGCCACTGAGAGACAAGGTGGGTGTGGTGCTATCTTTTATTGGACCGGCTTTTGGCGGTGGGAGAAACAAGCTTTCAAGCTACACAGAGCTCTGCTTCAGGAAACGTACTCAGTGTCACGGCTAAGTACAAGGTGGAACAAATTGTTTAGCATAAGTAGTTAACACATTTTTGATGATACATACAATACAGGAATAACATTTCACGTTACATGATCATCTGTAGGAGAGAGCTCCTTGAGTGCTGGCCGTGGAAGCATTTGTTTGATGAGATATACCCCCATGAAGTCTTTATTAATGTTTCTCTATAGATACGAGTCAGACAGGCACTCCTGTCATATGGTGTGGAGTGTACCTGTGCTAGGAAGAGTGGTAGGAATTTTACTAACTGTACAGTGGGAAGGGAAAAAATAAGGAGAGGTCGGGAAATCTCAGCAAATTAGGACAAATAATTAGTCCTTGGCCATGCCAGTGATGTATCCAGTATGACTAGTTGAAGTTGTTCTACTGTGGATAAATACTTAGAGTCACTGGGGTAGAGAGAGAGAGAATGACTCTGGAGCCTGGTGAGTAGGGCATCCAGCTGGCGGGGTTGGGTGTAAAGCATACGGTGTCCAGTCTCCCAGCTCTAATCACTCAATCTAGAAACAACTGATTTCATGACAGGGGCGCTCAGTCGTGGAGCACTACCAGAGATAGGCATTTATGTCTATTAGAGGGATGTGGCTTATGACACATACCCGTTACCAGCATATCCTATTTGACTAACTTAGGTGGCTCCCCACCTAATGCACTGGCTCCTATGAACTGAATTCTAAGGTGCTTAGCTCTCCCCCTTCATTGCATGGGGAGCCTAGATGCTTAACTTAGGAAGCCTCTGCTACTCCTGTCCACAAAGCCTAAAAGTAGGGGGGAGGCATTGGCACTGGAACTGTGGTGCCGACCCCCAGGCCGCCCCTTCCCCCTCCTGCACGACCCCATCCCCCACTCACTTCTGTCTGCCCCCTCACCCGCCCTTACGGCCAGTAAAAAGTGATGGAGCCATGGCCTCCTGGCCCCTCCCACCGCCCTGTTCTGGCGTCCCTGTTTGTGGATTGCAGTGGTGTTCCTGTGATTGTGTAGGCCCCTAAAAGTTGAGCATTGCAAATGCTCAGCATTCTAATGCCCTAACTTTCTTTGAATGAAGCCCCAAGTCATTACTGAAAAAATTTGCAGATTCTAACGACTGGAGGAGCATAAATAATGAAGAGGGTTACTGATGCGGAGTGATCTTGATTGCTTGGTAAGCTGTGTGCAAGCAAATAGTATCCATTTTGACATATTTCCAAGATAGGGGACTATTCTGGTAAGCACCAACTGTGAAAATGACTTGGTGAGCATAATGGATAATCAGCTTAACAGTGTATCCCTATACAGGGTGCTTTTGCTGGCACAGCATTCCTAAGTGACAGTTATGCCAGCAAAAGGCAGACTAGACAAGATATTTATTAACCTTGCAGAATTCCTTATGTATGCATAAACTACCTTTAATAACTCCATAACTATTATCCCAAGACACCTACCTCTCTCTTCCCTGAAAAGTTACCAGTTCTTCCCCCAACCTTCTGTGGGAGAAGAAAGGAGAAAAAAATAACTAGAAAAAGTTTGAGTTTAGGTTGGACCCATGTAACCTAATGCATACTAGTTAAGTGACCTAAACTCTGCTATTTTCCTAGTGCAGATGCAGGGCAACATCTTTAACGTATTAGCTGGTCGATTTTTAGCCTCGGCTCCTGTATCTATATTAAGAAAAAAAAAAGTTGGTTTTAGCTCAGTCTGAAGCAAATTCAAACCTTTCCCGAGTTAAGGCAAACCCTACAGAGTGTTTTGGAATTATGATAAACCAAATAAAAAAGGTAAATTTTCAAGAAGTGAAAACATCTCTTGTTATATGCAGAGCTCCCAAAGACCCTGTATAGATGCAGATATGCTGGGGGGAAAGCCCTTTGCAAATATAGCTTATTTCTAGGGCTGTCAAACAATTAAAAAATTAATTGCATTGTTAAAAAATAATGGAATACCATTTATTTAAATATTTTAGATGTTTTCTACATTTTCATATGTACAGTACTCACTTTATATTTTTATTACAAATATTTGCACTGTAAAAAACAAAAGAAATAGTGTTTTTCAATTCATCTCATACAAGTACTGTAGTGCAATCTCTTTACCATGAAAGTTGAACTTACAAAGTAGAATTATGTACAAAAAAAACTGCATTGAAAAATAAAATATAAAACTTTAGAGCCTACAAGTCCACTCACTCCTACTTCAGCCAATCGCTCAGACAGACAAACAAATGTGGTTACAATTTGCAGGAGATAATGCTGCCTGATTCTTGTTTATGTCACCTAAAAATGAGAACAGGTGTTTACATGGCACTACTGTAGCCGGCATCGCAAGATATTTACATGCCAGATGCGCTAAAAATCCATATGTCCCCTCATCGTCAACCACCATTCCAGAGGTCATACTTCCATGCTGATGACAGGTTCTGCTCGATAACAATCCAAAGCAGTTTAGACCGATGCATGTTCATTTTCATCATCTGACTCAAATGCCACCAGCAGAAGGTTGATTTTCCTTTTTTTGGTGGTTCAGGTTCAGTAGTTTCCGCATCGGAGTGTTGCTCTTTTAAGACTTCTGAAAGCATGCTCCACACCTCGTCCCTCTCAGATTTTGGAATGCACTGCAGATTCTTAAACCTTGGGTCGAGTGCTGTAGCTAGCTTTAGAAATCTCACATTGGTACTGTCAAGGTTCCTCCCCCACTCTGAACTCTAGGGTACAGATGTGGGGACCTGCATGAAAACCTCCTAAGCTTACTTTTACCAGCTTAGGTTAAAACTTCCCCAAGGTACAAATTAATTTTATCCTTGGAATATCCACTGCCACCACCAAACTCTAACTGGGTTTACCGAGCAACATAGTTTGGACACGTCTTTCCCCCCAAAATCCTCCCAATCCTTGCACCCCACTTCCTGGGAAAGGTTTGGTAAAAATCCTCACCAATTTGCATAGGTGACCACAGACCCAAACCCTTGGATCTGAGAACAATGAAAAAGCATTCCGTTTTCTTACAAGAAGACTTTTAATAGAAATAGAAGTAAAGGAATCACCTCTGTAAAATCAGGATGGTAGATACCTTACAGGGTAATTAGATTCAAAACATAGAGAATCCCACTAGGCAAAACCTTAAGTTACAAAAAAGACACACAGACAGAAATAGTCATTCTATTCAGCACAGTTCTTTTCTCAGCCATTTAAAGAAATCATAATCTAACACATGCCTAGCTAGATTACTTACTAAAAGTTCTAAGACTCCATTCCTGTTCTACCCCTGGCAAAAGCAGCATGCAGACAGACACAGACCCTTTGTTTCTCTCCCTCCTCCCAGCTTTTGAAAGTATCTTGTCTCCTCATTGGTCATTTTGGTCAGGTGCCAGCGAGGTTACCTTTAGCTTCTTAACCCTTTACAGGTGAGAGGAGTTTTCCTCTGGCCAGGAGGGATTTTAAAGGGGTTTACCCTTCCCTTTATGTTTATGACAGGTACCTTCTTTGTGGTTTGTCAAATCTGCAGTGAAAGTGTTCTTAAAACAAACATGTGCTGGTCATCATCTGAGACTGCTGTAACATGAAATATACAGCGGAATGTGGGTAAAACAGAGCCAAAGACATACAGTTCTCCCCCAAGTTGTTCAGTCACAAATTTAATTAATGCATTCTTTTTTAACAAGCATCATCAGCATGGAAGCATGTCCTCTGGAATGACGGCTGAAGCATGAAGGGGCATAGGAATACTTAGCATATCTAGCACATATATACCTTGCAACACCAGCTACAAAAGTGCCACGCAAATGCCTGTTCTCACTTTCAGGTGACATTGTAAAGAAGCAGCAGGCAGCATCTCCTCCTGTAAATGTACACACACTTGTTTGTCTTAGCGATTGGCAGAATAAGTAGTAGGACTGGGTGGAGCTGTAGGCTCTAAAGTTTTACATTGTTACATAATTTGTCTCAAAAACAAAACAAAAAAAGTCTACATTTGTAAATTGCACTTTCCTGGTAAAGAGATTGCACTACAGTACTTGGAGGTGAATTGAAAAATACTATTTTATTCTTACAGTGAAAATTTGTAATAAAAATATATAAAATGAGCACTGTACACATTGTATTGTTTTAATATATTTGAAAATGTAGAAACTCTGAAAATATGTAATAAATTTCAATTAGTATTCTATTAACTAATTAAGTTAATTAAGTGCAATTAAATGTTTTAAGTATTAAAACTATAACTATTAAGTGCATTTAACTATAACTATTAAGTACACTATTAAACTATATTAAAACTATAACTATTAAGTGCAATTAAATGTTTTAGTCATGATTGAGTTAATTGTGTGAGTTAACTGCAATTAATTGACAGCCCTACTTATTTCATTTGCTGAAGCCATAAATGATACTGGCATGAAACTCTCCTGCTGGAATAAGCTGCATCTCCCTTTCTAGTGTAGGCAAGGCATTCATGTTGGCTTTTATAAAAGGTAGGTATTCCAGAACCACTAGATCTGTTTTCCCTCTGTAAAACAGTGGTTTAGAAAACACATCTGGAACAACTTCTCTCCCACTGACATTTTGGGTACAGCTACACTATGCAAACTTTAGTACTTGTGCATGTTAGGAAGTTCACAGCTGTAATAGTTGCAGCAGAGTAGCACATGGAGGCCCCAGCTGCAACTGGGCCCCCTTTTGTTAGTTACTAAATATAACCAGATTTCAAAGAACTTCATTACAGAGAATGGTTATCCCCATTTTACAAATGGCATCATGTGACCCCCTTTTACAGAGGCACAAAGCATAGAAATGATTCAAGGGAATTGCAGGGCTGGGAATAACCTAGGACACAGGTGGTAAGCAAGCTATCATAGCACCCTCAAGTTTGGCATAGGTTTTAAATTGAACTATAAATTTCTTCAGAGAGGCCTAGTTTTATTTTTAATGTGTTTAAGCACTATTCTGCAAGACCCATGTGACAGCAATGTAAGTTTAATTGTCAAAGAGTGACTCCAGCATCTAAATCCCTATATCACTTGTAAACAGAACTTGGTCTCAGGGGGGTCCTGCAATGTGAGTGGAGCAATGCCTACATACCTCCAAAAACATTGGGTCTCTGTGCTTACTTTCCTGGGGGAAGTGGAGCACTAAACAGAGTGCATATCCTCTGTATTATGGGACTGTACCACCTTCATTTGAACTTCAAAAGCCCTTATTGTATCTGTATTATGTTACAATGTGGTTTACTATGTATTTTTCATACTAGTCATTGATACCCTTCCTCTTTGACAGGTAGATCTGAGGCTGTGGGAAAAGCTAAATTATTCACCCTCTGATGATAAAAGGGAACAAAGAGTCGAGTCCAGGGACACTTTAAAGGCTAACAGATTTATTTGGACATAAGCTTGCCTGGGTAAAGAACCTACTTCAGATGCATCTGAAGTGGGTTCTTTACCCAGGCAAGCTTATGCCCAACTAGTCTTTAAGGTACCACCAGACTGTTTTTTGAAACCAGACTTATCAAAGGGGTAGCTTTGTATTTGTCAC
The DNA here is from genome assembly GCF_965140235.1 of Caretta caretta. Taxonomy (NCBI): domain Eukaryota; kingdom Metazoa; phylum Chordata; order Testudines; family Cheloniidae; genus Caretta; species Caretta caretta. Next base: position 240,526,625 of record NC_134206.1, read on the forward strand.
CCTATGATGTGGATTTTAGAGGGCCTGCTGTGCCTAAGTGCAAAACTTGCTGGTATAGACTTCTACATTTCCAGCTGTGAAGTGCTGATTTATGCAGCCTTGATCCAGATTCCAAGTGATTTTGTAGGTGTTCAAGATTATACACACATTCCCAAACAGAATAACCAATGTTTTAGGCTGTGACATCTATGCCTTAGAGCCCCTCTAGTGCCTGCCCTGTTTTATGAGATATTCCTGGGATTCCTTTGCCTCATTTTCTCCTGGTCCCTGCCCTAGGATGGAGCAATCCAGGTAGAGTCTGGCCAATCTAGGCAAGAATGGTGGTAGGATTTTTAACTGCACTGTTTGCTTTTTAGAAGTTGCTACCTGAAATCCCAAGTGCAATTCTACCACAGCCATCTGAAAGCAACAAAAGTAACTTCTCTGTTGTAAGTTTAACCAGAAACTAAAGCATGTTTACAGCTGTGAGTAGTTGATCTAGAACTACTTAGAAATTTTAAGGCTCTAGATTTGGTTCTATGGTATATAGATGCCTCGGAAGTTTACTCTACGTGTCTACACACTAATGCCACTGGTTGCTACTACTGAGAAACAAGACTGCATGTAACATGACTAATTGCAGGTACAGATGTCTACTATAGACCAGGAAACCACCTCTTAGAAAGAGCAGATTAGACCTCCATTCAAATGCAGTGACATTTTATTTTGAAGACAGTGATATTAAACACAAACAAGTAGTATCTGAGCTGAGAAGTGATCTCTATTATAGAAGACACAACACCTCCAGAAGTTAGAGATGAGGCACACATTGCTTACTAGTACTAGCCATTGGGGTCTTTCCTGCAGACCTGTGCTAGTACACATGGAGTCACAAGGAAGACTGACTGAATCTGTGGAGACAAGGAATTCTGCCTTCTTCCTTAAGAGAAGAAGTTTTATGTTTCTAGGTCACAAGGCCTCCTCAGACTTGGATGCTGTGACGACTTCAGCTTCCTCAGCCTCATTTTCTTGGTTTTGTGGTTCAATGGAATCTGCAGACACCTTACCCGATGGGGTGAAGGGTCCCACAATCCAAGACAGAGGAGTATTCTCCATCATGTATGCCATCAGCTCATCCACATATTCCTGGGCCTTGGTCACCATCTCCTGGCTCTGAGTCAGGAGGCTGCTGGAGAGATCCTGGAAGGAATGGGCAGTGGAGAAAGAATCATGAAGCTCTTCCATGTTGTGATACACCTGTTGCACCTTATCCTGAAAGGTGGTGGGGAGACCTTGAATGCTGGATACTAGCATCTGGCAGGCATCCTGCAGCTGCTGGATAATGCTGCGGGACATAGCCAAAGTCTCAGACTCCATCTGTTGGAGAAGTAGAAGTTTAATTCTAATGTTCAAAAAATAAATATCAAACTTGCCACTGCCTCAGGTGGTGTTGGAGCCAATGGTCTTTCTATTAGTACCTTGCAACAAAGTCTGCAATGGGTGTGCCATGCACTCTTTCAGGAGAAATATAAAGCCAAATTCCTCCTTCCTTAAGGGAAGCAGCTTGTGACAATGGAGGTTAACACCAGAGGCAATAAGCCTTGTAAACTGGGTCAGAACAGAGCTAATCCAAGTTATTTAACAGGGGTTTCACCAGTTGCAAGCCTATGATCTACAATATCAGTTTTCAGGCTGTGCTGAGGTTAAAAAAGTAAGAAGCAGTCTCTTTAGATTCATGCTTGGCACAGACCTTGCTGGTGTGATGTCACTTTAGGGATGTCTAAGCAAGGAAGCCACCTATTTCTATTATGCTAATAGATGACATTTTGTAATAAGTCACCTGATTAAGATCAGCTACTTATCCAAAGATAAGCCACTCTGCAAGGTTAGCCAATATTCTGGGCCTTGCAGACCAGAGGGACACCCCCCCCCCCCATACATACCTCTGGTTTTGCCAAATCTTTGATCTCCCTGCCTTTTGGCTGCTCTCTATTCCAGCTCAGCCATATGTGATGGAACTTCTCTTGGACTTCTTGAAGTTTAACACCTTGCTTAATGTATTCAATCTAGAAATGGATTAAGCATATTGAGAACAGACACTTGCACATCATTTATTCTAGTTCTACTGCTTATGAACTAGCCTTCACGCCACAGAGTGGTATGCTCAATGCATCAAGAGTAGAAGGGTCTAGTTACATAGCACACAACTATGACTGAGGTCTAAGCCTCATTGTACCACATCCTGTACAGGCAGAATTAGAGGGGTTCCCCACCCTGGAGGGCATCAGCCTAAGAATTAGTTTATTTCCTACCAGTCCCATGGTTTGATGAAGCTGGGAAAGAGCCTCTCTGATGTTTTGACTGGTACGTCTCATCTTGTCTAGGGAATAGCGGTAGGCACGTTGGCGAAGTTTGGTTGACAGGGAACCTAAACGCACGAAGTAACTCCGATGCTCTTGTGGTTGTGCTGAAGACACTTCAGCACCTTCCACAGGTTCAGCAAGTTCAGCTAGAGGGAAAAAAGCTCAGGTTGTTCACCCTCTCAAATTAAGAGATTGGGAAAGGAGTACAAGCCATACTGATCTTCTGTTAAATCTTAAGCCAAACTCCTGTAACAAGGGAGTTTTAGCACCTATCAAGTAATTTCAGCCTTTAAAAAAAGGCCCACCTGTAACTGCTCCACTAAATAAGATTAAGCCAGTTTTTGCTTATTTGGATAAGGAAACTTACTTCTAATGAATAGTCATGCCCATAATTCCTTCCAGTACCACCCTGTCCCCACGTGTAATCCCATAAAATTCAGGCAACATGCCTGCCAACTAAAAGCAGAGACTGAGGGTTAAGATATGAGCATGCTGTAGGATGAGCCTGAATTTGGTGACAGATGCAGGATTGAGGAGAAGCCTAGAGAAGTTTGGCCCAAAGGGAGGATTATCTTAAAAGCTAAGATAATAAGCTTGTCATTCATGTGTTCTGACCTAGTTCATCATCTGTCATGGGAAGATAGTGATCCAAAAGCTCTTCAGATTTCTCCAGCACTGCTTCCATTCCACTTATGGCCAACTGGCCCATTCTTGATTCCACAACTGTGCTCATGCGGTCAGTTACCATTGATTTGGTGGTCTTCATACCATCCTGTACAGCCTCTTTGGTCATATCTACCATTCTGATCATTGTCTGACATCTGTCAGTCTGGAAGATGCCAACTCCTGTGTTTCAGATGTAACAGAGAAAGTTCAAGACATTATTGTACAGTAATGCAGAGTGATAATTCCACATTGACCCAGAGATTGAGGTTGGGGGATTACCACCTGCTCTGCCCCATAGGTCAAATCTTCAGGGGTAAGAACTGCATCTTGCTGTTAAACTCTGCACCAGAGTTATGTTTAAACACTAGCTCCCACCTCTTGACTGCTTTTAGTATTGAGTGTTCCTCTACTGGAGGAAGCATCTCATTATTGGCACCCCTTTCATAAACACTTAATCTTGTAGAGCGAGGGTGGTGAGTTACCTTATCAGCAGTCTGTTGAAAGATTGGTAGAGTCTCCTCCACTTTGTCAGGTACTTCAGAAGTACACTCATCTGCTGTCATCACTAGAGAGACACCATAGTTTCTTAATTGGTCAATTTTGCTACTGTAATATGTACAGAACCTGGCTCACATCTGTAATGAGATCTTTGGTTCTCCAATATATTCAGGCAGCAGCAGTTTGGGTTGTAGGTGCTGCACATTTACACACTTGCATGGAAACTAGACCTTCAGGGGGATTTCCTCCCTCTCCCCCCAAGAGATGAGCTTTTCTGGTAAAAGTTTTCCATGAAAAGTAGCGTCCCCTTCAATAGTTTAGTTCCAGGTTTCCTCCCATACATCTTAGTTCAGTTACTCAATCAAGATTGTTCCAACTAGCATCAGAACACTTTCTCCTCCCATCTATACTTACTGCAGAATTGTTTTACCCAAGCATGCTAGGCATTACTTTCCAGGCTCCCTCTTCTGGTGAGGGATTAGTTCTTGGTAGAGTGGGAATGGACTATGTGCAAGGATCTCTCACTCCATAGTCTTACAGCTCTGAAGATTGATCAAAGGTTTAACTCATCCCTCTGGAAGGGACCAATAAGTTTTTGCAATGCCTTGGCTGCAATAAATCCAATTAACTGTTCTCATGAAGGAGGCAAGTCAGGGAGTGCCCATTGCTGTTGGCATCAGGCAATAGCTCGAAAAGAAGCTAGTTAAGAATAGTTTAACAGCTGTAATCTGTTTGCAGTGTTGTTGTAGCCATGTTGGTCCAGAGATATTAGACAAGGTGGGTGAGGTAATCTTACCAAGAGAAGTTGGTCCAATAAGAGACTACATTGAGCCTCTCAAGTTACAGAATGAGAATCTCATTTTGCAATTAGGTACCTTTCAAAGGGTGTTGCTCCTTAAAGGGAAAGGGCTGAGCACTAATCTCACCTCCTAGCTACAGTGAAGGCGAGTACAAGTTCAGCAGTAGTAATTAGTGTAAGCAAAGCCCTTCACTATCCTCTAGCAAATGGTAGTTTATATCCACAGGCTACTGTATTATTCCTATCACCACACCAACCCTGCTGCCAGCCTGTCCTCCAGTACTGCAGGCATACGGATTTTCATTATATGAGTTTTAGAGATGGAAGCTTCCCAATTGGGTGTTGAGATCCTACTGTCAAGGAATTGTACCATACAAACAGAAAGGTCTGCATATGCGCCACTCACCCTGAGGTTCAAGTTTAGTTACAAGTGGCTGTGCACTGCTTACTGCAACGTTGGTTATGGACGTCACTCCCTTCTCTGCCATGTCACAGATGGACCTCACATAGGGATGGCTCTCCTTGGTGGAAGCATATGCAGTGGCAGCCAGATCATAGGCAGAGTTGACTAAAGGTAGACTAGCCACCCTCCTCAAGACATTCTAGAGAGGCAAGGGACAGAACAGTGAGTCAGGGAAGCAATGTTCTAAACTGGGTCTGAACCATTACTTTTTATACCCTTGGACATGTTGCCTCCCCAGTCAAAGGATTGTTTAATGGTGTGAAAGCCTGAAGAGCTAAGAGGCCCAACAGCTGCTTCTGAGAACTGAAACCAGATCACAAGTTTAACTAAAGCAAAAAGAATTTTTAAACATCCTTATAAGCCAAGCTATTTTGCAGCTTCTGGAAGAGCAACTGAATAGATCTCTAGACATGGAGGTGGGCATATGTGAAGCCCGCTACCAGACGCCAGCCAGTTATTTTTTGTATTCACATGTTGAACTAGCAATGCTAAAGAGGAAGCACCTACCTGTTGCTCCTCCTCCCCATGCTCTGGGGATGCCATATTGGTGTCTTTTCCAATAGAAGTCATGGTATAATCAGATATACCTGAAAAGGGCAAGAAAGAAAGGCCTGAAGTTACAAGTTAACTTCTCCTTAAGAAATTTACAGCATCCTAAAGACAAGATCAGTGTTCTGCTCCAAAGAAGGAGTAGAAGAAATGGCAGGGCCATTAGCAGATTAACAAAGTAGTAATATTTAGAGGAACATTAGCTCTTTAGTGAGCTAAGTACATATTTCTTGCTTAAAAAAAAATAAGAGTAGTGACAATTTCAGTTCTACTGCAGCTAAGGAGAAAGGAAGCAGGAGGATTCCTTCTCATAGCATAGAGAGGTTCAAAACAGTCCGCTTTCCTGAGTCCATTAAAGGCAGTAAGTATCATTATTAAAGGCCATTTAATAGCTTTAACTGCAGAAAAAAATTTGAAAATGTGATCCTGTCTCTCACCAGCTAAGGGGCTTAAGGCCAACAAGCATTAAGTTTCCCAGACTCAGCTTCCCAACTGCTGTCCCACCCACAGCTTCTTAATACAGACGCTTACACATCTAAACATTTCAAAGCAGCATAACTGCAAAGCCCTGACCAAGGAATTGTAGAAACAATTTTTAAAAAATGACTAAAATCCTTATTACCAACAAGTCCTACTACTTCAAGGGCAAGCACCAAACCAACTCACTTACCTTTCTCAGTACTCCAGACACTGCTTTACTCTATTTACCACCTGGTCAGATTTTATACACTCCTGGTGATGTAATTGTGAGGGGAGGGAGTGAAATACTCAAGACTGACAGTTCAGGGAATCAATGAAAAGAAGGCTTTACTTTCCTGACCAATTGGAGAATGCAAATCCCTTGGGGACTGCAGAGATTGGGCATGAGTTATTCCCCAAATGTAATTCCAATTAACACTCCTGGGTCTTTACTGTCATCCAGCTGAACTCACTTTGCTTCCACAGCCTGCCTAGAAACAGTTGCTAGTTAGGATGGATAACATTTTCAAAAACACCTCTGTGACTTAAAAAGCCATAGACTTTCATGGCCCTTTCCAATGGGAAAGGGGAGAGAAAAGTTTTTAAAAAGAAGTAGAGAAAAGGGTAAAAAATTGAAACAGAACTTTTCATTTTGTTTTGAAAAATCTAACCTCCCCCCCCAAATAAAAATATCAGACAAATATAGACCATCTCTGATGGAAAGGTTGCAGATATCAATGTGCCTGCTTCTCCTGCATGTTGGCCATAGTTTCAAAGTAAAAACTGGCATACTGTAACGAAAAGTAGCATACTGAAGACTGGTAGTTTTCTCCAGTGGTTAGGATACTAGCCTAGGATTTGAGCTGGGTTCAATTTTATGCTCTACCACAGACTTCCTGCGTGACCTTGTGAAGGTGACTTAGCCTCTCAGTGCCTCAGTTCCCCCTCTGTGCAGCGGGGATAATGTGGCTTCCATACTTCATAGCGGTTTTGTGAGGTGCTCAGATACTCTGGCAATCAGGGCTATGTAAATACCTTAGATAGATAGTGAAGCATTTTGTTGGGTAACAAGCATTAGGTAGGGTAACTGGAAGAACTTGTCCCTCTCCTCCTTCATCCCCCTTTCCAAAAAAAAAAAAGAAAAGAGAAAAGTATACCACATTCTGTTACAGGGAAGGGCGGGAGAAAGGAGTGTTTATCCGTCTGTGACCCCTTCATTGTTCTCCCTCAGGGTTTGAATTGGAAAAAGAAATGGTGGTACTGTCCCAAGCCCTGGCCACAATCCAAGCTCTGCCTGCATGAGATGCTACTTATAGCAGATTGTGCAGATGTACAAAACATGAGCACACATGCTCTGCTGGGTTCCCCTTTGGGCTCGGGTCCCTCTCGGTAAGCTTCAGCTACACCAGTGGGTATGACCAGATTAAGACGGAGGCACAGTAGCCACATGCCTGGATCCCAGGCATGTGATTATGTCAATCTCAGCTGCCGTTTACAAATAAATGTTTCTACCTCACATGGCTGCAAAGAAAAGCTTGAGAATATCCACTGAATAGAACTGAGACAGTGATGTCTGCCCATGTCTGCACCCAGCCTCCTGCAGGGGGAGAAGCAGCATCCACCCCAAGAGAAGTAACTCTTTATCCTCCACCCGGCCCTTGCTGTTCCTGGTGTGTGCCCACCCACCTTCCCAGGACTTCAACAGGTAAATGCCAAGCTGGGGTCTGTGGGATTGGTGTCATCTGGTCTTTTAGCCCCAAGGGTCAGATTTTGGCCATGGAAGTGTGAAGTTCCCTAATGACATCCACTCTCACCATGAAAATGAGATGCCAGTCCCAGTAGATTATGCACATATGCAATCCTCCCTCTCCTTTCTTGCTTACTTTGATCAGCAGTGAAATGGTTAAAAATCTAGACATGTATACCACCATCACTTGGCATGGGAGTTACCCCTCTTTGATGAATGGGGCAGTTCACACCTCTCTGAGCTCCTGTGTCAGGCTCTCTGCAGGGGCAGGCAAATGCCTGTGCGTCTGGTTTTGCTCTTTTCATGTTTTCAAGGTTTTTCCCATAATCTGTTGTCACAATATATTGATAGAGCTTAGCTCCATTATCACCTGAACACCAGCCACTCTTAATAATGCAAGAAGCAAAGAAATGTAAGTCTGGACGGGACCTCCAATGCATCCTGACTGTTTTGGGATGAGAATGAGGCCGCTTTATCATATAACTTGCAAGACACAAAGTTTTCCAAGTAACTGAATTTGAAAGAATTTTACTGTTCATTCTAAACATACGAAGCTGCATTTTTCAAATGTTCTTTCAGGCTTGCATTTTGTAATGCTTAAGCAAAAGGCCTCTCCACTCCATTGACAGCGTATATGCCTTCAATACAGATAAATATCAAGGAAATTGTAAACATTTGTAAAATGAGCATGATTGCATGAAAATACAATTTCCCATTGGATTCCCTCTCGCCCACTGTACAGTACAGCCTTGTGACACAAACTACTTCATGGCATTACTTGTGATATTTTGGAGAAGGTGTGAGGTCCTGGTGCAGTTAGTTGGGACAGCAAAAGAGTTACGGATAAACCAGAAGCAACTCAGATTCTTTAGTTTAATTTTGATACCCTACCCAGTGCTGAATCCACCTTAACTTCCACCCTTGTAGTCTTTTTATGTTAGTGCTATCCCCTTCCTTTATGAACATTTACCCCAAATGGGCAACTAGACAGAGATTCTGAGATGCTTCCCTTTAGCCCTGGTCTACACTAGGACTTTAGGTCGAATTTAGCAGCGTTAAATCGATGTAAACCTGCACCCGTCCACACAATGAAGCCCTTTATTTCGACTTAAAGGGCTCTTAAAATCGATTTCCTTACTCCACCCCTGACAAGTGGATTAGCGCTTAAATCGACGTTGCCGGCTCGAATTTGGGGTACTGTGGACACAATTCGATGGTATTGGCCTCCGGGAGCTATCCCAGAGTGCTCCATTGTGACCGCTCTGGATAGCACTCTCAACTCAGATGCACTGGCCAGGTAGACAGGAAAAGAACCGCGAACTTTTGAATCTCATTTCCTGTTTGGCCAGCGTGGCAAGCTGCAGGTGACCATGCAGAGCTCATCAGCACAGGTGACCATGATGGAGTCCCAGAATCGCAAAAGAGCTCCAGCATGGACCGAACAGGAGGTACGGGATCTGATCGCTGTTTGGGGAGAGGAATCCGTGCTATCAGAACTCCATTCCAGTTTTCGAAATGCCAAAACCTTTGTGAAAATCTCCCAGGGCATGAAGGACAGAGGCCATAACAGGGACCCGAAGCAGTGCCGCGTGAAACTGAAGGAGCTGAGGCAAGCCTACCAGAAAACCAGAGAGGCGAACAGCCGCTCTGGATCAGAGCCCCAAACATGCCGCTTCTATGATGAGCTGCATGCCATTTTAGGGGGTTCAGCCACCACTACCCCAGCCGTGTTGTTTGACTCCTTCAATGGAGATGGAAGCAATACGGAAGCAGGTTTTGGGGATGAAGAAGATGATGAGGAGGAGGAGGTTGTAGATAGCTCACAGCAAGCAAGCGGAGAAACCGATTTTCCCGACAGCCAGGAACTGTTTCTCACCCTAGACCTGGAGCCAGTACCCCCCGAACCCACCCAAGGCTGCCTCCTGGACCCAGCAGGCGGAGAAGGGACCTCTGGTGAGTGTACCTTTTAAAATACTATACATGGTTTAAAAGCAAGCATGTGAAAGGATTACTTTGCCCTGGCATTTGCGGTTCTCCTAGATGTAGTCCTAAAGCCTTTGCAAAAGGTTTCTGGGGAGGGCAGCCTTATTGCGTCCTTCATGGTAGGACACTTTACCACTCCAGGCCAGTAACATGTACTCGGGAATCATTGTAGAACAAAACATTGCAGTGTATGTTTGCTGGCATTCAAACAACATCCGTTCTTTATCTCTCTGTGTTATCCTCAGGAGAGTGAGATATAATTCATGGTCACCTGGTTGAAATAGAGTGCTTTTCTTCAGGGGACACTCAGAGGAGCCCATTCCTGCTGGGCTGTTTGCCTGTGGCTAAACAGAAATGTTCCCCGCTGTTAGCCACAGGGAGGGGGGAAGGTTGAGGGGGTAGTCACGCGGTGGGAGGAGGCAAAATGCGACCTTGTAATGAAAGCACATGTGCTATGTATGTAATGTTAACAGCAAGGTTTACCCTGAAAGAGTGTAGCCACTGTTTTATAAAATGTGTCTTTTCAAATACCGCTGTCCCTTTTTTTTTCTCCACCAGCTGCATGTGTTTCAATGATCACAGGATCTTCTCCTTCCCAGAGGCTAGTGAAGCTTAGAAAGAAAAAAAAACGCACTCGCGATGAAATGTTCTCCGAGCTCATGCTGTCCTCCCACACTGACAGAGCACAGACGAATGAGTGGAGGCAAATAATGTCAGAGTGCAGGAAAGCACAAAATGACCGGGAGGAGAGGTGGCGGGCTGAAGAGAGTAAGTGGCGGGCTGAAGAGAGTAAGTGGCGGGCTGAAGACAGGGCTGAAGCTCAAATGTGGCGGCAGCGTGATGAGAGGAGGCAGGATTCAATGCTGAGGCTGCTGCAGGACCAAACCAGTATGCTCCAGTGTATGGTTGAGCTGCAGCAAAGGCAGCTGGAGCACAGACTGCCACTGCAGCCCCTCTGTAACCAACCGCCCTCCTCCCCAAGTTCCATAGCCTCCACACCCAGACGCCCAAGAACGCAGTGGGGGGGCCTCCGGCCAACCAGCCACTCCACCACAGAGGATTGCCCAAAAAAAAAGAAGGCTGTCATTCAATAAATTTTAAAGTTGTAAACTTTTAAAGTGCTGTGCTTAAAGTGCTGTGTGGCATTTTCCTTCCCTCCTCCACCACCCCTCCTGGGCTACCTTGGTAGTCATCCCCCTATTTGTGTGATGAATGAATAAAGAATGCATGAATGTGAAGCAACAATGACTTTATTGCCTCTGCAAGCGGTGATTGAAGGGAGGAGGGGCGGGTGGTTAGCTTACAGGGAAGTAGAGTGAACCAAGGGGCGGGGGGTTTCATCAAGGAGAAACAAACAGAACTTTCACACCGTAGCCTGGCCAGTCATGAAACTGGTTTTCAAAGCTTCTCTGATGCGTACCGCGCCCTCCTGTGCTCTTCTAACCACCCTGGTGTCTGGCTGCGCGTAACCAGCACCCAGGCGATTTGCCTCAACCTCCCACCCCGCCATAAACGTCTCCCCCTTACTCTCACAGATATTGTGGAGCACACAGCAAGCAGTAATAACAGTGGGAATATTGGTTTCGCTGAGGTCTAAGCGAGTCAGTAAACTGCGCCAGCGCGCCTTTAAACGTCCAAATGCACATTCTACCACCATTCTGCACTTGCTCAGCCTGTAGTTGAACAGCTCCTGACTACTGTCCAGGCTGCCTGTGTACGGCTTCATGAGCCATGGCATTAAGGGGTAGGCTGGGTCCCCAAGGATACATATAGGCATTTCAACATCCCCAACAGTTATTTTCTGGTCTGGGAATAAAGTCCCTTCCTGCAGCTTTTGAAACAGACCAGAGTTCCTGAAGATGCGAGCATCATGCACCTTTCCCGGCCATCCCACGTTAATGTTGGTGAAACGTCCCTTGTGATCCACCAGAGCTTGCAGTACTATCGAAAAGTACCCCTTGCGGTTTATGTACTCGGTGGCTTGGTGCTCCGGTGCCAAGATAGGGATATGGGTTCCGTCTATAGCCCCACCACAGTTAGGGAATCCCATTGCAGCAAAGCCATTCACTATGACCTGCACATTTCCCAGGGTCACTACCCTTGATATCAGCAGATCTTTGATTGCGTGGGCTACTTGCATCACAGCAGCCCCCACAGTAGATTTGCCCACTCCAAATTGATTCCCAACTGACCAGTAGCTGTCTGGCGTTGCAAGCTTCCACAGGGCTATCGCCACTCGCTTCTCAACTGTGAGGGCTGCTCTCATCTTGGTATTCATGCGCCTCAGGGCAGGGGAAAGCAAGTCACAAAGTTCCATGAAAGTGCCCTTACGCATGCGAAAGTTTCGCAGCCACTGGGAATCGTCCCAGACCTGCAACACTATGCGGTCCCACCAGTCTGTGCTTGTTTCCCGAGCCCAGAATCGGCGTTCCACAGCATGAACCTGCCCCATTAGCACCATGATGCATTCATTGGCAGAGCCCATGCTTTCAGAGAAATCTGTGTCCATGTCCTGATCATTCACGTGACCGCGCTGACGTCGCCTCCTCGCCCAGTATCGCTTTGCCAGGTTCTGGTGCTGCATATACTGCTGGATAATGCGTGTGGTGTTTAATGTGCTCCTAATTGCCAAAGTGAGCTGAGCGGCCTCCATGCTTGCCTTGGTATGGCGTCCGCACAGAAAAAAGGCGCGGAACGATTGTCTGCCGTTGCTCTGACGGAGGGAGGGGTGACTGAAGACACGGCTTACAGGGTTGGCTTCAGGGAGCTAAAATCAACAAAGGGGGTGCCTGTACATCAAGGAGTATTTCAGGCAGGACTTCACGGAGGGTTCCAATAAGAAATGGTGCACCTAAGTTATTGTTCTTATTGGAACAAGGAGGTTAGCCTGGCCTCTGACTGATACATGCCTAGATTTACCTCGCTGCACCTTCTCTGTGAGTGACTGCAGTGTGACCTAGAGGAATGAGTCCCCTAGACAGGGGAGGGGGGGAAGCAAATGAGTACAAAACAAATCTGGTCTATTTCTTGTTTTGACCCACTCCATCTATCTTTTACATTTTTGGCTGGCAGCAGACGGTGCAGAAGGACTGCATGCCATCCACATCTCATGGCTGCTCGGCAGAAGATGGTACAGTACGACTGCTAGCCATCCCCATCTCTTGCCTGCCTGGCAGAAGATGGTACAATACGACTGCTAGCAATCCTCATCTCTTGCCTGCCTGGCAGAAGATGGTACAGTACGACTGCTAGCAGTCCGTATCGCCTGCCCGCTCACCATAAGACGGTTCAATAGGACTGACTGCAGGACTAAAGAGAATGATCTGGTCAAGTCACTCCAAATTTAGTCCCTGCGCCCATGTCTGCCCAGGCGCTCCCAGCCGACGTGGCCAGGAGCACCTCGGACACGACGAGGACGACTACCAATCGTATTGCACCATCTGCTGCCAGAAGGCAATGGGTTGCTGCTACTGTGCAGCAAAGCCGTACCGCGTCTGCCAGCACCCAGGAGACATAGGGTGACGGTTACCTGAGCGGGCTCCATGCTTGCCGTGGTATGGCGTCTGCACAGGTAACTCAGGAAAAAAGGCGCGAAATGATTGTCTGCCCTTGCTTTCACGGAGGGAGGGAGGGAACGGGGGCCTGACGATACGTACCCAGAACCACCCGCGACAATGTTTTAGCCTCATCAGAGTGCTCCATTGTGACTGCTCTGGACAGCACTCTCAGATGCCCGATTGTTTGCCGTTGCTCTGACGCCGGGAGGGGCGCTCACAGGGTTGGCTTCAGGGAGCTAAAATCAACAAAGGGGGTGCCTGTACATCAAGGAGTATTTCAGGCAGGACTTCACGGAGGGTTCCAATAAGAAATGGTGCACCTAAGTTATTGTCCTTATTGGAACAAGAAGGTTAGCCTGGCCTCTGATTGATACATGGCTAGATTTACCTCGCTGCACCTTCTCTGTGAGTGACTGCAGTGTGATCTAGAAGAATGAGTCCCCTAGACAGGGGAGGGGGGGAAGCAAATGAGTACAAAACAAATCTGGTCTATTTCTTGTTTTGATCCACTCCATCTATCTTTTACATCTTTGGCTGGCAGCAGACGGTGCAGAAGGACTGCATGCCATCCACATCTCATGGCTGCTCGGCAGAAGATGGTACAGTACGACTGCAAGCAGTCCGTATCGCCTGCCCGCTCACCATAAGACGGTTCAATAGGACTGACTGCAGGCAGGACTAAAGAGAATGACCTGGTCAAGTCACTCCAAATTTAGTCCCTGCACCCATGTCTGCCCAGGCGCTCCCAGCCGACGTGGCCAGGAGCACCTCGGACATGACGATGACGGCTACCAGTCGTACTGTACCGTCTGCTGCCACAAGGCAAGGGGTTGCTGCTACTGTGTAGCAATGCCGTACCGCGTCTGCCAGCACCCAGGAGACATAGGGTGACGGTTACCTGAGCGGGCTCCATGCTTGCAGTGGTATGGCGTCTGCACAGGTAACTCAGGAAAAAAGGCGCGAAATGATTGTCTGCCCTTGCTTTCACGGAGGGAGGGAGGGAACGGGGGCCTGACGATATGTACCCAGAACCACCCGCGACAATGTTTTAGCCCCATCAGGCATTGGGATCTCAACCCAGAATTCCAATGGGCAGCGGAGACTGCAGGAACTGTGGGATAGCTACCCACAGTGCAACGCTCCGGAAGTCGACTCTAGCCTCGGTACTGTGGAAGCGCTCCGCCGAGTTAATGCACTTAATGCACTTAGAGCATTTTCTGTGGGGACACACACACTCGAATATATAAAACCGGTTTCTAAAAAAATGACTTCTATAAATTCGACCTTATTCCGTAGTGTAGACATACCCTTAGCTGCCACCTTTCCCACTTGACATTGTCATGCAACATTAAAATATTTGCGGGCGGACTAGGACTGAGCAAATAATGAATTTTTCATTTAAGGGGCTGGACAAAAAACAAAATTAAAAACAGTCCGTTCAAACCAAAACTGATTTTATTTTTCAGTTTCTCCTCATTGAAATGGAATAAATGAACAAATGTGTTTCAAGCCAAACAAAACCATTCATGTGACCCTAAAAGATTATTTTTCAGTTTTTAATTTCATGTAGGTTTTGGGTGCTTTGTATCCCCCTCCCTTTTTTTAAATCTAGCTAAATTTTGAAAAGAAACACCATTTCAAAATGAAAAAAAATAAAGTGTTTCATTTCCAAATGGTCAAAACGAAACTATTTGAAATGAAAAGTCAAAACATTTCATTTTGAAATGAACAAAACAAACTGGTTTGACTTTTTCAATTTCTTTCCCCCATTTTTTACTTGAATTTTCAAATAATTCCTGTGTTCTGAAAAATGCATTTTTTGGCAAATTTATGATTAAAAATATTTTACCCAGCTCTAGTGAGGATTTTTCATCTTGTATCAAATTGAGCTTCTGTTACCTGTACTAAAGAATCCAGGCTCCTTAGCAAACTCATACACCTCTTTAGATGGCCTGGCTACTGGGGTGGAGTGGGGTACAAACCCCCACACTGTGTTAGCCTGGGTTACACTACCATTCCCATGTGGCAGCATTTCACACCCACTGTGCACAGGGGTAAATGACTACACAAGGTGCAAAGCAGTGGAGAAGCAGGCCTGTATTGTGCAAGTGTCCCAGGACATATAGTGAAAATCTATATATTCTTCTGCCTGGTCTGCCCACTCTCTTCCGACCTGCGTTTTGGAAGGCATTAGCAGCCCCACAGAGCCTGATATCACATCAGCTACAGAACAGTGATTCCTACTCAGCCATTCCTCCTGTCCTGCCTGGCTATGTAGGGCAAATCACAATGTTGCCTTTAAAGAGCTTTCTACTTACAAGAGGGGACAACTGGAACTCTAACAGAATTTAAACTACAACAGGGTTAAAAAAAGAACAAGATAAGTTCGTGGAGGATAGGTTCATCACTGGCTATTAGCCAGGATAGGCAGGGATGGTGTCCCTAGCCTGGTTGCCAGAAGCTGGGAATGGGCGACAGGGGATGGATCACTTGATGATTACCTGTTCATTCCCTCTGGGGCACCTGTCACTGGCCGCTGTCGGCAGACAGGACACTGGGCTGGATGGACCTTTGGTCTGATGCAGTAGGGTCGCTCTTATGGTCTTATGTAAAGGACTATGCAATGGCACATTCTGTTTGTGATCTTTTAAAATTCCTAATCTTTGATTAACCTCCCTATTTTAAATTGCTTCTGTTCACCACATGTGTAACCAAACAAAAGTCTTGCTCAAGGGCAGATTTGCTATAGTTCCCTTTCCCCTCCCGCAGCCGGTATTTAAATGATTCTGTGAATTTTGGGAGGCAGATTTCAGCAACAAAGGGACTTTGAAAGAACCTGATTTATTTATTTACTTCCAGGCTATCCTGAGGCTCAGCTCTAATCTCAGAGCTGGGTTCACAAAGATCAAAGCTTTCGTTCGACAAACTTTACAGTTCTACAAATAAATTAGCTCCACAGGGAAGTCGTATCCTGTAACAGCTTCCAAACTTCTGCAGTCTAAATAGTGTCACTTGTCACGCGCGCCTTCTTTCCATATTCTGCAGTTTCTGTGGAGTCTGCTTATATTCTGCCTCTTAAAGCATTGAAGGGTCCCACAAACCAACACAGAGGTGTACTGTACACCACATACTCCAGCAGCTTATTCATATGTTCCTCTTTCTTGGTCACTTTCTCCCATATTTGGGAGAGGATTCGTCTAGACAGATCTTGGAAGGAATCAAGAGTGGAGAATGAAGCACGGAGCACTTCTGTGGTACGGGAAACTTGTAGCATCTTGTCCTGAAAGTTGACGGGAAAGTATTCAATAATGATCAGTAGGATCAGGTAGATGGTCTTCAGGGGTTGGGTAATTGTATGAATCAAGGCAATGATGCAATATTTCAGCAACTGCAAGAAGCAAATTAATATTGTGAAGGTACAATTTTAGAAATATCTCTTGAAATGGGAGACATCTACAACTAAACTATTGTTTGATCCTAAAACTGTTCCCCAATACAGAACCATTGTTCCCACTCTCTTTGATGTTTTCAGTGCCAATCCAGCTCTGTTTGGTATGGTTCCCCCGATCACTGAGGAGCTTCTGTTGAAGCTATATACCAGTGATACTCAGCGCTCAGTGGTGCAGGAGCCATATTAAAGATCAACATTACCCAGTAGTGTGAATTCATTGTTTCATTTACTATAGTACTATATTACATTTACATATATATATGTATATATATATATATATAAAACACACAGTAAATAAGTTAATAACTTAGTGGAAATTGATAACTTAATTGGTTAACAACATAGTAAAAGCATCCTGACTGGTTAATAATTAAATCACAGTGTTTTAATATCCCATGCTACAAAGAGCCACAGGAGACATATTAAAGAGACACTTGTGGCTTGTGAGCCTCAGTCTAAGTATCACTGCTATATACTGTCTGGAAGGGGCCTAGAGAAATAAAAAGTCTTGCAATCTTTGACTCTCATAAAGACTGGATTGCTAAAGAAAAAAAACTTATTAGGACAAAGATCAGCAATGAAGCTGCCAAACCTGAAAAAGATAAGTAAAACTGTCTAACTGAAGAAGCTAACTAACACTAATCCTAATGAAGAAGGCACTGGAAATGATACATTCTGACAAAACTGGGTCCATGGACCAGGCGAGGTTCTCGTTCCATCTGCCACCATGGCTGGAAGGAACTATGACAGTTGGTGCTTCACACCACTCGTATGGCACACCCTGCAAACGTTTGGAATCACAAGAGGAGGGTGTAAGGTAATGTTCCAGTGGCATTGGAAGGTTCCACTGATCCTGGCTGTGACACAGGTACATTCAGTGCTTAATTTGTGTCAGGCTTGCCAGAGCTGAGCCCCGGCACCTTTAGGCTTGGCAGTTCATAACCGCAGCACTTCTGGGCTTGCCGTATCAGTTATGAAAGTAAAAAAATTCTTGATCCCCAGCACTTAATTGCTTGAGCCCCAGCACTGTTTTCATTACAAATGAAGCACTGGGTATATCTCAAGAGTGGAAATATGCAGAGACCACCCAAAGAAGAAGATTAGTTATATTGTGGTCCTGCCCAGAACATCTCTGGGATAAGGATGAAGAGAAAAGAAGAACTTTGTTACTACCAGGTAACTAGTTTGAAGAGCCTCCCAGATGCTTTGGCCAGCATTCCTCACCTTGCTCTGGGAATGCTGGTAAGCACATTGCTGGAATTTGGTCATCATGGAGCCCAGACGCAGTAGGTAACTGTCATAATCTTGCTGCTGCTGACCAGAAGCCATTCCATGCCCTTCTACAAAAGCTGTAGGTTTAACTGAAAGAGACAAGAGAATAAGGTTATACTGACAAATGAAAGGCGATGATGCCAGAATGGACCACAGCTTCCCCAAATCTTCATTTGAAAGCCTGACTTACAGATTCATAGATTATAAAGCCAGAAAGGCCCACTGTGGTCATCTAGTCTGACCTCCTGTATAACACAGGCTACAGAACTTCCACACACCAATTCCTAGAGCAGAGCTCTTAGAAAACCTTTGCAGCACATGTACCCTAGATACTAAGGGTCAGATTTTCAAAAGTATTTAGGAACCCAGAAGGATAAATAGGTACCTGGTGGGATTTTCAAAAAGTTCCTAAGCACATAATTCCCACCAATAGAGATAGGCACCCTGGCATTTTGCACATCTCACTAGATCCCTGTCTGCACCTTTAGGTGCCTCAATACCTTTAAAAATCTGGCCCTTTGGCAACAGCACTACTATTACCACTATTCACCACCAATCGAGTGATGGAATTGTTTTAATGAGAAATTGGGTAAACTACTATTGCTGTTATTTGTATTATGGCAGCACCTGGAGTCCCCAACTGACTCAGGTCTTGTTGTGCTAGGCACTGTACATACACGTAGCAGAAGACAGTCTCTTCCCCTAAGAATTTATAATCTAAACAGACAATGTGTGGAAGAAAAGATTATCCCTATTTTACAAACGGGGAACTGAAGCACAAAGAACTGAAATGACTAGTCTGAGGCCCTACAGGAATTTGCGGCAGAGCTGGGAATGAAACCCAGATCCAGTGTGTGTAACCACTTTTCCTCTGAAATTAGCCAGTGCTTTTCTAGAAAGGTCAGTGGTTCTTAAAGTATCTCCTCCCCATTTACTACCATTTACCCTTTGGTAAGGAACATAACCATTGAACACACACTTGTATTTCCCCAATCCGTGAAGCATTAACACCCCCCAAGTGACAGCATTTGCGCCAGGATGTAAACACACTCAGCACCAGTCATAGGTTTATGGCTTGGGATCTTGCTGTCCCAGATGTCTGCATTTTACTGAGCAATCATCAGCAGAACAAATGTTACATAACAGCTTAACACATGTCATCGCAGCTGAGGTCAAGTCTCACTTCACAAGGTGCCTGGGGACATATTTTAAACTCACTCTCTTCTGTCAGTCTGATATTTGTCTTCCTTTTACACCACAGGGAGGTGAATGGATGAAAGCAAGGTCTAGAATGAAGGAGTAGCTCATGGCTTAAAGCTAGTTCAAGTGGGAATCCTGTTAATTATTCGGTCTTATCAATGCAAGGGGTCCTTTATCCATTTACTGGCTTGTTATTATATCAGCCAACTCCAAAGAGAAGGTAAGTCCAAGATAATGAAAAGAGCAGCACATTGGGATGCCCCCATTTTATTTTGGAGCTATGGCAAAAATATTGACACCAGGACTGGAATTTTCAAAAGAACCTATGAGATGTAGGTACTCAGCTTTTACTGGAAATCAGAAGAAGCTGAAAACCGAACTCCCTTAGGCTCTTTTGAAATTCCCATCCCAGGTGTGACCCAGACAAGTTCTTACCCACTTCACCAGCCCTGGGGAGGCAGGGATGTGCTCGCTCTTCAGCTGTCTCCAGCACAGCTTACGTTGTGTTCTTGGCCATATGACTACAGCTGATCAGGAATTTTTCAGCGGAATGTTTTTATATCGGAAAATACAGATTCATCAAAACCAAAACTATTCACAGAAGTGTAGTGATTTGGATGCAACTTTCACCGTGAAGGCTTCTCAGCCTCAGGATGGAATTGACAGAACCCCATCCCAAAACAGCCAATAGCCTGGTAGCTAGGGCACTAATTGGGATGTGGGGGCCCCAGGTTCAGCTCCCTGCTCCAAATCAGAGCAGGGACTACGGCACTAGTCTGGGTCTCCCACATGCCAGACTAGTGCCGTAATTACCAGGCTATTTTGGGGTGGGAGTCACTTGTGTTTTTTTAATGAAAATGTTTGAAAGGTCTCATTTTCATTCCATTGTGGAACAAAAACGCATTTCAAATCCTCCAATTTTGATGTAAATCAGAATTCTTGTTTTTCAGCCAGTCCTACATACTTTTCATCCCATGACTGTACCCATACCATTAATCACTGCTGATTTGGGGGTCTCCATATTGGTCAGGATGGCCTCTTTGGTCAGGCCGACCACTCCTATTATTGTCTTGGTCACTGCATCATTTTCACCCATCACTTTGGAAAACCTCATGAAGTCCTTTGCATCTGAAACAACCTGAAAATAAAATAGAGGAAAGTTGGATTTATACTTAAAAAAAAAAAAAAAAAAGCTCTTGGGCAAAGTTTTCAGAGTCGGGTGCCCAAAGCTAGGCTGCTAAATTCATAATGAGATATATAATAAGGTGGGGGTAAATTTTCAAAACTTCTGAACAACTGCAGGTCCATTTTTTAATGCTTTGACCTAAGATCTCATTTCAAAATAAGGTAGATATCAATTGATGAAGGGACATCACCTTCTGCTTGTTGTGAGCTTTAATCTTCCATACAGTAGACACTTCAGCATAATGTTGTCCTGGAACATCTATGAAATGGGGCTTGTGTCATCCAATTTTATCTGCCCTTTCCTAGTTTGCGGTCATCAGAAAATGTGTGTTTGTCCACTGCCCCAATATTTCCTCCAGTGTTTGAATTGAAACTGCATGGACTGCCTGTTATAGTCTAGTGAAATCCACAATAACCCATTTTTTGATCAAATACATTCTTGCAAAATAGGCTACAACTATCCACACCTCTCCAGCAAGGCATTCAGCTGCCACCACTGCTCTAGTCACTCTTGCTAATAGATCGGATCAGAGCCTTCCCCTTTAAAGAGTCTCTAGTTGAATAAAAGATAATTACCTGATCAGCGTTTTGACAAAGTATCGGCAGCTTCTCCTCCACTGACTCTAGACCCTTGCAGTTTACTGTTGCAGCTATAGAGAGGTAAATTGAATTAGTTTCTTGACTCTCTTTCAGTGTGAGCAGGAACAGACTGGCTTATGTTTATATATCATAGTTCTCAGATCAGCCACATCACAAGTGGAGACAGAGGCCAATTTTCCAGATGGTTTTAGGCACAGAAGTTGCTGAGAAATTGCACACCACCTACGTATGACAGTCAGGACTGAATGAGGAATTTCCCACTAAATTTTTATTTTGAGTTACACTTTCCCTTCCCATTGAGAAAAGCTTCTCTGTCTCAGTTTACTCACATTGAGGTTCCAGGGTATTCAGAACTGGCTGTGCACTGCTGACCACAACTTCATTAATGGTCTTCACTCCTTTCTCTGTCCCAGTACATATAAATTTGATGTACGGGTGTCTCTTTTTGATGGAAGTATATTTAGTGGAAACCAAGTGACAGACATTGCTTACAAAGGGTAGGCCACTAGGTTTCTTCAAGACATTACACTGAGGCAAAACAGAAAAAGTCACATCAGCAAAGATTCACTGGTAGGGTGAGAAGCAAACGCAAAACTCCCATTGATCTATCTGGCTTTCCAAAGGATTAGGACCAGTGCAGAGCTAGTTTAAATGGAAGCACTTCATTGAAGTCAATGGAGCTACACCAGGTACAGTGGTTGTAGATCTGGAGTTGTAGAGGAAATGAAATCCTACTGTTTGCTCAAAGAAAATCAGAGTCCATGGTCTGCGTTAATACATCTATTTAAACTAGGTAAGTTGAAAAGTCTAATAAAATCAAACATCTATTCCTACTTCACATTTCTGAGCAATAAGTACTGGAGGTCCATACATTGAGAAGACATTGGGCTTTGGCGGTAGAGGAGGAGAGTTTACAGCAATTTGAGTCCAGGTACAACTTCTACTAGTTCTGTCTTTGAACTTTTTAAACAGAAAATTAGGATGAAACAAAATCAAAAGATTCTTTTACCCCTTGCCCTTTAAGGAGGGGGTGGAATACTTCATTATGACTGTTTCTAGTCTTAGTCTAGACTGTTTCTCATCTAATCTAGTGTGACTAATTTAGTAACTAAAAGGAGATGTCATTTTGTTTGCTATGTACTGCACCTTCAAAATCCACCCCTTCTTGCTCACTTTGGGGGCTCTTGTGAGATAGCTGCTATTTTGTTTTTCAGTTCAGATGCAGTTTTATGCCAATATTACATCACATCAGTAACATAAAACTGGTGTACAGGCCCTTTATACATGTTCTTTGTTGTTTTCCTTAATCAAAAATCAAAGTCAGCTAGACTAAAAACAAACATTGTTTTGGTCATTGTGCATGGAAAAACATAACAGAAGAAATCACTGAACAGTGGAATGGCTATTTAGAATAGACTTCCAGAAACCACCTTTGAATTTGCTGAACTATTGACGGATACAAATTTTGCTGTGTCAGTGTTGGCCTTGGCATATGACACCAGTGTGGATGAGAAGGGCTGGAAAAAACAAGTCCTGATACTACTTATAAACCTAATGTGATACCCTCAGCTGGTATAAATCAGCACACCTCCAAAGATAGACAAGCCAATTTACACTAGCTTAGGACCTGGTCCACTATCTTTCTTGGCACAGAATGGAGAATTTAGTATTCACATTCATTCAGTTCTGGACTCATTTCAACAGTCACTAGGCACATTTCTTGACACTTTTGTGTAGGCCTGAATTACCTGTTGGCTGGTACTTAATAGTGCAAACCAGTATCCTGCCTGCTGAACCCCATATTCCTACAGCATGTACCCACCTGCTTCTTCTGTTCCCAGTTCTCTGAGGAAGCAATATCTAGTTTGGTCATCTTAGAGGACATGGTGCAGTCAGTTATAACTGAAAGCCAACAGAGAGACGTAACAGTGTTAAGTTAACAGTGTTAAGTTAAGTTTAATGGAAACCTCAGATAACACACAAGGATGGAGAATCTCACAGACTGATCAAAGCCTAAACTACATATGGGGCCAAATCCTGATCTCAATTTCAACCCTGACAATCTGGACTAACTCCATTAAAGTCAATGCCCCGTGTTCTCTCTCTCTGTCTGTCTGTCTGTCATACACATACATAGTAAAACTCTCTTTCTATGTGTAAGTTGCTCTGAGGGAATGTGAAAAACCTATTACGTGCTTGATCCTCACCAGTGCATGTGGGGGAATGCTGTGCATGTGAGCACAAGCTAAAAGATGATAAGGACAGGGAATGCAAGGGAATCTTATTCTGCCTTAATGAAAGCACTGCTGCATAGCCACTGACTTTCTCCTCTTCCTAAGTAGGAGTAACTCAAAGAGGGGAGTATATAATGTTTCATTTGCATGCTGGGAGTCTCTCTTAAGCCTGTTTCTTCTCTCACAGAACTATTTCTCATCCTTTTTTCTCCCTAGAATCAAGAGGAAGGTAGCAGATGCACACAGAGTCTAAGACTTACACCCTCCTGTACTCTCTGCTCCTATTCAAGACAGAGCACAGCAGCCTTGCATGTCCTGGTGCACATCGTCCAAGGCCTAAGTGGATGAAAAATTATGACCCCCACTAGCCAAGGACCATTCAGCTAACTAACTTCTAATTAAGTGAACAATCATCATGCAAAGCAATTTTTCAACTTGAAGCCAGTCGATACTACTGTTCATGCCACAGCCAGGTGATTGGCAGCTAGGGATTCACACTGGATACAGAATGCCAGCCTCTTGTGTTGGTCTCTAGTCTTCTAACTCAGCTAGATTAATTAAATAATCAGTCCATGTGGGATGCAAAACTATTTGAAGAAGTTAAAATACTCCTCTCACTTTTCAAATTTTGTTCTCCTGTTATGATTATTTGTATTGCAGTAGCCCCTATGTATCTAGATATGCAGATATGCTGATCACCTCACAATTTTTCATGGATTTTAACTTCACAATACCCCTATGAGATAGGGAAATATTACCCCCATTTTACAGATGGGAAACTGAGGCACAAGGTAGCTTAAATGATCTGCCCAAAGTCTCACAGAAAGTTGGTAACTGAGCTTGAAATTAAGCCAGGGTCTCTTGAGTCCCAGTGTAGTGCCCTATGCACTACATCATCCTTTGTACCCCAGCAGCCCCCAACCAATAGCATGGCCCCATTGTGCTAGGTGTTCCACAAATACCTAGTGAGAGACACTCCCTGCCCTGAAAATCTTACATTAGAATTAGACCAGACAGAGAGAGATGGAGAAAAGGACAGAACTTTCAAGCAGAAAACTGGCAAATGAGGAACACAGAGGTAAAGTGACTTGCCCAGCATGATCTCGGATATCTGTGGGAGAGCTGGAAAATGAATGCATGTCTCCTGAGTCCCATTCCAGTGTCCCAACCATAACTCAGTACTTCCTCCAATAACAACCTCTTCCCAGCTTCACTGAAGCAGCAGCAGCTCTGATTACCTGCCAGCGGGTGATATCGTGTTTGTTTTCATCATTGGCGGGATGGTCTACAGGTGAACAAATTATTCCGTTAGTCTTATTCTTCACCCCCAGAACTCATGTAAGATAACATTGTGTGCATTTTACACCATTCTCATTCCAGGGATACTTTAACACCATTCAAGCACCTGTTACCGGACTATTTCAAAATCTGACCCTCTACGCCTACAAGATAATTACACTTTGTAATAGACCAGAAAATTCTGCCTCATCATTGGCTAAAAATAGTCATGTGACAAAACATGGCATTTCTATTGTTTACCTTCACAGATGTAAACAGTGGGATAAGAAGCAATGTTGCCCAATCAAATCATGTATGCAAATAACTACATTATGATTCTCTGCAGCTGAGTTCGGTGGTGCCTCTCACCTTTGGGCCAATCAGCTACTATATGCAAATCCCTGCTTCCTCATTGGCTCAGAAATGAATAGTTTTTTCTCAGCCTTTAATTTTATTTCAGTTTTTTGGGGGAACTCCATGATTGTATAGTTTCGGAAGTATCTGATCATCTCTTTGTTATAGCTTCGTAAGTCTTATGAAACCACCCATGTATATAATGCCACATGCATTTGCTTTGTACTGTAGTGATCCTTAGTAACTAGTTACCTGTCAAATCAGGAACCTTTTGATATTTATGTAAACAGAAATACATATATAGCTGCTATTCCTGTTTTAATGGGAAGTAAACTAAGGCACCTGAGGCTGTGTGACTTGGGTAAGTCACTTAACATGCCATTGAAAGTGCTAATGCGGAATCCTGTCTCCTATCTTTTGGTTTATTGACTGAAAAACACTTTCAAAGGGTCGGAGCATAGCTCCTGCTCACGTTGAGTCATACGTATGGAATGTATTTATCCCTCCTGTCAATTCAAAAAGTCAGAGTGTACTGCATTGGATACAAACAACCCATATTTGTAGCTTAGGAAAACATTTTAAAAATGGGTCTAAATTAGCTTCCTGCCATTCCCCAAACAGCTCAGCCTGAAGGAGCACCTTAGCAAAACATTTAGCACCTTGCAAACATTTGCTATTAATTACAGGATCTTAGAACAACAACTCACAGATCCAGACTCAAAGGAAAGAGGCCAAGTGAGGCCTCAAAAGTTAGCCCTACGCTTATAATTTAAAGCAGTACCTTACAAATCTCCAATGTACATTGCAAATAAGTCTTGATTCTCTATTCTAACAGCTCTGAAAACTTTTAAAAGCCCAGCTGCCAAGCATTAAACTGCAGGCTGGAATGCTAGTGTGTAATTTCATTGCACAGGAAAGCTAACTAAAAGCCTGTTTACCAGCTCCTCCTTGCACCTCAAAGAAAAGCAGCACAGTTCAATGATACACAACCAAACTCACTGGACCAACCTCTTTCAGATGTAGTTTAAGGGCGCATACGGCCTCACTTGCCAATTGACTCCATTCCCTCCTGCACTAAACCTTGTCCAAATAGTCCTCCAAACTCAGAAAATCCCCAGGCCCCTCAGCTCCCACAACCCAATACCCAGCTACTTGAGAATCCCTCCAGGCTCAGAATTCTTCCTCTCCCTACCTAACACCCACTACCATCAGTCTCAGAGGACCCATGCCCTGCCCCTTTATACCTTTTTTTAAAACAATGAGCAACAGGTGGTATTGCATCCCATGGTACAAAGCCACAATACACAGCAGTGACAATACTGAGAGGACATAGTACCCCTAATTGAGGTCTGCCCCTGGTGGTGACCATTTTGGGCAAGGCCAGGTACCCATAGCAGTAGCAGGGGGGCTACTGGGGAAGCTGGTCCGCTGGGGAAGAGTCAAATGAAAGATTTTGGAGGAAGCAGAAGAAATCCATAAGAGACCCAGGGCTCTGGGTATTTGTGCTCATCTCTTTTTAGCAAGTTCCAGCAGGGGAAAGGCCCATTGCTGAGTGAATGGGAGCGAATTTTTCCACTCTGTTCCCCTGACAGACACCATGGCTGTTGTCACCCCCAGCAACATCTCCAGAATGAAGTCAGCTGCCAGTCTTGCTGGGTAATCTACTATGGCTAGAAAGTGTTATTACGCTGTTTCCACTGAGCCTGCCTAATTTGCTGGGAGGAGTTGGAGAGAGACTTCTTCTTCCTCAGAGCAGGAAAAGGTTTTGGGTAAGAAACTTCAGGCCTAAACGGTAGGGTGACCATATGTCCCATTTTGGCTGGGAAAGTCCCTTTTTTAAGCCCTGTCCCTGCCATCCCGACATTTTTTTTTTCCAAAAGGTGGCATTTTTCCCATTTGCTCTGGGCAGCTTGATCAGTTGGCAAGAGCAAACGGGACAAATGCCCACTTTTGTCAAAAAAGTGGTGTGTGGTGTGGAGGAACATGGGGGGAGGCAAGCAGAGATGCCAGCCCCCTGCAACAGGTGAGACAGAGCTGGGGAGGGGAGGCACTGGCAGCGTTTCAGCATGGGGGTCGGCAGGGTTTCAGCAACCTGCCAACAGCCTCCTGAGGGGCCCCTGGCAGGGTTCCAGACATGGGCAACAGCCTCATGGGGGTGGGGAGTACATCTCGGGTGAGCGGCTGGTAGTGTCCTGTTTTCTCTTTGGAAAATATGGTCACCCTACTAACAGGCGACTGGGGAATGTTGCAGAAACACTAAAGGACATCAGGTTAATGGTAGTGAGGAGACCCAGGGTGACATCCCGACCCCAGTGAAGACAGTGGGAAACTCAGTGAGACACTGGAAGGGAGTTTTAAAACTCTTCTGTGATGAGAAGCCTCCTCTGTGGGTTTTGCAGTGTCCCAGAATCACATGTTTCCTTGTGTTCCCCTATCTGTGTGGTATAGCCATCTGCTGTATTGTAAGCTTGGCACCTCTAGTTAACACTAATACATAATAAAGTGGACATAACTCCCATTGAGTTCAGTGGGTTTTGCTCCTGATTCCAGGAGGGCTAAATTGAGTACATCTAACACCTCACATACAAAAGTATATCCACTAATCTTGGGGACAAGGGCCCTGCCAAGCTGCTGTGTCCCCTACATCCTCTAGAGCTGCTGAGATCCATATCTCCTAGAGCAAACGGCCATGTGGGGCTGCTGTGCCTCCCAGCCCTGTACAACGAGTGGATGTAGGCAGGGCCATAATGGATAAGACCAGTTAAGAGAGTGGACCCTAATTTTTTACTGTGTATAAAGCCACAGATTCATTTAATACATCTTGTCCCTGGAGGCTGAAACTAGGACTGGGTGAACAGGTTCAGATAAGGTAAAGACAGAACTAAATTTTTGTGTGAAATTGCAGTTGAACCCAAAACTATGGGAAGGTTGTGCCCCTGCACTTCATCATTTTGGCCTGATCTACACTTAAAAGTTAGTTCCATATGGCTATGTCGGCCCTGGGATGTGAAAAATCCACATCCCTGACTGATGTAGCTATGCCAACCTAACCCTCAGTGTAGACACAGCTCTGTCAATGAAAGAATGCTTCTGTCGACCTACCTACTGTCGTTTGGGAAGATGGTGTTCCTAATCTGATGGAAAAACCCCTTCTGTTGCTGTAGGTTGCATCTAGACTATAGGTTTATGTCGTTATAGCTACAGTGAAGTAGCTATGTTACTATAGTCTCAGTTTATAGTCTCTGACACTAAACTGGGAGGAGTGGTAGATACACTGGAGGGTAGCGATAGGATACAGAGGGACCTAAACAAATTGGAGGATTGGGCCAAGAGAAATCTGATGAGGTTCAACCAGGACAAGTGCAGAGTCCTGCACTTAGGACGGAAGAATCCAATGCACCGCTACAGAGTAGGGACCGAATGGCTCGGCAGCAGTTCTGCAGAAAAGGACCTAGGGGTTACAGTGGATGAGAAGTTGGATATGAGTCAACAGTGTGCCCTTGTTGCCAAGAAGGCCAATGGCATTTTGGGATGTATAAGTAGGGGCATTGCCAGCAGATCGAGGGACGTGATCGTTCCCCTCTATTCAACATTGGTGAGGCCTCATCTGGAGCACTGTGTCCAGTTTTGGGCCCCACACTACAAGAAGGATGTGGAAAAATTGGAAAGAGTCCGGCGGAGGGCAACAAAAATGATTAGGGGACTGGAACACATGACTTATGAGGAGAGGCTGAGGGAACTGGGGATGTTTAGTCTTCAGAAGAGAAGAATGAGGGGGGATTTGATAGCTGCTTTCAACTACCTGAAAGGGGGTTCCAAAGAGGATGGCTCTAGACTGTTCTCAGTGGTAGTAGATGACAGAACAAGGAGTAATGGTCTCAAGTTGCAGTGGGGGAGATTTAGGTTGGATATTAGGAAAAACTTTTTCACTATGAGGGTGGTGAAACACTGGAATGCGTTACCTAGGGAGGTGGTGGAATCTCCTTCCCTAGAAGGTTTTAAGGTCAGGCTTGACAAAGCCCTGGCTGGGATGATTTAGTCGGGGATCGGTCCTGCTTTGAGCAGGGCGTTGGACTAGATGACCTCCTGAGGTCCCTTCCAACCCTGATATTCTATGATTCTATGATTCTATGCTTTAGTGTAGACATACCCTTTGACTAGAAGCAAAAATATCAATGGGCAATGAGTCTGAACCAAACTTCCATATTTGAGCTCAATCTTTAGTACCAATATACATTATTATGAAAGGCAGATCTTATAGTATTTCTGGCCCTGCTGGAACTAGAAAATCTTGGAAATCTTGTTCCCCTGAGACTTCCAGATCCCTAGTGAAGGACAAACACAGAGAGGAGGTTTCAACCACAAGGCATCAACATCCTTTGTTACTTTTCAATGTAATTTTTTTTTCCAAAAACAATGCGGGTTTTTTTAAAAAAAAAAGATTTTTCCACATGATATTGCAAAAATGTTACATCTATCGTAGGGTGGAGATATCGTGATTTGATTGTCTGACATTCCCTAGATTATGCTGATAAGTAATTCAGCCATAAACCTTATGATAGACAGATTTAAATCTGTCTTTTTTAAAGCCAGGATTATAATCAATGGCATCAATAAACGCATTGTGCACAAACACAGCATTATTGAAGTAAGGGTGAAATGAATCACCAGTTACAAAATCAAAATATCCAACTAGAAATGTAAAGAGGGCCAAAGTTTAGCCTTCACTTCAGATCCAATGACAATCCATTTATTGGTAACTACACTGTACAAATCATATAAGATTGCCTTAGCCTTTGGAGATGTGCCTGTATTTATTTCCACTTACTGACTTTTCTGGGTAATAACAAAGCAGAGCCTCTGCTATACTGTCTGTTGAATGACCTTTTTATGCAACAGTTTGTGATTTATAGAGGACTGCTTCCTCCACTAGTGTTCTTCTATCTTCTGAGTTCACAAAAGAAGACTCTCCCACACAACAAAAAAACCAAAACAAAAGCTCATGGCCAAATTCATCCTTAGTTTGACTCCACTGGAGTGAAGTTCTATCTATCTATTTTATAGGTTCCCCATTGCTGTAGTGCCTGATACTCCTGGGGGAATTCTGTGCCAAAAAAATAAAAACTCAGTGCAAAATATTTTAAAATTCTGCATATTTTGTCATAAAATATGCAGATTCCTTATGAGGCTTATTAATACAGAACTTTGAGTAATTCATTTAAATTACAATACAGAAGTGTATTTCCTGCACCTGTCAGAAGCAGTGCAAAGGCTTGGGGGAGTCAGGAATAACAGAGGAGCAGAGGGAAGAGGGAAGGAGCCTGGAGGGAACTTGGAAGGCTGTTAGGTGTGGGTGGGAGAAGTATGGAACAGGTTTTACTGGGGTGGCGAGACTGTTAGGGAATTGGGGGAGCCTCCCCCAAGCAGACCCTGGCTGACCCCAAGCTTCTCCCATTCAGTCAGGCACATCTGCCCCTGTCCCCACACCCCCTTTCACTATGGGTCTCTGCAGCCTCCTCCCCCATCCCCAGGTGTTCCTGCAGGACCCCCCATCCCCATCTGGCCTTGCACCCCCACTCCCATTGAGCCCCTAGCTCAAACACTGTTACCCCAGTAGCTCCTGAGCCTTCCCCCCAGTCTATCCCCCCACTAGCCATGCTGAACCCCAGTCTGTGTCCCCCCGTCCCCCAAGCAGCCCTGTGTGCCCCACTCCGTCCGAACCTGGCTCCAAAGGCTGGGAGCTGTGATGATCTTCTTCTCCTGGGGGAATTCTGCGTGCACACACTTTTTTTTTTTACCCACGGTTCTGCCTTTTCCCCACCAGAGACTGCTGTGGTGCTAGAACAGCCCCCTGTGTTCATGCTGCTGGCTGTTCTGGTGCCACAGCAGCCTCTGGTGGGCAAAAGGCAGAACTGCAGCACTACCTGGGCAGAATGTATTTTCTGAGGGGAAAAAATTCTGCAGGACACATGAATTTTGTGCATCCACAGTGGCACAGAATTCCTGAGCAGCTCCCAAATATTTCACACATCCAAACAGTAACAATATCTCTTTTCTCCTTTCCCCTCTAAGCCTGTAGGAGAATTTGCTTGATTAGTTTATAATTTTGTTTGTGTTTATGTGAGAGGGAGAGAGAAGTCAAAGGAATGAGTTTTACATTTATTGCTGAATATGGGGAGTTGCTGTGCTCATAGATGATCACTTGATGATTACGTGTTCTGTTCATTCCCTCTGAGGCACCTGGCATTGGCCACTGTTGGAAGACGTGATACTGGGCTAGATGGACCTTTGGTCTGACCCAGTATGGCCGTTCTTATGTTCTTAAGGACACTCAAGTTTCTCAGACAGCCATGGCCAATCCTGTGGAAGGCATTGAATATCTGACAGACACCTTGGACTCTATTATGCAGTCAGGTGAGGGCAGGGCACTGGGGTAAAATGTTCTTGAAACCTGTGCTGGGTGTTGCTAAACAGTCAGACTGCTACATTTTGTGTAGCTTTTTTTTTCTGCATATATGATATCGCAAAGTGTAATGTTCAAAAATCATGAGTTAGGTCCCCAAAAAAATCACAAGATTGTCTTAAAAATCATGAGATTTAGAAATAAAAAGTAATTTGGGGTCTTTTTCTTTCCTTTTGGTTTCTGGGCCTTTTTAGGGTGCACTTGATTCATGTTTTCAAATTTCTCTCTGAAATCATGTGGACTACAAACTTACTTTTATTTTAAATAAAAGCTGAGAGTCTTACATAGTCACGTGTCTTCAGGAGCAGAGGATTTAAGAAAAATACCAAATATTGGAAGACCCACGATAAATCATGAGAATTGGTAACACTGGATAATGAGTTACACCAAAAATTAATTTGGTCTAATACAATTTCTTGAAATTAGAATTTTGCAAACCTTTGGTGTTGCTCATTTGCAAATCTTGCAGCAAACCTGCATTGAGTCTCCAAGTTCAGGTTCCTTCCTTCCTTTCTTCCCTAAGCATTACTCCCTTTAATCATGCCAGGCAGAGAAGACCCAACATTCTAAGTTGAAATAAAATAACTCTTTCACTATTCAAATACCCTTGTATTATCTGAGAGCTATCACCAGCAGCAAATACTATCAATTCTTAGAATACATTTACTGTGCTATTTTAATTTATTATTTGTACTACCATGGTGCCTACGAGGCCCAGGCATGGACCAGGACCCCATTGTGCTGGGTGATGTACAAACACAGAACAAAACAGTGATCCCTTGTCCCAGAGAACTTACAATCATATGAGTTTTCCTCAGACTATTTACAGCTGATGTGGTATTGAACATAGGAACATAGGACGGGGAGGGACCTCCTGGATCACTGAGTCCATTTCTGCTATTGCAAGCAACCCCGCCGTGAGATAATCCTGTTGCAAGATAATGAGCTTGATAACAGTGGTAACTTCTAAGAGAAATAATCAGCTAAGTAATATTCAAGGGGAATGTAAACATTGTTACCCAATTATGTTTTTAAAATTCTGTACCCCTTATCTTCCAGTGTCTTTCTGTAACTACCTGAAGATCTCTCTCTCTCTCTCTCTCTCTCTGTCTTCTTCCTCCTGAAGTAATGCTTCCTTTATAGAAATGGGAGAGTACTAATGATCCATATAAATGTTTTCTTTGTTGCTTCTTTGTCACGAGCAATTTGCCCTGGCTGTCTTACAACTGTCCCTCAAGCAACAACTTTCTATTATTCAGAATTAGAAGCGTCCTCAGGGTTTCTCTGTTAAAATACTCCAGACATGGTGATGGGTCATAGAGAGAAGAAAGAGCAAGCACAAAGGAGATAGTACTGCATCCCCCTATGTTAGCTACTGGCATATTTTCCGCAAAGATTTCTGGTGCAGCCCCTTCCCCATTAGTATTTATCTGGAGGTTTTTGTGTTTTTTTATGCAGAGTATGGAAGGAAGAAAGGATATACTCTATTCTGTGGGCTTCTATTTCCTGATTAGCATCACACATCTGGATTTACTGACTCTATATACTTTTCGCTAATACATCATGTAAGCTCAGGCCCAGAGCTGTACAAAACTTTTGTAATAAACTCACATCAGATTAAATGTACCTGGTTTATTTACTGACACTGAAAATCTGACCAGATTCATTCAAAGGTTCATGAGGCTGAGTTTTGGAGGTTCCCACACCTCCCCTTGTGTTTCCAAGCACCAACAGATCCCAGAAATTCCCTTATCTTGAAAGTTTCCTGGTTGGGATTCTCAATGGTCATTAACCCCCCTTCAGGTCTGCTGTCCTCAGGGCAGCCTCTTCTTGCCCTTCTGGTCATCTTCAGTGGGATGAAAGTTTAGCCCTTGGTTTCCCAGTGGAGACTGTCAATGATGACCATTAGTGCCAAGATTTTTGGGATGTGGACACTAAGCCCAGTGAAGAATATCATAGCCCATTGTCCTGTCACTGTGCCTCACAGAGAACTTCCAACGTCTGCAGGGCTTCTTCTGTCACATGGCTCAAACCTTCTCAGTCTTTGAGCAGTGGCACTTCCTCCTGTAACCCCATGTCGAGCTCTTGGAGTGTCTCCAGAGATGTTAGCTAGCCTTATGCAAAACCTCAATCTACATGAAGCACCAGCATCTGTTGCTTTGGTATAAATTCAACTAGGATCAATGTTGCTGATGAAAGTAAAACCGGAAGGGGTAGCAGGAGGTCTGATGCAAACTGGGAAGTGATCTGGTGATGTTACAGCAGTGAGAGTGCTAGGTGCTGAGGAGAATGGACATATAGTCCGACTAGTAGAGAAAGGAAGCAAACAGCTCAGATCCACAACCAAAGTGGGATATAATCAAGCAGCATGTTCTCATTGCACTAAGCGGAGTTGACCTTGTCTTCTTAATACTGTCCTAATGTTATCTTTTCCTTGGTGTAAGCAAGCACTATAATTGCTGAACAAAGAGTGAGGGAAGCTGGTAGATGTTCACAAGAGGGTCTTGCTCCTGAGAAGTTTGCCAACAGCTGCTATATCCCATTTAAATTGCATTGTGGGGCTTTGGAGGCAAACTGGGGTTAATACCATTATTCTGACAGAAAGGGCCAGTTTTAAATCTCATCTAGTGTTCATTTTAAAATGTTCATAGTGTAGAAAAGGTTAAATATCACCCCTCTGTACAAATGGGCTGAGGAGATGTGGGGCTATGGGTAGGTAAACCAGCATGAAACAACTACCTACTACTGGGTCTAAATACCACTGATTACAACGTCCTTTTTGTTTTCTTTGTGAAAGTTTATTCCACTTCAAACTGAACAGCAGAGTCAGTGAATGACTCATGTAAATGCTCTGTGGCAAGGTGTACAGTATGTCTTTAAGCCTTCAACTGTCAAAAGTTCTACTGTTTTATTAATAAAGCGATTTAACAAGTACTGTAGAACTCAGTGGCAGTACAGTCCCTAAGCAAGGTCAGCTTCCCAGGTTTTGTTATCAGGCCAATAGGCACATCCCAGTACCCTGAAAAGATCAAATGGTATCCATGTCCCCGTCAACGTGATTCAGAGCATCATAATGTTTCATGGCTCAATCTGCAGCCCACAGTTAGCTCTGAGTCATCCACTTTGTCTTTTGGGGGAAAAAAAAAAGAGGGGAAAAACACAACCACCTTATATTAAAATACACCAAGATGGACTTGGCAGCAGAAAAGAAAAGTTAACCATCCAAGACAAACTAATAAAAAGCAATTAGAGCTAAGTGAAAATGCTAAGTGGAACACAATTTCTCTTCCTTTAAAAAAATAACTGAATGTTATTGTGTGCTTTTGAATGGCATTACATTACTGGCAATGCCAAGCTCTAGCTGATAAAGTGGTTCACCGGTAGGTGAAGGTTTCAAGTAAATGAAGCAGATTGCATGACTCCCTGGGGAACATCTGTTTCTCCAAAGAGGTGTGAGAATAAATGCACAGTGATTAAGAATGGGCAAACTTGTTCAAACAAAAGATTACCCAGTCCTACTCGACCCCTTATGCAGAACTCAAATCTTAACCTTTTATTGTTATGGGGAAATTAATATATGGATCTCCCCACTCCCTCTCCCTCTCCCTCTCTTAAAGGTCCAACCATTCCCTTTCGCCTATCTATGAATCACAGCCCATCCCACCTCTCACGAGAGGTCTTTCAGGAGGAGGCCCCTTGGCCTTTTACCCCCTTCCAGTCAATAACTGTAGGGTCTGGAAAACAGGGACAGCCCTTCTCTATGGACCTCAAAGGGACAGTCATCTAACATGTCTTTTGTGTGCATGTCTGGGTGTGCTCTATGGAGCTAGTGGCTGTTCTCCACCATTATTTATTTTAAGTCATATGTAGTGATTTGGAAAAACAGCAGAGTGAGAGTTCTCTAAAGAAATAAACATGGGAAGCTAGAAGCTGCCACAGTGGACCAGACTAGTGGTCTATAATGTCCAGTGTGCTCTCACCAGCAGTGCTTAACACCAGGTGCTTCAGTGGAAGGTGCAAGAAACTCTGTAGTAGGTAGTTACGACATAGTCTGACCCTAGGGAAAGTTTCTTCCTAGTCCCCAATAGTTAGAGGTTGTTTTATGACCTGAAGCGTGAGGGTATATATTGTGACAGTTTGGGAATGATGTCTGTGTCAATTTGTGAATTTCAATTTGTATCTGATCATACTCGGTGTCCTATGATAACAGCAAGTTTGAACTGATATATGTGTAGCCTGTTTATGATATGTAGCAGAGACCAGAGAAGGAAGGGGTGTTTCTAACCTTCAGGGAAAGATTAGGGTTTTGTGGGGCCACAGGCCAGAGGAAGTGGTTGTCTTTCCCCCCCGCCTCCTGGCACTCCAACTGGGGAAATGGGGTCGGGGCTTACCCTTTTCCACCTGCCCAACGCTCCAGCCGGGGAGTGGGGGCAGGATGCAGGGGCTTTCCCTGCTCTGCCTACCTGCCCCCCGACCCGCTCCCCATCAAGAGTGCCAGGCAGGCAGGTGGAGTGAGGCAAATCCCCACATCCCTAACCCCGCTCCCCGGTTGGTGTGCCGCATGGGTGGAGCAGGGCAAGCCCCCATGCCCAGACCCCTCTCCCTGGCTGGAGCGCTGGGCGGGTGGAGTGCGTCAGGGTGTGAGGGCGCCCATTTTTCCGGGGCACCCCAATTGGTCAGGGCCCCTGGCATGGGCCCCAGCTGCCCAGTGGTGTTCACCACTGCTCACTTTGTGGAGAACTAACACAAGAAGAATCATCCAGAACTTTCCCAAGGCCTACTGACTCGCTAATAACTCTTATCCACTTTACCACTGCCTAGGAACTAAGGATGTTGTGCATGTGAACCCAGCATGACTAGGGCATCAGATTTCCCAGCTCACTGGCAGTTTCACTGGAAAATTTCTGACCAGTGCTAGTGGTAACAAGTTTCCTGGGCTAATTGTGCATTGTATGAAGAATGTAAGTTGAACATTGCAAAGTGTATACTTAATTTTGATTAAAGATGTCATCCTGACAGCCATAGGGGCAGACATCCGCTGTTTAGCCACAGAACAGCACAGAGATTGGTATGTGATAGTGTAATCTTTCCCACCAATGCCCTCACCCCTAGGAATAAGAGGTTTCTTCCCTCTCCATCCACATTCAGTTCTTTAGTTTTTAATTAAATGCAAAACTCTGGTACTAGTTTGGGGGATGTTTGGATTCAGAGCATCAGATGTAAAAACAGTAGTATTTATTTTGACATTCAACCCCTAAAATGAAAAGGAGTACTTGTGGCACCTTAGAGACTAACCAATTTATTTGAGCATGAGCTTTCGTGAGCTACAGCTCACTTCATCGGATGCATACCGTGGAAACTGCAGCAGACTTTATATATACACAGAGAATATGAAACAATACCTCCTCCCACCCCACTGTCCTGCTGGTAATAGCTTATCTAAAGTGATCATCAGGTGGGCCATTTCCAGCACAAATCCAGGTTTTCTCACCCTCCACCCCCCCACACAAATTCACTCTCCTGCTGGTGCTAGCCCATCCAAAGTGACAACTCTTTATATAATCAAGTCGGGCTATTCCCTGCACAAATCCAGGTTTTCTCACATCCCCCCCACCCCCATACACACACAAACTCACTCTCCTGCTGGTAATAGCTCATCTAAACTGACCACTCTCCAAGTTTAAATCCAAGTTAAACCAGAACATCGGGGGGGGGGGGGGGGGGGAGTTAGAAAAAAACAAGAGGAAACAGGCTACCTTGCATAATGACTTAGCCACTCCCAGTCTCTATTTAAGCCTAAATTAATAGTATCCAATTTGCAAATGAATTCCAATTCAGCAGTTTCTCGCTGGAGTCTGGATTTGAAGTTTTTTTGTTTTAAGATAGCGACCTTCATGTCTGTGATTGCGTGACCAGAGAGATTGAAGTGTTCTCCGACTGGTTTATGAATGTTATAATTCTTGACATCTGATTTGTGTCCATTTATTCTTTTACGTAGAGACTGTCCAGTTTGACCAATGTACATGGCAGAGGGGCATTGCTGGCACATGATGGCATATATCACATTGGTGGATGTGCAGGTGAACGAGTCTCTGATAGTGTGGCTGATGTTATTAGGCCCTGTGATGGTGTCCCCTGAATAGATATGTGGGCACAATTGGCAACGGGCTTTGTTGCAAGGATAAGTTCCTGGGTTAGTGGTTCTGTTGTGTGGTATGTGGTTGTTGGTGAGTATTTGCTTCAGGTTGCGGGGCTGTCTGTAGGCAAGGACTGGCCTGTCTCCCAAGACTTGTGAGAGTGTTGGGTCATCCTTTAGGATAGGTTGTAGATCCTTAATAATGCGTTGGAGGGGTTTTAGTTGGGGGCTGAAGGTGACCGCTAGTGGCGTTCTGTTATTTTCTTTGTTAGGCCTGTCCTGTAGTAGGTAACTTCTGGGAACTCTTCTGGCTCTATCAATCTGTTTCTTTACTTCTGCAGGTGGGTATTGTAGTTGTAAGAAAGCTTGACAGAGATCTTGTAGGTGTTTGTCTCTGTCTGAGGGGTTGGAGCAAATGCGGTTGTATCGCAGAGCTTGGCTGTAGACGATGGATCGTGTGGTGTGGTCAGGGTGAAAGCTGGAGGCATGCAGGTAGGAATAGCGGTCAGTAGGTTTCCGGTATAGGGTGGTGTTTATGTGGCCATTGTTTATTAGCACTGTAGTGTCCAGGAAGTGGATCTCTTGTGTGGACTGGACCAGGCTGAGGTTGGTGGTGGGATGGAAATTGTTGAAATCATGGTGGAATTCCTCAAGGGCTTCTTTTCCATGGGTCCAGATGATGAAGATGTCATCAATATAGCGCAAGTAGAGTAGGGGCTTTAGGGGACGAGAGCTGAGGAAGCGTTGTTCTAAATCAGCCATAAAAATGTTGGCATACTGTGGGGCCATGCGGGTACCCATAGCAGTGCCGCTGATCTGAAGGTATACATTGTCCCCAAATGTGAAATAGTTATGGGTAAGGACAAAGTCACAAAGTTCAGCCACCAGGTTAGCCGTGACATTATCGGGGATAGTGTTCTTGACGGCTTGTAGTCCATCTTTGTGTGGAATGTTGGTGTAGAGGGCTTCTACATCCATAGTAGCCAGGATGGTGTTATCAGGAAGATCACCGATGGATTGAAGTTTCCTCAGGAAGTCAGTGGTGTCTCGAAGGTAGCTGGGAGTGCTGGTAGCGTAGGGCCTGAGGAGGGAGTCTACATAGCCAGACAATCCTGCTGTCAGGGTGCCAATGCCTGAGATGATGGGGCGCCCAGGATTTCCAGGTTTATGGATCTTGGGTAGTAGATAGAATATCCCAGGTCGGGGTTCCAGGGGTGTGTCTGTGCGGATTTGATCTTGTGCTTTTTCAGGGAGTTTCTTGAGCAAATGCTGTAGTTGCTTTTGGTAACTCTCAGTGGGATCATAGGGTAATGGCTTGTAGAAACTCGTGTTGGAGAGCTGCCGAGCAGCCTCTTGTTCATATTCCGACCTATTCATGATGACAACAGCACCTCCTTTGTCAGCCTTTTTGATTATGATGTCAGAGTTGTTTCTGAGGCTGTGGATGGCATTGCGTTCCGCATGGCTGAGGTTATGGGGCAAATGATGCTGCTTTTCCACAATTTCAGCCCGTGCACGTCGGCGGAAGCACTCTATGTAGAAGTCCAGTCTGCTGTTTCGACCTTCAGGAGGAGTCCATCTAGAATCCCTCTTTCTGTGGATACTATTAATTTAGGCTTAAATAGAGACTGGGAGTGGCTAAGTCATTATGCAAGGTAGCCTGTTTCCTCTTGTTTTTTTCTAACCCCTCCCCCCAGATGTTCTGGTTTAACTTGGATTTAAACTTGGAGAGTGGTCAGTTTAGATGAGCTATTACCAGCAGGAGAGTGAGTTTGTGTGTGTATGGGGGTGGGGGTGGATGTGAGAAAACCTGGATTTGTGCAGGAAATAGCCCGACTTGATTATGTAAAGAGTTGTCACTTTGGATGGGCTAGCACCAGCAGGAGAGTGAATTTGTGTGGGGGGTGGAGGGTGAGAAAACCTGGATTTGTGCTGGAAATGGCCCACCTGATGATCACTTTAGATAAGCTATTACCAGCAGGACAGTGGGGTGGGAGGAGGTATTGTTTCATATTCTCTGTGTATATATAAAGTCTGCTACAGTTTCCACGGTATGCATCCGATGAAGTGAGCTGTAGCTCACGAAAGCTCATGCTCAAATAAATTGGTTAGTCTCTAAGGTGCCACAAGTACTCCTTTTCTTTTTGCGAATACAGACTAACACGGCTGTTACTCTGAAACCCCTAAAATGTCACTAAAAGGGTACCGCAGTAGTTTTCCTTTGCTTCTTTTTATGTATAGTTAACAGTGGCCATGCCCCTGATAGCTTTTGCCAAGGCTGTGAAACTAGCCCTGAAATAGCTTAACATTCTGAATATCTTTAAGAAGAAAGATCAGTCTTACAAAAGATACAAAGTTTGCAACTCTGCGTGTGTCAAAATGCTCGCTCCAAAAATTTACTGAGTCACTAGAGGTTTTTATTTTCTATGGCTTGAAACAGAGAAGAATAAGCTAGGATAGGGCAAGGCAAATCATTTATTCCAGTTATCCTGACAGCCAAAATGTTACTCAAAACCTAATGAAGTACTAAAACTATTCTGTTTGAAGTGCATTGGAAAAACAAGACCAATTGCTTAAAACAAAGATAACAAACAGTGTTCATCAGTTTACATTCTTGCCCCAATCAGCTTCTCAAGAAAAGACACCTGTTCTCATAGTTTGGTTTAGTTTTGCGTTGTTTACAAATACTCTCTGAGAGAATCAGAGCAATTAGCACTTTGAATGGTTCCTACAATGTTATCTCTCCAAAATGTAGTGGTGTGCTCCAGCTGCATTCTTGTGTTGTGACCTTCAAGTATTCCAGAATTTTATTGGCTGTCCAGTCTATTAAA
This sequence comes from Caretta caretta, assembly GCF_965140235.1. NCBI lineage: Eukaryota > Metazoa > Chordata > Testudines > Cheloniidae > Caretta > Caretta caretta. The sequence goes on from NC_134206.1 coordinate 240,566,692, forward strand.
TCTCAAAGCTTAAAGAAAGCGTTACTTCTAAATGTTCTTTCCGAAGGCCAGCTTCCATGGGAAGACAGGGGGAGCAGGACTGGGACCCAAGTATAGAATACACTGTAAAAGCAACAGTACAGAACTGCATATAGCAAAATATCTAAACTCGTTCTTTGGAGACCACCTGTAACAAGAGTTCAACTAGGAGAAAAACTTCCTTGTGGCAGCAAAGCAGCATGTCTTCATGAAATAGTGCTGTCAAATTTTAGGAGAACTGGTGACATTGGTAATTCATTAGTGAGCACTTTTCACTCCTCAATCCTGCAATGATTCCTATGTGGGTGCAGCCCCCTTAAATTCAGTAGGCATTCATGCACAACAAGAGGTCCACCTATGCAGAGCACATTGTACATTTGGGGCCTGAGACAGTACTGAACCAGTGGCCTAATATGGAGTTAAGGATGCCACTATGTATAGAGCACAGGAACCATGGGTTGGAATAATAATAAAATAATACAGTAACTCCTCACTTAACCTCATCCCGGTTAACGTTGTTTCTTTGTTACGTTGCTGACCTATTAGGGAACATGCTCGTTTAAAGTTGCGCAATGCTCCCTTATACCATGGTTTGGCAGCTGCCTGCTTTGTCCACGGCTTGCAGGATTCTCTGGAAGAGCAGCTCCTCCTCGTGGGGATTAGAACTGAGGAGACCAATAGCCCCCCCAAAATCAGCTGCCCTAAATTCCCTGTAAGGTATGTGGCTCAGCAGCTGCCCAGCAGCAGTTCAGGTGTCCCTCCCCCCCGCTGTGCTGCTCCAGTCCTGCCCTCGGCCTTGGAGCTGCTCCCGGGAGCCTCCTGCTTGCTGGGGGAGAGATGCTGATATCAGGATGTAGGGTCACCAGAAGTCCCAATTTTATAGGGACAGTCCCCATATTTGGGGCTTTGTTTTATATAGGTGCCTATTACCCCCCACCCCCATCCTGATTTTTCACACTTGCTGTCTGGTCACCCTATCAGGATGTCCCCCTGTTCCTGCCCCCACCTCCACACTCAAGAAGGGGGGCGGAGAGCTTTCTAGAAGCTGTTGCTTTCTGTCTGAATTGTCTGATCTTCTTAAAAGGGCAATGTACTTGAACAGGGGTCAGCGTACTTAGAGGGGCAATGCACCTCTCTCTCTCACTCACGCACCCACCCCCCAGCACTTTGGAAAGTCAGCACCTGTGCAGCCGTGCATGTGCTGTCAGGAGGAGGGAGTGGTGTGCTCCAGCTGGATAGCATGGGCTCATCATGTTCAGTTTTTGCCGGGAAGTGTTTGCAGCTACTGCCCTGCATCTATTGTGTTTACAAGGCAGCATGGACTGAGGCACGAAGGAGGAGAGTATGAGGCTACATTAACAACAGCGTATTAACCCTTGAGGGCTCAGCTGAGTGTTAGTTCATCATTTAGCAGCAAGGCATTCCCTGGGAAATATCCCACCCTCTTACTCCACCACCTCAACCAAACTTTACAATCATTCATTGCTATGTACAATATTATTCAGCTATGTACATAATGTCTTTTGTCTGGTGAAAAAAAATTCCCTGGAACCTAACCCCCCCATTTACATTAATTCTTAAGGGGAAATTGAGTTAGCTTAACATCGGTTTGCATAAAGTCACATTTTTCAGGAACATAACTACAACGTTAAGTGCGGAGTTACTATAATAACACTTAACTCTTATATGGTGCTTTTCATTAGTAGATTTCAAACTGCTTTACAAATGTCATCAATATCAGACTCCTCATTTTATAGTTGAATGAGGGGAAAATACAATGAAAAACAATCTGACCCTGAGAATTATTGGGATGTAGATTAGTTGGTGAATATTGCTTGGGACACTTAAAACTAGACCAGACAAAGGAATCTTGTATGGGCAGAGAGATAGGCTAGATGTCCACGGAGGGGGTTTCTGTCTCTAATTATTATAATTAATGAATTAAGCCTTTCACAACCTCTTTGAGACAGGGGTGTAATATTGTTCCTATTCTAAAAAATAAAGAAACTAAGTCACAGAACAGGACTTGCCCACATTCACAACAAAATAGTGACCTCACCAGGAAAAGAACAAGACCCTTTTGCCTGCTCTAAATGCTAGACAATGCTTACTCTCTTGAGAGAGAGAGAGAGGACTAAAGTAGCTAAAAACCAGTTTAAGTGGATGACAGCCAAAGGGAAAGAATAAAGTTTAGATAAAGTTAAATAGAAGGAATCTGGATCAATAGGCTCCAGGAAAATAAAACTAAGGCAATCTCCCTAGGAAGAAAAGACAAAGAGGTTTTATAGATTTAAGCATAATAGGAAGGGATTGAGTTATGTTTGCTCTTCCGGGAGACAAATAATAATATTTCAGAATCCCTGGATACCAGTGACAGAATGCCAGAGGAAAACTGACTCTTAAAAACTTTAGAGCAATCTGCTGACACCTTAGCAAAATGCAATAGCAAATTTGCATTCTCATTAAACAAGATATAATGGCGCTAATAACATATATTTCAGATCATAAAGTGATTGAAGAGGAAAAATTCTGCAAATGCCTTTCTGTGGAATGACACATTAAGAGGTGCCCAGGACAGAACCAAAAGTGATGTGATGAAATGTAATCAGAGGTGGGCTGAACTGCTCAGTTTACTTCTGAGTCTGTCCTTCCTCAGTTTGAGGATGTTCCGTTCTGAGATTGGGTTCTGGCCCATCACTACATTTTATTCTGGCTCATGTAAATATCCACCATTTAAATAACTGATTTATCCTCTGCTTAATCCTAAGTAAATGAAGTGAACTGTGTCATTGCTTGAAACAACTCATTCAAACATAACAACTGACAGTTGGGAATCTGGATTATAAGAAACTTCCAACTGGGACTGGTTGATTCAAGAAAACTCTTTAACAGTTGGAAAAGTTCTCTGGTGTTAACTTCAGAATTTCAAGAGGGTGATTGCCTAAGAAATATTTGATGGCGTGATCAGAAGCTACTGCAGAGTGTTATGAAAATGGAGATTTAATTATATGCTCAGCTATACCCTTGCAAGTGCATGCACTGGACAGTTCTGCTCACAGTAAGTAAAGACTCATGAGTATAATAAGTGTTACTTCAGGTAAAGTCATTTGCTGCAATATCATATTATAAACTCATCTAATATATCTACTGCTTTTCCAAGGACAAAAATTAAACTGCAACCATGGTAGTATTAGTTGGCAGTTCCACAGCAGTACAATAATTAAAGCCAACATAAGCACACTCCAAACAAATTCAGTTCCCCTGAATAAGCAACATTGTATAGGCATTTTGGATTGGTCACTTTTTCTGGGCTTGGGCTAAAGAATCTGAAATACCTATATGAACTTGGCTCTAGGTACAGAAGAGATAAAAGCCTGATTATCTTGTGAGGCAGGGTTAACATTTATCTTAACCTTTTATCACCCCAGAGCATATCCACTCATATCTTCTTCTTTGGAAGAGTGGGACCAATTCAGATATTTCTTGGGCAAACTCCAGTGCCTCCCCAGCACAGTTCTGGTCCCTGCTCATCTGCCTTCACCTTGTCCCACAAGGGACCCCAAGTCTTCCTTGGCTGGGGAGTCTCTTACCCACACAAGATGAGCTGGTGCCACCAGGAATCAAGTTCTTAGCTGACTTCCCTGTGCTCCATCACACAGGAGCAGCTCCACAAAGGTTTAATATGGGACCACTGCTTAAACGTTGTCGGGCCATGACCCTCACTCACCTCTGCTGCCTATAGAACTTTGAGCAAGTGCAAAAACCTGGGACGAGATGGCATCCCCCCTGCCAACCCCTCAACAGGCACCATTGCTTAAGATTCGAATTTACACCAACCACAGCAATTCAGGCAAAATTCTTGTCCTAAGTCAACACAATTGGTCTTGACTAATATTATGCTACCTGTCTCTACACATGTGGATTTCCCATTGAGATCACGGATTGCCACTGGTTCATGCATGTTGGAGGACAAAACATTAGAGCTGAGAACATCCACCATGCGGAACTGAGAGGAGAATTTTGCCATTGGTTTACAAAAGTGAATTCACATTTTTATGCTGTCTGCACATCCAGCTCATCCTCTTGGAGGGCTCTAGAGTTCCAGTGGCATTTCTTTCTGTTTACGAATGTTTCTGAAAAGCAAACAAATGACAGAGCACAGACACATACATTCCATGATATGTATAAGGCACTGTGGCCGGTAAGACAGAGCAGAGTGTTGGAGACAGGAACTCCTGAGTTCCTGTCTCTATTCTATAGCTGGGCTTGTGTGACTTTGAGCAAGATTTTGAAAGTCTGAGTTTTTCCTCCAAATGTAAAATGGGGATAATACAGTTAAACTCCCAGGGGTTCTATGACTGTTGACATTAAAGAAATGGTGCTACCTTATACCAGCAGATAGTCTGGCCCGATGACTGTACAGCACTTTGAGCATGTAAAGTTCTAAGTGTTATTTTGTATCACCAATATTATTACTACACATAAGACTATCACGGACATTTCAGGGTATGCAACCACCACAAAAAGCATGATCTATCTAGAACATCTAGGTTCCAGACAATACTTGCTAGACTCTTCTCTTGAACCAGGGAGATAAGAAGATTTGTCATGGTGGAAGTCAGATACTACTATGATAAGTAAATAATTAAATGCCTGAATAAATAGCCATGTTTCAAGATCCATCTAATCTGTCAGCTTGCCTCCAGCGATAGCCAATACTTGATGCCTCCAAGGAAGATGTAAACAATAATTTTTAATATACGTAGAAAATGCATACCACAGTTTTTTGTAGGGGATGGGCATTAGTTGTGTATAACCCTTAAAAAAGTGTAGGACTTTTTTAATGAATTGGCCTTTAATATATAAAATACTTCATTGAAAAAACTAACCTTCCCCTTTGTTTTGGGCTAGACTTTTTGCATACCAAGTAGCTGCAAAAAAAAAAAAAAAAAAAAGAATTGGAGCAGTGATTAGGAATAAAGGAAGTTTATACCAAAGACAGATTATATCTGTTTCACAGTGAAACCCAACCCAGTATCACAAAACCATACACTGTTGCTGCTACTTTAATTTTGGTGACTTCAGCTTTGATGTAACTTTCAGATGCCATTATCCTCAGTTCTTCCCTTGTCCCTCCTCCCCTCCCCCCCACCGCAGTCTGGAGGATTTTGGCTTTTTGTGTGTGTGTTTAGTTTGGGGGTATTACTTATTCTTAACACTATCAGAGAAAGTTCCAGTAGTTCAAAGCTGTAGGGAGCATTTTCTACACGGAGGCAGTCTATCTCAATGAGGTATTACAATATGAGATACACATGGGCCACTGCTGGACGTAGAATTGGCTTTGTTACCCTCATCAAAAACCTAGCCAGTTCAGTTAATTTCAGTAATGACAGCAAAATGACTTCATAACTGCTTTCCTCTTTAATGATGGATGGGACTGGGAGCGAGGCCAGAGCTCTCTACAAGAGACATCCACGGACTTACTTTGAAAAAAATAGTTAACTGTTACTCATGCTTTTTCATTCCAGAGCCCTGAAAAGTATTGGTAATAGTAATGTGAAATCTTAAGCAAAGTATTGTTTGTTAACAAGCATGCCATTTTGGAAGAGGTAACTGCTTAAAGCTTACTGAAAATTTACAAGAAAATGTGTCTGTGAAATCTGTAAGCAAAGGTGCCTCCAGATGTACTAATAAACTATACAAATAATTTTGTGGACATCAATAGACTAGATTCCCATTTATTTCCCTTCCTTTGGTTGCCACTGTCTATTGCCGGAGTCCAATGTACTCACTATTTCATGGGCAGGGAATTTTCCACAGAATCCACTTCTGGCCACACAACTTTAGATTTCATCGATAAAGGTGAGTTTTACCTTTATAGTTTCAAGAAGAACATCCAAACATGAACCAAGCACAAACTGAAGTAGTACTGAATGCCTGAGTTTGCAGATCTCTCAGACTTATTGGTTTAGGCTGAGTTAAATGCCTTATTCATCTCAAATGGTAACTTCGAAGCCTAATGATGATGATTTAAATACACCCTCAACTTTTTCACTGCTCATCTTTTCAGCAAAGATTCCATATAATATACTTATCCCACAATCCACACTCCCTGCCCCCAAACCTTCTGAGGTTCCAACACCCAGTTGTCTCTTACCCAAATGTGAAAAATCACCAACATCCTTTCCTGGCAACCTCTACTATATGGTTGTGTGTTAAATGATTCTGCAGCACATTAAAAACTGGAAAACATGGGGACAGCATGAAGCAAATTACATAACACCAGACTAACCTAGAAAAAGAATACTGAGCTGATTTTATTATGAATTTTCATGTTAATGCAGTAAAGATCTCCAGGTTTAAACTTAACTGAAGCGGTCACCAAATCTCCATTTTTGTTGCACTGGAGAGCCAAAGAGACCAAAGATCTTAGATTGATTCAGAATATATGGGGACTTATCTAGTGCTCCTTCCCATGACTTCTCCCTCTTTCCCATCCCCAGATGTCAGGCCACAACAGAGCATTTGTCCCAGCCAGGTACAACTTGTCTTCTCCCACCACCTGCACTTCTGGGGGTCGAGTCCCAGCACACACTCTTCTGGGTAGACAGCCTGCACTCTGGGGATTGGTTCACAGTGCACCAGAGTCTTCTGACTGGGCATCATCTTGTAGTGGAATTCTTTCCAGAGCCATGTGAATGCCTGAAATGAGGAACCCTAGCCAATTGCCTATTCAGTTTCTAAATATGACAAAAGGCAATTGGATTTCCTTAACACAAAACCAAATCATTTTAATTTAGAACATTCTCAACAATAACATTTCCATAGCATTTTGGTTATTTTAAATGGTTTATCTAATGACAGAAAATGTATATCAGTGACAGCTATCTCATCAGGTGGTGGGCAAATGCCATAGAATAAAAAGCATAATAATAATGTATTCTCTGAAACAAATTTGGGTGACTCAAGGTGATTGGTAATGGGTTAGTGAGCCTTTGACTTCTGGATCATTGCTAGGAATCGGGCACTTAACAATAATGACTAGTGATGGAGCAACCATCACATGGTCCAAAATGCCCATCCAAACTTCTGGACAGGCCAAGGCATTTATCCTGAGGCCCACTTGCTAGTTACTCCAGTACACAACATGCAGGACCCCGATACTATGACCTGTCACTTTTCTTTCTGACTAATGAGAGGAGATGGTGCTGCCAATCACAAGCCCCAGAGTCCTCTTTCTGGAGCAGAAAGGAAAAAAAAGGGGGGGGGGACTTTTACCAGAGCTGGCAGGAGGAGCCCACTAACCCATATCGCACATTCCAGCTATGACCAATTATCAGTGTATCAGCATTCCCAACATTAAAAAACCACGAGTTAGGCTCAAAAATCACGAGATTGACCTAATCATGGGATTTTAAAAAACAATAAATGTTGGGTACTTTTTACTTGTCTTTTGGGGTTTGAGGCTATATGGTACACACAGGTCATGTTTCCAGACAACCATGAGGAATAGAGACTTACTTATTTTCATGAAGTCACCTGAGCCCAGAAGCTCTGGTGTGAAGAAAACCATCAAACATCGCAACAGTCACAAAAAGTCATGAGAGTTGGCAACTCTAATTTATCCTCATAACACTCCTCTCCGGTAGGTATTATCCACATTTTACAGGTGGAGAGATGGTGACTTGGCCAAGGCACTAGAGTAAAGAGACAAACTGTCAGGCCATCAAGAGTTAATGGGTTCCAGTCCCATGTTCTGGCCACTCTAAGGAAAACCAGCTGTCAGCTTATTATATTCACAGGTCTTAGGAGTGCTGTAGTCCATAACCTTCATAACAAAATTCATTGTGGTTGTGCAGTTCTTTTTTCAGTAATTGGTACACTTAGAAATATATAAGCATCCAGCTATCTTTTGTTGAAGTAAAATGTGAAAAATATATAAGAACACATAAGGAGAAGCTGGATTGGGTGGACAGAATTCCCTCACCACAAGTTAAAGGATTGAAGAAGTGAATTTGTGGCCTCATAACATCATAGTAGTCACCACTACAAACCATGGCCTTTCTGAATTTAGTGGAGACGATGGAGACAGAACCGAGATCCTTCTTCTCCAAAAGTGCAGGTCCTTATGCAGGAATTAAAATGGAGGGGAGTAGAGGGGGGAGCAGAGCTCCCTCTAAAAGCGGAGAGGAGCTCCCCCTCCACTCCCAGGCCTGGATAAACAGCTCCTCTCACCCATCTAGCTTCCCCCTCTATCCCTGGCCTGGGCAAACAGCTCCCCAACACCTCCCTCTACTCCATGGCTGGTGCAATGAGAGCTCCCTTGCTTGTGTTAAGCTGCTTGAATACCTGCTCCTAACACCGGAGCTCATGAGGAACCTCCTTTGGCTGAGGTCTGTGTAAGGCCTAAGACCTCAGCAGTTTTGATTCCATTCAGTAAAGGACAGTGGTACCCATATATTGGTCAGCTCATTACAATTCTATAAGAAGCATATTTAAATCTGAAGCAACAACTTGAATTTGAAATATTTATTTAAAAAAAACACTCATCTCTTTTCCTGTCTGATATTTGGCACCTGCAGCTAATTTTGATTACCTCATTTCAGCACATTCCTACATCCTGCTTGCCAACTTCAGACCAGTGACATAGACAGACTGCAAAACTGGTAGTTAGTCCAAGGAGCCGCAGCATGGTCAGGCCTATTAGCAGAACACTAAGCAGATGTAAGTGTTTTTACTTAACAATGAGAGATAAGGAAATTATGAAGCTGCTGCTGCAAATCACTTGTGATGTGGGTGTTCTCTCTGAGCATCAGTCACCAAGGTTTGCTCCCTTCTCTCTCCAGGCATGAGGAATGGTGTTATTCATCCAGTTAGTATACTGAATTATATAAAATAATGAAAGGCTATATTGTAAAGTATATTCTCAAGGAGATTATGAGACTCTCCACTATGAATTACCTGATTTAGGTATGACCTATATCTCCCACCATCATAACTTTTGGCATTTTTTTTTTAAATTCAGTTAGATATGTCATCCACAGCATCTGGATGCTTTCCATTATGAAATGCTTTCTACAAACAAATCACTAATTCATTCATGCTCATATACACTGAATACTGTACAAGGCAAACATCTGTTTTAACAGACTACCCCAAAGTACCCCCAAATGTACTGAATCTGATTCTGTTCCACCTTTACTAGAAATCAGTCTTGGTAAACTATCAATTATTTTTGGTCACTTGACTGGTCTCTGAAAACAAGTGTTATTGTAACTCACTGTGTTTCTGGAACAGAGTACCATGAGCTTCATCTTTCAAATGTTGTTCTCTCTAGTCAATACTTGAAACCATTCTAGTAACAACCATGTTTAGGTCACAAGTTTAGTTAATATTGTTTCATTGGCTAATATGGAGAGGGTCCTATATCCTGAGAACCATGCTATAAACTGCCCTCCCCTGGATAGTCTATAGTTTGGATCGGAACTTTCCCACTGTTCAGAGCTGTTAAGAGCCAAACTGGACAAAGAAACCACAACTAAACATGATTGATTCAACCACCAGGTCAACAGGTACTTTAAGCAACCATTCTCCTGTATCAGTCATTAAGGGACAATTCACATTTATTGTTGAGAGACTATCTGACAAGACACTGATATCCAGCTGTGTCCAAGAGCAGCAGATATTCTGTAGAGCAGCGGTTCTCAAAGTCCCTTGGCCTGCACTGCTTCCCGCAGCCCCCATTGGCCTGGAGCAGCAAACCGGGGCCAGTGAGAGCCGCAATCGGACAAACCTGTGGACGCGGCAGGCAAACAAACCGGTCCGGCCCGCCAGGGGCTTTCCCTGAACAAGCGGCAGACTGGCTTTCAGAACCACTGCTGTAGAGTATATTTAGTGCAACTGCAACAGCATGCTGTCTTTAGAAAAAAAATTTATTCTAGTTATGCTGTTGTCACAGCTAGGTCACAGATAGCCAGACCTAGCAGTCAGAGCCATAGTCCATCCACAAGACAGGAGCCAAGCGTCTGCTGGGTCAGGACAACAGGAAGTCAGAAACAACAGATGAACTGGAGATAAAAAACACAAGTCAGGAACCAGAGTAAGAAACAAGAGACAAACCGGAGATCAGAACCATGAGTCAGGCCAAATCAGGAGCCACAAGTCAGCTGCTCAGAGTCAAGCTGGGTTAGGATGCCAGTAAATCAAGTCACAGGCGCAGAAGGCACACAGCCCAAAATAAATTGGAGCCCAGCTGTTTAAACAGTTTCCTGTTCCTGCCTCTGGCTTAAGTAGGGATAGTGGGCCAATCAGATGCTCTGGGACTCTGCCAATTGAATCTCAGCGGTACAGTCTCACACTGGCCCTAGGCTTTTTGGTCCTAGGTAAGCCATTAGCAGCAGACTCCCAATTGGAGGGTTGGAATATGGCTGCTCCCATGACTCCTGCAGGGCTGAGTTTGAAACCTGTGGGTTTTAAACAGCAGTAGGATGTTAAGCTGGGAGTTGTCTTTTGGGCAGTTATACTATTCATGAGCCCTGATATTTCACATGTGAGATGAATAAAAATGCATTTATGCTGGAGTAGCTTCCAAACTCAATCTGAAATGAAACAGCAGTGCTCTATCATATGTACAGTCTTGGAAAGGTTTAATGCTTTATGACCATAAGGAATCAAGAAATCTGCTTGATTTGTAGGATAGCTTCTATCTCAACCTAATCTACTGCACACCAGTCACTCTGGTATCTGTTATAACCTGTAGAAGTATTTAAAGAGTGGAGGGAGGGAGTGGAAGTGTTCAGGTAGTTCAAGGGTGGTGTAAGGGTAAGAGTAATGGAATAAAGTGAAGCAAAGACAAGTCACGCAATATCCAGAAAAATTTCCTAGTGGTGATATTTAGTAAATTGTGGAATAGTCTCCTAAGTGAAATATGGGAAGCCCTAGTTCATAATAATGAACTTGACAAAGAACTAGAAAAGATATTGTAGATGAAAAATATACTTTGGTGGAGGGAAGCACTACATAATTAGCATTCATTTCTAATTCCTTTACTCTGTTAATCTTCAAAACATTTGAGGCAGGCACTTTTGGGGTGAAATATTTAGCTATTACATCCCTTTTAAAGTTTTCCTTCTCCTCTTTTGTGCGGAACTGAATCAAGGTTCTTACTTGCTGTGTATTTGATGTGCTAAGTGTCCTCCTGAATGTTTCCTGTTCTATCTTGTGCTCATTAAACATCCTTGTTCAATAGTGTGGTTGGAGAAATTGTGAACTCTAGAACTAAAGATTATCAACATCTTCTTGAACATAAAAGGCTGATGAACATGGGAGAAAATCAACAGTACTCAAGACTTAATTTCCAACACTGTGATATTCCAAAAGATAGGTTATAGAGCCTATTATGGTCTAGATAATACTTAGTCCTGCCATGAGTGAAGGGGACTGGACTAGATGACCTCTCAAGATCCCTTCCAGTCCTATGATTCTATGATAGTGCCAAATGTTGGACCTGCTTACAAGTGAGTAAACAGGAGCATTCTGTGGAGGCCTGGAAGAAAGGAATCCTCTCATTTATGCTAGGGCGTAGCAGCAGAATTGATCCACAGCTTCTGCTACAGCCTTAGCTTAGAGTTTCAGTAAAACCCCTGGTTTGTTGGTTAGTGGGTCTCTCTCATCATAGATCCACCAAATCTGCTTCCTTGTGCGGTGCATGAAATCCCTTCATCACCCCTTTGATTTTTGGGTCAGTACTTATTTTATCCACACTTTTCACCATTCCCTGACTGAAACGTAGGGAACATGTCACTGACTCTAAACAACAAATAACAATTCCATTTTAAATAGAGATGGGCCAGAGCAGAGATCTTCAGAGCTGGAGGAGGATCTGATCGTCCCCTAAATTGCAGCGGGGAAGGGAAAGTTCAGGTCCATGGCTCTGGCTGTTATTAAATCACCCGCAGAATAAAATCAACATATCCCTAGGGCAGAAATTACAGGGACACACTATCTGTCTTTCCAGGGCAGCACAAAACATTTGTAGTTAATATGAGAGTGTCAGAAGAAGCAGCTAAATCACATCAAGCATTCAGCCTAAATACTGAAAATGAGACAAATAATGCATTTTTCAGAAGTGCCTCAATCCAAGCCTTAAAAATGGCAAATAAGGGGTTGAATAAGTGCTTCTTAACAACTTCTGCATTTTTTCACTGAATATATGTATATTTCCAGCATTAATGGTTTTGAACTGAATGAAAAAAAAAAAGCCTCTATCAAACTGACTGCGTATTAAGGTCATTTGTACATGCTACTGTTCTCATTTTTACTCATTTGCCACTGCTGTTTCACGTAAACCTAAGGCATATTGTGGACCTCATTTGAAGCACAAAGACACATTTTTACGACCCCTAAGCCATCAGCTCTACTTACTTACTCATCCATTTCTCTAATGACATACTTGTCCAGGCCCCAAAGAAGAGGGTAAAAAGTCTGGTGGCCCTTGTAATTCTGCAGGAAGGATTTGAGACAAAGACAAAAGCACAGAGGGGAAAAGTAAAACAGAAGAGGTTCTTCCATAGACCCAGATTCTGCTATTACTTGGGGCCTAACATGAGTAGTCCTATTGAGAACACATGGCCTGAGGTACAAAATTTTGCTCCACAGTCAATTCCAAATTGTCCCCCAAATGCTGAAGGATGTTCACATTTTGGTTTAGGTTTAGACCCATCTCTACTAAATTTGGAGGAATGCCTGGAGATTGGGAGCGGAGCACTTGGGGAAAATGCGAAGGCAGAGCACCTGGAAGGCTGTATTAGAGATCTAACCTATGGGATAAAGTGCAGGGAAAAGATGGGTACCTAGGAAGCTCTGTAAAGTACTAGTATGATGTTCTAGGACATGTCTGAGGAAGAGATCAGATGGATGGGGAAAGTAGAGACAATTTCTATGCTCCAGTGCCCTTCTGATATGAAGATTATGAAGAAAAAACAAAGGACCTACTACTACTGGAGTGCTGCAGAGATCTCCACTGGGAACAGGGAATAGGGGAATGGGGAAATCAAAGGCTGCTGTAAAGCTACAGGATAGGTGTGAGCCAGAGAGAATATAATGAGACAACACTTTATGGAATGTAAGCAGAGTCAGGATGAGCTCCACCCTGACATCTGGTGGTGAGGTGTGGCAAGTTGTGGAACAGAACTTCAGGGGCTGATCTCATTTGCATAGGCACAGCCACCCTGCCTAGAATGAGCCCATAGCTGCCCAAATGGTCACTTTGGCTGCTGTGGGATCCCCAGTGTCTCTCTTATTGGGGCAGGAAGAATAAATTGTTATTACCCTGATTATGGGAATCAAGGACAGTGGAACTGTACTTGGCCTTTTGTTATGATGGAGGGACTCGCCATCAACTAAGTAGCACTCGCTAGGCAAGGAACATGGGCTCCAAAACTCTGTGAATGGAGAGAGATTGGAGACAAGTATTAGTACCTGGTGGTGGGGCCCCTTTGTAAGGGCCTGAAACATCAATTGTATCACTGTCTTTCTCCACTGTGGAACATCAGAGCTAATTTTGGGTCTATTAGGAGTCTAGCTACAGGTGCTGAGCTGAATTCACTTTGGCCTTATGGTGCACCAGCACTGAGGCTCCCACTACTACGAGATGAAATTACTAAAGAGCTAAAGAGCTGAAATCACTGAGCACTGTGTTAAGTAGTGGGGAGCCTGAAGATCTATTGCGGAGCGGAGCAGTTTGTGGGAAGGCTAGAGAGGCTCGCGGACCGGCTGGCGAAGCAGTTCGTGGGACGGCAGGAGTGGCTTGCGGAGTGGAGCGGTTTGTGGGACAGCTGGTGGAGCGGAGCGGCTCGTGGAGTGGATCAGAATGAAGCCTTATGGAGCTGTGGGGCAGTCGGCTTCAGATCATGTAAGGTGCCCCTTACCTCTTCCCCCCCCCACACACACACACATTTTCACCCAGACGGGGGAGTAACACTCTGCAGATGAACTTTTGAACTCTGGGGCTAGACTTTTGGGTTGTTGGACATTTTGGACTTTGGGTGAGTTTTGGGTTGCTGGACTCAAGAGATGTTTGGGTTGTTGGACTTAAGAACCCAAGGCAAAGGACATGGCCCAATTTGCTGGGGTGGGTCTTTGCTCATGGTTTGGTTGATGAACCCTAGTTGTGGTATTCTCCCAATTTAATGCTGATGTCGTTTACCTCATGTTATTAAAGATTCTCTGCTACACCAAGACTCTGTGCTTGCGAGAGGGGAAGTATTGCCTCTTTGAGGCGCCCAGGGGTGTGTGTAAGATTTTCCCAGGTCACTGGGTGGGGGCTTGAGCCAGTTTTGGATTTGCTTTGATGAGAGAGAACCCCTGTGTACTGAACCCGGCCCTTGCTGCTATTAACTCGGCCTGGCAGAAGGGTTACATTTTGGTTACAGGAAAATTGGAGTGAGTATTGCAAATCAGACCCTCCATGTTATTTTACTTTCTTTCCAATGCAACCACAGATTGCATTCAATTCCCCTTCTTAAACTGAAAAAAACACTTTGAGTCAAATTCATCTCTAGATTAAAACCATTTCTTCAATGGATTTATGCCGGGGATGAATTTATCTCCTTTATTTTTTCCTTTTAATAAGTGCCAGTACTCAGACCCTGCTCTATTTGCTCACTGCTGCTGTCAACTGTTCAGAAACGTAACGTTTAATTGACGAGGCAAAATGCTGCTTTCATGGCACAAATTATTACAAGTCTTCTTATAAAGAATTTATGAATTTGTAAATTACAGTGCAAACCACACTGAACACAAAAAGGAGACTTATCTGTTATCAGACTATCAGGGAATGTTGTATTATTTCTTTGAAGATTCCATGTAGGCATTTTAAGAGCAAACTGTTTATGGAGTGCTTGCTGCATTATTCACAGTATAAAAGTTGTTTACCATCTATGTGAAACGATAGAATATTATTTGGTGATCTTTCAAAATGCAGTTTACGTCATTCACTGCTTAGCAGCCCCTCTTCAGAGAAATAAGAATAGAGTTTTGAATGATCTTACAGCCACATTGTACACAGCTACAAGAAATGCTGTTAAGAAACTAATCTTTCCATGATTAGACTCTTGTTCACCAACAGCACTTTCTGGAAAATCAGTCTCCTTTAAAAGTGTCTTAAGTTGTTCATTAGCCACTTATGAAAATGCATAATCTTTGTAATGTAAATGTAATATAATATAAAACAAATAGCTTTACATACATTTAACCTATATTTTGTGTATCACAGGGACAAATTCTACTCTTACACCACTATAAATCCAGAGTAAACCAAGATTTATACACAAGTGTAAATCAAAGCAGATTTTTTCAGCAATACGTTCCATTATAGCAAACTAAAAAATTAAATCAATACTACTTGGAGGTTCCATTCAGTGTGGCTATTTCTTATGCTTAACCAAATCTTTCAAGGTCTCTCTTCTGCCTTTCCCCCACTGTGTTGTCTTCTGGACAGTAAATTAGGAATAGGTGACATGGCTGAGAATCTCCAAAGGTCACGGCTGTTCAAATGTGAGGTTTTTGGTTCAGACAACTGCAAAGCTAGCAGGCGTCTTGCAAAATTTGGATATGGGTTCATAGATCAAAGGGTCCCAAGGTTTAAGGGTGTTCTGACCCAGAATGTCATTTGGGACCATCTCTGGTTTAGGTTTATTAAAACAACCAGCACCTGATTCTTCACCTACAACTTGACATGAGCCTGAACCGTGGGGTTTAAAAAGAAAAAAGCCAGTTAATTTTTCCATATTTGTTTTGTTAGTCCCTCTCCACTCTGAGTTGTGCTGAGACCAGAACTAGAAGTGTCAGAACAATGGCCCCACCAGAATAATGTGAGGAGATTGTTCTTACTATGCTCCCAGCCAGACAGGAAACACTTCAGGTCTCATGAGAACATTTTCAAACCTCTAAGTCACTGAACCTGCAAACAAGCTCCATAGAAACATACTCGAGTATTTTCCACAGGGCCCCATCCATATCAATGGAGCTCACTGCTGGATCATAGCCTAAATTGGGGGTTTAGTTCAGTTCAGATTTTGAGCTTGTTATTTCATCCACCACAGCCTGTCCAACCCAATTAATATCAGCTCTGATGACAACGCCTGTTAGAAGCCGGACTGAGCCCACTAGCTCATTTTACATAGGGCACCAAGCAGCCAGGAAGTGGTAATGACTTTCAGTATTTGAACTAGTGACCTACAAGTGACATGCAGGTAAAACTGTGTTGGCTGGAGTTGTGCTGTATAAAGCCATGATCAGATAAGTGATTGTGATTTTTTTATGCTTGCCATGATAATAAAAGCACACAAAACTTTTCTTCAACACATAAATGAGGTTGGACTAAACAATTCCTGTGGCTCTTTTAAAAAATTACATGGTTGGAAAAGAATTGTCAATCATTTTTATAGGGAACAATAAATGTTAAACCTCATTCAAGACTGATTTTAAATTGGCTTTATTTTCTTAGGGCTCAGTACATTTTAGTGGTTCACATACCAGATTGTATTTTCATGGCCTGTGCTATGGAAGATTTCATCTTTCTTGCATTAAATCATACCAGGGAACTGAAAGATCTTTTCAATGTATTAAGCGGCACATGTGTTTGGAAATTGCAGAAACATAACATTTTGAATTCCAAATTCAAATTGTCCTTAAAAGCAGTTGTATAATAGTTCTATTTTAACATCTGAGCAGGGTGCCTTAACAGATGTAAGGATGCCACAGAATCCGAGGGTTTGTTTTCCTTAATATAATCAGACTTTCTGCAAAACAATACCCAGCTGAATAACACTATGATGTTTCCATTCTTTTAGCTGATAACACATTGGAGAATCTGAACAATTTGTCAACCTTCCCAGTTTTAAAGAACCCTTTAAACCCCTTTAAAAGAAAAAAAAACAAGTATTTTTAAAGTGCACCATCCAAACCATCATGAACAGGCTAATCCTGGAGAGGTGGTGGGGTTTGGTTTTGGTTCTAAATAGCTATTTGTGTTCACTTTAAAAGGTATCATGAAGCGAACCCCCTACCTGCTGCTGGTGAACACTGAGTCTGTATCAACCTGTCACCAGGGCCATCACTTCTGCCCAGCTCCAAAATGTGCAGTGCCACACCCAGTCTCAGCCAAGGAGGTTTATTTCATAACAGAGGTTAACAAACAAACGGAACACAGTCCTAATTCCATCCTTGGCCCCAGGCTTTAGGGCCACCCCTCCCAGGAGTCTTTGGCACTCCCATTCCTGGCAGCTTCCGAGCCTTAGCCAACTTTATTCACCTGTTTGAAGGAGCAGCAGCCACAGAGCTGCTTCCCTGAGTCCCTGGCTCCAAGGATCCACCACAAGAGTGAGCTCCACTCCAGTGTAGCTTTTTGCTTCCCAGGGATCAGTCTATCTTAGTTTTTCCTCCTTCTAGCCACCCATTAGCAGCCCTTTATAGGCCCAGGTGTAGCCCAGCCCTCTTTAATTAGCTGGATTGGGCTCACCTGCTCCAGTCCAGGGTTAGGTAGCTTCTCCCTGTAGGCTGGGGAAGGGGTCTTCAGAGGTGAAACCTCCTGGAACTCAATAGGTGCTCCAGTCCAGGGGTGCTGGGCTCAGTCTATCCACAGAGATCAGCTCCCCTGTGACATCACCCCTGCATTTTTTAACAATTTGTGCTTGCAGTTGAAAGGTGCTGGGTTATGTGAATTCTGCAGAAAGGTGAGAGTAAACTCATCGGGGGAAAGGCCTGCCCCATCAGGTGGGGGTGCAGCAACAAAGCCCGGAAATCAACTAATCGCTTGGGACAATATATGAATGAACTGGGATTGGATGAAGGTCAGAGGGACAATGTGAGGGAACCAGAAGAGGACACCAAACAAAGGAGCCCAGACAACCTCCATCGCTCTATGAAGACATTTAAGAAGTCAGTGAATGCCAATCACAGAAATGAAAAAGTACCAGCCTATGTGAAATCCTGGAAAGGCAGTCAGAGTTCATCAGAACAAAAGGCTCGCCTCACAAATGGTGGAGGGGCAACAGAGCCAGGACTAAACTAAAGATGGGGGACAAGTGATAAAACAGGAATGCAATGCAAGTCTCAGGAATAAGGCAAGGAAACTGGATGGGGAGACTGAGAAGAGAACTCCAGACATTGTCCACCTCTCTGCAAAGGATTCCGAGACATCAGTGGATGCCGCACAGAGGCACTCTGCCCAGTGGAAGGTGCTGGATTGACATCTTTAGAGAATGACGGCCTCTATTTATCTACAGAAAAGATACAGCATGGACAGCAGCAAACTTCTTCCACATTGTCTGGGCCATGTATCTACTCAGAGGGATCACCTTTAGGAATAAGCAACTAGGCCTGGTCTACAGTGGGGGGAGGGAATCGATCTAAGTTACGCAACTTCAGCTACATGAATAACGTAGCTGAAGTTGACGTACTTAGATCTACTCACCGTGGTGTCTTCACTACCATACCCATTCAGTCACAGGCCTTTCAGCTAAAACTGCCAACAAGAGGACTAACTTAAAAATATGAGAGCACTCTCCAGTAAAGGGCCTTAAAAACTCCAGCTTACCATAGAGATCCTTGTCTAAAAACCTCAATTCCCTCTATAAAAACAGGTCAAGTTATCACCTGAAATACTAGCAACAGTCAGTCTTCCATGGTTGAAATACATTCCACCTCTACTACCCGTTTCTCCATTCCTTCTATTCCCCCCACCAAAAAAAGTATTATTAACTAAAAATTGCAAACTCTTTCAATGGTACCAGCTGGCTTCTAAGCATTCACCCAGCCTCCCCTCCCCTGCTCAAAATCCTGCTAGCAGTCAAAATCCCAAGGCCCTTCCTCAATTTTCTTCTCTCGGTAATCTGGCAACACTCCCATTTATCTTAATAGACTGGGTAAATACTAATTCAGGGCCTCACAATTTGGGATTTTATGAGCTCATCACTTCTCCTACTAATTGGGAATACACTAGCACACAGACAGTTATAATTCTTCTGTGCCTAAAATCGTGCATAGCTGTTTTGAACAAGGTGTTGTTGGCACAACTAGCAAAATAAGTCTTAGTAAGCGAGCACCATGAGTTTTCTTGCGCTCACCTCCGAGGTTACACCAGTGACGTGGGTGGAGTTACATGAGGGATGAATTTGACCATGTATGTCTCAGTTTAAGATAGAATTACATGCCCTTTAATAAAAGTCCAAGACCCCAATCCTGCGACAAATCCTTGCAGGCAGACCCTTGCACCAACGTAGCGCTTTTTTCACCTTAATGGGGTTCCAATCAAGTGTAACAGTCTGCTTGTGTAGATTTAGTCACAGGACTGGGTCCCATGTGAGATGATCTCTTTGAATTTAGATTTGCTGAAGGAAGTTTTGGATAGTTTAGTAATCTGGCAGGCCAATGGAAGCAGTTATAATAACTTCCTTTTTATATTTGCATTCCAAAGGCCACATTCACCTCTCGTGGAAGTCCACTGACTTCAGCAAGGTAATTCCAGGGTTGAATTTGGTCCGATGGCATTAAATCCACCCTGACTGATTGCAGAGAGTAGGCATAAATGCTTCTGGCTTTAGCTTGGTGGAACACATTAGCAGAACAAATAGGTTCTGAACTAGCTCTTGTTGGATGCAGTGAAAAAAGGCTCTTGGCACGAGAGAGAGAGAGAGAGACCCAAGCTTGATGCTTTAACTCCCAAAATAAGGGGATATGTTGCATCCGTTAATTTAACCACCCTTATGCAGCATATTCATGCAGTGCCGCATGTACAGTGCCCAATCTATAAAAAGGGAAATAAGGACAACCCGGGGAATTACAGACCAGTCAGTTTAACTTCTGTACCCGGAATGATAATGGAGCAAATAATTAAGCAATACATCTAGAAGAAAATAAGATGATAAGTAACAGTCAACATGGATTTGTCAAGAACAAATCATGTCAAACCAACCTGATAGCTTTCTTTGACAGGGTAATAAGTGGTAGACATGGTATATCTTGACTTTAGTAAGCTTTTGATACTGTCTCATGTGACCTTCTCATAAATAAACTAGGGAAATGCAACCTAGATGGAGCTACTATAAGGTGGGTGTGTAACTGGTTGGAAAATCATTTCCAGAGAGTAGTTATCAGTGGTTTACAGTCGTGCTGGAAGGGCATAACAAGTGGGGTCCCGCAGGGATCAGTTCTGGGTCCGATTCTCTTCAATATCTTCATCAATGATTTAGATAATGGTATAGAGAGTACACTTATAAAGTTTGCGTAGAACACCAAGCTGGGTGGGGTTGCAAGTGCTTTAGAGGATAGGATTAAAATTCAAAATGATCTGGACAAACTGGAGAAATGGTCCGAAGTAAATAGGATGAAATTCAATAAGGACAAATGCAAAGTACTCCACTTAGGAAGGAACAATCAGTTGCACACATACAAAATGGGAAATGACTGCCTGGGAAGGAATACTGCAGAAAGGGATCTGGGGGACATAGTCTACCACAAGCTAAATATGAGTCAACAGTGTAACACTGTTGCAAAAAAAAGCGAACATCATTCTGCTATGTATTAGCAGGATTGTTGTAAGCAAGACACGAGATGTAATTCTTCCACTTTACTCCGCACTGATTAGGCCTCAGCTGGAGTATTGCATCCCATTCTGAGTGCCACATTTCAGGAAAAATGTGGACAAATTGGAAAAAATTCAGAGAAGAGCGACAAAAATGATTAAAGGTCTAGAAACATGGCCTATGAGAGAAGATTGAAATAAAATGGGTTTGTTTAGTCTGGAGAAGAGAAGACTGAGAGGGGGCAGGATAACAGTTTTCAAGTACATAAAAGGTTGTTACAAGGAGAAGGGAGTAAAATTGTTCTTCTTAACCTCTGAGGATAGGACAAGAAGCAATGGGCTTAAATTGCAGCAAGGGAGGTTTAGGTTGGACATTAGGGAAAACTTCCTGTCAGGGTAGTTAAGCACTGGAATAAATTGCCTAGACAGGTTGTGGAATCTCCATCATGGGAGATTTTTAAGAGTAGGTTAGACAAACACCTGTCAGGAATGGTCTAGATAATACTTAGTCCTGCCATGAGTGCAGGGGACTGGACTAGATGACCTCTTGAGGTCCCTTCCAGTCCTATGATTCTATGTTCATAGTATGCTTCACGTTCTTCTATTACAGTGTTCTTATGAACTGAAAACGAGGGTTTTTTTTTATAGCTGTGCCCTTTGAATTGTCTCTAAATGTCCATTCTACTAATTCAGTTCAAGAGAAATTTACATCGAACCAGACACAGTCTTAAGAGCTGTAATACTAGTGGGTGTGCAAGATCTATTTTTAATGAGTCCCACCAGCTAAAGCAAATGTTTGTCTATATAGAGACAGGCTGTTTCAAATTATTAAGTTAATTATTGTGTGTTAATTTCTAACTCTTGAACTTATATTAATGGCCTGGGAATGCAGCAGCTTGCAGGCAGTAAAAAAAAAAAAATCTAGCAATAATCCAAATTATTCATGTTTGCCTGTTTTTAGTATTACACTAATAAAAATGATACCAACAGGATCCTGTAAGAGGGACAAGGCAAATTGCCACGTTTATTGTAAACACAACAAAATATTCCTATATGCAATTTCTATATAGATCCATTCACACACACACACATTCACACACAGGTTCTACATAAAGGTTGTTATAGTTACCAGCCTAGATGTTGCTCGTGCCAAGTCACTGGCCAGGTGGCCTGGACATGAGAGTGGAGCCGAGTCGTTATCAGATGCGCATCCAATGCTCCTGGAGGGTGGTCGTATAACCAACTCAAAGAACAGAGTCCCTTGACCCAATTTGTATAGGTCTCTGGTTCAGTACAAGTCTATGGAAGTTGCTTCATCATGCTGAATTTACAATTGAGATGACCATCGATCAGCTCAATCAGCAGGTGGTACATCCATGACAGCTCCATGATGGCTAGGTGTTATCTTCTTGTTCTTCCTTGATGCGTTTTGGGTGGATTCCGGTTCGCCCTCCGGGGGTCATCCGGTTATCTCCACTTTGCATATTCTTCGGCCCATCGATATCAAGGCTGAAATTCTTAGGATTAGGCTGGCACCATTTATTAACCAATTATTTCCCTGCTTCAGGCTCTCAATTCCATGCACTCATCATCTATTCTTTTACTTAACAACACAATCTATGACTCTTGATTCATTTAACAAGTTTTATCTCACTATCTATTTTTCCCTCTTTGGATACCAAGATTTACATATGCATGACAAGGGGCCCCCGCAGGGGAAGAGCATCAGGGTGTTGTTTTAAAGAACAGCATTGTTTCCTCAAAGTTCTTATTACTTTCCAGCACAGACTCTTTGTCCTGTACCGGCCTGAAATAATTAGCACTTTGGCCTTGCATTCGTTACAGAGTGAAATTCAACAGCATGGAACTGATGTTCATACCTTTTTACAATACCTATGTACTCTTTTGTCTATCTTTATTTCTACTACTACATAATTATAATTCTATCATACTTATATAACTTTGAGGGCGACCCAACATTAGTTCTACCAACTACCAGCAGTTCTTACTATCTACCAACCTACTCCCTAAAGAAAATCCTTAAGTTTAGCAGCGTCAGATAATGAGCCTTTGTGTTTGTACCTGCAAGGTGGTCTGCTAGAGCAGAGAACTTCTGGGGGGGTGTGCTAAAAGAGTTCATCATACATTCCCTTTTGATTCTGTGGGTATTTTGCCATGGTTATAGTAATAACTAAATAACTCAGTTGACTACAGATATATATATATATATATATATATATAAAATATTATATAAGTACATTTAGCTATCAGCCTGGGGGCACTGTTTTGTGACATGAATCAGACACATCCTTGACTCTTTGATTGGCAAGTTTGTTTTGTGTAGCTTGGACTCGGCAATCTGTTGGAATGACTCATCAGAAAATACAGTTGCAGTCAGCAAGGCCCTTTCTGCAGGGATAATGTTTGCAACAAGAAAGCAAAATAAGATAATATAAACAAACAGAAAACTTCCCAGCTTGGGGTCCTGCCCAGTCCTAAGACCTCTGAGCATGCATCCCGACCTTCCCAAAGACATTCTCTTCCCTCTGTGTGAAGTGATTTGCTTGCTTACTAGACACTTACAGTAAGGCATGCCACGTTCTATTTATTTTATTGGTCACAGTCTGACAGTGTCATATTCTGGGGGCCCTGAGCCTCTGATATGGGAAGGGTCTAGTCTACTTTAACATGCTCCAGTGAAATTTTTGTCAGAAATGTTCATATTTGCAGATAACAGGTAAAATTTTCAAAGTCCCATTTTCAAATTGATCTAAACACTTAAGAGCCTAAACCAAACTGAAAGTCGATGTGACTAAGGCTCCCAAGCCACTTCTAAAAATGGGACTTAGGCTCCTATGTCATTTAGGGCCAGATTTTAAAGGTATTTCATGTGAGTTAGGCACCTTAATACCTTTAAAAATCCAGCCCTAAGTAACTTAGGAGCCTAGGTCCCATTTTTCAAAAGTGACTTGGTTAGGAGCCTGAGTCCGATTGACTCCCAAGGAGAGTTAGGTTCCTAAATACCTTTAAAAATCTGGCCCTGAGGCAAGTTTCCAAATGTTACAAAACATCTCTTCCCCATGGCTTTTTTTTTTTTTTTTTGGTTGCACAGCAAATAAATATCTAATTGCAACAGCTAATTAGTTACTTGTTGAAAAGGAGACACCATGTGGAGAGGGGAGAAATAATGAGAGAAAGTGTTTCCTGTCAGCTCTCTGGGAATTCCAATATTTCTGAGACCCCCTGAGACCTCCGTTAGCTTATATGATTAACATGGTTTATGAATGAAATGCAGTGGATCATGTGCTATAGCAGGTGTCAACTTTGCTTTTATTTTTGAACAAAGGATGAGCGTAAAGCATAGCTCATTGATAAAAGACACTTAGATTAGTCCAATTCCAATAGATATATTTAGAAAGCTAAAACTTTATATATACATATTTAGAAGCATTCTGGCTGCTTTTATTTGACGCAAGGCATATATAGCATTGTTTTGGCAAAAAGGATTGGCTATGGAACCTGCAAACACTTCAAGAAAACAAAGAACAAATCAAAGGACTAAAGCAGCAGAAGCACACAGAAAGCTGGTTGGTTTTATTCCACCCATTATATTCCCAAGTAATGTAGGATTTACCATAGCAAATCAGCTCAAGTCCAGCAGCCTACCGTTAGCAGGTGCCACTAGCTGATGCTTCAGAGGCAAACAAAATGTATTCATAATGCACCTAACCAATTATGCATTGCTGTGTCTGGGAAGATGGTGGCCAATTCCTCCACACTTCTGAGATGATCTGCTTAAGTCTGAAGCATGAGATTTGATTTTCTTTTTCTTAGCCTGTGCACATATAAATGATATTAGAGATAGTATCAGCACTCAGAAACCAAAATGATGATCGACACAATATACAAACCTAAGAAAGAGAGGTAGATGGGCACCTGTCTAGATAGCTACAGTTCCTAACTACCTCCATTGCCAAAAAAACCCCCAAAAAACGTGGATGTGTCAGGAGTGCTGATTCAGGCCCATCTTTAGTTATTAGCAGACTTAAAATGTTACCCCACTGATCTGTGATCCCAGTAAAAACTAAAATAACCTGCACTGGAGCTGAAAAATTATACATGCTAGATATGCTGCTGTGGTGTGTTTTTTTTAATCTCCCACATGGCTGGAATTTCTGTTACAGACTGGCAATTTTGTCTTAGTACTTCAGCATCACAGTGCCATAATAATATATGATCCAACCCACAATCCCCAGGCCTGCCGAGTGGCATGCGTCCTGGCTGGATTCTCATGCATCCAGTGTGGCTGCACATTTGCAGCAGGGTTTTCCTGCGGTTTACCATGTTGATATTGAGAGGACACTGTGGTGCCTTCTAAACAGCCATCCTCTCTCCCTCCATTTTCACTGTTCTCTCCTGCTCAGGTGTCCAGCAGCTGCAGTTAGCAGGGAAAGGGAGGAGGAGGCAACAGCAGTGACAGAAGATGGGACATCATGTGCCTTAACACCCCTGTCACCATCAGCTCCCTAACCCTAGGGCCTATCCACCTGCTCCACCACTGATCTCTGCCCCAGACAAGCACATTGTCCCAGGTACTCCCACCTCCAGATGCCTCTCCCCAACACATACATACAACTGCTCCAGGCATCCAATCCACCCACTCTTCCCCAGAGTGCAATTAACATCTGGCAAGAACAGATGTGACAAGTGCGTACTTTTGCCAAGAAAGTGGGGTGCACACCCCTAGCAGGGCACAGAAGAATGTGCAGGGGGGCAAGCAGCAACATCAGCCCTGCAAAGGGCAGGAGGCAGAGTTCGGGTGAGCAGCAACGTCCGCCACATGCAGAGAGCAGGCTGGGCTTGGACGAGAGCCCTGCCCATGGGGGAGGCAGGGCTCGGGCAAGTGACTCAGGCCAGCCCCATACAGTGTCCTGTTTTCCCTTTGGGAAATATGGTCACCCTACTTTTGATGAAAGAACTGCGGGCCACCCAGCAAGTGTCTGGTCCCTAATGGGAATCTCACCTTGTGTCCTCTTCTCATATGTGGCTTCATTCAGGAACTCCAGTGGATATTGTGCCCCAGAATACATTGTAAAATGCCTTTGGGGAATCAACAGAGCAGCACAAGCTTGGGAAAACAAATCTGGCCCAGGCCCACCAAAAAGCAACTGAAAAGTGGTGGGTTGGTTGGTTTTGCCTATTTGCTTCTTACAGCAAAAGTTAGCTCAATGAAATAATGTGTCACAAAGGTTAAAACCCCTCCATTTCCTCTTCTCCGACTTGCAGTTCTGCCATGACGTGTAGTGTTCTCTGTGAACTTTTTCACATCAGTGGAAGATGCTCAGATTTTCCAATATCTGGATTATCAGTGGAAATTTCAATGCAACTGCCTGTGGTGCACTTGGGCACATTACATGAGATGGGGTGGAGGGTGGGGTTTCTTCACATGCTACCATTCAGGTTCACACAGTGTTTCTTCAGGCTCCTGATATTGGCTGAGCCTAACTCCTGTGTTCAGGAGGGGTAGAAAATAACAGTGATGATACTGTAATAATGGTTTCTGCTCCGGACCTAAGTGGGTTGTGGGTGGTTGTGGTTTCGAGGTGACTCAGGGGAAATGTGAAAGTGAAAGCAGAAGCGTTTAAGGGGTGTGGCCGGAAGCCGTTAGGGGAGACCAGCACTGCAGCATAAGGGCTCTGTCTGTATAACAGAACTATTCAATTTTAAGACAATGTTATCTAGCCTCGTTTATTAGGATACACCTGACATCAGTATTTAGGGGGCTGAAGAACACTACAAAGTAGCTATGGTGCAGAGCTGGTTTAGTCTGTGTACTTGCAGAGTATGAACATTGGGCAAACATTATAACAGCGCTTGGCCAAGTCGCAACCTCCCAATGCCTCAGTTTCTCCCCCTAGAAAATAGGTACAATGCATAATTCCCTCACAGCAAGTGCTAGAATAATGAATGTCTCTCAAAAATCCCAGCTCCATAGAAGTTGGAGACACTGTGATGTGGGGGAAGTGTTCCCTTCTGCTCCTCATGTCTAAGGGTCTACATGGAGTTCAGTCTCTAGGCTATCAGTCTGGCACCTTTCACCAACTTCACTGTAACCCATACATCATTTTCTTCAGTGTGTGATTATTACAGATGGATGTGAACCAGAACATTTCCCCCACTTTCCATCCTCTGCTGTACAACTTAGGGAAAGTACTGATGTGATTCTGGATCCAAACTTTGCCAATTGGCACAATTTTGTAATTAAATGTAAAATGCTTTCGTAAAATATTATTACACTAACCTAAATACCCCAAAGCAGGGAAATTTCATGCCGCTTCTTAATCTTCAGCCATGTATTATATTTGCTTTCATATTTTAATAGACTTTAAAAAATACCAGTGCATATTTCTTTTTCTTTTAAAGTTAAAAGGCTATTGGAGACATGAATTTGATATAGACTCGAAAATTTTCTTTCGTTACAGCAGGCATCAACAGTATGCTCATATCAGACACAGGTTGCAGCCTTACTTCTGGTTTCTCTTTGTAAATTAATACATTATGTTAGGGGGCTTATTCCTTCACCCACTTACTTCCCTGGTCCTTCTCGCATGAACAGAGAGCAACAATACCCGAAGTCCAAAGGTGCAAACAATTCGATGTTTATTGGGGTGAACTTCCAGCAAGCATGATTCCAGTTTCCTTCCTTAGTATCCTCCTTCCCAGCTCTGACACCACAGAGCCTTACACCTGTGTCCCTGTTCCCATTCCTACCCTTAGCCAAACATGATTCCAACTTCCTTACTCCCATTCCCTGTTCCCATTTCCCCCTTTAGCAAAACATGATTCCAATTTTCTTACCCCCATTCCCTGCTCCCATTTCCCTCACCCACATGCCCATGCCCACCCCCACCCACACCCACTCACTTCCTCATTGACTACAGATTATATAGTAAAACTTGAGTTCTGCTTAGCTATACCTTAACCAATCATTTTCCTGAAATTTAACTAACCAATCCTAACATATTGTAACATGATTATGTAACCAATTATATCCCACCACCTTAATTAGTTTACACCCAGCAAAATTAATTATACAGCAGACAGGAACAATCACAGAACCAGACAGAGATTATACAGACAAACAACAGCAAAGTGGGAACTACAATGACAAGACAACACAGAAGTGAGGATTTCACATCCCAGCTATTGATAAGTGAGTTCTTGCCAGACAGGATGCTATCAAACTAAGTTTCCTTTTACATTTTCTAGGCACTTCCCTTTCTCTGGAGGTGATAGGAATACAATCCTGTCCTGATAGTGCCTAACAGCCCAATAGCACCTTATTTCAATGTGACTAGTTTGGAATGTGAGGATGTGACTGTTCGCTTCCTAGCTTATGGCTGCCTCTGCTGCTTAGCCAAAGGCCTTAGCCTAAGAACAGGGCCTCAGACTGTCACAGTAAGAGAAGGCCCTTACACCAGCAGACAGTGATTTTGATTCTTTCTTTTATACCTCTATCACTAGCCAAGTGATAAGAATACACCTAAATTCTTAGAGTACAGGCCTTTGCAGACAGGCCTGAATATCTATATCCTAACACATTACATTACTACACATATCCCTACCACGCTATTTAGTGAGGCTTGTGATGGCTTCTAGTGGCAATTATGAGCATAGAAAATGTCCCTAGTGGTTCCTCCCTCATGACTACAGCTGGAAGACAAACTAATCTAACTGACGGACAGTGAATAAGGAATTGTGTGCATGCTGCGGGATAGGGTTGGGACTTTGAATTCCCGTACAGAGCAGCTGGAAAAGAGCCAGCTGGCAGAGATTTCATATAACTGACATAAGGGGAAGAAAAATAAGAACAACTCTAATAGATGGCGGAAGAACTTAATGGGCTCCTCAGCACATTGTGAAAGATGCTGGTTAAGTCTTTAATCTGTTATTCATTATTGTGTTATTCTTTTGTGATTAATAGTCATGACAAATAGTCATTATCATGTTTTTAAGCATCTCTCAAAGACTCCAGATTCTGTGATTCTTAAAGGACACAATGAGAAGTTTCAGCCCCGAACAGCTGTAAAATATCTGAAAATGGGCTTTCCTCATAAAAATGCAAACAGATCCTTAGCTGCAGTGCAACCGTGCTAGTGACGCAGCCATAGCGTAATACTATTGAACTATCAGAACAGTGCTTTCAGGCTCTGTAAAACAATAAGCAGGTCTTCCTGCCTGAAGCCTGGTCTTCAGCTAAAACTTGGATTGACCTAGCTACATCGCGCAGGGTTGTGAAAAATGTCTAACCCTTAAAGTTAGAAAGTTTTTTCCAAATAGCTGACCTAAATCTCTCTTGCTGCAGATTAAGCCCAATTCTTCTTACCCTACCTTCAGTGGACACGGAGAACAATTGATCACCATTCTCTTTATGATAACACTTAAGGTTCCCCTAACTTCTTTTCTCAAGACTAAACATGTCCAGGTTTTTTAACCTTTCCTCATAGGTCAGGTTTTATAATTCTTTTATCATTTTTGTTGCTCTTCTTTGCATTTTTTCCCAATTTGTCCACATCTTTCCTGAAGCATGGTGCCCAGTACTGGACCCTGTACTCCAGCTGAGGCCTCACCAGTTCCAAGTAGAGCAGAATTACCTCCTGTGTCCTACGTACAACACTCCTGTTCACCCCCCCCCCCCCGAATATTAGCATTTTTCGCAACTGCATCACACTGGTGACTCACATTCAGTTTATGATCCACTATAACCCCCAGATCCTTTTCAGCAGTACTACCACCTACCCTGTTATACCCCAATTTGTAGTTGTGCATTTGATTTTTTCTTCCTAAGTGAAATACTTTGCACTTATCTTTATTAAATTTCATCTTAAGGATTTCAGACCAATTCTCCAATTTTTCATGGTCATTTTGAATTCTAAACTTGTCCTCCAAAGTGCTTGCAACCCCTCCTAGCTTTGTGTCATCTTAAAATTTCATAAACGTACTCTCCACTCCATCATCCAAGTCATTAATGAGAACATTGAATAGTACCGGGCCCAGGACAGACCTCTGCAGAACTCCACTTGATATGCACTTCCAGTCTGACAGCAAATTACTTGTAAATACACTTTGAGTTTCACCCATTTTACAGTAATTTCATCTAGACCATACTTCCCTAGTTTGCTTAGGAGAATATTATATGGAACTAAGTCAAAAGCCTTGCTAAAATCATGATATATCATCTCTGCTTCCCCTCTATCCAGCAGACCAGTAACTCTGTCAAAGAAAGAAAGAAGATTGGTTTGACATTTGTTCCTAGCAAATCCATGCTGGCCATTCCTTATAATCCTACTATCCTCTAGATGCTTACAAACTGATTGTTTAATAATTTGTACCAGTGTGTTTCCAGGTATCAAAGTTAGGCTGACAGTTCTATAATTTCCCAGGTCTGCTTTGTTCCCAGATCGTACTTTGTTTGCCCTTCTCTCACCCATCCATCACAAGTTCTCAAAGATAATTGCTAATGGTTCCGAGATTGCTTCAGCTAGTTTCTTAAGTACCCTAGGATTAATTTCATCCAGCTCTGTGGACTTGAATACATCTTGCATGTTAAATATTTTTTAACCTGTTCTTTCCCCATTTTGGCTTGCATTCCTTTCCCCTTGTTGTTAATAGTGTGTTGACTATCTTATCCCCATTAACCTTTTTAGTGAAGACTGAAGCAAAAAAGACTTTAAACACCTCAGCCTTCTTGATGTCATCAGCTATTAGCTCTCTTTCCCTGCTAAGTAGAGGGCCTACATTTTCCTTCATCTTTCTCTTGCTCCTGATGTATTTAAAGTACTTCTTCTTAGTACATTTTATGTCCTTTGATAAGTGTAACTCATTTTGTGCCTTAGCTTTTCTGATTTTGTCTCTACATGCTCATGCTATTCTTTTGCACTCCTCCTTAACAATTCATCCATGTTTCCACTTGAATTCCCTTTTGATTTTCATGTAATTAAAGAGCTCCTGATGGAGCCATATTGGCCTATCTTCCCTTTGCATTGGGAGAGTTTGCTATTGTGCTTTCAATACTGTCTCCTTAAGAAACTGCCTGCTCTCCTCAACTCCTTTTTCCCTTAGATTTTGTTCCCATGATACCTCACCTACTAGTTCTCCAAGTTTATTGAAGTCTGAGTTTCTGAAGTCCATTGTCCTTTGCTGCTCTTAATCCTTCCTTTCCTCAGAATCATGGCATCTGTCATTTCATGATCATTTCCACCCAAATTGTCTTTCACCTTCAGATTCGCTACCAATTTCTACTCTGTGAGATTCACTACTAATTTCTCCCTGTGGGTCAGAATCAAGTGCAAAATGGCTGTCCTCTTGGTTACTTCCTCCACTTTCTGAAACAAAAAGTTGTTCCCAGCACATTCTAATAATTTATTGGGCATTTTTTGTTTTGCGTTATTATTTTTCCAACAGCTGTCTGGGTATTTACTACCTGGTGTTGTGTTTTAGATAGTTCTGTTATTTGTTCTAGAAATGCCTCATCCACTTCCTCTTCATTTGCTCGTCTATTATAGAAGCCTATCACAATAACACCCCTATTTTTATCCCTTTTATTTGCCCCTGGAGACTTTCAATTGGTCTATCTCTCACCTCCCTGTGGTCCTCAGAACAAGTGTCTATATTCTTGGTGTATGCATGGGTATGTATACTTGCAAATACAAAGGTAGGAATGTCTTGTTCTATTCTATTTAACTCAAAGTATTTCAGAAATTTAATTCCTTTTTCATTAATTGTTCTTTATCACTTTTGTGATGCATATCTCACTTTTCTTTCCGTCGTGGGCCATGGTGTTTATTTTGGGTCATGCAAATGATGAAATCTGCCAGAAAACTGAAAAACAATTTTTTCTGTTGCGTTTGTGTGTAATTCTATCCAGGCATAAGAGAAAGTTACTCACCTTGCAGTAACTGAAGTTCTTCAAGATGCGTATCCCTGTGGGTGCTCCACTCTAGGTGACGGTGCATTCCGGCGCCGTTGATCGGAGATCTTCGGTAGCAGTGCCTGGTCAGGACGCACGCATTCAGTTGGTATCTCCCATCTCATTGGAATCTTCCTGAGTGCGTGCGTCCCGCACCCTCCTCAGTTCCTTCTCTACCGTGGAGAAATCATACTCGTACTCCAAAGTAGAGGGGAGGAGGACGGGGAGTGGAGCACCCACAGAGACCCACATCTCGAAGAACTTCAGTTACTGCAAGGTGAATAACTTTCTCTTCTTCTTCGAGTGCTGTCCCTGTGCGTGCTCCACTCTAGGTGAATATGCAGCAGTACCCACTATGGTCGGTGGGACTTTGGAGATGCGGCAGTGAGTACTGTAGAGAGTACTGTATGGCCTACTATGGTGTCTGCCATGGTATCTTGAGTGACAGCATAGTGTTTGGCAAACGTGTGTTCAGAGGACCATGTAGCCGCTTTACAGATGTCAGGAATGGGTACATTATGTAGGAAGGCAATGGATGTCGACATAGCTCGAGTGGAATGAGTTCTAATGCCTTCGGGCAGTTGAATATTTTGAGTACTGTAACAGGATCTGATGCAGTTAGAGATCCACTTGGACAGATGTTGCTTAGAGATAGCCGCACCTTTTGATCCTTCAGTAATGGAGACAAAGAGTTGTGGGGACTTACAGAATGGCTTAGTCCTGTCTAAATAAAAGGCAATTGCTCGCCTGACATGGAGAGTATGCAGGGATGCCTCTTGCAGAGTCTCATGAGGTTTAGAATAGAAAGTAGGTAAGTATATTGGTTGATTAAGGTGGATACCGTCTTAGGGAGAAATTTAGGATGTGGTCTCAGAGTGACTTTGTCTTTGGAGAAGGTTGTGTAGGGAGGATAGGCCATCAGGGCAGTTATTTCACCTACTCTCCTTACTGATGTTATTGCAACTAAGAAAGCTACCTTCATGGACATATGAAGATGAGACGAGGTAGCCAAGGGCTTGAATGGAGGTTTCATAACACCGTGAAGAATGAGTTTAAGATTCTATGTAGCTGCCATTGGCTAAATTTCAGGGTAGAGATTTTGTCGGCCCATGAGAAATTGTTTTAGGGTGGGAGAGTCCGTGAATGACGGAAGGACATGGGGAGTAGGTAAGGATACCACGACTGTCTGGGTCAAGCCGGGGCAATAAGTATAACCCGCACATTATTGTTTACAATCTTCCAAAGAACCCTGTGTAGCAGAGGGATTGGTGGGAAGGCGTACAGGAGAGAGTTGTTCCACGGGATGAGGAACGTGTCTTCTAGGGATGCAGTCCCGAGTCCCACTCTGGAGAAAAACAGGTGACATTTTCGATTCTGGGTTGTGACAAAGAGGTCTATTGACGGGGTGCCCCAGAGGGAGAATAGCTGTTGAAGTATTGCAGGGTGAAGTTCCCATTCGTGTTCTGTCGAAAAGTGCCTGCTGAGTGCATCAGCAGTAATATTGTGGCAGCCAGATAGGTATGAGGCAATGATTTGAATTTGATGTTGCATGCACCAATTCCATAGTCGGATGGCTTCCATGCCTAGGGAATGTGATCCGGCTCCCCCTTGTCTGTTAATGTAAAACATACATGCTATGTTGTCTGTTAAGACCCAAATAGATTTGTTCTTTATGAGGGGAAGAAAGTGAAGGGCATGCTCGTCGCACTGCTCTGAGCGCTAAGAGATTTATGTGTGGCACATCTCTGATGTGGACCACTGGCCTTGTGCCCTTTGTCCCCCTAGATGTGCTCCCCAGCTGATTAGGGAAGCGTCCGTGGTAAGCCTAGTGTTGGGGATCGTTGCTGGAAGGGAACATACATGCAGAGGTTTTCTGGTCTTGTCCACCAGTGTAGGGAAGCTAGAACATTGGGAGGAGGAGTTAGCAGCATCCCTAAGGTGTGTCTGTTGGGTTTGAAGTTGGAGTTGAGCCAGCCCTGAAGACATCTCATGTGTAGCCTGGCATGCTGAACCACGAAGGTGGTGGCTGCCATGTGACCAAGGAGCTGTAGGCAGATTCTTGTCTGTGTCCTGGGACAAATAGAGAGTGCACGTATCAGTTGCGTGATAGTGAGGAATCTGATTTGGGAGTGAGACTCTGCTTTGGATTGAGTCCAGATGAGCTCCAATGAACTCGATCTGTGGTGCAGGTGTCAGGGTGGATTTTTGGATGTTTATTTGGAGGCCTAGGCTGTGAAAGAGGGAGATGGCGAAATGGGTAGCTTGAAGTGTCTCGCCATAGGAGTTGCCCTTGATGAGGCAATCGTCCAGGTAGGGAAAAAGTGTGATTCCATGTCTGTGGAGGTGAACCACGACCAAGGCCAGAGTCTTGGAAAAGACTCTCGGTGCTGTGGAGAGTCCGAAAGGAGGAACTCTGTATTGAAAATGGTTGTGAGTGATTGTGAAGTGCAGGAAGCGTCTGTGAGCTGGATGAATTGGTATAAGAAAATAAGCATCCCGTAGGTCGAGGGCTGTGAACCAGTCCCCTTGATCCAGTGCAGGAATTATTGTGCCCAGTGTGACCATCTTGAATTTTTGTATCCTCACGAATTTGTTCAGTCGGCATAGGTCCAGTATAGGCCTCCACCCCTGGTCTTTTTCTGGATCAGAAAGTAATGGGAGTAGAACCCTTTCCCTCAATGTTGTGTCAGCACAGTTTCCACTGCATCTAGTTGTAGAAGGTGAGTCACTTCTACGTAAAGTAAGTGCTTGTGAGAGGGGTCCCTGTAGAGGGACAGGGAAGGGTAGGATATAAAGGGGATAGAGTAATCAGACTGAACTATTTCAAGGACCCAGCGGTCCTGTGTAATCCGCTGCCAGGCATGTTGGAAACTTTGGAGGCGGTGGCCAAACAGGCAAGTAGGCGGTGGATTCAAGGGGAGGTCCTGCAGACCCTCAACCAACATTTCAAAATTGTTGTTTATTCCCCGGTGGGTGGGAGGTGGTTGCTTGAGCTTGATTTTGTCTGGGCTTAGGGGGTCTAGCACGACTCCTAGTTATGTCATATGATTTGGGTTGAGGCCAATAATATTGTTGTGTGCGTGGTCTTTGGTAGGGTTGGTATTGTCTCCTGGGGAAAGATGGGTGAATGCCCAGGGTGTGCAGTGTCGCTCTAGAATCTTTCATGGTGTGGAGGAGTTCATCGGGTTTTTTGGAGAAAAGTTTATCCTTATCAAAGAGGGAGGTCCTCCACTTTGGTCTGCAGATCTTTTGGGATGCCAGATACAGAGAGCCATGAAGATCTGTGCATAACCACAGCAGTTGCAGTAGTACGGGCTGCTGTCTGCCATGTCTAGAGCTGCTTGTAGGGCCGTTCTGGAAATTAATTGGCCCTCAGCCAGGATTGATTTGAAGTCTGCTCTCCTATTCTCTGGAATGTAGGAGGCAAATTCAAAAAGTTTATTGTAATTACTGAAGTTGTAGATGGCGAGGAGGACAGAATAATTTGCAATTCTGAATTGTACAGTGGAGGACGTGTAGACCTTGCGACCGAAGACGTCAAGGTTTTTAAGGTCCTTGTCTTGCAGAATGGGCCGATATTGCGGCTGTTTTGTCCATTGTGCAACTGCATCCATGACAAGAGAGTTCGGTTGTGGATGAGAAAATAGGAAGTCAGCGTCTTTAGCGGGAACATAGTATTTACGTTCAGTCTTTTTCAAGTTGGTAATAAAGAAGTTTGAGTTTGCCAGAGTGTCAGCTGGCTCCAAGAGTGCCTTGTTTATGGGCAGCGCAATCTTTGAGGGAGCAGAGGGTTGAAGCATTTTGAGGAGTCTGTGTTGTGTTTCCTGAACCTCTTCTAAGGGGATGACTTGACTGAGTGCCACCCTCTTGAAAAGTTCTTGAAATTGTTTACAGTCATCCATGTTCTGTGAAGGCGGAGGGAAGAGGGCTCCATCTGGAGCTGATGGAGAATCAGGGGTCGGTGAGTCAGGATATGGGCCGTAGCTCATGTTCTCAGGAGGGGGTTCAGGAACTCTAGAAGTGGACGGAGCTGAAGATCGAGGCACAGAAGAAGGTAGTGGTTTGGTAGAAGAGGTCTGAGGGTGAATGGTAGAAGGATGTGGCCAAGGGTACCACTGAGGCCAAGGCATAGGGTAGGAGAACCCAGGTGCTGTCCATGGAGGGGTGAAGTAGGGAAACTGAGACTGGTGGTTGTGAGCCATGACCTGAGGAGGAAAAGGTTCCGGTGGAGGAGGAAAGGCAGGTGGGGAGAACTCCAGGTCAGGTTCACTATCAGTAAAGGTAGCCAGTTCAGGTGGGGAGAGCAGCTGTTCAAAAAATAAGCCGTGTGTGTCCAGGAGCAGGAAGTTAGGCTCAGGTGGTACTGAGAGGTCACCTCGAGTGAGAAACTGTTGCTCCTGCTTCCTGGGCTGCGCTGAGCCTGGACTGTGCTCTAGCGCATTGTCACTTGAAAGCCACACTGGTGCCCCGGGGCATGTGGAGGAGCCCTGCAGAGGGTCCGCTGCTGGTGCCGGAGTGGGAGGCAGGCTTGGTGCCGACGTTCTTCCCGGCACCAGGGCAGAGTGTGCAGTCAGTACCGCAGCTATTGTTAGCCTGGAGGGGGTTGGTGCCAACGTTCTTCCCAGCACAGGAGGTCAGGTTCCTGCCTCTGTGGTCTGCGGGAGCCACGGCTGAGGTGTTGTGACAGCCTGACGCACCTGCCTTCTGCGCTGTCAGTGCAGAGGGTAAGGATCGCGCGGGAGACTCTTTACCCTTGTTAAAGTCTCTCCTCGGAGACTGTTGGGCTTCTTGCCTCTGCTACAGAGAGGGTGAAGCCATGCTCCCAATTGACTCTGATCTGGTCGGGAAGCGTGAGGGAGAGGGTTTAACTTTCCCAGTCTCCAAAGGCAGCTGCAGAGATTTGCCATTAGTAACATTTTATGCTGCAGGTCCCTGTCACGCCGAGCCCTGGTCTTGAGGCTTGCACAGTGAAGGCATTTTGGAGGGACGTGTGTTTCACCAAGGCACTTCACACATCGTGAGTGCCCATCAGACCTTGGCATGGAGTCCTGACAGAAAACATACTTCTTGAATCCTGATGCCTCTGGCATATTGAATTAGAAATGGCAGGGGAAAGTGTCTGAGTGGGAGACAAGCCTGAGGCGAAAAGTTTTTTCAGTAACTCTTCTAAAGGAAGGGAAACAACTGGGATGTAACTAATAACTATTTCTATGTTCTTTGTTACTGTTTCCTTCAGAGACCAGGGAAAAGAAGCAGCACTGCCCCGATTCCTGTCTTCAGCCAAGGATGGTTGAGAAGGAACTGAGGAGGGTGCAGGATGCACACACTCAGGAAGATTCCAACGAGACAGGAGATACCAACTAAGTGTGTGCGTCCCGACCAGGCACTGCTACTGAAGATTTCCGATCAACGGCACTGGGATGCACCGTCACCTAGAGTGGAGCACCCAGAGGGACAGCACTCAAAGAAGAATGAAGGTTTTGCGATCTACTCCAAAGTCACCGACGTAAGCTTCAATCTGAATAATAAAGAATAGTAAGAGTTGTGGTTATTTCCACAGTGCCCAGAGGCTACAACCACGATTGGGGTTTCACTGTGCTGAAGACTGCACAAGCCTACAGTGAATGACAGTCCCTAATAAATTGGTTAGTCTCTAATGTGCCACAAGTCCTCCTTTTCCTTTTGCGAATACAGACTAACACAGCTGCTACTCTGAAACCAGTCCCTAATCTGAGTATCAGATAAAAAGTTGAACATTACCCTTATCTTTGGCTGCTTGTACTAGGAGCATAAAGGAGTCATATCTATGTACGGTGGTATCCAACATAATCAATTTTCTCTTCTTCTGTATGATTTCTGTTTATTGAATATTTGTCAAACAGATAATATTACAGGAAGATAATACTAAAGGTTCTGACTGGCTTCCATGCTTAGGGTGCGTGAGTGTCATAAATATAAAGGGAAGGGTAAACCCCTTTGAAATCCCTCCTGGCCAGGGGAAAGCTCCTCTCACCTGTAAAGGGTTAAGAAGCTAAAGGTAACCTCGCTGGCACCTGACCAAAATGACCAATGAGGAGACAAGATACTTTCAAAAGCTGGGAGGAGGGAGAGAAACAAAGGGTCTGTGGGTCTGTCTATAGTCTGTCTTTGTCGGGGATAGACCAGGAATGGAGTCTTAGAACTTTTAGTAAGTAATCTAGCTAGGTATGTGTTAGATTATGATTTGTTTAAATGGCTGAGAACAGAATTGTGCTGAATAGAATAACTATTTCTGTCTGTGTATCTTTTTTGTAACTTAAGGTTTTGCCTAGAGGGGTTCTCTATGTTTTTGAATCTAATTACCCTGTAAGATATCTACCATCCTGATTTTACAGGGGGGATTTCTTTATTTCTATTTACTTCTATTTTTATTAAAAGTCTTCTTGTAAGAAAACTGAATGCTTTTTCATTGTTCTCAGATCCAAGGGTTTGGGTCTGTGGTCACCTATGCAAATTGGTGAGGCTTTTTATCCAACATTTCCCAGGAAAGGGGGGGTGCAAGTGTTGGGAGGATTGTTCATTGTTCTTAAGATCCAAGGGTCTGGGTCTGTAGTCACCTAGGCAAATTGGTGAGGCTTTTTACCAAACCTTGTCCAGGAAGTGGGGTGCAAGGGTTTGGGAAGTATTTTGGGGGGAAAGACGCGTCCAAACAGCTCTTCCCCAGTAACCAGTATTAGTTTGGTGGTGGTAGCGGCCAATGCAAGGACGACGGGTGGAATATTTTGTACCTTGGGGAAGTTTTGACTTAAGCTGGTAAAGATAAGCTTAGGAGGTTTTTCATGCAGGTCCCCACATCTGTACCCAAGAGTTCAGAGTGGGGGAGGAACCTTGACAGTGAGTAAAATCCTTTTCTTTTTGCAGGCTTCTTTTACATAGTAAATTATACAGCAAGGGCAAAATTCAGCTTTAGCCTAAGCAGACACAAGACCATGGAGTTGTACTCAATTACACCAGCAGTGAACTTGATCCCAGGTCTAAACTGAAAACAGTTTGATAGGAAGCAAGGAAATCTATGGAATCCAGATGAACTGTAGCTGCTCCAACACCACATCTTCAATTTTTACCCCCTACACCCCCAAGGGCTAGATCATTGATTGTAAGAACTTTGGGGGCAGGGGTACCTCTTTGCACAGTGCCTAGTGTTGTATAACATTGCGAATGTTTGTACAGTGCCTAGCACAATGGGTCCTCAACCTGGTCAGCCTCTAGGTGCCACTGCAATATAATGTTAAATAAAAACAGATGGTAATTCTGGTAAGTTTGTTTCATCGGGGATGGTTTCTTGAAAGAGTTATGAAACTATAATTTATATAAGAAAGCTGGCATCCTACCACCTCAAAGGAAGACAATAGTGATCTTCAGCAATAACAGAACCAAATCTGTCCTAAGTGGTTAAGTACCTTTCAATGACAATACATTCATCCTGAAGCGGGTACAAAAGCTGGGTCCACTCTTTAGGTCAATAGAGGATCACAACTAATTTTGGGTGGAATCCCTGTTTGTAATTTTCCCAACTGAATTTCCTATGCACAGGGAGATTAGAATATGTTCTTTAAACCTCCTTTTCTTCCCTCAGCATCTAAAAGGGCTGCTTAAAATTGAATGCTGTGTATTCAAGCTTTCAAAAGGTAAAGTGGGTTGATGCCAACCCATCTAGCACTCAATGACTTTTTGCCTTAAAAAGGCAATAGATTTCATAGAGCTTTAACTAAAATAAATGATGGGGAATGTGATTTCTTTGGAAGGAATCAACGTGTACACTTTACTGTGCTATGGTACAGAGGAAACTGTTAATACAGATAGGATTTTAAATCTGAAGGTCCAATAAAATGAAGGGGTGGCAGCAGCCATATCTCTGAGTGCCAAACCTGAATTCCTATTGTCTATTCACAGCCAGAATCTTGAGGTTCAAAAATCTACCCAAGTGACAATTCCTTATAAAGAGAATTTATGGTCTAGATAAAATCATATAAACCTTATGTTAAAAAAAAATCAAGCTGACACTTTAACAAGGGTGATAGATACAAAAGTATTTCCATCCAATTATTTTATCATTTCCATCAGGCGTAGAGGAATGAAAATATTTAAACTTTACCTCCAACTTGCCTTGTGTGGTTAAGTGATACCACGACGTAGTTTAAAGCAGAAGAATGATATTTTAACAGTGTATTCAGAAGGACAAAATCTAGTGTGAAGAGAAATGTATTTAAATTTTAAAAGGGACTGAGGTTTTTGAAGGTGTGAGGGGAAGAAAGGGACAATGAGGAAAGGAAGGAAATGTAAACATCCCCCTGGAGATTTGAGGATCAAACTGCAATAGCACCATGCTAGTGCATAAGAATTCTGAACAAATATTAACAACGAGGAATCCAGTGGCACCCTAAAGACTAACAGATTTATTTCGGCATAAGCTTTCACAGGTAAAAAAACCTACTTCTTCAGATGCGTGGAGTCTCCATGCATCTGAAGAAGTGGTTTTTTTACCCTGGGGTTTTTTACCCACGAAAGCTTATGCCAAAATATATGTTTTTGTGGATACAGACTAACATGGCTACCCCTCTGATACTTTAATAACTATTGACTTGAATTTAATGAAAGGAATATTTGACATCTGTAGTCGTGCTTTTACCATCCTTTTGCATGGAACTACTCTATCTAGCTTTTGGTATGTACAGAATATACAACAGCACACATCTAAGAGAAAAAGGTTTTGTCTCACATCATAAAGGAGAGGAGTTATCCTATACCGATAGTCGAACAGGTATTCAATAGTTCCCAAATAACTACATTGCTGTGTACAACTCTTAAAGGTCCAATAAAAGCAATGTTTCGACAAGCTCTCAAACACTTTTCACATTTCTTCATGTTTCAATTTATGCATGAGACTCAGAACAAAACTCCTGATCCCTTCTGATATTTAAATATCCCATGCACTTTTTGCAACAATAGAGAGAGGTTTGTCATGCTGTCCTAATCAAATTCTGACTTGGATATTCTGCCTAATGAAATTCCCCCTGCAATTTCAATAAGCGAGGGAGGGGGAGCGTATGTGCACATGCAATAGTCAGTGTAAACTGTTGAACATGTGAACAAAACCCGGAAAGCATAAATTATAGTATGCATCTGGCAGCGTCAGTTGTGTTTATGATTGCCTGACAATTTCCATTGCTCATTACTTCGGAAACATTCACATTTTATTGTTAGTGTTATCAATTATTTGTATTATGGTAGCATCTAGAGGCCTGAGCTGAGACTGGGACCCCATTTCTTAAGCATTGTATGTGCATGGACTGATATTCTCCACACATGTGTGCTGAACAAGTGTGATATGAATGAACAACACAGGCTCAGTGGAGTTCAAATAACTGTTTATTAACTCTATACAACATAGAAAGTACATATATTAACTGCGGCTCTGGCAAAGTTTGGGTGGCTTCTGAAACAGAAGCCACTAGAGGGCTCCCAAACTATTTAAAGACATACTGCTTCATTCCTATACTCAACCGTATAGTTGAGTAAAATCCCATCAGCCATTTTAACTTTCCTTATGGTCCATAAAATGTGCTTTTTGTTTTTGTTTCTTTTATATTAAAAAAATTATAACAGCACTTTATGACCAAAATGGCTGAACTTTGAAATTTGACATACAAATATTCCTTAGTGAGGACTAGTACCCAAAAAAGGGTTTTGATTTACAATGTGTACAATGGTAGGAGTTACTAGGATTCTACATAGGGAAGCAGGACACATCTGCTATTGTCCCAATGTCAGCGGATAGAACATTACATAAAGATGGAGCTATTTCTGCAGAATCATTCTAGCAGAGGAGTCCTATCCACTCCAGCCCAGGATATCAGAAGGACTCTAGTGTCTCTGTGGGCAAGGGAGAAATAGAGGCAGGGACAGAAAAGTGACCCGCAAGGACAACTCTGAAAACAGCCAGGAGAAAAGCTTGGACAGTGTGTGCTATTTAGTTAGCAACAAAGTTAAACCCTAAAAAGGAGTTAAGTTTGGACTATACTTCATACATAGTTTAAAAAAACACCTGTTCAGAAAAGGTTAGTTCATTTGAAAATTATATATGGAGTAGGCTGTCTAAAATTATAATTCTATATAAGTACACAGCTAGGTAAGCATACACTTTCTGAAATTGTATTGCCCTTTAAATGCTCAGATCTCAAGCCTAAAGAAGCAATTTTATTCAAGATTGTTTTGCAGAGCTAGATGTCAGAGCAGTTTAAGAAAATCTGTTCAATCATTTTAAAGCTATGATTTTACATTTGTCGAGTCCCGTGCCAACATTAACTCACACACACTTATAAGCATGACCACTGCTACATGCACAGGT
Source organism: Caretta caretta (assembly GCF_965140235.1). Classification (NCBI taxonomy): domain Eukaryota; kingdom Metazoa; phylum Chordata; order Testudines; family Cheloniidae; genus Caretta; species Caretta caretta. The sequence continues at coordinate 240,608,650 of NC_134206.1, forward strand.
ATGGAAATGCACATCAGTGACTAGCACTTTTTCAGGTTTGCAGGAATAGCAATCAAGAAACCTTCTCTATTCCTCCTGTCCCTGGGGAGAGGTTAGTCACACACTCAAACCTTGCATTATATGGTTTGATTGTTCAATACACTAAGGACCTCATGCAAAGTGCTGCATTGAACTTGGGAGCTGATGGCACTCTGCACCTTGGAGGAGGCACTGAGCACCTGGCAGAAATGGACAAGACCAATGGTGACAGTGGCAATCGTTTCCTTAAAGGTGAACTCCATTGTCTTCGGTAGACAATGGACCTTTGTGAACTCCATTGTCTTCGGTAGACAATTTGGTAGGGACCGAATGGCTAGGCAGCAGTTCTGCAGAAAAGGACCTAGGGGTCACTGTGGACAAGAAGCTGGATATGAGTCAAAAGTGTGCCCTTGTTGCCAAGAAGGCCAATGGCATTTTGGGATGTATAAGTAGGGGCATTGCCAGCAGATCGAGGGACGTGATCGTTCCCCTCTATTCGACATTGGTGAGGCCTCATCTGGAGCACTGTGTCCAGTTTTGGGCCCCACACTACAAGAAGGATGTGGAAAAATTGGAAAGAGTCCAGCGGAGGGCAACAAAAATTATTAGGGGACTGGAACACATGACTTATGAGGAGAGGCTGAGGGAACTGGGGATGTTTAGTTTTCAGAAGAGAAGAATGAGAGGGGATTTGATAGCTGCTTTCAACTACCTGAAAGGGGATTCCAGAGAGGATGGCTCTAGACTGTTCTCAGTGGTAGTAGATGACAGAACAAGGAGTAATGGTCTCAAGTTGCAGTGGGAGAGGTTTAGGTTGGATATTAGGAAAAACTTTTTCACTAGGAGGGTGGTGAAACACTGGAATGCGTTACCTAGGGAGGTGGTGGAATCTCCTTCCTTAGAAGTTTTTAAGGTCAGGCTTGACAAAGCCTTGGCTGGGATGATTTAGTTGGGGATTGGTCCTGCTTTGAGCAGGGGGTTGGACTAGATGACCTCCTGAGGTCCCTTCCAACCCTGATATTCTATGATTCTATGAGTTATTTCAGATTTACAACAGTGTTAGTGGGTTACAATGCAGCCCATAATGTGCATACATATATATGTTTTACACAGAGAATATCTAACACACTATTTATAATTATAGTTGATAAAGAGGGAATGTATTTATATTACCATCAACATAACATCTAGAGACCCCACACACAGATCAGGACTGCATAGTGCTAGGCACTGGACAAACACAGTGATAGTCCTTGCCACGTAGAGCTTTCAGTCTAAACAGACAAAGCAATAGAGCTTTACAGATTTTCACCAAAAAAATTCAGAAATGTTGAAGTAACTTTCATTCCACAGATTAGGAAAAGGATTTTTTTTTTTTTTTTTTTTTTTGGTTAATTTGAAACTGTTCTTGTGGTTTTTTTAGCAAAAATATTCAGGCATTGCTCCCCCTCTCCTTCCATTTCTTCCCATTTTTCATCCTCTTTTTTTTTCTTTATCTTTTTGCCACTGAAAAACAGGGGGAGAAACAGAAGAGGTGAAACCTGAAAAGGGAGGGAGAAGAAACAGGAAATTTTGAAAAAAACCCACCATATTTTTGCAAAGATTTTCAATTCAACAGGTCATTTTTATCTGAAATTTCCTGACCTGCTCTACTACATAGAGAAGGGATGGAAACAGAACAGAGGCATGACAGGTGAAGTGACTCACCCAAGCTCACACAGCAGGTCAGTGTTAGAACCAGGAATAGAACCAAGAGGTGAGATTCTGCGCAGCGCAGAACTCTCAGTGCAGTGGAAGATGGCAGGGATGCGTGTGTGGTTTGAACCATCATTGAGTCGACCCAGACCTAGGCTACTTTGTGGTCTACAAGCCCCAGGCATAACTTACATCTCACTGGGGAGGGCGGGGGTCACCCAGGGCTGTCCTATGGGTACTATGGGCCTCAGCACTTCCTGTAAACTCAGCAATGATGTATATTTGGGCTCCACCCCAAAGTGCCCCTCCCACCCCACCTTGAACTGCTCTCCACAGCAGGACTCGTGAGGGACTCCTCAGAGGGCAGCCTTATGGCTGTCATTCACCAGAATAATCTTTCCCTGGTAGGATACAGTGATTGATATAGGGCTTTTAGGGCTCCTTTGCACTGCATTAGCCCTCTAACTGTCATAAAGCAGCAGGAATGGAGCTGAGGGTCTCACCTAGATCTCTTGAGTTTCAGTCCAAAGACTTCTCTTTTAGATCATGCAACCTTCTAGAATCTGAATCTTGCACTTGAAACTTTCTCTTGCTCCATAGAATTTAAACTTAAAAAAAAAAATCTGACTCTTCCTTGTTCTGTCAGCTCAATGAGTATTTGTTCTAAATCCAATCCTAGTACATACATTTTCAATCAAACTGTGAGGAAGTGAATGCTAGTCTTTGTTCTTTCTGTACACCAATAAAAACACGAGGAAGTATACACCTAATACAATCCATTAGAGCTTTGGGTTTTTTTAAACAAGTGTCAGTTCTATAGTGTTCTGTGTTGCTAATAATCCACCAGTTCCCCTGGTACTTCCCAAGGATATCTGGAAGCTTGGACTCTTCAGTAATCATTACCTGTAATGATACCTTATATAAGTTAGCAAGAGATGTTTTGGCCAGATCCCCAGCCTGCTGCAAATGATTTACAGTACAGCAAGTGAAAACCTGGCTCAGACGTGTAATATTTTGCCTCTCCTTGCCCACCATTTACAGAAATGTTGTTTTCTTTGTTACATTCCAGGGCAAAATACCTATTGCCAATTAAGACGGTAATTACTCTGGGGAAAATTTTTCATCTGGGTCCTTCTGTTTCCAGTGAGGGACGGAGCAATAGCTCTGTTGGGCTATTTTTCCTTGAGGCTACTCAAGCAAGCTGACAGATTCTAATGGAGTCTTCTTGGAATATCCGCTAGCATAGTGCCAGTGGTTTTGTAATATGGAAACTTGAACAGCAGGAACTTGACAAAGACTACTAACTTACTTCACATAGGCCAGAGTGACTTCAGATACTAATGGCTTTTGTTCACGACTCATCTGCAAATGCATCTGAATCAGTGAGCTATTGTAGAGGTGAAAAGCTCTCTATCTCATAACATTCATTTGAGCCATTTGGTGTATGTCTACACAGCAACTAGACACCCACGGCTGGCCCACCCACGGCAGGCTCATGGGGCTCAGGCAGTGTGGTTCTTTCATTGTTGTATAAACTTCCAGGCTTGGGCTGGAGCCCAAGCTCTGGGACCCTCCCACCACACAGGGTCCCAGAGCCCAGGCTCCACCCAAACCTATAAATCTACACAGCAATGAAACAGCCCCACAGCCCAAACCCCGTGAACCCAAGTTGGCTGGCATGGGCTAGCTGCGGGTGTCTAGTTGCTGAGTAGACATACCCTTAGTCTACTTACATCATCTGTCATTAAAGGTAATGGAATTCGGAATGGAAAAAAGCTACAATTTCCACAGTCATCCACTGGCTAGTACTTAGACCACCAATATCTATTTTCCTACATACAGTTCATACTTTATGCTGATACAGCTCAAATTCAGCAATTACATCAAACACTATAGGGCATGCATCTTTGGTTCATCTTCAGTTTAGCGTTTTTCTAGGGCTGAATGAACCAGTTCAGATAACAGGCCTGACCCCTCAAACCTTTACTTGGAATAATTGGCATACAGTTTAAGGTCAGAAGGGACCACCCAGATCACCTTGTCTGGTGTCCTGTATACCACAAGCCACCAATGCCACCCAGACACTTGCATACTAAACCCAAAAACTGAATAAGGGTTTGCAAATTCAAGCCCAAATGTACAAATGCCATCCATTCAAATTTCAACCCCAAACATGAACTGAATTCCAGTCTCTTTTGAGGTTCATATATACTTTTAAACAAATTAACAAAAACCCAGCACATTTAGTACTGACTATGTGCTTCCTTAATAGAAGCAGAAATATCATAATACTTGTTCAAGAAAGGAAGTTTTCATGAGATTTCCAATCCTTTTTTTAAAAAAAAAAAAAAAACAGCTCCAAGATGGTCACACAGACAAGTACCCACATTTCTGTGTGGTTATCCAAACTCAGCCTGAGCTCTGAACCTTTTGCTGTTCACTAATCATTACCTTAAAGTTGATCTGCAAATGTTGTTTTAAAGAGAATGCATTGTAGGGTTATGTACTCAGCATCCCTCATGTCCCTACTATTTGAGGCAGTCAGCAATTTAGATTCCAATCTAAATTTCCCTTTCTAAAGTCCTTCCCCTAGTGTTAGCACCAGCTGACTCCTGATCCACTATGACATCCCAATACACACCATACAGAGCAGTCACAACTTCCACTGAATCCTATTACAGAATAGAGCCAGGCTCAGAGGCTAGGGAGGGTATCAGGAAAATGGCTGGATTTTTACAACTAAAATTACAGCTGTTGTAATAAATTACCTACCGCTTTTAGTGCCGTACTGAAAGAAGTGAAGGAAGAAAAAGGGACAGGGTGAAATCCTGTCCCCATTGGAGCAAATAGCAAAACACTCAATTTCAGTGAGGCCAAGCTTTCACTCATTTTAACATTTGTTTTTTATTGATATTACCCATCCAAACACAAATGTTGTTTTTTAAAATCCCATCCTATGTGACTTGCCCAGGGGCACACAACAAACAAGTAGCAGAGCTGGGAATAGATCCTGGTCTCCTGGTTCTCACTCCCATGACTATCTGCTCAAAGCGCTCTGAGTAGAACACCACACAATTCTGTATTTTAAATATCTAATTTGTACTGTCATCACACAATGATGTGCTGAGACAGACTTGATTTATAACGTACTAAGGAAATGCCATGCCTATTAGCATTGCAAATGCTTTGTTACTCCAGTCATGGCAGATTGCTGTAATATAACATTCCAAGAACAGCAACAAAATATAGTAAAACATTCTCTCTCCATTTTAAACTATGGCATCTGCTTCTAACCCTTCTCCTTACTCACTCCCCCCCAACCTCTGAAGTAGCTTTCCCCACCTGAATATTTGTAATAGAACCTGTAGGTGGTTCCAAGTTTGTGGAGTTCAGTGCTTCAAACTTAATTGCATATGATTTGGGAAGTATTTTTCTATTTTAGTCAAGATGCAGTGGGATGCAATCTGTTACTGACTAAATCAGAACCAGGTACTGCACCAGTGACAATCAGATGGAGACCACTAGCAGGAGAGGAATGAATTCAGATTTAGGACCAAATTCAGAAGTGATGTAAATATTGGTATAAGTGACATATTAAGTGGTTTTAAAGAGGCATAATTTAGATGCCAAGAGGATGAGATGGGATTGTGTAAAAAGAAAAGCAACTGACAGGAGGATGCAAGAAGATAATTTAGGAAAGGGGGGAACAGGCTGTATCTTACTCTTTTCTTAGAATCTCCAGCTAGATGCGTTTACTGCTACACTGTTCTCTCTTGTTCTTGTGGGCTGGGTCTGCACAAGAAATGTATCTGTTGTTGACAATCAGTTGACAACTTGTGATGCTGAACCATACTGAAAATGGTTTAATGGCAAATGTCAACAGGACTAAGCTGGGTCTGGACAACAGGGTGTTAAAAACACTGTTTATGTCTCTACTACACTAGGGCTTCTGCCAGCAAATTTAAGTTTAATTAACAAGGCCTTCATGTAGGAGTCACAGGTAGAGTGGAGGATAGGGTACAACCTCCATTCTCAATAGGGAAAAGAACCTCCTTCATACACCATACACTATATATGCTGTTATGTCCAAATATATAGCTCCTTTCTACCTGATAGATAAGTGAAAAGATACTGGGGCACTAGCAAATATGTTGGATTCCTCCACTCCCCCATCTTTCAGTAGGTAAGTTGTTTTTGCCTTTGGGTCTGAGTTTTTTTCGTGTTCCTCGACTGTTTCTGTGTTGGATCATCCAGAAAACCGACATGCCACAGATCCTGATTTAGATAAAACTAGGTATATGTTTATTCAGATATAACACAGAGGAGGAGGAGAAGACTCCCTGCCTACCTCATGACTGCCAGAAGGCAAAATTGCAGCGTGAGAGAGAGACACATGGAAAAGCCACAGAGATGACAGTTTCTAAAAGAGACAGACACTTTAAATATACTGCCACTACACCCTTCCCTCCTAGTATTATGGCAAATTGAGGAATTATACTAACCAAAAAACAAACAAACCAAACATCTGGAACCCTGTTTTTGTGGGCCTGCCCCTCTCCAACCTAAAGTTCCTGCTTTGTTTAACACAGAAATACTTTTTTCTATTATGTTCTTTGAAATGGAAGACAAGGATGCCCTCTTCAGACTAACAGACAGTATTTCCTCCAATGAAACGGCTTGATTCTACATTGATTCAATCAAACAAAACATGTATCTATTTTAAGGTATAGCAGAGAAAACTACATACAGAAAAGTTAAAAGGTGAAACATTAAATCCAGAATTTTCAGAGGGGCTCTGTCCACACCCACACTTGGGGCCAGTTTTTCAGAAGAGCTCAGCTGCCACTTACTTGATGCACTTGGCTTGGTTTTGGTGGAGCAAGTCTGATGAGAAATGCCAGCTGGTTACTCCAAGGCAAACCTGGGTAAATCTTACTTTCAGTGCTTCACAGCCTGAGGTTATGATGGTAATATCTTGCTTTCATATGCTGCCTTCAACAGCACAAGATTCCAGAGTACTTTACCAACTGCATACCATTAAAGTGAAGCTACCTCTGAAGTGGCAGGTAAGCAACTAACTGGCACACATAGCAGCAAGGAGGAAGAGGGAAATTTTTTTGGCTAAGGACACTGGCTTATGCCTCTTATGGATAACTGCCAAGGATTTTGAGGATCTGATTCTGTTTTCATTAAGTGAATGATCACTTTGGTATTGACTACAATGGGAGTCGATCCAGGTCCATTTATGCCCATGTAGACCCGACAAAACCATGACTTATTATGGAGATATACCTATCTCATAGAACTGGAAGGGACCTTGAAAGGTCATCAAGTCCAGTCCCCTGCCTTCACAGCAGGACCAAGTACCATCCCTTATTTTTGCCTAGATCCCTAAATGACCCTCTCAAGGATTGAACTCACAACCCTGGGTTTAGTAGACCAATCCATCCCCCCACTATCTGAAAGACCCTCACCCAATATATTGTGAGTAATTAAATTTACCTATATTAGAAGGAGGAAGCGCAGCATTAACCTTGGTAGGAACAGGGAAGTTGGCTGACCATTGCAGCCATTTAAAGCTCCAATTAAGGGGCCTGTGACAAAGTGGCATTCTGCTCCTGTCTTCACAGACTGAGACCTTCAGTCATTAAACTGCAGTACAACTTGTTTACATTTGCTCTTCCCACTACCTTACTGATCCACACACCATGTTATTTACAGTTCTAGTGTCTCCTCAGTTCTCTGCTGAGGAGAGAGAAAAGATCTCTCTACCCAGAGATCATTGTGTCTCTCCTAGCCTGCCTCTCTTCTCCCACACTTCTTTCCTGTACATTCTTATACCTCCTGTGTTAATGGGCCAATTTGCTTGTTAGTCCTCCCCCAGCCCATTCTAATCCACTGATTAGGCCCCATCAGGTCCATTGTGGGGGCAATTAATGGGTGTTTAAAGAACCAGAGTGCTGGCTCAGGTGTTGGTTCCCAGGACTCTGTCACAGGGTCCCCACAAAGGGTCTGATCCTGCATCTTTTGCACAACCAAAACTCACATGGATTTCAGTTATCTATTGCAGACTTCAATGTAAATTACAGGTGCTGAGCACCTCTTAGGGGGAAACCTATTTGTGGATTAATGTGGTATGGTGGATAGAGCACTCAGGAGATCTGGACTGTATGCTCAGGTCTGCCACTACCCTGCTGGTGACCTTGGGCAAGTCACTTCACTTCCCTCTGCCTCAGTCTCCTCATCCGTAAAAAAGTGATAATGATACTGATCTCCTTTGTAAAGCGCTATATGAGAGCTATGTGTTATCTTCCAATCAGGAATGGGCATAAGCTGCCAAATCTGGAGGTGGATTTCAAATACTCCAATGTTCTGAGCTATTCGGATCTGAGGTTTTAGTTTGGGCTCTTCCTAGCTTCTGATGTAAGCATTGTTTATTTACCAATTAAAGTCAATCAGAGCTGTGAGTGCTCAGCACCTAGCAGGGCCAGATTAATTATACACACTGCTGGTGGGCTAGAGGGAATTTTGGAGGTCCACATCTTTGCAATAATTGTGACACATGGCCAGAAAGGGTTAAGCAGCTTTCAGGATAATCGAGGCAGATTCAACCTTTAGAGACATGTTAGAGAAGTACGTAAACAGTAATTAGGGCTATTCCATGTTAGATAGGCTAGAACTTTGAAATGCAAACCTGTATTGTTGGAAAATTAGAGGTTTCAGAGTAGCAGCCATGTTAGTCTGTATCTGCAAAAAGAAGTGGAGTACTTGTGTCACCTTAGAGACTAACAAATTTATTTGAGCATAAGCTTTCGAGAGCTACAGCTCACTTCATCGGATGCATGCAGTGGAAAATACAGTGGGGAGATTTTATATACACAGAGAACAAGAAACAATGCGCGTTACCATACACACTGTAAGGAGAGTGATCAGGTAAGGTGAGCTATTACCAGCAGGAGAGGAAAAAGAAAAAAGAAAAAAACTTTTTGTAGTGATAATCAAGGTGGGCCATTTCCAGCAGTTGACAAGAACGTATGAGGAACATGGGGGTGGGGAATAAACATGGGAAAATAATTTTACTTTGTGTAATGACACATCCACTCCCAGTCTTTATTCAAGCCTAAGTTAATTGTATCCAGTTTGCAAATTAATTCCAATTCAGCAGTCTCTCGTTGGAGTCTGTTTTTGAAGTTTTTTTGTTGAAGAATTGGCTCTTTTAGGTCTGTAAGCGAGTGACCACAGAGATTGAAGTGTTCTCCGACTGGTTTTTGAATGTTATAATTCTTGACGTCTGATTTGTGTCCATTTATTCTTTTATGTGGAGACTGTCCGGTTTGGCCAATGTACATGGCAGAGGGGCATTGCTGGCACATGATGGCATATATCACATTGGTAGATCCACAGGTGAACGAACCTCTGATAGTGTGGCTGATGTGATTAGGCCCTATGATGGCGTCCCCTGAATGGACTCTATTCAGGGGACACTGTCATAGGGCCTAATCACATAACCAATGTTAAGCTAATCCAATTTTCCCATAAGAATTAATGTAAATGGGGGGGATTTAGGTTAGGTTCCAGGGATTTTTTTTCACTAGACAAAAGACATTATATACATATACAGTACAAGTTTTAAATAATAAAATAAACAATTTATTACTGTACTCACCAATGAGGATTGTGAAGCTTGGTTGAGGCAGGGGGTGTAGCGGGATTGGGGCGCGGGGGCTTGCCCCGTTCTGCCCGGGAGTCCTGCCGGGGAGCAGGATAGGGGTCTTGCCCCATTCCACCTGCCCGGGGCTCCTGCCGGGGAGCGGGATCGAGGGCTTGCCCTGTTCTGCCTGCCCAGCGCTCCTGCTGGGGAGCAGGGTCACGGTGCTGGGGCTTGCCCGTTCCCTGGCAGGAGCGCCAGGTGGGCAGAATGGGGCAAGCCCCCACACCTCCACCCCACTGCCCGGCTGGAACGCCCAGTTGGTGGAGTGGGGCAAGCCCCTGCACCCCGACAGTACCTGGCAGGAGAACTGGGTGGGTGGAGCAAGGGGGGGGGCAACAACGTTATAAGGCAACATTGCAGGACTTTAAAGGAGTATGTTCTCTAATAGGTCAGTGACCTAATAACAGAACAATGTCATTCGGGAGGGTGTTAAGTGAGGAGTTACTGTAAAAAACTCTTGGGACCTGATCCTTTCATCTCAGATCTGCTTGATGCTTTATGCAGGGGAACCTTGAGTCATAAGACTGAGATCTCCAGTCCCATCTGGATCACCCTCAATACGAACATTGGACTATAACCTATGGACTAATTCTGAAAGAACTCTCTGCAACTACAAAGCTCACCATCTCTACTATGAATCTGATCTCAGAACTGCACTCATGTCTGTAGGTATACTGATCTTTTAACCAATACTCTCTGTGTTCTTTTTGAAATAAATTTTAGTTTAGTTAATAAGAATTGGCTGTAAGTGTGTATTTGGGTAAGATCTGAAATATTCATTAACTTGGGAGATAATGTGTCTGATCCTTTGGGATGGGTAGAACTTTCTTCTATGATGAATAAGATTTTCAGTAATCCTCTTCATATTTGACTTGGGTGTCTGGGTGGAAGCCCAAGGCTAGGTTGCTATAAGAGAACTGTGTTTGGGCTTCTGGGTAACCAATCCAGTATTGGAGAAGCTGTTTTGTGCTGGCTCGCTAAATCTAAGTATTCGAATATCCACCAGCTTTGTGGGTTTTCTGCCCCATTCTTTGCAGTTTGCCCTAATTGAGTAACCTCAGTGTGGCTCTCTGGGACCCCAGTCACAATAATTCAGTACACTGCTTTGAAAATGTGCAGCTATTTTGGAAACGGTGTGGCAACAAATCAGAAGTTACATAACTAAAGACTCAGAGAAGCTCTTGTTTTTCCTCTTGTACCAAGATAAATGTGAAGAGAAAAATAGTATCTTTTCTGGCATGTTCATGTTTTAAAATCCACTCTGCTGCACAACAGACAATCATACGTGCTCTTGAAATGTAGGATTTTACTCAAATGTGTATCATTCTACGAATACAGTTTTCAAGCAGCCCAATTTTAAAAATGTGTTACAATTTTTTTTTAAATAATTACCTGATAGATGCGAAATCACTTCCAGCTCTGGTGACTCACATCAGCTGGGGGCTGTATATGACGCATCTGTTCAGACAATTAGGAGCTTAGCAGCAACAGAAGTCAACTGAAAGGAAAATACTGCCCACTAGAGACCCAGATCAGCAGTGCAGTCTTAGAAAATGATCAGATATATTGCACGTGGGAAGTGATTAATTTCAAGTCACTTTGTAGCACTGGGGTGGAAGAACCAGGGCCTGGGATGGGGAAGGAATGTTCCAGGAAAGAGGAACTCAAGATGGAGCAAGTCTCCACTTGGCTTGACTCTCCTGAAGCAAACATTCCCTCCTCCTTCAGAGACAAGCCTTCAGCCTGGCCTACCTATTAACTACCTGTTTTATGTTAGCTTACAATCAACAAGGATACAAAACAGGCTAAGGGATACAACATAAAACAGGACGACCCAGTTCTGAGTCCCCTTACTTGTTTTAAGCAGTGTTTGCCCTGTGAGAAAGCTAAATCAATGGGACAGCTCGTGGAGTAAGGTACTACTCACCAGGAATAAAGGTGGCAGACTGGCTCAGGGTGATCAGTGGGCAAGTACTCATCTCATTAGCTCTATGGCCTTTATATACATACATATATATATGCACACACACACACACGTTTCATTTATAAGGGGATGGGGCTTGGGGGATGGCACTAGATGTTGAAGTTGGGGAGAGGAGGGATTCTGGAAGTAAGAGAGGTCTGTGGATAACAGAAGAGGGAAGTTGAGGAGTGTTCAGGTGGACAGATAAGGAGAGTGGGATGGGGGAAGCATAAATGGGTGGGTGGACAGAGGTTCCTGAAGAACTGCAGTATCAGGAGCAGGGCCAGGAAGAGGACCAACAACTAATGGCAATACAGCAACTGAAGGAGAAAATAAAATCAGAGTCCAAGTCTCAGAAGTAAGATATGGATTAGCTCAGGAGGCTGTGAAACAAAATAGCGACTGGAGTATCTCCAGAATGCAGGATATGCCCACCGTCTTGGGCCCGCTCCTGCCTGCGTCACTCCATACGGAGGTGCTGCCCTCACTCCTGCCGGCATCCTCCTGCATCCACAATGTCCTCCTCTCTCCTCTCATCTTCACCAAGCCACATCTGGTGCTAGGTCTCTACTGGACAGGGAAAACGCTCCATAAAACTAGCACTGTCCAGCTTTAAACCAAAAGAGTGGCCTCCCTACTGTGGAAGTTCCTCCTGGCTGGTATGATTACTTTTCTCTGTGGATGGGTAGTCTATTAGCTGCAGGGCCCCAGGCAGATCCCTCAGTCTGAAAGGCCCTCACTAGTAGCTGGTGCTTGGAACTCTGGGGAAGACTCCTCCCCAGTGTGGAGGGCCTGAGGCACATAAGGACTAAGAAAGAAGTGGCACAGAGTTACACACAGCTGTGAGGCTAGTTCATCAATGCTGTAAAATGGGATAGAAGCTGTTACAGCTGGATTTCATTATTTTTAGTTTTGTCAATCTCGACAGTGTAAATATTTTAGACACGCAAAGCGGACAATGAGAGAGAAACACTGAATCATACAGCCAACAAGTTAGAACCATACTTGGTATCATCGAGCTTGGTAGAATTCTCTTGCAGCAATTTCCATAGAGCCCACAATTCCCACAGCCTTTTGGTATGTAATACCAGGCACAGATAATAGGCAATTCTGCATTGCCTCAGAGCATAGACCACAGAGCATGCTGCAATGAAGGGTGTCAGGCAGAAGAAAGAAGCTGCAGGAAAAACTGGTACTACTATAAAGCAGCCAATCAAGAATGGCAAAAGGAAGGGCTTGCTTGCATTTCTAGCAATAGAATGAGGAAAAACAATAAGAATCATCTAGCGCTAACTCACCATTCCATGGCATGTGCGTGGATTTTGGGTATGAACAGAAGTGGTTTCTGAATGAACAGAAGTGGTTGCAACTAAATGCTAGAGCTAGTGTCATTAGCAAACTTGGGTCCCAAGAAAGACTCCCATTGACTTAAGGGGGCTTCAAATCAAACCATCAGTCATCTTCCCCTGCAACCTATCAGACTTGTACTGCTGACCTTTGCAGGGAATCTGTGACCACGATGGGGGCTATGGACTTGATTTCTACTGTCAGAGATTAAGGGAGATTACCCAGCTCAAGAAGGCCTGGATGTGGCTTAGAAAGAACCAGTAGTATGGACCAGAAAAATCACATGATGGCAAAAGTTACAACAGCTCTTATGGAAGAATTGCACAAAGGTGCTTCTATTTTTAAGGGAGGCCTATGCAGCATTAAAGATGTTGCTGTAAAGCTGACCATTACAGCAGGAGGTCAGATCAAATGTTGTAAAGCGATGATATATGCCAGGTCAAAGGTCAAATTGGACCTAGGTTAGTCAAGACAGGGGTTCTATCATGCACAGTGAACAGGTACCCCCTCCCATTGTGTGTTTGGACAAGATGACACCATCAGAAGGTGTGGAGATTTCAGAGTGCCTCAAAATCCAGGGCCCAATTCATGCCAGGTAGGTAGTTTTTTGTGCTAACAATCTATATATGCCAACTAATCAATCCATGAAAATCACTTAAATGGAAAATCCATAGGACTACAGGTGAGTTACAGTAGCAGAGTGTTGCGGGGCAAGTGCACCCTGTCCCCTCTTTGGAGCAAGGGAAGGGGTGTTATATCCCCACTGCTGAGTCTACCTGACTACCCTTTGCCTCAGGGCTGCATGGCCTAGTGGCCAGGGTCAATATGGCTGCCCCTCGCAGGGCTGTATGGCCTAGTGGCTTGTGGATGGGCCACAACCCGGGGGAGGGGAGGTTGCCGGGGTAGGGAGACCCAGGTCCTCCCTACTCCACTGGGTTCCAGCCCAGGGCCCTGCCAGAGGTGAGTATACTCACCACGGGGTCAGCAGTGATCCAAGCGGTGAGAGGTCATGGCTTCTTTTGCCCTGAGTACAGGGTTAACCCTTCCTTGTCCAGTGTGGGGCAAGTGCACCCCATCATACAGAGTAATAATGACAAGCATTATGCTGACATACTTAGAGGTTTACAAATACATTAAATATAGACTCCATTTCCATAACTAATGCACTCTAAGTTGTGTTGATTACTATTATTATAAATACACTGTTCCTATTTTGTACAATAAGGTACTTGGAAACCCTCATATGTTTTAATGTCAGCTTATGCAAAAGCTCAACTTTCCATTTCCTTGTACTTGTTAACCTAGAAAGCCATTTTGTATGCTGCTGATTTGCAAACAAGTAATAAATCCTGCACATTGTGTGAAATAGGAGAGACAATTTAACAAAGTTTTAACAAAACTACATTAGCAATTGGGGAAAATAATAATTTATGTAGATAATTTAAGGATAGACAGACGTATGAAACATTGAAGTAAATGGAGTTACATCAGTTTGATTGAGAGGAGAAAGTGTATTTCTCTGAGAAACAGCATGCAAGATTCTATAATAATAAATCACTATGCAGAGGTGTATCTCTCTCTGAAGAGAAAAAAATCCCATTAAAATGTGCTGTAGGGTAGTACAATGTTTCTGACAAAATCACTGAAATGCTTTATAGAGAGGAAAACATCATATAAAAATCTGACAATACAAATATGCTAGACCACTGGAATAATGAGTAGAAAAGAATGGCAAAAAATTGTACAAAAAGTTACATGATTTGAGGCTGTAGGAAAAACCATGAATAGAGCTAAGCGAAAAAATCAGAATTTCCATCCCCTGGGGAATCCCAATATTTCTATATTTGTTTTCATCTTGACTTGGGATGAAAAGGCAACACCTCAAAATTTGTTATGGAATGAAAATTTCTGAAAAATTTCAATTCATGAATGTTGAAATGTTTTGTTTCAGGGCAGTTCGACATTAATTTGCAGCTGCCTGAGCTGCCACAGTGCCTCAAAGGAGTTGTAGAGTGAGGGCATGAGACAGCCAATGTACCATATGGGCCAGGCTCTCTGGCCAGAGTATATATCCCATGATGTGCCACAATCAGACTTTCATGATGCACAACTGTGGCCCTGTCAGAAGGAAGACTGTGGTGCATCATGGGAGATATACTTTGGCCAAAGAACCCCATCTCATAAGGGAGAATGGAGGCATCAGGCACCATTCAAACATTGTCAAACTGTAAATTAATAAGAAAAAGTGAGAAAAAAAAACATTGTTTGCTTTTCAGTCTCAAGTTATCGTCTATAAAACAGGTCTTTCCTTTTACCAGTTGTAACTTTAGTTCCAGTTTAGACTATTACATAAAGTTAAAGACTTCTTAAAAACTGAAAACAAGTCTAAATTTAACCATCTGTAATAGCATTATGATTTTCTGGCATGTGAGTGGGTGCAAATTTGCCTCTTGTACTGTCATGTCTCATATGAAACCTTTTCTTCTGGGATTCCGAAAGTGACAAGAGAGAAGGAGCTCCTCTTAGAAAATAAATACATGAAAATGAAGAGAAAGTCTTACACATTTTAGGAGAATGACAAACAGCCCTGCAGGCTGAAATTCTCTGCTCTTCACAGAATAGGTGCAGCATAGGTATTGGCCAAGTAAGGTATAGGTAAGCTTCCGTCACAGAAAGGTCCAGATTATCCCGCTGATGTTTAAGCAGAACTTTGATATCAGTAGGGTGTGCTAATGGAAAAGATGTCAGTACAATACAATCGTAAACCTACCCATGTGCCCAATTTGAGAGTACCTCTTCTAATAAGGATGTGTCTTCACTAGGAGAAAAAAAAATGTGTTCTTAACTTGAGTTAAGAAACTCAAGGTAAAATCCGAATGAAGAAAAGGCTGTTTGTAGTTTTCACATGACTTAGCAGGCCTAATTAAAGACTGAGAGCACCACAGGTTTACCTCAACCTGCTAATGCATATTAAATCTACAAACTTTCTTGCTTCCATTAGGATTTTACCTCTTAGTTATCTTGTCAGTTAACACAAGTTAAGTACATGCCTTTACTCCTTGTGAAGATAAGGCCTAAAGGTGAGAGAGGGAGGTCATGTCTACACAGTGAGTTGGTGCACGGTGAGCCAGAGTATGAATCTGCAGCCCAACCAGCTTGCTAGGGGCACTAACTTGCAATGGGAAGACTGCTACAGTAGAAGTCCCAGAGCATGGCTTAACATACCTTGCAAATAGCCTGGCTTGCCATACACTACTTCACCATGTAGACAAGACCTGTATCTATCCTCATTCAGTTCTTGTCATCTTTGCTGAGTCTACCAGACCATGGTAGTATTTTTGTGTCATGGTCAGCAGGAACTGGACTGAGCCTCACTAATTAACCTCACCTTGCTAATAATTTGGGATTACTTCCTCTTTGGACTGGACTTTGAACAACTGACTCAGAGGTGAAGAGCCCTATGATCAGTCCCCTGTGAGTCTTCCAGTCTGGCCCTCACAAATTGCCAAATTCACTTTAAGTCTAGTTCCAATATACAGAATAGTTCCATAACCTTATTTATCACATTTCCCAACACTCTCAGCAAAAGGAGTCCAATTTCTAAATCCCTGTCATAAACCGTGGGTTTAGATGGAACACAGTAGACAGCAGATCGAGAAATGTAAGTTTTCTTAAAAAGAAAAGGAGTACTTGTGGCACCTTAGAGACTAACAAATTTATTTGAGCATAAGCTTTCGTGAGCTACAGCTCACTTCTGTAGCTCACAAAAGCTTATACTCAAATAAATTTGTTAGTCTCTAAGGTGCCACAAGTACTCTTTTTGCGGATACAGACTAACACAGCTGCTACTCTGAAACCTGTAAGTTTTCTTGGAATTGGTTGTAGAAACTATTCCCAAACACATTGATTTCAATGGCTAACATGGTTAAAGCGAACCATCTGCCAACACGGTATGCAGGATCTTGAACCCACAGCATTTTGCAGGAGTGAGTCCAAGTACAGGAAGATCAACTGCACTAGAAAGGAAAAAAGTTCTGAAGATAAAGTGTGTTAGAGGGGAGGGGAAGTAGCATATTTTAAAAAGGTGACAAATGATAGAAAATTAGCTTTAGGGAAACTCTGACATTTCAAGAGTGAAGAAAAGACGCCTCAAGATTCATTATATTGTACTAGGATGTCAATTTTATTTTTCTATATTTTAAACCTTTAAAAGTGCCAAAAGCATGGGTAGGTGCCTGATTAGAAATCAAAGTACTGTAAATAAATTACTTATAGAGAACAAAGGGAGGCAGACAGGGAAAAAAAAGGAAAACTATAAAACACAAGAATTATGGTTCTTTTAGAATCATCATCTTATAAAAAGTTTGCTTGATTCAGGCTTTGGAATCTATGCTTTAATGGTTATTTGATTGTTTCCAGCTCCCCAGTAGCCCAAATTTTTGTACTTTTCCCAACATTTGACTGGAGATAGAGGTCACATCCCCTTCTAGAACCCTATCCTCTTAGGACATGGGTTGGGGGAAAGGGACTAATTCCTCCTCCATATACCTCCTTCCTTTGGCCCCTGTGTTCCTTTTGGGAAAGCGAACTGACGTCAACTAGGTACACTAAATTGCAATCATTTTTCAAGTATTTGGGTGATGAAGGAGAGAAGTGGTATCAAAAACAGGGGAAGTAAAGGAGCTGGAACTGAACCATAGTCTTTCTACAGAGATCCCAGCTAGAAAAAGCTCAGTCACGCCCACAAGCAATGCCATGTTATGAGCTGCAGTACATGGAACTCGGCAGCTACACGCTTTTGCAATATTACAGAATGTTAAACTTAATGTAGCTGGACAAATAATATTTAGAGATTTAATCAGAACAATACTGGTCCGCTTTAAGCCATAAGATTTGTATCTTTTTTCTCTACATTCTACCAGTATGTCAGTTTTATGAGCCTGATGCAAAGCCCACTGAAGTCAGTGGGAATCTTTCCATTGAATTCAATGAGCCTTGGATCAGGCCTTAAGAGAACTGTAACTCAACTACAGATAAGACTTATGATAAATACTACACAGGTGTTTAGGAGCTGTTGTGTGTCAACTTCAAACACCGGCACATATGTTGTTTACTAAGTATTTCAGTGAACATCTGGAATTCTGAAGTTACACAAAAACAAAAAGTGTTTGAAAAAATATTATTGTAGATCTGATGAGAAACTCCACTTAAGTCCTTTTTTATTTGGTGAAGATTTGTGTGTCTTACCATGGTTATTAAAATTCACTGGCTTGTTGAGGGTGAGACAGACCTGAAGAGAAACTGAGGTTTTGTTTTGGTTTTTTTTTTTTTTTGCTTTTAAAAAAATTAAAAAACGTCTCCAGAAGCAGTATGATAGGCCTAGAAACTGACGTCTTTCCCTTCTTTAAAATGTCCTAGCTGCACAACTGTTCTTGTGAGACTGCCTCTAGAGGTGAAACAGTAGTTCAGTCCTCCTGTCTAGTTAATTCCAATCCTCTCTGCAAAAAGAAGCAACTAGTTTTCCATTTGTGATGGTATCTTTTGGGATGTGAACACCTATATAGTGGTGGGCTGGACTAAAACCGTCAAGACACTTTAGATAGGTCACTGAACACTGTCAGAAAGCAATGACTTTCAGTCATTAGTAAATGCACATATTCACCTATCTATAGGAGAGTGTGGGGAAGGGAAAATCCTGAGAATAAGAATTATACAGCAAAGTTATACATATATCTAGAGATCTTAGGCATTTTACTCACTGTGATCACTGTCCAAAAGCAGTTTCTGTATAAGAAATCCTTCTTATACAGCTGGTGTCCTGCCGCAGTGTGCTGATATAAACAGATACACATTCAATTGATGACACATATCCATTATAAATACATCTTGGGATTAATGTATGATGGGAAACACAGTAGTTTGCAATTGCATGGGTAATGGTTGGTGTGATCAGGGTGGTGGTATAGGGGGCTCCTGTCTTGTGGTCTCACTTCAAGCAGCAGCAGTCCTGTCTAGGTGGCTAACATTCAGGCAGGGTAGGGGAACCCAGGCCTTCCCACCCATCAGGTTCCAACCCAGGGCCCTGTGAGACCGGTTTGGCTGCCCACCCATCTCTAAATGGCGTCAGCCCTCAGTCAGCTTCCCTGGGTCTCTTCCTACTTCTGTCCATACCCCATCCAGCCACTGCCTGTCTTTGCGGGACATCACCTTCTGAGCTTCCAGCCCTCATCCCAGTTGCTGGGTGTTGTAGCTCTCCTGTTTGCCAGCTTGATGCGGGCTCAGCTCTTGTCCTCTCCTGGAGCTCCCAGGGCACATCTTCCTCCCTGGCTTGCCAGCCCCAGACTGAGCTGCTTGGCTGGCTTTTAAACCCTGCCTCCAACCCAGACATGCTCAGCAAGGGCATAGGGGCAGCATCCCCTTAGCCCATAGTTATTCCTTGACCACCCCCACCCCCACCCCCACCCCGTCCACTGAAGGCTTTACATACCCCTGCACGGTTGGATACTTTAATATGGATTTCATTGGACCAGCTACTGTCAGAAAAAGTAGAATTTTTGATCGTATGAAAGCCCCACTGCTTGCAAGATCACCAACCCAATTTCTTCTAGAATATATTTCTCACTAATAAGGATAATCATCTGAGGTTTATCCATGTAATTACTTTCCTGTGTTTGGCACTACAATATAGTCTGACCACAATTCTAGTAGCTTCCAGTTCTTATCAATTTAGCCATGACACTTAAAAATTCTCATGTAGATGGTAAACGTCAGAACAGGAGGGTGACTTTAGTTGTGCAAGAACAGGACATGCAGTTTTACTCTGAGACGGTGACTGTGCAGAAGTGGCAGCATGGGGTCCCAACTATTGCTCAACAATTTCTGTACTAGGTTTACTCAGTTTACCAGTAAAAAGAGGGCTTCGTCCCCGTTCGCAAATAGTCAGCATTGTAAACTCACCCTGGACTCAAGAGTTAAGATGAGGTTTTTTACCATTTCATACATAAAATTACCACTAATGAAAATTAAACCCTAAATGGCACCAGAGACTGTCCATTGTCCTCAAGAAGGTTGCATAGGTGTAAATGACTGAAATACAGCAAGAAATTATCTTAAGGGCACACAGGACATAGATTTCAGAATCTATTCTTTCTCCCACCAGTGTTTGTTCCTGCATAACTAACACTACAGCCAAGAAAACAGGGGGGGAAACGATGTGTTTTAATTACTAAGTGCAGTAGCTGTCACTGAACACACGGGGGGGTGGGGGGTGGGGGGATCTTCTGACTGAGAGATATCATTTTCATATAGCCACATTTCAGAATAGAATCACACCACAGAAATGCAAATACAAGCATGCTGGTCAACTTTTTCAAAATTTCTGATGAAAGTCTGTTTGTCAAAAATTCAATTTTCAGTGGTCACCAATTTTGTTGAAAGTGTTTGAGCTCTGTTATGAATATTAGATAGATGAATATTAATATTATTAAACATCTATTAGCATCCTATGTTGTCATGGTGATTATCAGCAAAAGTCACTGTCCCTACTCTAAAGAGCTTACAGTGTAAATTGGACAAACACAAGAAATAATTAAAATAGCAGAGAGAAGGAACGGATGGGGTGAGGACTGTAACAACAAAGGACATGGAATTGGAATCTATTTTGTGTACAAAAGCATGAAAGGACAAATTTTCAGAATAGAAACCCAAAGAAGAGTAGCACTAGTGGTACTATTACAGAGAAAAATAGTAAAATATCCATCTAGTTGAGATAAGGAAACAGAATGATCTCAAAAAGAAAGGGAGGACTTGTGGCACCTTAGAGACTAACAAATATCAAGTACTCCTTTTCTTTTTACGGATACAGACTAACACGGCTGCTACTCTGAAACCTGTCAGAATGATCTCAGTAAACCAATAATACATACCATCATTCAATAGGAGGAGGCATCACAATAAGCTGAGTTTAGAGAGATGTAGATTCAGCTTCAAGTTGAATCCCTAGCTTCTGAAAAAGTACCAAAAAGGCAAACTGACATCAGAGTTAATTAATTAATTAATTAGTTAATTAATTAAAGGCAGAAAACACCAGTAGGACACCTGGATGAGTTGCATGTCTGATCATCTGCAGTGAAGAGGAAATGACTCAAATTTGATTCTGAATTTTGAAATGGAAGATAAATGGCATAAATTGTATTATACTGCGGAGCACAAATACATAAATACAAACTCTATCGTAAAATAAATGAATGCGCTATAGGCAGCGTTAGTAAATCTGCATAAGAAACTTGCTGAAGATTCATAATAATGGTTAGAGGAAGAGGACTGAAATGAAGATTTCTGGATTCTATTTTTATCCATCTCAATAGCTTATCATGTGCCCTTGGGTAAGTAACTCAACTTCTACAATTTATTAATCTTTAAAACAGGTAGAGCTGAGGCCATTTAAGAGATCATCTTTTTCAGACCAACCAGGAAGCAGAAACTATATATTGGTTATTAGTTGCCTAAGTCACATGCCATCTAATGAATATTCAAAGCACACATTTTACATACAACCAATAGGTTGAAAAATATGCATTGAAACTATTTACCAAATATTTACAAACAACCATTATGTTTGCAGAAGGCACCAGTTTTTTTGTTTTGAATAACGATCTAACCAAAGAGGGGACTAAATTTATAATGAATAGCAAAAATAAAATTCTTTTCTTATTCATGGATGACAAAGAGAGGTTTGCCTGAAGGATGCAGCTCCTGTATCTGGAGTTAGGAGAATAAGATATAAACTTGTATTACTGATGTAAACATGGTTTCAGAGTAGCAGCCATGTTAGTCTGTATCTACAAAAAAAAAAAAACAGAAGTACTTGTGGCACCTTAGAGACTAACAAATGTATTTGAGCATAAGCTTTCGTGGGCTACAGCTCACTTCATTGGATGCATTGAATAGAACATATAGTAAGAAGATAGATAGATACACCCACACCCACACAGAGAAGGTGGAATTGGCCATATATATACACACACACACACACACACACAGAGAGAAGGTGGAATTGGCCATATATACACACACACACACACACAGAAGGTGGAATTTGCCATACAAACTGTAAGAGGCTAATTAATTAAGATGAGCTATTATCAGCAGGAGAAAAAAACACCTTTGTAGTGATAATCAAGATGGTCCGTTTAGACAGTTGACAAGAAGGTGTAAAGATACTTAACATATGGAAATAGATTCAATATGTGTCATGACCCAGCCACTCACTCCCAGTCTCTGTGCAAACCCAAATTAAATGGTATCTAGTTTGCATATTAATTCAAGCTCAGCAGTCTCTTGTTGGAGTCTGTTTTTGAAGCTTTTCTGTTGCAGAATTGCCACCCTTACGTCTTTTACTGAGTGGCCAGAGAGGTTGAAGTGTTTTCCTGCCGGTTTTTGAATGTTATGATTCCTGATGTCAGATTTGTGTCCATTTATTCTTTTGCATAGAGACTGTCCGGTTTGGCCAATGTACATGGCAGAGGGGCATTGCTGGCACACATCACATTGCTAGATCTGCAGGTGAACGAGCCCCAAAGAGCATGGCTAATGTGATTAGGTCCTATGATGATGTCACTTGAATAAATACGTAGACAGAGTTGGCATCGGGCTTTATTGCAAGGATAGGTTCCTGGGTTAGTGTTTTTGTTGTGTGGTGTGTGGTTGCTGGAGAGTATTTGCTTCAGGTTGGGGGGTTGTCTGTAAGTGAGGACTGGTCTGTCTCCCAAGATCTGTGAGAGTGAGGGATCATTTTTCAGGATAGGTTGTACATCTTTGATGATGCACTGGAGAGGTTTTAGTTGGGGGCTGAAGGTGACAGCTAGTGGCATTCTGTTATTTTCTTTGTTGGGCCTGTCCTGTAGTAGGTGACTGGTGGGTACTCTTCTACCTCTGTCAATCTGTTTCTTCACTTCAGCAGGTGAGTATTGTAGCTTTAAGAATGCTTGATAGAGCTTTTGTAGGTGTTTGTCTCTGTCTGTGGGGTTGGAGCAAATGTGGTTATATCTTCGAGCTTGGCTGTAGACAATGTATCGTGTGGTGTGTCCTGGATGGAAGCTGGAGGCATGTAGGTAAGTATAGCGGTCAGTAGGTTTCTGGTATAGGGTGGTGTTTATGTGACCATCGCTTATTAGCACAGTAGTGTCCAGGAAATGGACCGCTTGTGGGATTGGTCTAGGCTGAGGTTGATGGTGGGACGGAAACAGTTGAAATCATGGTGGAATTCCTCAAGGGCTTCTTTTCTGTGGGTCCAGATGATGAAGATGTCATCAGTATCGTGCAAGTAGAGTAGGGGCGTTAGGGGACGAGAGCTAAGGAAGTGTTGTTCTAAGTCAGCCATAAAAATGTTGGCATACTGTGGGGCCATGCGGATACCCATAGCTGTGCCGCTGACTTGAAGGTATATATTGTCCCCCAAATGTGAAATAGTTGTCGGTGAGGACAAAGTCACAAAGTTCAGCCACCAGGTTAGCCGTGACGTTATCGGGGATACTGTTCCTGACGGCTTGTAGTCCCTCTGTGTGTGGAATGTTGGTGCAGAGGGCTTCTACATCCATAGTGGCCAGGAGGGTGTTTTCAGGAAGATCACCGATGGACTGTAGTTTCCTCAGGAAGTCAGTGCTGTCTCGAAGATAGCTGGGAGTGCTGGTAGCGTAGGGTGTGAGGAGAGAGTCCACATAGCCAGACACTCCTGCTGTCAGGGTGCCAATGCCTGAGATAATGGGGTGTCCAGGATTTCCAGGTTTATGTAAACATGTTAAGTGGAAGCCATTAAGGGTGCTTCAGACTCAACCACCTGTAAATGGCTTGTGTGTCTGGCTCAACAAGGCAGGGTTCTGGAGTCTCAAGCTGGCAAAGAAAATGGGCTCAGAGGTAGTTTCAGCACATCAGGTGACAGTCCCAAGGAGGTCTCTGTGACCAAACCTGTCACACCTGTCTCCATGAGGTGTTGGGGAAGGGAAAGCATGGTAGGTCAAGGAGTGATGAGATAAGGATGGAGGTGGAAAGACTGATGAATGGGGGAGGGCAGAAACAATATGGAATTAATAGATGATGAGGGGACAGAATAGGTTTCAGAGTAACAGCCGTGTTAGTCTGTATTCGCAAAAAGAAAAGGAGTACTTGTGGCACCTTAGAGACTAACCAATTTATTTGAGCATGAGCTTTCGTGAGCTACAGCTCACTTCATCGGATGCATTCGGTGGGAAATACAGTGGGGAATATTTTCCACTGAATGCATCCGATGAAGTGAGCTGTAGCTCACGAAAGCTTATGCTCAAATAAATTGGTTAGTCTCTAAGGTGCCACAAGTCCTCCTTTTCTTTTTGGGACAGAATAGGTTACTTATGCATTTGTTTTGTGGCAAAGGTGAAGAAAGAACATGGAATTAATGGACCGCTTTTTGGTGGGAAGAACATTAATTTTAAAATAAGAAATTGGGAGGAGTATTTTACCCAGGGAAGATCACATGCATTGTAAGCACTTTGGGGCAGGGACCATCGTTTATGATGTGTTTGTACAGCACTTAGCACAATGGACCAACATGGTTAAGGCCTTTAGGTGCCACTGCAATATAAATGTTCAGGAATAATAAATAACATATTGCTGATTGAAGGAGACATATTTTAAAGGAGCTCCATGTTAAAGTTTTGGCTGCTTATCACTGCCTGAACAGAGTCTCTCTGTCCTGCAGTGGAGGGACTCAGGACCTGATACAAAGCCCATGGAAGTCAATAAGAGCCTTTCAACTGACTTCTAACAGGCTTTGAATCAGGCTGTCCGTGAGAAGACAGTTCCATTTCTATGCCCATTTGTTCCCGAGCCTCAGGGATGAACAAAAACCTCATGTCTGTCTGCCTGCTTACTAATAGCACTTTCAGGAAATTAGTGTGTGCTTCAAAGCCTGGAAATAAATGAATAAGTAGCTCCTTATCACTGCTGTGTTCTACTCTCAATGACATAAATATTGTGTGTGTCAATAACTCTATGGAACACATCAGGCCCTGCAACAGGCCCCCATTGATAAACATTCAAATTAAAAAGCTATCTTCTATACAAACAGATATAAAAGGGCTACAACAGAGAGCAGCTGGCCTGAAAGCCATGATCACTTGGGAGACGCAAGAGCAGAATGTTTGTTTCCAAGTGTTAAGATACTAATGAAGGCCTGTTCGCCAATGGAAATCAAGCCAGAATTAGAGCATATTAAAGACAATGTTTCCCTCCCTTAACATGATGCAATATTGATGTTGTTGAGCACAGGGCCTTGGCTGTACAGTTATCTGTCTGAGCCTGATTTATAGGGATTAGAATTTTTTGATGGTTGTCATTCATTGAATTGTGACTTTACGTTATGCTGTCGTCCATTTAGGCCTTTCAGCTTAGCCAGTAGTTATGGCATGTTATCCAGGCTCTTCTGTCCATAGCCAAACTGTGCCAGGTTCTTTCTTTTTCTTAAGCTACCCATTCCTTATAGCCTGCAACCCATTTCTCCATAGACAGCCATCACTTGCACATACAAGCTGTGTACTCAGATGGTATTTACTGCTTTCTCTCGGCACTCTTCTGCCTACTCTTCACGATTATTCTCGAAATGCAAGGGTCTGCAGGAGGAGAATGGAGCTGGTTGCAGAGAAAACCCCCAATCCAAACAGTCCCAGACTTTGGAGGTGATCAAAGTGCGAACTTGGATGCAGTCTATGCCTTGTAAATGTTCTCTTTATAATTTGTCAAATTAAATCCCAGATCCAACCCTCCCCATGAACTTTGAGAAAGTTTGGGTACAAAGGCAGCTTGGAACTTTTTTGGCTTGGGCCTTTCTCTGTTATTTTATAACCAATAAAGATAAGAAATCTATCAAACTGTGTGAGAAGGGTTCTAACTCACTGGCATTGGAATCAATGGGATTTTTTGGAACCATTTAGAACTATAAAATATTCTGGGCTTAAAGCTGGCCATAATAGCACTGGGAGTTCCATGTGCAGACTTGGGGTAGTATATGGCCCATAGTGTGAAGATTTTAACTAGGCAGAAGACATGTCTGAAAATACTCTCTCTACATTAGTAATACCTGGAGTGTCACTGAAACCACCTTGATGATGGGGTGGTTGATTTGTCTTCCCCCCCGCCCCCCAGCTTTACAAAGCAGATATCTCTAATGTACTGAAATTCTTCATTGTCACACTCGATCAAAAAGTCATCCTTGCAGTGCATTTTTATATTCCCCTTTCATCCTTCTACAGAAGTACAACTAATTTCAAACCAGGGATTTTTTTTTTAATAGTAAATTCAATGCAGAAACACATCTTGAATTGCCAAAAAATCTTACAGCTTTTATAAATCACTGCTTGTAAGAAGAACTTTGTGGTTAATATAATAAAGTCACTTGGAGGCAGCACGCTTGGATTGGATTGCAAATTAAAGAGGCCTTTCTTTTCTATGCAATCCTTCATACCTCTGTTTTTGTTTTAATGTTCTCATGTATTGTTATTAATTACACTTCTGATGGATGTCAGGCTGCCAAGTTTATATGAAGCTCCATCAGTTTGCTTAATACAAAGATATGTTTTTACACAGTAATGAAAGAAACAAACAAACATCGGTAGAAAGGACTCAAGATAACAGAAACTACTGTGCCTTTTTTCCTGGCAATAATCTCCATGAATGTTCATGACTCAGGACATATGGTAGAACAGAGTGAATTCTGTAGCTGTATTCTTTAAAAGCTAGGTAGTTTTATGACTAATAAGGGACATGTACGGTAATAGTAGGAAACAGTGTAATCTATTAGACTGTGGGAAAAGTCTCCCAAAGGAAGAGGTGGAATCTCCATGGCTTGACTCACTTCAGTCAGCACTGGATAAATCATTAGAAAAGATAGTGTAGGGAATAATCCTACATAAAATCATTCCCTTCACCAAGGCAGGGTTCTTACATACCTAAGTAACGTTCTAGAGTTTTATCCAGTCCAGATTTTGATTATTCCAGCCATTAGGATTCTACACTGTACCAGTGCCCTCTCTGAACTGATCCATAAAGCCATTGTGCTCTCCTCCATCCATCCCATCCAAAGATCCTCCTCTGCTACAATGCCTGTAAGACATTAGCCAATTAGTGATGGCCGGTTTGTGCAGCACATGGAAAGAGTTGACACTTTCTCAACCATCTAAAAGAGTAAGTGTACATAGGCTTTTAAAAACGGGGGGGAAAAACTGATTGCACCCCCACCTGCACCCTTCACACTTCACTTGCCTTCTTAGACAGTAAGATATTCAGGCCACACCTGTGTAGTCACAGTGGTGCAGGTATCATGACTTACTCCTAGAGAATTATCAGCCGCCCCGCCCCGCCCGCCAAATAGTCTATTTTCCTTGCCTCCTTCCTTGCCTTATTGTCCAAACCACCAATAAACACACAAATGGAAAACACAATGTCTAGCTGGGGTTGCTACCCAGCCACCAAGGGTCTTCCTTCTCCAGAGACTACTGCAGGAGACTCTCCCTTCCTTCAGACCCCACCTTTCTTGCAGTTCTTTAGTGGAAACACCTGTCACCTTCTCAGCTGCAGTTGATTAGCGAGGAGGTCTGGCTGGGCCCAGCCCCATCAAAGGACAGTCCACCCCCTCACACCATTCATCTTTCATGCCCTATTTCAGCAAAACACTTAAGCACATGCTTAACTGACTTCAATGGGACTTCAATGCATGCTTAAATCCTTGGGTACTTGGAGAGCTATAAGTGGCTTGCACTTTAAAAAGGGGGTTTGTGGTTTTTAGACAAAATTTATCCTCTCCTCCCAAAGCAGATGCCATGCGATTCTGCCCCCGAAGGCACAGGCTCAAGCTATTACCCTTTCGGAACATGAAGAGGCGGGTGGTGGGAGTGACTCTCCCTTTTGTGTACCACATCATCCTCTTACAGCCATTCAATGCCTTCTGCAATTTGATGGAGTCAGAGCATGGTCAATTCTAAGGATTTTACTCAACTATTCCATGTGCTGCTGAGAACAGAAGAAAATACAATGCAGTGTCAAGGTCAGGCAACAGGGAGCTTTACCTTGATTCTGTTTGTGCTGTGAATGCTGTAGTCCAGAGCTGGCACAAACATTCAAATTGTCAGGTAACAAGCAAAAGAGCACTTAAGAAAGGGAAAAAAGGAAAGAAAAACAGGAAGATCTAACAGGGAATGAGACAAGAAAACAAAGAGGATAACATCAGAATAATAAAAGACTTGGGTCCTGATTCAGCAAAGCACTTAAACATGTGCATAAGAGCATCCCTTTTTAGAAAAGCACCCAGGCCCCCGCAAGGTACATAAGCATGGGCCTAACTTTAATCATGTGAAAAGTTCTGGCTACTAAAGTTAGGCACATGCTTCAGCACTCTGCTCACTCAGGACTAGAAGCACATAGTTAAATCCCATTGACGTCAATGTGTCAATTGAAGGACATGAATAAGTATTTTTCTAAATCAGCACTCAAGAGAGGAGAATAATCATATAAAAGAGAGAACGAGGGGGGCATGGTCTGTTATCAGTACAGCTACGACAATACCCCACTCAGAAGAATAAGGAAAAAAGTCAAGAATGAAACAAATTTACCTTCCTCTCAATTCTGCACATAGGTGCTGGAACTAGGAGTTCTGCCGCACCTCCTGGCTGGAAGTGGTTTCCATCATGTACAGGATTTAAGTTTGGTTCAATGGCTCTCAGCATCTCCACTATACACATTGTTCCAGGAGCCTTCATTCCATGGGCCATGCACAACTGTTAATTGAACTGAGCATCCCTCCTACATATAGGATCCTTGCACGGGGTATTTGCTTCATTGCCCCAGATTGTATAGGCCATGTGTGTACACTCCAGTAAGGGACAGACAGACACACACACACACACACCTATGGCCCAATTCAGGAAAGCTTCCCAAATTCCATTGAAGTCAATGTTATGTTAAAATTAAGAATATGCTTAAGAGTTGTCTTGGCAAGGGAAGGACTTTAGGCCCAATTCAGAAAAGCATTTATGTGGCATATATGTATTGCTACTAGGAAAGATGATCCTGTGGATAAGGTATTGGACAAACTCAGGATGAGAGTTCCTGGCTCTAATACAGACTCATTGTGTGACCTTGCTCTGTGCCTCAATTCCTCATATATAAAATATGGATCATACTTCACAGGGGTTTTGTTTAAGAATAAATTCATTCAGCAAGGTTCTCACACCTGCTCCTTCCACTTTACATGAGAAAAAGGGGCTTTAAAATCCCTGATTCCAACTGGGGGAGAATTCCCCCAGTGCAAGAACTGAGGAAGACAGCCACATACTGTCCTCAAAGAACAGCCTCATAAGCCCAGAAATACAGGGCATGCCAGGAGTAGGGCTAGGGACAGGACAAGTGTGGCAGGCACAGGACAGTTGGGAATTTGAACATGCCTCAGGGCTGTGTAAGGGCTCATCTACACAACCCTGCAGTGTGAACTATGGAGATGTGAAATGAAGTGCAAACTAAAGTGTGGCACTGTAACTGCCATGGATAGACCCTGCTAGGGAGAACTAAAAGGTACCGAGTTTGTGCTAACATAGGCCTGTTTCAAACAGGACTATGTGAACGTGAATTAGGTACCATATAGTTCACACTAGTGGGGTCTTAAACAGAGCAGCTACAGTGAGACACTTTAGTGTGCCCTGCAACTCATAACCCCTGCAGTCCATGCTATGGTCTCGTGTAGACAATTCCTACATTACATCAGGGGCCTCTCCAGTTCTCAAAGGAGTCCAGGCTGAGGAGGATGCAATGGTGGTTAAAAGACACCAGAGCCTCCCATCCCCATGGGCTGCAAGAATCTCGCCCATTGTTTGTGAAGCACTCTCAGGTACTATGACCCTGGGTCCATAGGAGGTGTGAGATATATTCAACCAATGTAATAACCTTCAAAAGCTATCTTAAAAAAAAATAAGAGACTGCATATTTGTTTCCAGCAAAAGAACATTGTACAGGATCAAAGAAAATCTCCAGATCAGCAAAAGAAAGAGCAGTGCGTTCATACTGAAAGTGAGATTTAGAGGTTTTGATAAAAATAGGCTGTATATTTTACAACATATCCCATCTGAGCTAGGCCAGATGCTTCTGGCACATCATATTATACTTTAGTAAATGGAATAAAAAAAGTTAATGATAAAAAATAGTGCTGGAAAAGACCTATAGGATTAACGCGTCTTCTTTAATAGGAATGGTCACTGCAGTATATTATCCAGTTTAATTTCATCTGACTAAAAGAAGGGAATTTCATGTGATTGGGTTCCCATTTTCATGAAGAACTTTGCTTACCTTCATCATGGATTTGTACAGTAGACATAAATAGGATTATAGAATCTAGGTCTCCACTGCCTTGCACCTCGGGTAGTCATTTATGCCAAGACCAGCAAAGTACTTAAAAACATACTAACTTTAAGCATATGAGTAGTCTCACTGACATCAATTCACATGGGATTTTTTCAAAAAACGTTAGTAAAAACAGACACTTTAAAAAAGTGTCTAGGCCAATTTCAGAGCTGTGTAAATTAGACTCCCTCAGAGCTACATACACTTACCAATGGTGCAACACACCATGTGAGGAGCCAGAAGAAGATGCAAGTTGAAGTAAGGGTTGACCTAGTATAACTTACACTTACACATGGTCTCCTGTTGCTTTTTTCTTTCTTGCACTCCTCTCTTACTTCCCGGAGTCATATGCCTTACACCAAGATAGACGCTTTCTAATCACCCCCCTGAATCTACAAAAAGAACAGGAGGACTTGTGGCACCTTAGCGACTAACAAATTTATTAGAGCATAAGCTTTCCCCTGAATCTCTCTCTCTCTCCAAAATCAGTTTTCAGTGCAGGTTACCAAGGTCTAGGTTAATTGGATTCTACTGGACTTTTCTTTTATTTGTAAGACTTTAAAGAAGGCACGAAGGTCTTGAAATAAGGCTATAAAAATCAATCACCACTCACTGCAGCCATACTGACTCATTTGTTCATGTTGCAGCTACTTAGTTACCAAAATGCATGCAGGATTTCCCCCCACCCCGCCCCATCTCTCAGCCTCCAGGCATATATAGATTCCCCATTCTGTAGATTTCTTGTATAACTCTAGTTTCATGGTGCTTTCCACCTAAACTGCATCTCAGATTTGTGCTAAACTATCCCAACCTGGCATAACCTAACTTTGGTCCAAGGAGCTGCCACTAAATATTAGTACTGAGATTTGCCAGACTACTAGAGAAAGCCCTGTAAATGGCTACTACTCTCGGACCCTCCTTTTGTAAGCAAGATACACAGCCTCCTACCAGGGAAATTATTCTATGTTTTTAGCCTCTGGGGTAACTACATTGGCTGTCTTGAGTCTTGCAGCTGTGCTGCATAATTCCATGAGAAATCCCTGGTGAAGGGAGCATGCCAGAAAACCCTTTCTGTGCTGAATTTGGATTAAACTGGGATCTCCACACTATTCACTTTCCTATGGCATTCAAAGTACTGGGACTCTACCTCTGTTTTTACCCTTACCAGGTGACCTTTCGTTCTAGGAAAGTCCTGGGGGACTCCTCCCTGCTGCCCCCCATCTTGACATGTCAAGAAGGACTAGCCTTCCTATGTATCTTTGCCATGTTTTATTCTGACTCAGGTATCTTTATGACTCAAGTATCACGAAATGAGGAATGCAATTCATGTCACCCACCTGACAGAGTAACAGGGTTATCCCCTCTGCAGCACCCCTTTCGGGGGTGACAGAATTACATTCCCACTAAGGTTCCAGCCACCCAGATTGGGGCAGTCAGTAGCACAGGCCCAGAGATGGAATCTAGGCCCTCTGGTTGAGTTTACCCCTTCCGGGAACAAAGGACAAAAGAAAGGAAACAAACAGCAAATCCCAAACAAGATGCCAGCATCTCTTCCTTCAGAAGTCTTTTGGCAAGCTACAGTCCAGCTCAACATCCACTGTTAGCCACCAGAAACGTCCAACCCACCTTCCCCTCAGGCAGTTTGAACGATCAAAAGGAAAGGGAAAGGACTCTGCTCTCAATCGGGTTACTCAGCACAGAAATTAAATGGCTTTAAACTTCCTTCCTTGTACTGACCGGCTGGAGAGGAGTCGTTTCCTACAGAAAAGGAAGGTGCAATCACGCCCCATGACACAGATTTTCTGGACAAACAGGAGGTAAGTTTAACTTCAGTTTAAAATTCACTTCTTCTGTGATGAAGAAAGTGCAGAGCTTTACTGGTTGGAGGTGCTTACAGACATTTCAGTATCAGGAATTCAGGGCCTCTAATTGTTCCCCATTTGCAGCTAACCCTTATTTTGTTTGGGTGACCTGATACATGTCTGTGCCCATTATCCCTAGACCACATGTCTTAGGGCAGGAGTGTCGGATATATTCCATGGAGAGGGATGTATTCCATTTCCAGTTAGGGTTCATGGGCTCAGGTATAAGTGTAAGACAACACACTGCCTTCAATCAACAGGCTTTCCCACTGATGTCAATGCGAAGTTAACATCACTGTGGCAGCATTCCCTCCCTGCGCCCCTTTGTGGTGCAGTTCAGCAGAGGCTCGCCACTGTTTCCCATGGACGTGTCTACAGAAACACTGTGTGGCAAGCTTGGGTGTGAGTCTACAGTGCTCCAGCATGCCACACACTGACTGACTGTGCAGACCATGTTGAGGTACACTAAAAGTTCCCTAGTGTGTCGTGACAACAGCAGTACGGTAAAACCCACTAGGGATTTTTTTTACTGTACAAAAGCAGGGTCAAGACAGACAGTTCACCCTTGGCATGCTGGAGTGCTGCAGACTTGCAGCCCAGCTTGCTGCACAGTAAGTGTGTAGATATGCCCTTAGTCCCAACAGTAGTCCTGCAACAGCCTACCTCCCCTCCCTTCGGGAGGCCCTGTCAAGTGGCAATCTTTAGTCCAAAGAACATAAAACAAGAAGACTTTCATCCCACTCGCTCAGAGTGCCGACCCTCTGGACTTTCTCGCTGGAGGCCTGGCTCCTACCTGAGCTACTGACCATCAAGGTTTCTTCTCTAAGAATAAAGATCCAGACTAGGGGAAGGACTCCAGTCTACCTCCAGGCCATCTGCCTCACCGCAGACTTAAATGTACATATTTGAATTTTTCTTAATAAACACTTAGTTCCAGTAAAGAGGACAGAGGCAGCTTTAATTTTAACTCAATTTTAAAACTATGTTCAATTTCAGATACTGTATCTTGCCTTGAGTCCCTCTGTAACGTTTTTGTGGCTCACTAGAATATCCTTGTTTGTGTAGGCTAGATTGTGCAACCCCTGCTCACACTGGTGTGCATTTACTTCCATGAGTAGACCCACTGAAATTAGCCTGTGCTCACCAATGTCAGTAAGGATAACACAATCCAGCCCAAAAAAGTATTTCTCTCCTCTGTTACTGTGTGAAAGACACACACAAGACAGGAAGAACTAAGGTCCTGTTCTTTCAGTCAGCTGAATTGCAGTGAAAGTGTTTCTGATATGCCAATGCAGAGTTCATGGCAAGATGAGGGTCTATTTTATTATACAGTGGCAATAATGATTGCTAACTTTGCACACAGGATGAGATTTTTAAGAGCATTCATCATTAGACTACCCCTATTTCCAATGAAGTCAGAGGGAAAACTCCCATTGTCTTCACCTGGGTCAACAGAATGATTTTAAAATTCCATCACAAGTATTGTCAAAGGCAGAAAATACAGAGAGAAATGTTTCCCTTCACCCATAATTTCTATTCATTAGAGTAACCTTAGGCGTTATCTGTACCACCAGCCCACATCACAGCCTGCACAAGGGTCAGTCAGAATAGCCACCCCAGTGCTCAGGGGAGCGTTAAAGCTGCCACCAACTTTTCACCAGCCAACACACAAGGCCGAGGCAGGATAGTCCAGTCATTAGGGAGCTAGTCAATAACTCAGGAAACCCAGGTCCAGTTCCCTGTTCTGCCACAGATGTGCTGTGTGATCTCGGGCAAGTCATTTAGGGCCAGATTTTTAAGGTACTTGGGCACTGTCCCACTCAGTACCACATGGCTGTATGCCCTAAAAGGCCCCCTGCCTAGTGGAATTTTTAGAAGCAGGGTAGGTGCCAACTAGGCTTCTTCTCGTGACTCAGCCCTCTGGTCAGGCCATGTTCAATTCTACCCCTTCTGTGGTTAGAGTGTCAATAGCACAACAACATTGCACCCAAACTACAGCCCAACTCCAGACTCAATGGTCCTTACACCCCTTATGTTGGGGTCTTTTATGCCACCTTCCTTGGTGGCCAGTAGGGGAATCTAGCCCCCTACTTTGGGTTCCTGTCCAGGGACCCTGCACCTAGCAAGTCTACTCCTCAGACTCCTGGCTGCCTCCTACCACCTCAGCATATCTCTAGAACAGTGGTTCCCAAACTGGGGTTTGTGAACCCCTAGGGGTTCGCAAAATGTTACGGGGGGTTCTCAGGAAAAAATTCCCTAATTGCAGACAGAGCTGTCCCTAGGGACCCCAGGCAGCATTGTATTTCCAAGAGCTACGCAGATCAAAGCAAGCATATCTATCACACTGAGGAGATTTAAACTTCAAGACTCCTTATAGGAAATGGAAAGGGAGGTGGATATATTTTGCTGTTTTTAAAATTAAATAGGCAGCTAGTATTGTTTTTAAAATTATTATGAAGAACAAGTTTAAGCTTTGTTGTAACGTGCGGTTGTTTGCCAGGACTGCTCAAGACCTGAATGCTTGTGCAGGAGGAACTCCGAGTTGGCTTCTTAAATACCTTCATGCTGTTTCATATCTGATACTGCTTGATGAAACATAGGAGCCTTGTCTTATAACAGGCTTATTCAAAGTGATACAAGCTACGAAAGTGAGATCTTGGAAGAGTGCTGCCATTTTCATAATGTAATAAAAAATACTGTAATGATAAATAATAAATAGTGTGTAATAAGCATGTCATAAATACAAATTATATATTTCCAAGATCACTGCTTTTGTAATTTATACTCAGGTAAAGAAGAAAATCCCTGAAAATATTCATTTTTAGGAGGGGGTTCGGCAAGATCTGATATTTTAGTGAAAGGGGTTCACAGGCTGTTAAAGTTTGGGAACCACTGCTCTAGAACCTTTCCCCTGTCCCCTTCCTAGGCTCCACAGAGTTCTTGAACCAAGCAGCACCTCCCAGGGCTTTCCTCACTAGAGGCCCAGTTCCTATCTGCCTTTCCCCAGAGCTGCAGGTGTCCATGTCTTTTTCCTCCAGAAACTCAACCCCTGAACTGGATCCCTGGAGCCTTGCTCTTTTGTCCAGGCTCACTACATCAGCTTGCTCCACCCCTGTAATGTCCATTGTCTCTCCTGGAGCCTTCCCACAGCACCTATCTTAGAAGAGGATCCCAGACCCTGCTTCCTGCCTCTCTTCTACTGCCCTGCCAGCCTTCCTTTATTAGTCACCCAGCTCCTCTCAGCTGGCACTCATCCTAAATTAGGCCTGGCCCACCCTCCAAATGCAACAAAATGCACTAATTGCTCTCTGGCTCCAGTAAACCCTTTTTGCTGCCAGTGTGGGGTGCACACCCTATCACACTGGCACAGTCCCCCTCTCTGAGCAGACACCAGTCTGTTGTGAGTGGACCCAACGACTGGATCCTAGTGTTTCTAAGCCCTCTGGGTCTGGGTATAGACTGAGCACTGCTCCTAGCTCTAGGTCTCTCAACCACACTCTCGGGTGTCTGACACCCTTCTTGGGCAGTAGGACCCTACAACCCATGCATCTTAGACCCTGGAACCAGTGCCACAGCCATCAAGAGCCCCCAGTTGTTTAGATGTTTCCCCAGAGTTCCACCTCTGATCTTCCCCCTCTGTGTTTCCTGATTAACCCCTTCAGGAACAACAGGGCAGATAAAAAGAAACACAGGCTCAGCAAATGAATGTATTAACCACAGGCACTTTACTCTTAAACAGCACTGGAGAGCTAAAGAACAAACAGTCCTGAATTTACACATCCCTCCCCTCCCCCGTCACCTCTTCTGCGACTCCTGGGTTTGGCCAGTATCTATAGGCTAGGCAGACGTTGCTGCCTTCTCTTTCTTCAGCATGTTCTTCTTCCATGCGGTGGTGATCTTTAAAGTCTTAGAACATGGGTTTTAAAGAAAAAATAATATTGCAAATGGGGTAGTATTTAAAAACAGAGAAAAACAGGCTAGATACCTGGAGAAAACTCTGAGGATGGTTCATACTTTGAGAGGAAGATTTGATATCTTTCTAAAATATTTGCTTTAGCTCAACCTCAAAATATTCTATTCTATTGTAAACACGTTTTTATATTGTTCTTACCACTGAAGCATTCGAGTGCCTTCCAGTAGTACTGTACGTGACATGACTAATATCTGCCACAGGCTTGATGCAGGAATTAATGAGTGAAATTTTATCATCTGTGCAGATAGCCAGAGTAGATTATCACAACTGTCCATTTGCCCTTAAAAATCTATGTACAATTGTTCGAACCTCCATGGACTTGTTCCTGTTTTAGCTCCTAGACCTTGCCTTTATTTTCCCTTCTATTCTTTTCACCCATCTAGCACCAACTTCTGCTCTGCTTTTTTACATAATCTTATGGTCATTAATGAAAAGGCCTTCTCCTCTGCAGTTTCTATCACCTTCAGTTCTCAAATGTCAACTTTATACTTGTTTTGTCTCCCTTATACTTGCTTCTCTCTACCACTGCTATTTTTTGGTGGTTTTACTTTAATATTATTTCATTCTTGACAGTTCTTTGGGATCTAGAGTGTAAGAAAGACAGGAGAGCTCTATTTATACAGTGGGCCTAGAAATCAGTGGCTGTATTACAGACTATGGAAGTAAAAAGAGAATCTATTCAAGTATATGTTGAAACCAAAACATGGGTTTGAAGACTTACTCAGAGTCCATCTTTGTCAATACAGCTGAACAAAAACAACTGTGCTATCATGTGGCAGTTCAATGATGAGACAGAACACAGCTTTATGCAAGCAAGCAGGCTGGTCAGCTGAGATGGGCTGTTCTGCCCCCCGCCTTCCACCTTCTCCTTTTATTATATTTCTCCCCCCTAAGCATTACACACTGCTACCGCAAAAAGATACACAAAGGAATGTATGACGTTGATTAATATACTTATTTACCATCTTTTATCTACTACAATCCTGGTTCTCAAGCCTTGAGCCCAGGCTAAGAAAGCAAGCTTCCCACAGTCACTGTCCCAACAATCAAGTTCTCATGGTTCATATCTAGCCCTTGTCCTTGGATAGAGCAATGTGTGCATTGCTTCTACAAAACAGTCAGGGTGTGCCCTGCCTGCTTCCAGGTGGAATAACTAAACATGAACCCTTCATCCCCCCGTTTTTTATTTAATAATATTCGGCCATCTCATGGTAGCCGTCAATTTGTTTTGTCATGCTATTTAACTCCCAGACAGACAAGGACATAACTTGGGGAGCTTTCCAGGGCGAAATTTCACAAAATCTTAACAAGGAAGGAATACATTGTACACAGCAGCAACAAAAAATAAGCCCAATGATTACAAACACAGCATAACCGAAAAGCTGTCGCAGCCATTCTAGAGAGGGCAGCCAACCTGTAAGCCAATTCCAAAAACCCTCAAACCCCAGATCTTGGCGTATGTGTGTTGTAAGATTGGCCAATTCAGCCAGTCTAGTTTCTATGGAGCGACTATTATCAGTTAAATTAAAGCAACACATGTGCTGAAACATGGAGCAGCCTAGATGGTGTTTCAGGAGCAGAAAATCAATGGCTGCTCTGTTATCCAAAATTGCATCCCTTAATTCGTGTTGTTCTGTGTTAAGTAAGGCAATAGCCTGGGATGTTATATTAATTGCCTTTGCTGCAAAGCATGCCAGGTTATTTAAAGTTCTGGCTGAATACATAGCAAGCGCGGGGACCCCAACAATAGAGGCCGCTAAAGCAGTATACTCAGCACGACTAAAAAGCTCAACATCTGCAATACAATCATCTGAAAGGGGTACACTTCTTTTACTACATTTTTGACCGGCAAAAGGCAATATAAGTGTCATTCTACTAAGACAGCAAAGGGTGCCATCACTTAAATTTGCAGGAATATAATTAAAGGTGCGTGAACCGCAAGTAAAAAACCATCCTGATGGTAGGATGATATGGCCATAATTGTATGAAACATTAACAGCATGGGAACAATTTAAAAGGGGTTGAGAAATTTTTCAACAGCCCAAAGGCACCTTTGTACTAGTGCAGTTAACTACACGCGCACAGGTGACACTGTCAGCCCCGGCCGGGTACGGTGTGTGGAGGGATATAGCCGTGCGAGGCAGAGTATAGTTGGCCGGGCCCCAATTAGCCATGCTAGAGTACTGGGAAGAAAGATTCGCATAAGCAGAAAACAGTGTCTTATTCTCCATCTCCTCAGGGTGATGACATACTGGAATAAGGCATTTACCTAACAAATCTCCGGCTGCTACAGAATTAGATAGACAAAAGTGGGTAACATTTGCTATTGAAGCCAATCTTTCCCATATGTTATATGTCATTCGGGCTCGTAACAGGGGAAGCGCTTCCAAGCCAACCCCTACAGGAAATAGCAGGCACAAAAGGCACACAATCATCACAGAATTAGCAGTGATTTGGGCGAGAATCGCCACAAACAAAGTCTCAGGAGTCTCTGGCTGTTGATCTGCTGCCAGTCTTCGTTGGGCCGCGGCGACCAATGCTTTTACTGCTCCCCATGTCACGGGCTGGCTTGGGACGCTACGTCTCCTCCGTCTCCGTCCCGCCGTTGTCGACCTGGGAGGCAACGCGTTCTCCTCCAAGGTCAGCTGAAACTCCAGTATGGGGTTTGACAGCCCCTGGTGCCATGCCATGTTGTTTAAGTGCCGGTCGCACACACCGAGCTGGAACCCACAACGGTCCTGCAGGGAGAGACACAGCAGCATATCCCCGACCCCAAGTGATTAGAGGTACTGGGCCCAGCCACTGTGGATCGGGCAGCTGACGGTAAAAGACACGCGGTCTTTCCAGTACCTCAGATTTGTGAAAATGCCGATCCGCAGGGGTCTGCTGATCTGCATTCAGTGTTAAATTATTTAAAGTAAACAAGAGGATATGCATTTGTTGTTGAATGTCTCCTAAGGTTCGGAGACACAGCTCCCCTTGTTTTAATTGTTTATCAAGCAAGGTTTTGAGTGTGCGATTGGCACGTTCAACAATGGCTTGGCCCGTGGAATTATAAGGGATTCCGTGTTTAAGACGGACGTCCCAGCGGGCACAAAAGGTGGAGAGGGCTGCAGAGCAGTAGGCTGGGGCATTATCTGTTTTAATTTGGCAGGGGCGACCCATAACAGAAAAGCAGGCCAGCAAATGGTGAATAACTTTGTTAGTGGCTTCCCCACGTTGTGGGGTTGCCCAAAGGAAGCCCGAATAAGTATCAACGGAAACATGTAAAAACGAATAGGGGCGGAATTGTGGCACAGGAGTAACATCCATTTGCCACAGCTGATTTGCTGCGGTACCTCTGGGGTTAACGGCATAAGAAAAAGTAGGAGCAGCAGCAGCACAGTGGGGGCAGGAACGAACAATGGAACGTGCATGATCAGCAGGAATGTGAAACTGCCGGGCCAAAACAGAGGCAGACTGATGAAAAAAGGCATGGCTTTCAATGGGGTCAGAAAAAAGGGAATTTACCTGACCACGCAACGCACGATCGGCGTGTGCATTGCCCTCAGTGAGTGGCCCAGGCAGACGGGTATGACTGCGAATATGAACAACAAAGTAAGGGAAATGACGAGTGGCAATAAGATGCTGCAAAGACAAAAACAGGCAAAGGAGGTTTCGCATCAACCTGAGGGGTAATGAGGGCAAAGGGTAAATGATCAATTACCTGATAAACATAATGGGTATCCACAATTAAATTAAAGGGACAATCAGCAAAAAGTTGAAAGGCCAAAATAACAGCAGCCAATTCTGAACGCTGTGCAGAACGCTGAGGCAGTGTAAAATGAGAATGCCAACGAGGGGGGTCACCCAACTGATAAGTGACTACACCTCGGTGGGGAGAGCCATCAGTGAAAAGAGTGACAGCGGAAACAATGGGTTGAGAGCGGCTAAGACGATGAACAATTAGGGGCACCTTTTGGGTAATGACCAACCGAGGATCTTTTGGAGGATTGTAAGAAATCTCTCCCACATAATCACAAAGAGCAACCTGCCAGGCCAAGGAGGTGTGGCACAAAGAGTCAAATTCAGTACGGGACAAGGGGAGCACAATGGCAACTAAATCAGTGCCAGTGAGTTGCACTGCACGGTGGCGGGCTTTACGAACAAGATCAGATAGGGCATCTAAATACGGATAAATATTTCGAGGAGGGGTGGATGAAAGGTATAGCCACTCTATAATAGAAACGGCTGTGTGTGTACGGGGTACAAACAGAGCCGCAGTTGGCGTATGAGGGGTGGCAAGAAGAACCAACCGTAAGGGACGGACCTCTGGGAGTCTGTCCACAAACTGCTGACTCAATGCTGCATTGATTTGTTGAATGCAGGCAATATGCTCTTCAGTGATGACAATAACTGCACCCGGTGCCCGGGCTCCACGCAGGAGCTCAAACAACGGCTGCAGCATTGAAGTGGGGAGACGAAAGTAGGGCCGAATCCAATTTAAATGACCCAAAATCTGTTGTAATTTAACAAGGGTTAGGGGTTGAGGTAGAATTAATTCCGGACGAACCGGAGCAGCATAGGTTTGTAAAACCTTATGTCCGAGGTAGTGGTAGGGATAAGAGCGTTGGATTTTTTCTGGTGCCACTAACAGGCCATTTTGGCCGAGAATCTGAGACAAAGATTCAAGCTGTTGTGCCGTGACCCGGCGACCACTAAGCAAAATGTCATCCATGTAATGGTAGACCTTTAGCGTAGGGTACCGGGCACGGAAAGGGGCAAGGGCCCGATCCACAAAAAGCTGACACAAGGTTGGACTATTTTGCATTCCCTGGGGCAAGACCTTCCACTGATACCTTTGAGAGGGTTGCTGATTATTATATTGTGGCACCGTAAATGCAAATTTTTCGCGATCTTGTGGGCAAAGGGGGATGGTGAAAAAACAATCTTTTAAATCTAACACACAAAGTTGATCGGTTTGAGGAATTAAATTTGGATTTGGTAAGCCAAATTGCAAGGGGTCCATAGGTTGGATGCATTTATTTATTTCCCTTAAATCATGTAACAGCCGCCAAGCACCCGATTTTTTCTTAATAACGAACACCGAGGTGTTCCAGGGACTAGTGGAGCTCTCCAATCGCTGTGCTTGCAAATGCTGCTGCACAAGCGAATGAAGCGCTTTTAGCTTTTCTAGAGGGAGAGGCCACTGGTCAATCCATACGGGCTCTAAGGATTGCCATACCAAGGGTAATGCGGAGGGCACGGTGGGTGAGGGAGGTTTTGGGGCCATCAGATGTTAATATCGACGGTGGTGTCTAACTTTGTAAGTAAATCACGGCCCCAAATATTGAGGTGGTCAGGG
Organism: Caretta caretta; assembly: GCF_965140235.1. Lineage (NCBI taxonomy): Eukaryota > Metazoa > Chordata > Testudines > Cheloniidae > Caretta > Caretta caretta. The sequence continues at coordinate 240,649,981 of NC_134206.1, forward strand.
AGTACAAAAGGGCGGATAGTAGCAAGGGCACGGCCTCCCGGTTTAGAGGCTGTGACCCAAGACAAACTTGCATCCGATGAAGTGAGCTGTAGCTCACGAAAGCTCATGCTCAAATAAATTGGTTAGTCTCTAAGGTGCCACAAGTACTCCTTTTCTTAAGACAAACTTTGGCGCCCGGGTTTACTACCCCCGATCCCCCACAATTCTTTAGAAGTAACCGTAGGCCAACTGACTGGCCACTCCAGATCACGAATCACCGTAACGTCAGCTCCAGTGTCCACCAGCCCTGTAAAAGGAACATCATTTAAGAGAAGTGTTAACTGAGGTTTCGAGGGGCAGACTGACATTGTCAGAGCAACAAGTGGAGAAGACGCGCTGTGAGACGGCGAGTGAGACAACGTCGATCCAAAGCCGCCTCCGCCCTGAGTTTGATCCTCGGCAGCTGGCACCTGATAGGGGACTAAAATCAATTGTGCAATTGACCGTCCACGCGGGAGCGACTGTGGAAGATGAGTCCACACCTGAACCTTAATAATGCCAGTGTAATCAGCATCAATGACCCCTGGAATGACAAAAAAGCCCTGTTTCCCAGCATGTGAGCGAGGGAGAACAAGACCTACAAAGCCGGCAGGGAGAGGTCCCGTCACCTGTGTAGGTATGGCACAGACCTCCCCTGGCAGCCGAAAGTCAGTGTCCTCCTGCATGATCAAATCAAGCCCTGCACTTCCAGCAGTCGCCGCCCTCATAGAGTCTACGGATTTTAAGGCAGAGGAGCAGTTGTCTGAGTGGGAAACACCCCCGTTTGGCCCTGGGTTCGGGGGGGACCCATCGTGCGGTTTCCCGACCCGCTACGACACTGATTAGCCCAGTGATAACCTTTCCCACACTTGGGGCACTTCTTTGAGGGTCGGGCTGGTGCCTTAGATGAGCGGCACTCCCGCTGAAAATGACCCTCCTTACCACAGCGGTAACAACGCTTCCCCTCCTTCCCGGTTTTTCTCAGGGCGGCAGCCAGAACTCCAGCCTTGTGGGCTTGTGTGCCGATGTTCTGGCACGCCCGCAGCATGTCTGAGAGCTCTAAAATACCAGAGGCTTGCGCTGCCTGGAGAGCACGGCGGCAATCCTCGTTTGCATTTTCAACTGCCAATTTTAACAGGAGCTCGTGAGCTGCCTCAGTGTTATCCACCTGTCGGAGGATAGCCTCATGCAATCTGTTGGTAAAATCCAAAAAGGACTCTGAGGCACCCTGACGGATACTGACAAAGCTTTTGGTAGGCTTGCCTGAATCCGGGACCTTCTTGAAAGCATGCTGGGTACAGGTGGAAATAATGGGGAAGACGGCCTGAGGGAGTTGAAACTGCATCTCAATAGTAGCAAACGGGCCCTCCCCGCCAAATGCTCATAAATGATACCGTGGTCTCTATGTACTTGAGCTTGGCGTTCTGCCACCTGCCGATACTCACTAATCCAAATAACATACTGACTGGGTGATAACATCATGCGCAGCAGCGTTTTCCAATCCTCTGGGATTAGGGAGTACCCAGTACCTATCCCTTCAATGAGACCACGCACAAAGGTGCTAGTCAGGCCAAACTCACGAATTGCTTTCTTTACCTCTCTAACCACCGAGTATGGCAAAGTGGTCCAGGTGCCCACAGGGTTGCCCTGGTCGTCATTCTGCCAGGTCACCGGGCAAACTGAGACCAGATCAGTCAGCTCCTCCGCTGTAAGATCTGATCGAGCTTTCGCTGCGTGAACCATTTGTTGCACCAGCGAAAGCTTCTGAGCAGATGCAGATGACCCTCCGGGGGGCCCCGGAGCATGGGGCCCCACGGACGGAGGGTGATCACACACCGGCTCCGGTGGGGAAGGCAAGGGAGGCGGTGGTAATGAAGACACTGGGGGCAAAGCAGGGAGAGGGGGGGCTGTGGGTACAGGAGAGGGTCTTTCCAAAGCAACACGCTGGGTTGCATCGGTAGAAGGGGGGAGAGCTGCAACGGGGATGGCTATAGGAGCCGACGGGCGTGGCGAGATCACCAGCCTCGTGAGAGAGGGCCTATCCGAGGTGACACGCAGTATCGCGTCGCGACAGAGGTGCCAGGCATGTAAAGCCTGCACGGGCGCCCGAGGCTCTTCGTGCAATGTCTGGCCCAATCGCTCCCAGTCCGCTAGCTTAAGGCTTCCGGCTTCAGGGTACCACGGGCACTGGGCACGCACCTCCTGTAGCATTAGAGTAAGTGCTCGAGCGAGGCAGTCATGCTGAGCCTTACGCAGCAAATACTGCAGCTCATTGCGGTGTTGCACTTGCAAAGCAGAGAGGGAGCTTCCCATACTTACCACAATGAAAAATACTCACCGGGATCCACGAAGCGGATGAGTGACGTGCCTGAAACCCTTGCCGGGCGAAGTGAGTGCTGAGGGCCCCACGTTTGGGCGCCAGTTGTGGCAGTTCAATGATGAGACAGAACACAGCTTTATGCAAGCAAGCAGGCTGGTCAGCTGAGATGGGCTGTTCTGCCCCCCGCCTTCCACCTTCTCCTTTTATTATATTTCTCCCCCCAAGCATTACACACTGCTACCGCAAAAAGATACACAAAGGAATGTATGACGTTGATTAATATACTTATTTACCATCTTTTATCTACTACAATCCTGGTTCTCAGGCCTTGAGCCCAGGCTAAGAAAGCTTCCCACAGTCACTGTCCCAACAATCAAGTTCTCATGGTTCATATCAAGCCCTTGTCCTTGGATAGAGCAATGTGTGCATTGCTTCTACAAAACAGTCAGGGTGTGCCCTGCCTGCTTCCAGGTGGAATAACTAAACATGAACCCTTCACTATCACTTCAATAAATCAAACCAAAATGAATAAGCTGTGCTCCTATTACAATAAATCCCAGTTGCCCTATCCTATGCCAGGCAAATGGTATCAATCCTGCTAGAATGGGCCTGATTCTCTTCCCACTTACACCTGAATTGCACTGGGTGTCATGCCACTAAAGCTTTGGTAGTGATATACATCTGGTGTCGCTGAGAGGAGAATCAGACCCATAGCATAGCGAAGGACAGCAGAAAAAAGTTTGTTAAGAAGTTGCTGATGTTCAAGACTAGTAGTTAGAGGTCAAGAGTCAGTAAATAGCGATTTGGAGTAGGGTGGACAAGGGAAAAGAGCAGGCTGAAAGAGGAGAGAATCTATATTCTGCTAGATGCCAAAGGGCTCTTGCCTTAGGGAAGTGTGCAATACCTGGGGTAGGGTGTCAGAGTGATATCTGATGTTACTATTTACAGTGTACTCAGTGGGGATCTATGTGCTCCCTGGAAAAGCAACACTAACACCAATGTTATAAAGAGACATGTGGCACCATAATGAGGCCTTTAAAGTAGGTAGAGGGATAGAGCTGTACAAACCTAAAGAAAAGCCGCCTCTGGAGGGCCTCTGGCCAGGTCAGATGGGAACAGGAATGGGAAAGGGATGGGGAGCTCATTTCCATGAGGTCCCTGCCCTCTTCAGCAGCTCTGCATGTCCTGCCTGTACAGCAGTTGTGAAGCTAATCTGTGCCTCCTTTCAGATCAGCTTGACCATCCCGGTGTGCGGTCTCCATACAGGTGTATAAAGGGATAATGCTCCTCTCTGCAACCTGTGTGTAACAGAGTTAGTTTTTGGCATAGATCAGTTGATTAAGAAGGGGCCATTTTTCTAGCATGGTTTTTCTGGCCATATTGGCCCCTAAGGTTATGTTGTTCCCGTCATAGATAAAAGTTTCCTCAGTATCTATGTCCATCTTCACTCTTGCCCTCTCTTGAGCTGGGAGAATTAAACAACAATTGAAATCACTTACATGAAGCTGTACCAATCCATACTGAATAGAAGTACAGGGAAAAGTTGGAGGAATTCAATCCGTCATGTAGGATTATGACTAGGACAGTTTCGTATACACAAGGCACAGCAAAAATGCATACAATTTTAAAGGAGACTTGAAAGTATGTGTTGAAAAATGAGACAAAGTTATGTGCTGAAAGCCCCAAAAAGAGCAAGAGGCAGAGACACCTGTCAAAGGCATTCACATTACTACATATATAACTTGGGCCACAGTTCTCCAACTTCAGTGCCTAAAGTTAAGCCTTTAAATCCATATTTCATTTTCAGAGGAGCTGAGCACCCATAGCCACCCTTGTAAAGTGCTCAAATACCATGGTGAAGGGCATGATATTAAAAACAGAGACAGCTAGATGCCTAAGGATGGGTTGGGGGGAATTCCTGGTCCCACTAAAGTCAATGGCAAGATTCCCATTGACTTCAGTGGAGCAGGATTTCACCGTAAGTACCTATCTTTAGATACCCATGTTTGAAAAGTTTGGCCTAAGCTTACACTCAGTTATATATCTGAATGCCAATAAGAGACACCTCTGCCTCTTGGTCTTTTGGGCATTCAACGTATATCCAGCTTTCCCGGCCCTCAAGGGTATGTCTACACTGCAGCTAGGAGCGAGCCCTGCCAGCCCAGGAAGACAGCTCACATTAGCAGGGATCGAGCTAGTGAGTGAAAACCAGCAGTGTGGACATTGTGGCTCTGGCAGAGATTCAAGGTAGCCACTTGCACTCAGACCCAGAGGATCATCTGGCCTTGACAGCTCAAGCTGCAATGTCCACTCCGCTATTTTTAGCATCCTACCTCAAGCCAAGGTGGCTCAACACTCTGTATACTCAGGCTGGGAGGCTCGTCCTAGCTGCAGTATAGACATAGCCCAAAGCTCTGAAGGACAACTGATATGATCCCAGATGCAAATCAGGCCTTTCTTTTGGCAAAGGCATAATGTGATTTAAAAACCTGTAGGCAAAATGTGATTTAAACCCCCTCTAGATCTTTTGGCACCCCTTGTGGACGGTGGTTGAAACTTTAGTTCCATGTGCCAAAACAGTGTCTTCAGGCCGCTTGGCAAAAAACCTTTTGGAAGCAAGCAGCACATGGTAGGTTTTATAGAAAAGCCTGATCTTAGGAGGACTCAATATGATCAATATATACAAATGAGACCCTTTTGATTAATTCCTTTGTGAGCAACAGGCAGACTTGACATTTACTAGGATAAAAGATTAATATTTCAGCCCTTTGATTCTAACTGAGCAATTTCTTCAAAGGCCTGGAAACACACACACACACATTTACCTGTATCTAAAATTCTTTTGCTGATATTGTTTGCGCACCTGGCTCCTCATATCTAGAGCGTGTGCTAAAGACAGATTGATACAGCGACTTGAGTGTGTTTATCTAAAGTCTGTTCAGTAGAAAATAACAGTTCTGTCTCAGTATGAAAGAAATTTCATTGGCCCACAAAAATATTTTGAAAATTATCTTGCTTTTATCATGAACCAGACTGGGATGGGAGAGATTGAGGCTTCTGCCCTGCAGCAGGGTGGTGGGGCTAGGGGCTTCTGCTGGAGATGACTGGTATCTGATGGGGGGGGAGGGGGAAGACAATTTAAAGGTTCACCTCCCCAACAACTTGAGTCACACCCCCTCGGTGGTAATTCCACATGGAGAGACAGCAGCAAACTGCTGGGAGTTGCAGGGAGGGGCCTCTGCTTTAGCTTCCTCCAGAGAGAGCGCAGCAAAAGCAACAGCTTGCCCTGCAGCTCCCAGCTGTTTGCCGCTGCCTCTCCCCAAGCCCCCAGCTCCCAGTTTGTCAGCTCCAGCTGCTGCGGTGCAGGGAGGGGGCCCGGCTACACCATGTGACCAAAAGGGGCCAGCAAAAATTGGGGGGATGTGACCACATATGCCTGCCCACGTCACCTCTGGGGGAGGGGGGTCTCAGGGCTTCAGCCCCGCAGGGTATGCCTGCTGGGGCTCGGGATTAAGGCCCTGAAAACCCCTCCCCACGGGGCTGGGGTCTCAAGCCCTGGCAAGTGCCTCCCAGCCCTCGAATTTCTGAAGTGTGGTATGTGGCTCAGAGGGTCAGTAAGTTTGGCCACCCCTGATAGAATAGGTCAGTGTTAGATATGACTTTTTACCCCAGGGCCTTTCGGGAACAGGGATGGAGTCCTGGAACATAAAGCCCCAGAACCCACAGTGTTCAATAACAACATGCAGTTCAATAACATTTCTATTGCTGCTTCCATCCTAGGATCTCAAAGCATTTTAGAAACATTAATTAGCAGAACCTCACACAATAGGTGTGGCAGGGAAGGCTCATCCCTATTTTACAGACGGGGAAACTGAGGCACAGAGCAACTAAGATGCATATTTTTAGACTTGGCACCTTGATTGCTTGTACTTCGGGGCCTCGTTGGAGACGCCTGGGGCGTGATTTTCAGAGCTGCTCAGGGCCCACAACTCCCCCCCGGGAACTGCTGCATGCTCAGCGCTTTCTTTAGAACAGCGACGCTGCTTGTTCATTCGCCAAGACAGGGATTTAGGAGGAGACCGTTTTTTAAAAGACCCTGGTTACCCTACTCCAGAAATCAAGACAAAGCCCGCGCAGGACAGAACAAGGAGCTTGTCCAGCATACCACGCGGAGAGAGAGGGGGGACAGCCGCCTCAGCCCTTCCCCGCTGACACCCCAGGCGCTGCTCACGGGGCCCGCACCACGCCTGCAGAGACAGCGAGCGGACGCCCTGCTTTGGGGGAAACTCCCGCGGAGGCGCTGGGCCGGGCAAAGAGCGGGGAGGCCGCAGGCAGGGTCTGGGGCGGGCAGCACCAGCGACTCGTGCTGCAAGGAGAGAGATGCCCCCAGCCTCTGCGCCTTTCCGGGGCTGGGAAACACAAGCAGCGGCTCTGTTTACAGCCCAGACGACCACCTCTGCGAGGGCCACCCGCTGCCGGCAGACGGGGCGTGGCCAGAGCCTGCTAAAGGGGCTCCGCTGGGGCAAGGCCCGGGGGCGTGCTCCAGTCCACAGAGAATCGCAGAGCAGGAGTTATGGCGACCCACGTGCAACTGAGCCCTAAGGCCAAGATGCCCATCCTGGGGCTAGGCACCTGGCAGGTAATTGCAAAGGCTCCAGGGTCCGGCACGCCGGGTGCAGTGCAGCTGCTCTCTGCCTCCGGAGGCGCTCGGCTCTTTGCGCTGGCTTCTCCCTTCGCAAACGCGGCCAAAGTTTCCAGCTGTGTCTGTGCAAAAGGCAGGAGTTTCTTTCCCTCGGGCTGCCCGCGATGCCGGAGGCAGCGGCACAGGCCCGATAGTTACCCTTCGGCAAGCTGTTTTTGTTTACGTTGCTAGCAAGATGTGGCTGTCATTGTGAAGTCCAGTTTCCTGGTAGGTGTTTGGTTTTATCGCGCTCAATACCTGGCCCCTATATGGATTTAGGGTCCGAGCAGCGTTTCAGCTGCTTTTCTAACCATGTCGATAAAAGGCTAACGAGCAGCAGTTGTAGGAACTGGGCTTTGTTCTAGGTGCTTGGATTCTGCAGCTACTTAGCGAGCATAAATTGTTGTTTTAAGAGTTACTGGTGCTGACTAAAATGTGGCCAGCAGTGAGACAACACTTGTGCATGAAAGACTCCTTTTAAAAATTCAGGTTTCCAAAGGTTCCTTGGCTCCCTGGTAGCAAATTTCGTGATGTATTTTACTTAAATGCAAACAACGTTGATTATAATGGTCCTTTCTGGCCTTAGATTCTATGAAGGCATGAAAACTGGTATTTGTGGTATTTCTTTCTTGATCTTTAGATACCCAAGTGCAGAATGTAGGTCAACTTCTGATTTCAGTCACACCAGTTTAAATCCATAATAGCTCTGTTGGCATTGATGGAGTCATTCTGAATTTACAGTGGTATAATTGAGAAAAGAATCCCATCCTTTCTGTGTAAATGGAACCCTTCCTCCTTTTTAATTCCGTTTTTTTTCTTTCAGTCCAGGGTTTATGATGTCACTTGCTTCCATGGTGACAAATTGGGACTGCAATTACAAGAATCACTCTTACCAGGGGAGTGTGTTTATGTACAAAAATATATTAAAACAACATTAAAGCTGGCAATGTGATTACACAGAGAACAACAAAGATCACCCTGTGTGTGCATTGTTTTAGAACAGTTTTATGCACAGTAAAAAAGAGCTCATAGTTATAGGAAAATACTTGCGGTTTCTACCTATTGTATTGTATTGATGGCCAGTATTCTGCACTGCTCAGTGTTGTGTGTTGGTGTGATAAAGCCCCTCTTCAGATGTACACTAATGCAGAGACAAAGTTAACATTGCTGTAGGAACATTCAGAGTTTTTGAGAATTCTGTCATCTCTGCCCAGCATCTGTTACTTTTAGCTTCATAACTTACCAACATATAGAGCAGAGGTTCTCAAGCTGTGTGCTGTAGATAACTGGCCAGTCACATATAGTCCTTGTTCCACCTGCTGAATCATGCTAAAAGAAGTTTATAAAATATACAGACTTTCCTAGTGTTCACCTTCTACTTGAGCAAGTGCTGTTTACCACAGGGTGATTATGAAGTAGCCAGTGGGAAAGGATATTGATCCATATAAAGAAAAGGAGTACTTGTGGCACCTTAGAGACTAACCAATTTATCTGAGCATAAGCTTTCATGAGCTACAGCTTGAGCTGTAGCTCACGAAAGCTTATGCTCAGATAAATTGGTTAGTCTCTAAGGTGCCACAAGTACTCCTTTTCTTTTTGCGAATACAGACTAACACGGCTGTTACTCTGAAACCTACCATTGATCCATATGATTGCGAAGCTTGTGAAGAGAGGGGAGTGTTCCCAAGAGAATCTCTGTATTAAAATGTGGTCTGTGCTATGAAGAAGCTTGAAAATACATGTCTTTGAGATTATAAAAAGAGCAATGGCATAGGTATATTGTGGCAACAATAAATAAATAACTGCCATTCTTTCTGTGAACAATACAGAATAGATAACCTATACCATCTAGTTAACTTCATCAAATAACAGTGTTTTCTTTGTAAGAAATCCATGCCAGCAAGAAACTGAATTCAGAGTAACAGCCGTAGAGAGTACAGAGTAACTAACGTCTGTACTCGCAAAAAGAAAAGGAGTATTTGTGGTACCTTAGAGACTAACCAATTTATTTGAGCATAAGCTTTCGTGAGCAACAGCTCACTTCATCGGATGCATACTGTGGAAAGTATAGAAGATCTTTTTATACACACAAAGCATGAAAAAATGGGTGTTTACCACTACAAAAGGTTTTCTCTCCCCGCACCCCACTCTCCTGCTGGTAATAGCTTATCTAAAGTGATCACTCTCCTTACAATGTGTATGATAATCAAGGTGGGCCATTTCCAGCACAAATCCAGGGTGTAACAAGAACGTCTGGGGGTGGGGGGTAGGAAAAAACAAGGGGAAATAGGTTACCTTGTATAATGACTTAGCCACTCCCAGTCTCTATTCAAGCCTAAGTTAATTGTATCCAATTTGCAAATGAATTCCAATTCAGCAGTCTCTCGCTGGAGTCTGGTTTTGAAGGTTTTTTTGTTGTAATATTGCAACTTTCATGTCTGTAATCGCGTGACCAGAGAGGTTGAAGTATTCTCTGACTGGTTTATGAATGTTATAATTCTTGACATCTGATTTGTGTCCATTTATTCTTTTACGTAGAGACTGTCCAGTTTGACCAATGTACATGGCAGAGGGGCATTGCTGGCACAGGATGGCATATATCACATTGATGGATGTGCAGGTGAACGAGCCTCTGATAGTGTGGCTGATGTTATTAGGCTCTGTGATGGTGTCCCCTGAATAGATATGTGGGCACAGTTGGCAACGGGCTTTGTTGCAAGGATAGGTTCCTGGGTTAGTGGTTCTGTTGTGTGGTATGTGGTTGCTGGTGAGTATTTGCTTCAGGTTGGGGGGCTGTCTGTAGGCAAGGACTGGCCTGTCTCCCAAGATTTGTGAGAGTGTTGGGTCATCCTTCAGGATATGTTGTAGATCCTTAATAATGCGTTGGAGGGGTTTTAGTTGGGGGCTGAAGGTGACGGCTAGTGGCGTTCTGTTATTTTCTTTGTTAGGCCTGTCCTGTAGTAGGTGACTTCTGGGAACTCTTCTGGCTCTATCAATCTGTTTCTTCACTTCCGCAGGTGGGTATTGTAGTTGTAAGAATGCTTGATAGAGATCTTGTAGGTATTTGTCTCTGTCTGAGGGGTTGGAGCAAATGCGGTTGTCTACAGCCATGCTCTGCGATACAATAGATCGTGTGGTGTGATCAGGGTGAAAGCTGGAGGCATATAGGTAGGAATAGCAGTCAGCAGGTTTCCGGTAAAGGGTGGTGTTTATGTTACCATCGTTTATTAGCACTGTAGTGTCCAGGAAGTGGATCTCTTGTGTGGACTGGACCAGGCTGAGGTTGATGGTGGGATGGAAATTGTTGAAATCATGGTGGAATTCCTCAAGGGCTTCTTTTCCATGGGTCCAGATGATGACGATGTCATCAATATAGCGCAAGTAGAGTAGGGGAGTTAGGGGACAAGAGCTGAGGAAGTGTTGTTCTAAGTCAGCCATAAAAATGCTGGCATACTGTGGGGCCATGCGGGTACCCATAGCAGTGCCGCTGATTTGAAGGTTTATTTATATATTGACAATTTATATATTGTCCCTAAATGTAAAATAGTTATGGGTAAGGATAAAGTCAGAAAGTTCAGCCACCAGGTTAGCCGTGACATTATCGGGGATAGTGTTCTTGACGGCTTGTAGTCCATCTTTGTGTGGAATGTTAGTGTAGAGGGCTTCTGCATCCATAGTTGCCAGGATGGTGTTATCAGGAAGATCACCGATGGATTGTAGTTTCCTCAGGAAGTCAGTAGTGTCTCGAAGGTAGTTGGGAGTGCTGGTAGCGTAGGGCCTGAGGAGGGAGTCTACATAGCCAGACAATCCTGCTGTCAGGGTGCCAATGCCTGAGATGATGGGGCACCCAGGATTTCCAGGTTTATGGATCTTGGGTAGTAGATAGAATATCCCAGGTCGGGGTTCCAGGGGTGTGTCTGTGCAGATTTGATCTTGTGCTTTTTCAGGGAGTTTCTTGAGCAAATGCTGTAGTTTCTTTTGGTAACTCTCAGTGGGATCAGAGGGTAATGGCTTGTAGAAAGTGGTGTTGGAGAGCTGCCGAGCAGCCTCTGGTTCATATTCCGACCTATTCATGACGACAACAGCACCTCCTTTGTCAGCCTTTTTTATTATGATGTCAGAGTTGTTTCTGAGGCTGTGGATGGCATTGTGTTCCGTACGGCTGAGGTTGTGGGGTAAGTGATGCTGCTTTTCCACAATTTCAGCCCGTGCACGTCGGCGGAAGCACTCTATGTAGAAGTCCAGTCTGCTGTCTCGACCTTCAGGAGGTGTCCACCTAGAATCCTTCTTTTTGTAGTGTTGGTAGGGAGGTCTCTGTGGATTAGTATGTTGTTCAGAGGTATTTTGGAAATATTCCTTGAGTTGGAGACATCGAAAATAGGATTCTAGGTCACCACAGAACTGTATCATGTTCGTGGGGGTGAAGGGGCAGAAGGAGAGGCCCCGAGGTAGGACAGCTGCTTCTGCTGGGCTAAGAGTATAGTTGGATAGGTTAACAATATTACTGGGTGGGTTGAGGGAACCATTGCTGTGGCCCCTTGTGGCATGTAGTAGTTTAGAAGGTTTAGTGTCCTTTTTCTTTTGTAGAGAAGCCAAGTGTGTGTTGTAAATGGCTTGTCTAGTTTTAGTAAAGTCCAGCCACGAGGAAGTTTGTGGAAGGTTGGTTTTTTATGAGAGTATCCATTTTTGAGAGCTCATTCTTTCCCTGTTTGCTGTAGAGGATGTTGATCAGGTGGTTCTGCAGTTTCTTTGAGAGCGTGTGGCACAAGCTGTCAGCATAGTCTGAACAGGAGAGTGGATTTGTGGGGGGGGAGGAAAACCTGGATTTGTGCTGGAAATGGCCCAACTTGATTATCATACACATTGTAAGGAGAGTGATCACTTTAGATAAGCTATTACCAGCAGGAGAGTGGGGTGCGGGGAGAGAGAACCTTTTGTAGTGGTAAACACCCATTTTTTCATGCTTTGTGTGTATAAAAAGATCTTCTATACTTTCCACAGTATGCATCCGATGAAGTGAGCTGTTGCTCACGAAAGCTTATGCTCATATAAATTGGTTAGTCTCTAAGGTGCCACAAGTACTCCTTTTCTTTTTGAGAAACTGAATGAATCTCTGCAGGTCAAAGAGGTAAGAGTTATTGACTGAGCTAAAGGAGAACCTGTTTCTTCTGCGTTTGATCCTGAAATGTGTAGAATGCTTGCCACTTCTGTTGATTTCAGATTTGACTAGACAAAATTTGAAGTGAGGACAGATGGGGAAAAAAAAATCTTTCTACCTTCTCATCAATTCCAAGGGCAGTCTTTGTGCACTCACAGTAAAGAAATTTATTTGAGCATGAGCTTTCGTGAGCTACAGCTCACTTCATCGGATGCATACCGTGGAAACTGCAGCAGACTTTATATACACACAGAGATCATGAAACAATACCTCCTCCCACCCCACTGTCCTGCTGGTAATAGCCCATCCAAAGTGACAACTCTCTACACAATGTGCATGATAATCAAGGTGGGCCATTTCCTGCACAAATCCAGGTTCCCTCACCCCCCTCCAAAAAACACACACACACAAACTCACTATCCTGCTGGTAATAGCTCATCCAAAGTGACCACTCTCCCTACAATGTGCATGATAATCAAGGTGGGCCATTTCCAGCACAAATCCAGGTTTTCTCACCCCCCCACCCCCATACACACACAAACTCACTGTCCTGCTGGTAATAGCTCATCCAAAGTGACCACTCTCCCTACAGTGTGCATGATAATCAAGGTGGGCCATGTCCAGCACAAATCCAGGCTTTCTCACTCCCGCCCTTTTTTTGTTTGTTTTTTTTTTTCCCGGGGGACACACACAAACTCACTCTCCTGCTGGCAATAGCTCATCCAAACTGACCACTCTCCAAGTTTAACCAGAACGTCGGGGGGGAGGTAGGAAAAAACAAGGGGAAATAGGCTACCTTGCATAATGACTTAGCCACTCATGCTCAAATAAATTGGTTAGTCTGTAAGGTGCCACAAGTACTCCTTTTCTTTTTGCGAATACAGACTAACACGGCTGTTACTCTGAAACAGTAAAAGTACAGCATTGAATAGTCTTATCCTATGTATCATTTATCTGGCCCTGAGCATATACTATATGAAGTTACACAATGAGGGAGCAAATAACCAAAGAGGCCCAGCAGCATTTGGATTTGAAGGTTTCAAAGCCATCTAGGGAATTCAGCCACACAGCGCCCATTAACCCCTATGCAACTAATAAAAATATCAACATTTTGCATCCCAAAGAGAGAGCTGTTAGACAAGTCCTCCCCCAACCACCTTTACTCCCAGGACTCCAGGAACATGTGCATGGACTGTGGGGAATGGGGAATAGTATTTTTTGCAAGATTCCATCTTGCAAGCAGGACTGGTGCTAGACACAGTACTATCTTAGGCTTCTGCTACCTGGTAGTGCATGTGGGGAGAGGGTTTTGGGGGTACTTAAAGGAGCATCCTCGCCCCAAAAAGCAGTCCCAACTGATAGGGCGGGTGGCTGATCTGGGCTAGGCTTGCAGTAGCAAAGGGATGTCCCCATAAAGCTATCCTGGTTGGGGGGTGGGTGGGTGTGTGTGTGTGGTCGGAGGAGGTAGAGGGAAGGGCAGGTAGGCAAGAGCTACCCCCATAAATCCTATGGTGATTGTTTAGCCTACACATAATGCTGGATATAGTTCCACAGCCAGGAATCCAACACTGTTTTCAAACTAGAAATTGACCCTTCCAGGTGGGGTTCTCTGAATCACTCTTGCTTTGTGTTTCACACACTCCTTAGGGTTTTGTTGTATGGGACGGAATCCAGAGTAGTTTTATGCTCCATATAAATAGAGATCACAGGATAAATTCCCAGGTACAGAAGCACATTCAAAATGGTGATTAATCTGATCTAGTTTGCATACCATTGGATTAGCACACCCACTCTGTGGTCAGTTTGAGCCACTCTCCTATCTGGAAATGTTGGTGTTTTACAGGTGTTCATTTTGTTTTCAGGCTCCTCCAGGGAAAGTGGAAGAAGTGGTGAAGTTTGCCATCGACATTGGATACCGCCACTTCGACTGTGCCTCTTTGTACAAGAATGAGAGTGAAATAGGGGATGGGATCCAGCAGAAAATCAAGGACGGGGTTGTGAAACGGGAAGATCTTTTTGTTGTCAATAAGGTACAACTGGCTACAGGAATTGTATCATGGGGTCATAGGGCAAATAATTTAGTTACATGGAGAGAGATGGAGCTCAACAGACAGCCCATGCTCCAGGGATAAAATGACCGAGGGAATAATCCCCTTCATCCCTCCTGTTAGTTTTATGCTTCTGTCTTTCTAGCGAGGCAAGGAGAGGGGTAAAAGCAAGGAAAATGGGATTCTTGTAATTCTGTTGTGTGGAACAGGATCTTCCATAAAGTTCATCCATTATTTGCAATGGGAGAAGAACCCTGTTGGGAGCATTTTGACAAATCAGAGAATGGTAGCGTGGCCACCATGATCATGCGAATTTCTCCTGATCTGCAAATTTCGAGTCTTTGCTATTTTAAGTTTTTCCCCCTAGAAGCATGGTAGGAAAACAAGAAATTAGAAGTCTCTAGGTCAAATTCAGAGGCAGTACTTCAGTTATATATTTTAACTTACTGATGTGTAAGGAAGCCTAAATCGGTGGAGGCAATGTAATGCAATGCAATGCAAACCTGGAATAAGGTGTAAATTAAAGTTGGGGGCCTATTATAACTTTTTTACTTTTCTAGTTAATTGTCTTAATGGCTCTACTTTTCTCTTCTGGCCCACTGACATATGAGCTAAACCAACTTAGATCACCTCTACGCTCCTCTCTGAATTTGTTCCTCTGCCTAAAACCAGCTTTTAGTAGAGCAGGAAATTTGTGAGTATTTGTATTTTAATTTTCTGGGGAAAATTCAGTTTTTCAACAAAACAAATAAAATGTTTGTTGTTTTTGTTTTGTTTTTTGTGGTCTTTTGAGGAGGGGAAGGTTAGAGGGTGGTAAAAAACCAAAAACATCTTACTAGAAGATGGACATTGTTACTAGGAATTTTTTGTTTCTAGTTTTTCAATTTAAAAAAATGGAAATTTTTGACCAAAATAAATTTTTCTCAGCACTTTTAATTTTGGTCAAAAACCAGTTTTTCATTAAAATATTTAAATAAAAGTTACAGCCAGCTCTAGTTTGGGTTCAGGACGGTGATGTGTGGCTTATTGGGGATTTACTGAAGTTTCCAAATACCTTATGACAATTCTATCCTTGTATCTGAGCTTTGGAATTAGGTAATAAAAATCAATAGGCCATGCTGACAACTTTAATCACTTTGGAAATGTGGAACTGCCAAAATACGTGCAGTTTTTCCCATCTGGGGACACATGGTAGGAAGCTTTATTCTGTCAATTCCTTTTTATAAATACTGTATTTTGAGTTTGGGCTCTATTTTAATCTGTCACTTAAAATTTTAGCAGCAAGACACATAGATCTGTCTTTCGCATAAGCTATGGAAGCAGAAGGGGTGATGTTCTCAGACCTGTTTCTCGTAGATATAAAATAGCCTCTCTCCGGACAGGGGGATTCTGTAAGGTTTCAGAGTAACTGTCCATTTTGGTTTTCTCCTTGCAGCTGTGGTGCACGTTTCATGAGCGATCCCTTGTGAAGGGGGCATGCCAGACGAGCCTTGCTGCACTGAAACTGGATTATCTGGACCTCTACCTTATTCATTTTCCTATGGGATTCAAGGTAGCGAGCCTCCTCTAGTTCTTGTCTCCTCCTCATCCTGAGAGAATCCTTGAGTGCTCAGATGCTAGGCCGTGGCCACCATCTAGTCCGCCAAGGAGGACTAGCCTCCTTCTGGAATTTCTCTTTGCCATGTTTTATTCATCTAAGTGTTGCACTGTATAGAGAAACCGTGAGGCCACTTCTCTGGCAGAAGAGGGGTGAGGAGGAGACATCTCTATAGATGTTGCTTCCACAGCATTCCAAGCCTCCAGTGACTTTGATAGCAACCAACAAGTGCTTCTATGCAGGTCACCTACATGGAAAAAGCAAGGCTATACTACTGTGCATATGGGTATTTAGTGTCGATTATCTCTTTAGGAGTTCTGGTGGCTGCATGCTATACTTTTCTCTCTCTAAGCAATAGCAGAACTGTGAGTTTACAACGTAGAATGAATATTTTGGGAGTCGGGCATTTCCCATCCAGGCTTCTTCAGCTGAAGGGGCAGTGTTGTGTGGATTCCAGTTTTGGGAGAAAAAACTAGATACATCCATGGAGGATAGGTCCATCAATGGCTATTAGCCAGGAGGGGCAGGGATGGTGTCCCTAGCCTCCGTTTGCCAGAAGCTGGGAATGGGTGACAGGGCATGGATCGCTTGATGATTATTTGTTCTGTTCATTCCCAAGGGGCACTTGGCATTGGCCACTGTCGGAAGACCGGATACTGGGCTAGATGGATCTTTAGAAAGGTCTGACCCAGTATGGCCAATGTTCTTAATTATTGGTCTATTTAGAGTGATTATCAATGGAAGATGAAGCAAGTCACAGAATTAACCATAGTTTTTTGGAATGAATACCAGGGCTGGAATGAAACTTGTTACATAAAGAGTGGAGGACTTCCCTCTCCTCTCTTTAGACTTATTAAGCTAATTACTTGACCAAAGGTTACTATTTCCCCTCTATTAGCTCCAATTTAAGTCACCATATGCAGTATGGCCCTGATTCAGCAAGGTACTTAAATATGCGCATAATTTTAAAGTTTTGCATATGCTTAAGTTCCTTGTTGAATTGGGACCTATGCATCCATTTTGACTTGCTGATAGAATCTGGGTATTCCAGCTCTGAAAGCAGATCTCTTTAAACTTTCTGTCTTGATATGACAGGCTGGTGAGGAGGTGCATCCTGTAGATGACAATGGTATGGTTGTCCCCAGTAACACGGATATTCTGGACACATGGGAGGTAAAAATTCACTCTTCGTTCTTACACACCAGAAGTGGAGCAGAAGGCTGCATGCCTGTAATGGTGGGGGCTGCAATGGTGTTCATATTAGGGTTTGGAGAGATGTATTCGGCTGGGGGCTGCTCACAGGGTCTTTGCATCACTAGGAATTCAAGGTTTCCATATGTTCTTTGTTCAGAGCTATCTACCCTTTATTCCATTTGAGTGGCATGATTCTATGTCTGTTGCAGCTACCCACAGCCTAGGTTACATAGTGGCTCTGAGAGTGCCATTTTCCCCATAAGAGGAAGGCTGAGCATTGTGGAAAAGAACAATGTGATCACCTACCTGTATAGCTTGAGGCTCTGGTCTGTGCTCTTCATGTCTGTGGCCTGTCAGCTCAAAAACGGAGTGATTTATTAACCTCTTTGCTTCTATTAGATGGCATAAAAAGACAGTGTCCTAAAAGGATGAGATTTGGCTCTCATGGGGAAAGGGTGGGCTGGTCTGGATGTGATGGAGGGATGGACTCTGGGGAACAGACATGCTTAACATGAACAGTTAATTCATCGATGCAAAGATTTTTAAGGCCAGACATGACCATTAGATCATCTAGTCCGGGGTGGGCAAACTATGGCCCAGGAGCCGCATCCAGTCCTCCAGATGTTTTAATCCGGCCCTTGAGCTCCCGCCAGGAAGTGGGGTCAGGGGCTTGCCCCACTCTGTGTGCTTCCTGGAAGCAGCGGCGTGTCCCCCTTCCGGCTCCTACATGTAGGGGCAGCCAGGGGGCTCCGCATGCTGACCCCGCCCAAGGGCTACCCTCCCAGCTCCCATTGGCTAGGAACCACGGCCAATGGGAGCTGCAGGGGTGGCACCTGTGGACAGGGCAGCGTACAGAGGCAACGCTCCATGTAGGAGCTGGAGTGGGGACATGCCACGGATTCTGGGAGCTGCTTGAGGTAAGCGCTGCCCAGAGCCTGCACCCGTGACCCCCTCCCATGCCCCAACCCCCTGCCCCAGCCCTAATCCCTCTCCTACCCTCCGAACCCCTTTTGTTCCCAGCCCGGAGCACCCTCCCACACCCCTGAACGCCTCATTTCTGGCCCCACCCCAGAGCCTTCACCCCCAGCTGGAGCCCTCACCCCCTCCCACACCCCAACCCCCAATTTTGTGAGCATTCATTGCCCGCCATATAATTTCCATACCCAGATGTGGCCCTTGGGCCAAAAAGTTTGCCCACCCCAATCTAGTCTCCCCTCCTTATTGATTTATCAGTTACTGTGGTAAAGGAAAAAGGCTAAGCTGGCAGTACTACTAGCTCCTGTACATGACTGGATTACTTTGTCCCCTTAGGCTATGGAAGAGCTGGTGGATGCAGGCCTGGTGAAAGCCATTGGAATCTCCAACTTTAACCACAAACAGATTGAGAGACTCTTAACCAAACCTGGTTTAAAATTCAAGCCTGCCAACAACCAGGTAAGGTATTTATTCCTGCTGGCTTCTGATGAACATGTGTCTAAAGGCTGGGCTACATAGGCTTGAACGGATCTTAAAAAAGGAGTTTGGAATTCAACAAAATACTGAGAACTCAGGAACGTCTGTGGACGTTACCATTCAGTGAGTGGGTATTAAGGTTGACTACCGGGATGCAAGTTAGGATTGCCCATGCTGTGTCTAGACTACCGAGATACACCTCATAACAGCATGTGCAGAATATAGAACCTTTCATAACCCCATGAAATGCTATAAGCAGTTTCACTCCTCCTCCTAGCACCTCAAGGTATCTGAGCCTGACATTGCCAGGGTCTTCATCTCTAGCACCCTCTGGTGGTCACTTTGGCCCTGCAATGGCCTGGTCTGTTTCTGTCCGCATTTTCTGTGACCCACCCAGTTATCTCTTAAGTTTTGTCCCCTTCCAGGGTAAGGAAAGGACAAACTGAAAATCCAGATAAACGTCTAAACGAATGGTGGTTCTGCCCCTTTTGGGCTATGCTGCAGGTCCCTCCCTTTGCCCTACTTTCAGACTCCACAGCATTCTGTGTTTCTTAAGCTGAGCACTGCCACCCAGGACTTTCCCCCTGCAGGTTCTTCTTTGCAGCAGGTTTCGTCACTGTCTCTTCTCCCAGGGACCTTTCTACTTCAGCCTGCCTTCATCCAGCCCTTCCTACCTACTGGAAGCTCCCTCAGCTGAGTTCCCCTCTGTCTTGTGCAGTACTTGCGAACCCTTTCACTCACTGCTAGGATCAATAGTTGTCATTACGTCACCAGATCAAGATCATCAGGGGGTTAGCTGCTACCTCACAGACCAGACAGAACCCAGCTTCCCCTTAAAGGACCAGCCAGTCCATGACAGATGTCTTAAACATCAAGGAGTTCTGGAACACTGTTACATTTGAGCCTACAAAATATACCCACAGATTTAAGCCCACTAGAGTTGATTTATATTTTGCCTTGACTTGTGCAGTTTTTTTTCATTGTGTCAAAAAAAAAAGTAACCAGAGATTTCTGGCTTTACACTATGGCTGCTGAAAATTCCTTTGGCCTCTGTTCAATGCAGTACACTGGGCAATAGCATTCATGAGCGTTTCAGAGTCTTACGGCTGTGCTTTTAGTTTTAGTGTTATCCTTGTGTGACGTCATGATTCTGCAGTACGATTGGGAAGGGTTCCCATATAATTTTTTTCGGCTTTATTAAATGACTCCTTTGGGTGAATTTTAACTGTAGTGTGGTCTAAGCATAGGTGGGAGGGGCTGTATTTGTGGACACAGCATTGTAACCATAAAGTTGTATGACCATTGCAATTGCCAGTTGAACGTGCCAAGTTAGCACCAGCACCTGCAGCATAATATATAAACATGGGAATCCATACTCACATGAATGGTGCCATTGACATCAGTGGGACTACCTGCACGAGGTAAGAGCTGGCAAGAGCAGGCCAAAGGCTTTTCCTTTGTACCTTTGAACATGTGGTGGGGTCTTGCTCAGCCAGTTTCCCGTGACTTCAGAAGGCAGGATAAAGGATTTGATAACTACTCCATTTGGCTCTTTCTTTATGGAGTATAGTACACAGTTTCACTTTTTTAAATATTTGCTTAACACAGATTGCTTCAAAATAGTTTTTTAATAATAATGTTGTCTAGTATTATGTAGCTGGAGTACCCAAGCGTCCCAGTCAGGGTTAGGTTCCCACTGTGCTGGGTGCATTACATAGACCCTGAAAAGACACCGTGCCCTGAAGTGTTTACCATCTAAGAAATACTTAAAACTGAATATAGACCTAGTCAAACCCAGCACCGTATCCAAATGTTTTACCACGCCAAGATGCACTGCTCTGGGTAGAAGCATATCCATGCTTTACAGGCTGCATTATTTGAATGTGTGATCAGTATATGAAAGGAGATTCAAAATTATATTAATGTACATTTTTTAAGACGTTAAAGCAACAAGTTGGTAAATCTCCAAGTTCTGGTTTCTACGATGACAATTACTCTGGTACGTTGCCCATACACAGTACAGTAAAAGCATTACATATATACCTGCCTAGCAAAATTCTACTCACCATGGGAGAGTAACTTTTGTGTGTTGGGCAAGTAGAATATTATCAGGCTTTCCATCATCATCATCATGATAAAAGAAGGAAGAACAATTTTGTGGTTAATTCACTGAATGGCGACTTCGTAGACCCTGATCTGCTACAGACTTCCTGCATGACCGTGGGCAAGTCACCTACCCTTGTTCCCCCATTTTACAGATGGGGTACAAGTACTTTGTATATCTTGTCTGCCCTGAAGCGCTTTGAGTCCAAACAGAGACTGTCACTGTGTTGTACAGAACCTAGCGCTGTGTGGTTCTGATACAGGTTCAGGCCTCTAGATCAGGGGTTCTCAAACTTCATTGCACCATGACCCCCTTCTGACAACAAATTATTACATGATCCCAGGAGGGGGGACCGAAGCCTGAGCCTGCTTGAGTCCCACAGCCAGCCCCAGGTGGGATGGCCAGAGCTTAAACCTGAGCCCTGCTGCCCCAGGCAGGGGGCCAAAGTCCAAGGGCTTCACCCCCAGTTGGGGGCCTATAACCTGAGACCTGCCACCCAGGGCTGAAGCCCTTGGGCTTGGGCTTTGGCTTTGGCCCTGGGCAATGGGGCTTGGGCTTTGGCATCTGGCCCCAGCAAGTCTAACACCAGCCCTGGTGACCCCATTAAAAAGGGGTTGCAACCCACTTTAGGGTCCCGACCTACAGTTTGAGAACTGCTGCTCTAGATGCTACTGTAGTGCAAATAGTAATCAACAGCAAGGCATGTGGATATTTTGTGTGTGATGTTCTGCAAGACTTCTTTGTACCATAGGTATACGAGTGGCTCCAAAGGTAGTCACAGGGTCTGTATTCTCTGGAGCACAGGAGTGCTAGCAGTGCAGTCTGCCACTGGATGAACCTGTGTGTCCTTGTGCCTGCAGATTGAGTGCCACCCATACCTTACCCAGGAGAAGCTGATTAAATATTGCCAATCCAAAGGGATCTCTGTGACTGCATACAGTCCCCTTGGCTCTCCTGCCAGGCCATGGTAAGAATGCTTGGCAGCCTCTCTTCTTGGAAGCATTTTAGAGTATGTATGTCTCTCTCTCAAATCATTGAAGAAAGTTGAATGTCCAGTGCAGTTACAATTGATACATATTTCTGTCGCTATATTGCAAATACTCCTGTGAAATATATCCTGTTTCATGCAAGGGATGGTAGTCTACCGTTAACCTATTGGCTGTTTTTTTTTTCTTTTTATAGGGCCAACCCAGGGGACCCTACTCTTCTAGAGGACCCTAAGATTAAAGAGATTGCTGCTAAACACAGCAAAACCTCTGCTCAGGTACGTTGGAGTCACAGCACCGTGCATGTTGCCTCCTTTGTAATACATTGCCTTGTGCCAACATTGCACTCTTTCACAGATACTCTGCGGTCTTTACACAGTGACTCTTTAGAATGTCTTATTTTAAATGTAACTCAGTTTAGAAGGAGAGGGATTGTCAGAACAAACAGTTCAGTCTGGGAACAGGAAGGACCTGGCAAGGAACAGGGAGTGCCTGTCATTAGCACAGATTATTGCTGACCAGCCTTAAAGATGGGCCTTTGGGTGCCCTCCAGAAAGTGCCATGTTGATCATATGAACTTAGCGATGAAAGGGGCTGTGGAAAAAATCAAATGAGGTTCAGCCAAATCACCCTATGAATCCTTGATCCGGCTAAATTATTTTTCATGGATGCCTCAGTGTTTCACTATTTGACTAAAGCTAGCAGGTGTGTGTTTGTTTTCCAGAATTCAGTGTTTGTGAACAGTTGGGGAAAATTTCTCATGGCTGCTCAGTTTGACCATGTTTCTACTTCTTCGTATTTGCTGTTCACAAACACTCTTACAACTGTGTGGGGGTTTTTGTTTTTGCTCGTAAGAATGTTTGAGAGAATGACTCTTCAGACAGATCTTCATACTCTCACCCAGTCAGCAGCTGTAGGCTCCAATCATAAAGTTGCTTGAAAAAGGGTGAATTTTTTTTCCTCAAAAAACGCTTCCTGAAAAATGCATCCCTTTTTCTGGTGAAGATGTCAAAGCTGGGAGCCTTAGCTGTTCCTCGTTCAGTTCTTAAGACCAGATCTGATCATCTGAATCCCTGTATAACACAGGACATGGGGGTCACGGAGGCAGTCCTGTTTTCCAAAAACTTCTTGCCCGAGCAGGGAGCAGAAACAATGACATTGCAAACAATTCATAGTTGACTTGAGCAGCTTGCAAACACACTACAGGCTGTAATTTGTTTACACAAACCATCTGAGGAATACTTCTGAACAATGAATAGATTTGCAGAAACTGGAATTGGTTTGTAACAAAAAAAAGTGCTACATTTCTAGAAAACTTATTTAGAACAATACCCCCCCCCCACCCCAAACAAACCAAAAAACCCTCCAAAAAACCCTTGACCAGCACTACTAGTGACTGGTAGCTTCAGTGTCATCAGAATTCCTGTTCTTTCCTCTCAGGTTCTGATCCGGTTTCACATCCAGAGGAATGTGGCAGTCATTCCTAAGTCTGACAAACCACACCATATTGAGGAGAACTTTAAGGTAAGGTTTCAAATAAGACTATTGCTACACCTATCCATTACAGTATCAAGATGGGGTGCCATCTTCCTAATTTTCTCATTTATCCCAAATTACATTTGATGGGAGCAAGAGAAGGGGCAGCGAGGTAGAAAGATCCTTCTGTATTTCAGCATTCAGTACTGCATTTTTAGTTGTGCATTCATATTTTGTGTGAAAATTCAAGTGGACTTGCATTTTTGTTAAATTTAAAACCAGGAGCGAAGTGAGTTAAACTGTCACATCTTATTTGTCATACCACATTTCCAAGTCTCTTAATTTTAAGCTTTAATTCTACTCCTACACAGCTAGAGTTAAACTTAATTTAATACCTACTTATATTGGGCTTTTCAGCAGTAGATCTCAAAATGCTTTGCAACAGTGGTCAGACTCATTATCCACCTCTTTATAGATGGGGAAACATGGGGCAAGTTACTTCACCACCCTCAGTCCCCCAGCAGGTCAGTGGCAGAGCTAGGAATAAATCTGTGCTCTACCCACTGGGATGCATTACCTTTATGTAATTTAACATGAGTAGACTTAAATACATAAGGACACGTGTGACAAGAATAGGCCTATTTAGTTTAGAGAGGAGAGGACTTGAAAAGGGCTGTTATGGCACTACGACGGTTGATATAATAAAGGTCAGTTGGAGCGAGCATCTAATACAAAAAGAAAAGGAGTCCTTGTGGCACCTTAGAGACTAACCCATTTATTTGAGCATGAGCTTTCGTGAGCTACAGCTCACTTCATCGGATGCATTCAGAGAAATCTCCCCACTGTATTTTCCACTGAATGCATCCGATGAAGTGAGCTGTAGCTCACGAAAGCTTATGCTCAAATAAATGTTAGTCTCTAAGGTGCCACAAGTCGTCCTGTTCTTTTTGCAGATACAGACTAACACGGCTGCTACTCTGAAACCTGTCATCTAATACAACAATGCGACAGGCAAAACTTATACAATGCATAATTTAACCCTGGAATGCAGTGCCACAACATATCCCTGACACCGAAACCTTAGTAGGTTCAAGCATTTCTGGCTGCCTAAAACATCAGCAGTTGTACAGGACAGGCTAAAAATGCATTAGCACTATAATCACTTATGCTTCAGGGTATAATGCTACCAATAATTGATGGGAGTTAGAAAGAAGTCTCCTAGGGGAAGGTTATTCCCCAATTTTCCACCATCTGCTTCCTTGCACCTTCCTTGCTAGAAGCATCTAGCACTGATCACTGTTGGGGGGACTGCTATCCTGAAACAGGTATGGCTATTTCAGTGTTTATATTTATAAAAAGGGAGGGGAAATCCCAGCAAATCTCAGCAGGGGATGGGTCTGATCATTTCCTCAAAGAGGAAAACTGCATAACTTTGCTAAGGTGCCACAGTCTGGCTGAAAGCCTCTTTCTCCCAGTGGAGAGAAGTTACTCACCTGAGGGCTGCCCTTGAAGTCAGTGGGACAATAAGTGAGTAAGTGCCACACAAGTCATCCTTCTTGGACTAGAACTGCTCACCCAGCAGTCCACTGACTTCATTGGAAATACTCATGAGAGTAAAGAGGTACTCTGGCCTTAGAATCTGAGGTGTCTCTTTCCATTGCACGTTGCAGAAGTCATGGGACGACTTTAGTTGGGTGCTGGGTCAAGCTTCTGGAAGCCTGATGTCGTACGAGCAGTTACAGATGAAAGGACTGTTTGTGTGTGTGTCGTGTCCTAGTGCTAAGTATTCCATTCTACCTGAAGTGAGGGTAGCTGGTGTAATTACGCTTCAGTGGAATTTTTGGTCACCCAATCTGGTACAATTCACCGCTGCTCTAAGTCATAGCTGCCTTATCTTTACATTAGGTGCACTTAATTTCCAGCTGCTTACAGACCTAACTTAAAACACTTTCCTTTCAGGTGTTTGACTTTGAATTGACTAATGAGGAGATGGAAACCATCCTCAGCTTTAACAGGAATTGGAGGGCTGTTGAAATGCTAACGTAGGTTGCTTTTCTTCTGAATCCTACAGAATGCCCAGAATCCCACTCATTGCTTACTATTGCTTTTAAAGGCAAGGCAGGATCTCTTTGAGAAAGGGAAAGCAGGCAGGACCCCAGATTTTAAATCATGGGCTTTGGGTAATTAGACATACCTTAGACTCTATCTATACTACAAAAATTACGTCAGTATAGTTTACGTCAGCATACAGCCACTGTAGTTATTAAATTGCTTGTGTATGCACACACTTGACTTTGTCAGCACTGCACATCCTCACTAGCAGAGCTTGTATTGTATTGTCAGTGTGGGGCATGGCTCTTGAAAACCTGTAACAGTCAACAAAGGCGATGCGGTGTCTACGCTGATGCTGCATTGACCTAATTACATTGACCATATGCATGTATGCTGCTTGGGGAGGTGGTGGTGGTAAATTGGCAGAGAGGCACTTACGTCAGCGGTAGCCAAATTTAAGTGAAGGCACTTCCACAGCTAGGTTGAGACAAGGCATCTTACATTGACCTAACCCAGTAGTGTAGACCAGGCCTTAGAATGACTGATGTCAAGAGGAAGATAATCCCTACATAGTCATTTCTTTAGCAGGTACTATCCCCTCTATTTTGTCCGTATGTTCCAAATACCTACATTAAATGACTGCTTCGGCAAGCAGTGTTCCTCTGACTAAAGTGGAAGTGGTATGGAAGGAGTGGCCAGGAGGTTCAGAATGCTTTTAATGCCTACAGTAGGGACCTGCTTGGCAAACATCTACCTATGCACTATTCAATACCCTGCCTGTCTTCCTGACAGAAGGACATGTGTAGTTACTTTGAATACTTGGTAACACCCACTTTTTTTTTTTAGGGCTGTCAATCACAAGGAATATCCATTCAAAGAAGATTATTAAAGCTGGTGTTTCCTTGGCATCTCTGGCTATTAGAGTTGGAGCCTCTTCTGCTCTGACTTGTTCTTCTATATTGATTGTGTCCTTCAACTATTGTCTGCCCTTTTACCACCAGACATGTGGGTTGAAGGAAGAATAAATGTATATAAAAGCTAAAGAACAAATATTTAACACCTTTAGAGGGGTTACCTTTTTATCAACGGGTTGGAGGTACTGCTTTTTGCAAGACTACCGAAAAAAAGTTAACTTTAATTCCTCTTTTGTTTACTTTGTATATTAAACTCCACTTCCCATCTAGTCACTTGAGGAGGAGTTCAAGGTAGGTTAATACAATGTCAGTACCCTAAGAGATGCTGTATTAACTATGGAACTCTTTATACAGTTGCTTGTATGCCACTTGTCTGATTGTTCCAGCTGGATAACTATCCTGTGCCTAATGTATTGAAGACATTAAACAATTCAGAGTACAATTATTTGAAGGAGTGTATTCACTTTACTAAATGGTGCACCAGTAGGCTAGTGCAGTGGTTCTCAAACTTCATTGCACTGCGATGCCCTTCTACTTCATCATTCTACTTCATGATGCCAGGATGGGGGGAACCGAAGCCTGAGCCTACCCAAGCCCCACCACTCAAGGAAGGGGGCTAAAGCTGAAGCTCAAGGGCTTCAGCCCCAGGCAGGTAGCCTGTAACCTCAGTCCTGCCACCCAGGGCTGAAGCTCTCAGGCTTTGACTTCAGCCCTGGGTAGTGGGGCTTGGACTTCAGGCCTCGGCCCAAGCACATCTAAGCCATCCCTGGTGACCCCATTCAAGGGGGGTTGTGACCTACTTTGAGGTCCTCACCCACAGTTTGAGAACTGCTGGGCTGGTGTAAGTGGCTCTAGGACTAAATGACAAACTTGCTCCCTGTATAACTGAGCATAAAGGGGGAAGAAAGAAATCTATCTTGGGTGTGACTGGAATTGTAGGAGCTTTGGGCTTAGTGGGGTGTGCACAGGAGATGGTCAGTGCTGGAAGTCTTAGACACAAAGCTAGATGTCATCATGCTCATTGATCACAGAAGTACTTTTTAGACAAGCCCTGGGTCTCTAAAATGTAAACCTTTAGGTACATGTGGACAAAGCACATTTTAAAACATTGGTGTAGAATGCAGCCCCCCTAAACTTAATTTTTTTTTCAAAATACTTAATGTATAACTAGATCACAGGTGACCTAAAACAAGTAGAGTCCATAAAGTAGAAAATAATTTGAGGACTAAAGGAAGAATGGTTACAATGCTTTGTGTGGCATTAGGTAGAGACAGACAACACCTGTTTTCAGATATTTTTACAGATTAGGGTTTTAAAAAAACACACCCGCTGGAGATAGTTGGGTGCTGTTAAAGCAAGTCATTTTACATTTACTTGCCTATTGTCTTTAGCTAACTATTTGAATAGGAGGTGCTAGCTGCTGTAAATGAAGCTTAGCAAGAGCCATTGTAACCTACACCCTCCTGGGTGTGGTGTTCTGTCCTATCTAGTGGCACAGAGGTTGAGTCTACTCTGCAGCATTAGCTAACAGCCAGCTGGCTTTTGGCTTATGCACTAAGCTCCAGAGGCCCCAGGTTTGATCCTGCCTGCTGACTACCAGGGTCTGTTGCTGTTAAACCATCACTTCCAAGCACTATTACACACGTTAAGTAAAAATGTTAAAGGTTGCTTGTGCAACCTTAATTCTGCCCCCTGTGTGCCCTGACTGAAGCAATGGGTCCTCTAGAAGTGTAGGTGATATAGCTAACTTACATACTTGACTTTACAACGATTTAAAGGTAGATGAGAAATTGCCTAGATTTTTGTTACAGTTGCACAGAGGGGGGAAAAAACCCTTGCCCTGCCCTACCCTCACCAAGTCAGGTTTTGAACTCTGTACCTTCCACATGAATAAGTACAAAGTTATCTTGAGTGTCGAGAATTATGGGTCTAGGGCAAGTCTATATTTCCCTCCAATAGTCATCCAGCTTTAGGTTCATGTGTATAACTAGTCACTATTTAAAACAGTGCCCCTAATATAGTCTCATCTTCCAACAGTACACTAACATGGTGGTGTGCACCTAGTCCCTTTCCAACTATGGGCCACATGTGACCCAGTACCCCATATTGCAAGAGACAGGTTCTGCTACTACAAGCTCTCCTTGCACTACCCTAACTGATCAAAATTGGTTCCCAGCTCACTGCATTCCGCATGGAAAACTTTTCTATACATGACACCACCCTTCTATTACATAAATCTCCAGAATAAGCAGCACCACCAGTTAAAATACTGTGTCATTTTCATCCTGAAGGACAAGAGTGCTTTTCAATCTGCCTGGGCTCCCTTATATTCAGCCATTGATAGTTATCTCACATACATTAGCTTTAGCTTCTTTTTGGAGGAATGGAGGTGGACTGCCTCATAAAAGACTAATTAGCCTCTAGGTGGGGTTAATTTAATCTGACTAGTGCACTCCCGCTCCATAAAGGAGCATACACAGTTTGAATGACCATGAAGAAGAAACTTATTACTTTACAGCTGAGATGTTCTGGTTACAGTGTTAGGGCATTTTTTCCCAGTGACTCACAAGACAGAGTGCCTGCAATATAATCTTCCTGTAGCTCTAAGTTCCCCCTAGAGTAGGAGACCTCATTCTTTTGAGGCTGCTTAGAATTTGGAGTTTGTGCTGTGAGAGCACCTTCAGGTCAGAGGAAAAAATTCTGCAGCTTATTGATTCTTCATCTACTGTATCAAGGGCCCATTAGGATCATCTACATTGTGTAGAGAGTTGTCACTTTGGATGGGCTATCACCAGCAGGAGAGTGAATTTGTGTGGGGGGGTGGAGGGTGAGAGAACCTGGATTTGTGCTGGAAATGGCCCAACTTGATGATCACTTTAGATAAGCTATTACCAGCAGGACAGTGGGGTGGGAGGAGGTATTGTTTCATATTCTCTGTGTGTATATAAAGTCTACTGCAGTTTCCACGGTATGCATCCGATGAAGTAGCTGTAGCTCACGAAAGCTCATGCTCAAATAAATTGGTTAGTCTCTAAGGTGCCACAAGTACTCCTTTTCTTTTTATGGATACAGATATGATCCTAATTTTTGAAGCAGGAACAACTCAAGTTTCATAAGCAAAATGCTTTTCAAAGCAAGATAGCAAGGGCCTGCACAACTAAATCAATACTTCCTTATGGAAGTGGAGTAGAACATAGCTACTTGTATCATAAGTTTTCCATTTCAGGTCTTTTTCCTATGAGATTCATTCAACAATATACAAACTGAAACCACTGAACTTTTACATCACAGGTTTAGAAGACTGTCAGTCTACTATATATGTACACACCTGATACATTTGTGAGCTTCACCATGCTGCATTTTTGCCATGTATTAGCGTTATGCCAAAAAAAACCCATCCCACTTACAAATGATGCATTCTAAATCATTACACAAACGGACTGTTGATGGAAATATTCCATTTATTATTGGTGCAGTTTCAGAGTATATTGTTTGAACAAGTCATTTTTATTGCAGCTATCAAATGTATTTGAAAGATTGAGAAAAGTGTTTACAAAAAACCCAGACCAAAAAAAGACAATTCAGAAACAATGCTGGGCATTGTTTGCACAGTTTTGCCCCCTACAGATAGCTAAGTGCATCTCAATATGTAAACAAGATGTTTCAGCTAAGCAGGGGAGCTCATCTTTGCATTGAAATATTCTGTTCTCCCCTCTAATTAAAAAAAGAAGTCCACTGCTACAAAAACATGCTACCAAAAAAAGTAGTGATGAAGGAGGAGTTCTCTGTAGTTCCAATGCATAAAGCTGTTAAGCATTTTAGGGCTACTTCATTAACTAGTTTATTCCACCCATATACTGTTGGATGTACTTGCTAAACCTTATGGCATGTAAATTCAAACCAAGCTGACTTATAGCTTTGTGTTTACTATATACAAATCAAACAATCATCTGTAAATAAGAGCTTTGGGAAATACTTAAACACCATAATTAGGAGGCTTACTTCACTTTGAGTGGTTAGGTGGACTTAATATACGGCACTGATGAATGGCAAGATTTAGTGTACAGTCATTTAAACTCCAACTGTGTTACATTTTTAATTATGGTAGTTTTACATAAATTAAACTACGATGTTTTATACAAGTGACCTACTTTTGATCCTCTATACCCTTATTTTCCCCTCTTTAAAACTATAGTTTTCTTTTTAATTACCCATTACTGGGCATCTTACATTTTAAAAAAATTTAATACTTATCTTGCCATACCTCTAATGGCAAAATTATGAAATCTTACTATAGAAAAGTATGACTTTTTTAAAAGCTGTGATACCGGCTAATTATGTGCATTCATTACTAAATATAATACTCTAGCATGTATTAAAGCATTCTACCATTAGTAGTGCCTTAAAGCTAAACTTTGTAAAGCTGTGTGTATATATTGCAATCCATTACTAATCACTAACAAAAATAGAGCATCAGTACCGCTGTCAGCTAACAATCATCCAAATTTAGATATTAACTTAAACTAGAATGAAAAAATGGATACTTAAAACAAAAATTTAAACAAGTTATTGATGCAGTATTTATGACATGGGCAACTTACAGAAAATATTACATTGTCAACTAAAGATTTCTTCCATGCCTTAGTCTAAAGTGCAGAAAAAGACTTCTGTATTCCAAAAGTAACCACTGTTTTTATGGGTTTACTGCACACTTTTCTTAAGTAATTCAACTTTGCATGCATTCGGGGGTTGACCTCTTACGCCAGTTGAAATCACTGTTCAGACACATAGTCGTGACTATCAGTAGGAGAGTATTTCACAGCATGGGTTTCTTTAGGAATAAAGGCTCTTGTGCAAAGGCAGTACTATTATGATGAATGTCTAGACTGATTATTAAATACAGTGCTAATATACATGGTTTTAACTGGGATAATGCAAAAAAAGACATTTTGGTAAATAAACATAAATATAAAAAGGACAATTTAGCACTTCCAAAATGAGTTGGTTCAGCATCTTTAGTAGCCTCCTATGGTTCTTTCTCAAATTGTCTCAAACCTGCTGAAAGAGAGAATGATTAAAGATTGCTTGAAATCAGATGTTTCTCTAGCAATATAGGAGGTGGCTGTTCTGAATTAACTTGCCTCAAACCCCTTCACCTCAGAGCACCTGCTAAGGGGCAAGACAACAACACACACCTACTACTAGGCTGTGTGGCCAGCTAGCCCACAGGTGCTCCGTGGCTCCAAGGGTGGATGGGTAGGATCTCACACAGATACTTGCTCACATCTGGTGGGGGGCAGCAGCAGCCGCCGCGGCCTCTGGAGCAGGTACAGGAGCATAGTGACCCTTTCAAGGAGTATTACACAGCACGTTCCCCACGCATCGTTTGTCTGCGGCTCCTGTTCCTAGACAGATTGCCTCAGCACTTCTGCTCAACCACTGTATTCCAATCCCCGGGAACAAGGAAATAATTCTACGAGTGATGAAAGCATGGTCTACTAAATCAAAGAACAGGGAGACTGGCACTCAGGAGTTCCAATCCCTGTTCTTGATATTGACCTTCTCTCCACACATGGCTTTGGGTAAGCCATTTAGGTTGGTATTGCCCAAACTGCTCAGTGCTGGCCTAGCTCTGCTACTTGGGAAGTCAGTGATAAAATTGCCATTGATTTCCCGTGGGAGTAGAGAGAGAGGCCAGCACTAAGTAATTGTGAAAAGCCGTCTTAATTTCACTGTAAAATAATAAGGCCCACTTAATAGGAGTGATATCAGGGTTAGTTTGTATATACTGCATTTCATCTTCCAGAGCTTTGTAAACATTGCAAGTGTTATTCTAAAACAGACTTCTAATACTGAAATGATGAAAAAAGTATACTACTTCCCTCCATTTAAGTCAGCGTTCTCACAGATGGATTGTTTTGTTCCAAATATGGGTCACAGATTTAAGGGACTCCTATTGAATGGGCTTCTGATCAATTTTAATTATTTAATAGAGCACTTCTTCCCCCACTCCTCTTCCACAGTGCCTCATTTCTTCCACCTGGTTTTCCTTGGAGAACTTTGGAATACAAGTATCACCTGTACAGAAGAGCTAGCAGAGGTTTTACTAGTTCCCTTCAGCACAGCCACGACATAGCTCTCAGACAATTTATTTCAAACTTGTGACTCAAATAGGGCCAAAATAGAAACACCAAACATAGTTTATGCTGTGAAAAAGTATCCAGGCACTGCTGCAACAAGAGATGGCCTGAAGCTGACAGCAT
Organism: Caretta caretta; assembly: GCF_965140235.1. Taxonomy (NCBI): domain Eukaryota; kingdom Metazoa; phylum Chordata; order Testudines; family Cheloniidae; genus Caretta; species Caretta caretta. The sequence continues at coordinate 240,682,244 of NC_134206.1, forward strand.
TTGAACTTCACTCCAATTCAAGTCTGGGGCATGGAGGGCACTCAGCAACTCATGAGATCAAGATTTAATTCATCTGTTATGAGACTTTATGCTTGGCTGATGGTACCGTTCAGAGTCATCCTATGGATTTGTTTTCATCAGTCCTCAGGGTTTCCATTCCCAGTGGAATAACATTGCAACACTAGCCTCACTCAGCATTTAGGATTTTTTAACTAGTTTTGATGAAAACCATTCATAGACCTTGAAAGGACTATTCCCAGATGCTTGACACCTGGGAGTGTTTGACGGTCTTATTCTTTGGGCCTCAAACAGTTCAAATGGATCTCTGCAGCTACAGCAAACTCACTAGATGTGTTATGCACACAATGCTTTGCAAATATGGCTAGAGAACGGTCATCCCAAAAGGAAGATTTGTGCTCATTACCCAAAAATATTTGTCAAATTATGATCTGGGGCAATTAATTCTTCCTTTCCGTTTCAGAAATTATTTCTTGTGTGCCACCACTAATGGCATACTTTTAAAAGCTGGGTGTATCTGTATGAAATGTGCAAAAGCTTCCATTTAATAACGTACAGTACAAATTATTCACAACACTTACCATTAGTCTCTGACTTTTTCCCCATAGCTGTTACCTGCAGTGCAAAAAAAATTCCATAATACATTTATCATTAAAGAAAGGCGTATGTAGGAAAACCATGTTCGGCAGAGTGGAAAGAAAGTCATATCTGTGGAAAGGGCCAACACAAGGTCTATGCACCACTTAGTTCTTCAAAATAGGAATGGTACATAGGCCTTTTTCTGGCCTACTGAACATTAATGGATGAATTTTCTCTAATACTATAGACAGAAGGGGGAGATTTTCAAAAAGGCACAAAGGGCAATTAGATCCCCAGCTCCTACTGAATGCTAGTCAGAGTTAGACACTTTGCCTTCTGAAAGTATCACGCAGGGTCTTTGTTCTCTCTACAATGGATAGAGAAGTATTACCTTAGAAGGAGAGGTTGCCTTTTCATTTGACTGCTTCTCCCAGAGATTACGTTTGTTGGATACATCTCCTGGTCTTAAATCCTATATTTTGCGGAGTCAAAGAATAGAAAAAAAAAAAAAACTAGTTCAGATTTGTTTTATTTAAGTGGAGTAAAGGCTGTATTGTAACTTTCCACAGAAATACCAACACATTATGCCTGTGTAAGCCCCATTCGGAATGTGTTTTCACAGATGTACACTAACCAAAAGCAGAACTTGGCCTGCAGTACCTTTACACATAAGTTATTTATATGCTTTTTACTTTTATTTTAAATACTATGCGAGGTAGAAGAAGAGAATGGAAAGTGGTAAAAAGCAAATACATATTTTTCACTTCCAAACCAGAGGATGGGTTATACAGCAGTTATAAGCTAGTCGTTGATCTCCTATGACACCTTAAAAACGGAGGTCACTGTCCAACCCCAAGAGGTTTAATTTTTTCTTTTTACACAGTAAGTACAGGGGAAATAACTTGAGCATACGGAATTTTTCATCAAGTAACAAGATGACACTTTACGTGATCATCCAATATACATATCCCTGTAATACAAAATCCTACCTAAGTCAATCTACAGTTCTGCTAAGATGGATCTTCTTGTAATATATTCACACAAAGGGACAGAGTAAAGGTTGGTATGGGAAATTGTTTCCCTTGGGAAACTTCAATTTTGGTGAAAAGGTTTAATTTTCTGTTGGGAGGAAATATTAAGTCTCAGGTAGGTTTGAGCTGAATTGAAATATTGCAGTTGATTGAATAGAACCAAAATATTTTACCATTTAGAAGAAGCTCAACATTACAATAAATCTGCCCAAGATGCCTCAATACTTCATGGGAGTAGTAATTTGGATGTTTCATGCCCCCCCATTTTCTCCCATGGTATAGGCTCCTTGGCTGGCCCATATCTCCCAAGACGCACTAGGCTCAAAGAATGCAGTGTCTTATGCGGGGGTGTCACATATAGCAGTGCATCATGGGACATGTAGTCTAGCCAGACTATATATCATTCTGTATAGACAAAGGAAGTGTTTTTTTTAAAATGTAAACAAACTATGTAGTATCACCCAGAGATGGATTAGAAATGCTGTAATGGAAAGGACACTGCACAAACAGAAGAGCAGGTCCTCATGTGCATTCTCAAGTAAAGATTTTGTGATCCAACACTTAGCCATAAACCATTCTTTATGTCCATTTTAATTCTAACTACAACCTTTAAATCCATAGCATGGAGTTGAAGTGCCAGGATAACAGGAAGTGTGAGAGAAACACCCACCAGGGAAAAATAAACCTTCAGCACCTCATGAAAGGTGCAAGTTCTACATTGTTCCCAGCATCCTTCTTGCCATCCCCAATGGAGACATCCTTGCTGTGCGCAAGGATTTCTGCAATAGGAAGGAAGAGCTCCCAGGTACTAAACAGCAGCAAGCAGTTTATAGTCTGACTTCTCTGGGGTGTGCTTTGGCACAAAGGTGATACTCTAGGATGCATTAAAACTTGTGTGCAAGCAAGAAGTACATAGCAAGTGGCTATGATCACAGCTGAGCATATTTCAATCTCCAAAAGGTCAGTGCAAAAACACTGTTGGTACAAGTCTCCAGAGGACTGACCACATGCCTAGTCTTCTCAACTTCATTTTGGATGGATTTAAGGAGGTGAAATAAAGACAGCCAGATCCTGGTGCGCAAGAGGGAGAGAAAAAGATGGTTTGGGAATTGAGACAGACCGTCTTGATTTCCCCTTGGCTTATCCTAATAGCATTAAGAGTCATTTAGGTTTACAGTCAGATCATACCTTAGAGTGAATTTTGAAAGGATTTACTTGACCAGTTTAGCAAAGAGACCCCCAATCCAAAAAGGACAGAAGGAAGGAAGGCAGGCATCTAGAGAAGTCCACGCAAACAGAGATATTGAAAGGAAAGAGCAATCCGCTGAGAGAGAAAGAAAGATGTGGTTGAGGAAAGGAGTGGTTAGTTCTGCATTGTTTATTAATGCCCAGCTTAGAGAAAAAGAAACAAAACCCAAAAAACGAGAACCAGATTCTATGCCAATTTACCATGGTCACTGTTAAATAGCTACCGCCATTATTTTCTATTCAGACACTGCTAAACTCAGTTACCATGTAACCATTAGCAAATACTGATGTTTTAAGGGCAACCACTCAACTCCAAGCAACCCTACTGAAGGCAACAGGAGTGTAAATCAGAAGCACGTGCTATGCTAGCAGTGATGTGGAAAACAATTGGATTGTACTGAACATACTACACAATGTGCATAACAAGACTTTTTATAAAGTACCAAAATAAGATGAATCATTGAATATGATCCAGTGGAGGCCTTAGCCCTACCATACCTTACAATACATATTATTATCTCCCAATGCAGGGAAGGAAAAGGGACTGGAATTGTCTATTTCTGTTCTTTCCTCCCTGAACCGCTCTTGTTTCCCCTGCCCCTCTTGGCAGTGGCTGAACGACTTTTTTCTTCTTCCTTCGTTTGTAGCTTGCTGCCCTTGTTCCCAACTGAGTAGAAAGTTATGTGACGCTTAGAGTGAAGGCAGCCATCAGTGATCTGGACCAGGTGCTTCTTACAGGAGAGGTGAGCAATATAGACATTTGGGACAGTCTCTCTCCTGGAGTTGCTACATTAGGGATTGCTATGGCAACAAGGAGGAGACATTTGCATTCATTTTGGTGGGAAAGGGGCAGATCCAGGGACACAAAAGCTTTACACAGCTCTGCTGCTCCTCTCCTCTAGATTAGCTGAAAGCTATATGGTCTGGCAGCATATAGTCAAATATGGATGCAGGAAGCTTAAACATAACAGCCTGATGTGCTACTTGTATATTTACCATTTTAGGATTGGAGTCTCATTTACACCAAGGCATGTTTAGGACACTAACAGTTTGGGCATTTCAATAGTTTGCCAGTTCCTCTTGGAGGCAAAATATCAAATATTTAATCAACAGGTCATGACTGTTTATTTACAGATTCATGGCAGAATACCTGAGGCTCCAAGTTAACATTCTCCTCTGTAACATGACCCCTCACAATTTTTCTAGAGCATCCATCCATGCAGTTTCCAAGGATGCACCAGCTCGATGGTGAGAGCTGTTCTGATACCATCATCATCCACAAGTTCTCAACTTTAGTGCTTCTATCAGGTCAAGCCTCTGAGGAAAGAGAATGCACCACCATCCCTTCCAAGGAGCCATCTGCTTCCTGACCTACCATATTTACTTTTTATCTCTCCTCTACTGACATAAGTGCAAACTTATCATTCAGAAGCCAGTTACTGCAGTTTTACTTACAGAAGGTTTCGGAGCAGGCGATTTGTTGGTGTCCGGGGTCTTAGTTAACCATTCGTTGATACGACTGGACACACCAACCTTCAGTCCAGCTGTTTCCTGCAAAGCAGTCATTTACAAATCAGCTTTTCTAGAGTACTTGTGCCTACAGGCTCTATGATTTGGGGCCTACAGGCTCTATGATTTGCTTAAAAAAAAGCAAAACCCATGGTTAATAAGAATTTCCCTCAGAGACTATGTCTGGTTGAGACATAGCCTTCAATTTTCAGGGCTAGCTGGTCACACCTGGCAAACAGAATAATCATTGACTAACCCCCTGGATAGTGTTCATAAAGCTTTCATCGATCCCTGAGCATCCAGTGCTGCTTCTGCCTCCACTCCAAATTCTAAAAATAAGATCTTTAGCCTAAACAGAAGAATGACATGGGAATAATTTCATCCAGGTTTTGTTTTTTTTAACTGGAATTTTGAAATACAATACAATAAAACTCATGCCTAGATCACCCAAGGTTAATAGAATTTCTTAAAATATATGGCCAAAGTTTTCAAACTTGGGTGCATACAGTTAAGTGCCTACATTCATATTTAGACACACAGAGTCTGATTTTCAGAAGTGCTTTCAACTCACGTTGACTTGTAAGAAGGAAATGTTGGCCTATGAATTTATAGACAAGATATGAACCTTAAATATTTCAGTGATGCTTTTAAAAAAAAACCAAAAAAACCCCAAAAAACACCTAAGTAACTTTACTAGTAGAATTTGACCTAATAAAAACATCACAACTCCGAACTTTTTTGTACATGGCTTAAGCTCCCCAGTTACAGCTGTGTAAGATGTCAGAAGTGTGAAGTTTCAGTGACTCTCTTAACTAAGCCTATTATTGCAATAAGTTTCCCTCTTAGTGCCTACTGTAATAGTCTTACTGTTATTCTGTAGGCCAGTGGTCTCCAACCTTTTATAAGCACCAGATCACTTTTTGAATTTAAGTGCAACCTAGGAGCTACCTCAAAGAAAATGTAGAAACAACAATAATCACACAAACCCAAACACCCTTGCCCTGCTCCTTCCAAGGCCACACCCCCTTTTCCAAGACCCTGCCCTGCTCACTCCATCTCCCCCCTCCCACCCAATCGCTCACTCTCTCCCATGCTCACTCACTTTCAGTGGGCTGGGATAGGGGGTTGGGGTGCAGGAGGGGGTGCCGGCTCCAGGCTGGGGCTGAGGGGTTTGGAATGTGGGAGGGGCTCTGGGCTGAGCCTGAGACAAGGGGTTGGGGGTGCAAGAGGGGGCTCAGGGAGGCATTTTGGGTGCAAGAGGGGGCTCAGGGCTGGGGCAGACGGTTGGGGTGCAGGAGAAGTGTGGAGTGCTGTCTCCAGGAAGGGGCTCAAGGCTCAGGCAGCAGGTTGAGGTGCAGGGTGTGGACTCTGGGAGAGGGCTGGAGTGCAGGAGGGGGCTCAGGGCTGGGGCCAGGAGTTGGGGTGCAGGAGGGGCTCCGGGGTGTGGATTCTGAGAGGGGGCCAGGGTGTAGGAGGGGTTTGGGCTCCGGACAGATGCTGCTTACCTCAGGTGGCTCCTGGGCGGCAGCACTGTGGGGCTAAGGCAGGCTCCTTGTCTTCTCTGTCCCTGCGCTGCTCCTAGAAGCAGCCGGCATGTCCGGCAGCGACTCCTGGGGGGGGGTGAGGGGGGACAGGGCAGGTGGCTCCGCGTGCTGCCCTTGCCTGCAGGCACCACTCCCGCAGGTCCCATTGGCCATGGTTCCCCATTCCCAGCCAATGGGAGCTGTGAGGATGGTGCCTGCAGGTGAGGGCAGCACGCGGAGACCCACTGCCCTGCCTGGGCATTCCCCCCCCCACACACACCCCAAGCCACTGCCAGACATGCTGGCCACTTCTGGGAGCAGCGCAGGGACAGGACAGAGAGGGAGCCTGCCTTAGCCTTGCTGTGCCAACAGATCGTTAGCAGTTGATCTCCCGGTTTGGCTGCAGGAGGGTTGGCAACCCTATTGTGATCGACTGGTCGATTGTGGAGCCTCTAACAGTGGATCTCAGTCTCAGTGACTGACTGAGATCCATGGTCAGAGGCTCCATGATAGACCAGTTGATGACCACTGCTGTAGGCTACATGGGTAGCTGGGTCTTTGAGAATCCAGTTCTTCAAGATGCTGAGCACCATCTATCTTTGACTTCAGCAAGACTGCTCACAGGAGTAAGGATTACTCATAAATAAGGATTTTAGGAAAGGTCCTTGGTGTAGTTCTATATAAACATGCAAAGTAGGAATATGTACCTTATTTGGTGTCCCTGGTCCAGAGGGTGATGAGAAAACATTCCCTTTCTCCCACATGCTTTTGATATTACGGACACCCTCAGCTGGGACTGGAAGGTCAGAGGGTGCTGGCTTAGCAGGTTTTGCAGTCTTTGTGCCCTGCAATAGACAGACGCTAGTTAGTGCTCAGAACTAAGACCCTGGTGCTGAATGTGTTTTAGAGTTCTGGGGCACCAGTGGAGAATAGTGTATACGTGTATTTTTAAAGCTGAACGAAGTTCCATTGATGACTATGCAAATTATTATGCAGACAAATATAAGACTCTTAGTAAAGAGCCTCACTTGTTGGAAGTACAGTTGTTCAAGTCAGTGCACGCCTCGTGATCTGCCCTATCATTCATGCAGATTTTGCACACATGGATTTACAAGGTTTGTGGTAAACAGTAGCCGATGGTACAGAGGTTTATAAAGTAGTGCTTACAGCTGACCCATAGTTTGATTTAGCTTGTAACTCCTTTAAACAGTTTGCCCCCTTCCTTCCATGGATTTGCCTCTGGCTGCAGCACAAATCAAGGAGGAAGGCAGCTGTAAAGGACTGATACGCTGTCTAGTGTGTCCATCCTGCTCTGTCTGGTACTGGCAGGTAAACCCTACAACTAAGGTTATCACAGAGGCCCAACAGTCGAGCATTTCTGCAAGGTGTAACTTCTGCAGGGTTACCAAAATGGAAGTCCAAATTCCCTCTTTGTTGGCAACATTCACAAATATTGTAGAATCGGTTAGGGATGTGGGGCAGTGGAGGGTCCTAACAGGTAGAGGTTGAAGAAGTTGCCTTGTGTTTCTAAGTGTAAGGGATGTCCAGCACGAGAAATTAAGGGCCAGACTGTGGCAGGAAAGCACAGGTAACATTATTGCACAGCTCTCCACCACTCCCCTTACCTCGTAGAGCAATAGCTTTATGTCCAAGCTAGGCACAAAGGACCAGATCCTCAGATGGTCTAGATCAGCATAGCTCTATTGAAGTCAGTGGAGCAATACCATTTACATTAATTGACAAGCAGGTCCAATGTGTCTGGGATCACAGCTACTTCTGCACCCTTGGAAATGGTACAGCCTGATCTCCCTGCTGCATGGGATCAGCTCCGCTTGCTGCTAGAGATGGATGGGACCACAGCTCCATCCTCACCCATTCACAGTTTGGGGAGTCAAACATCTAGTTCTGGCGCTGAATCAAAATCTGCAGGCTCTGAGCTCAGAGACTGTGTCTTACATGGGGACAAAAGGGTCAGAGTGGAGTTGTAAGACACAGATATGTACTGATTCTTTAAAACTAACAGCAGCCAAGTGGACAAGGGAAATAGGGACTGGGTAGATCGTTCTAGGTGGAACCTCAGAAGGGAGAGTAAGTTAGGAACTACCATTTTGTTTATCCTCATTAAGGTCAGCGCTAGAAGATAGTCTGATTTAACATTATCACATGACAAGGCTCACTACATCCTATGTAGTGCTGCCCACAATCTGGCCTAATGAATAGGATGTGCGACAAGTGATGAAGAGGAAAGCACAGTCTTATGGTTAGACTACACAGCTGGGAGTTCAGAGATGTGGGTTCTGTTCCCGATTCTTCCAGAGAGCTACTGTGACACTTTGGACAAGTCATTCCTCTCTGCCTCAACAACCTGTTAGATGAGGAAAACAGGTAGGCACCAAACACAGAGGGGTGCTGGGGCTCAATTCATTAAAGGTTAGTAGCACTGTTTGAGACTCATCTGGAAAGTACTACAAGTTAACAGCCACTAAGGTTAGAGAGAGAAGATGGAATATTTAGTAGCAACAGGGGGTCACAATTCTGACATTTGAGTCAGATAAGCCTCTGAACGTTTGTTCAAACCTTGTATGAACCACTTTGTTCTGAAGCATCATCAGAAGCAGCTTTGTGATGAAGCTCCCCACATTTCTTGGATACTAAAACCTGGACTGATTAAGGCCCCCCACCCCAACCACCATCACCAATTGGGTTAATATAATTTAGTTATAACTTACCTCAATTGCACTAGTGTATTGCTCAAGTCTGCTGTCAATCTTGGAGACAATTGCTGCAGAGTGAGTGGGTTTAGCACCACTGTTTGGAGGGGAGAAAACAGAAGTGATTACTACAATCCACACACTTTGCTGCTTTGATTTAGTGAATTACGCAGTTTATTGCTTTACCTCTTCTGAGCGGATTTGTTCAAAAACTCTGCTCGTTCTTCTATCTAGAAATAGAAAGATAGAAGTGGTGTAACTATTTATCTGCAATGCCTGCAGCCCAATACAAGTTCAAAGGCCTGTAGTGACACGCAGCTCCAAACAGAAAACCATCAGCTTCAAATTCAAATCACTGCAGCAACATACAGAGAAGTTTGCCATTTAGGACCCTATTCTGAAACAGACATGCAGGTGTGGGGGAATTATGCAGGGAATTATTATTTACCTCCTTCATGTTCTTCAGTGCTTCTCAAGATGATATATTTACAAGAGTAAGTCTCCAATGCACCAGGGGTGAAGGAAAGGGAGGATGTACAGGTCACTAAGGGGGTTGGGAGATTAGAGTCACATTATATGCCAAATTCACCCACCCCGCAAAAAGCATCAGGGAAAGAGGCAAATTAAATAAGTTTTCAAGAGTAGACACATCAAAGTAGGCCAGATCTGGAGCTGAGCCATGTAACTCCATCCCATACATTTTAAAGAGGACACGTACACTGATTTTTTGGACTCAAATTATAGATCAAAGCATATTTTCCTTCTATACAGCATGGTCACCACAAAAAGTTTAATGAAGTCACATGAGACAAGGTCTGCTCTGCAGTCTGGGCTGGAGGAGGTCTGGCAAAGATGATGTCGTTAATGGAGTCAGCTCCAACAATTTCACCTCCTTTTACTTCTCCTTGTCAGTACTCAGCTGGACCCCACCCTACCCTGCAGTCAGCTCTGCAGCTCCATACAGGAGCAACTGCATAAACAGAAGATCTACCTGACCGTCAGTTATCCCGGAATTTGGATTACTGCGGATTTACCAGTATCTCTATGTACTGTTTCCAAGTCATTACTGGTGACTACTGCAGCACTTGCATCTTCAAAGTAGAAGTAATGACAACTAACTTTAGACCGCTCACTTAAATGGTTCTAGGTTCTCCCCTGCATCCTCCCTCCCTCATAGCAGTGTAAAAATATCTAACCCCATAGCATGCCTTAAGTTCAAACGGTTGGAAATTCCACAACTCAGGGCCGAAGCAGCAGAGATTCAGGCAGTTCCCTTCATTGCTGAATGAGAAACTAACTGGACCAATTCCAGTTAATTTCATATATATATTTCCAGGGAACCTCAAATGCGCAGCTCTGATTTAAGACACACACTATTCCCAGTAATTGGTCTTAAAAGATGGACAAGTATTGCTTGCTCATGTCTCAGATCCAAATAAATTCCTGAAGAGAGAGATCTGCTTTATTCTGCCACTAGACATACTGTATGGCTGATTCTTTATCCAGCCACACAGTGGCAGCAACACACCAGCCAGGAGAAGGCTGTCCAAGTTCCTCAGATTTTTCCTCTGCTGTCTTTGGAAAGGAGTCTTGACCCAAAAGTAATACAATTGACATGGCCACGGAATGAATGTGGTTAAAATGGAATAGATAGATCTGTGATATTAACCATTACACAACGCAAAAAGAAAACGATTAAAGTGTTGCCCATCAGCAATGAATCCCATTTTGGGGTCATATTTTTGGTTATGGGAAACTGCTGAAAGGATAAAAGTTTATAAGTACTAACATCATGTGGGCTTAGTTTTTAGTTCCTATAAAGGAAATATGGTCTGAACAGATCTTGACCATGGTTCTAATCTTGTATTGGAAGAGGCCTTTATTTTCTCATTGCATTCAGCTCTAGAAAAGTGTGCTCTGAATAGCAGTCCTAAAGGACAGAGTGTGTGTACACACACACTGCAGACTGAGGCCTCTATTTTCTCATAAGCTCTACACAGCAGACCCCTCCCTCAGCAACATCAGTGGGTCCCCTGCATGCAGGCAAGGGGATGGTCCCTGCAGAACAGCTTGCAGGAGCAGGGCCCAAAGTAGCTAGCTAATGTGTGGTTTAGAGACTCTTCTAGCTTAGAAACTTGATGACATTGGATCCCTAGCTGAGATACCCCTCAGGAAAGGGACCAATTTTAATGGTGTTTTCCCAGCTAGACTGGCTGTTTTCTAGAGCTTCCCTGTGTTCACTAAGGAGAAAAGGTGGATTCTATTAATCGCAGCCCTGAATACCTCTGCAAGCAATTACTAATTCTCCAATCTTGGTGTATCCTGTTTCCCAGCTGCAACTGCCCCATCTTGACCAGCCTGAGTGAACGATTTGGCAAAGAGGGGAGAGGAGTGGAACAATCATTGAGTGGGGGAGTAGCAAAGAGGTGGGCAGTGAATGTACACTCCGTACACATGGGGGCTCTGTCTGCACTTGATAGGATACCGGGGAGTGTAGCTCAAGAGAGGGAGGCAAGACTCCAGCAGAGGGCAAGGGGGAAAGGAGACAGGAGCAGAGTTAGCAGGGATCCCTCAGGACAGACTAGGCCTTTCCAGCCTGAAGAATAAAATGGTTGTTAATGAGGTTTCTTTACTCCTGCATGAGGATCTGTCTTGGCGCACTGCTTAGGAAGAGCCCAGTTTTTATTACTGTTGCATGCAGGGAAAAACCCATCTTTCAATGTACTTCAACCAAACTCAACATGCAGAGGACTATGCCACTCAACCCACTGTACTCTAAGCAAGCTGCATGCATAGGAGGAGGAATATTAGCCACGTACACTAAATAAAATTACAAAATAGATCTGTAAAATAAATAGGAAAAAGCAAGGTTGTTAACTGAATAGTAGAAACTCTGTTTCCTGTATCTGAGACCAAACACTAAACAAAGCCTGTATGGGATTTTTAAATGCCTTGGACCCTGGTTTTGTTAAGAGGAACACCATGCAGAACATATCACAAAAGCAAGCAAGGGCTTCAAGAAATCAAAGACACCAATCTCCAGCTAAACTACCAGATGGGGAAGAACCCAGCCTGGTGTCTCAAATAAGCCAGCCTCTGCAAATCAAATATAAGAATAATCTCCATATGTCAGCATTAGAAGCCTACAGCCTTAGTAAAGGACCAACAATATAGCAACCGTCACAAACACCAGGGACCCAATCTGATAACACTTCTGCACTCACTTAACTTGACTGATGTGAGTCATCAGGGGACTCCTCACATAAGTAAAACAGCAGTTTGCAGGACCAGGACCTTAGTTAATGGAAGCTGTGCAGGCAGATGAAGGGCAATACATGATTCAACTGAGTTGGAAGGATTTTTCTAGGGTGTAACCATGCTTATACATTTCCTCTCCTTGAAGCTGTCCTTTACGAGCAGGCTTGGAGGCTATGGGGTTTTTCTACCATATAGTTGTGCAAAGAAGTTGCTGAATGTATTAATGAGGCTAGAGATGCAACCTAAGGCCTATGAAACAAATTCTGCCTTCACTGCCAACCATGATGCCCCAGGATGTGAATAAGATGGTATGAGGAAAAGGTTAATGCTGGATTTGACCCCATGCATTTACATAACATTTAGGAACAGATCACCAACTAACTATTTCTAATAATGAGTTGTCTGTTTTATGTGCATTTAATTATCTTAACCATTTAGTAGACTCTTAAACTGTGTATAATAAAGGTTATCAAACCACTTCAGGTAATATGACAATAGAAATGCTACTTTAAAAAAGTGAAACAGTTTGGGGAGGGGGGGGTGAGTCAGAAAAATAGTGTCCCATATAGCATTAGCTAATGTACAGCACCCAGCTGCAGGAATCTAGCCACTCAGTTCCACTTTTGGTTCTGGCTCCCTAGAGAAAAGAGCCTGCCCTCAGACTCTTTGAGCACTAACATACACCATGGCCCCACTAGGCACCCGTCTTGCTTTCTACTGAAGTCAGTAACATCTGTGCACCCCTGGGGTAACTCAGGTGACTTACTTGAGTGATGAGTTTAAGCCACAGGCTCCCCTTCTCATATTCAAGAGGGAAATAATGGGAGGGGGGAAACTAAACTTAGAGGAGAGGTTCTTTAAAGTCAGGAGCGGCGTGGGATCTAACTCCTCCCAGTCAGTGCTCTGATGCGGAGATATTGCCTAAATAAGCAATAGTGCGCTAGGCAAAGATACGTCTTTAAAAAAAAAGTCTCAGGTCCTGCAAGGTCACACATCCTGGCTCTGCAGTCAGAGTGCCTTTTCAGAGAAAGCTGGCTGCCACACAATCCTCTTATCCCCCACATGAGATCTTCAGCTAGGAGCTGGAGAACTTCCAAGACTCCTCAGTTCTGTCATTGCTCCCACCCACACCCAGGCTGCAAGCTGGAGTTCCTCCCATTTCAGCTCCAAACTGGTTTTGTTTTCCTGCCCAACTGAAGATTCAGACTGCGGGGGTGGGGTTCACTGCCCAGAGGAAACTTTGTTTTCCAAGTCTTCTGGCCTTCTTCATTGCTTTAGGAAGGGACAAGACAGTTCTACGGCTCTTCCTGATACCCCTCAGGAATGGGCTTGAAGGGAAGAATACAACAAAGAAGCGTCATGCAGGACAGTTCACCCCTATGCTACAGCCCATTTGTGCCACCTAAACTGGGAAGGACTCCAGTGCAGGAGGTGCTGTACAGGAGCGGCAGACCTTGTTTTGTGCACCCCTGTGCCCTCACAGGAAGCCCCAAGGGGAAGAGGAAGATGCAGGAGTGACAATCATGCACTGCTGCAATGGCCCACCAGGGCCTGAGGTAGTCACAAAAATCCCTAGCAGAAGGAAGAGCAAGCAGCCTCTCCACTGTCCCTGAGCCCAGGATGAATCTGCCTGCATTCTCCTGGCATTTTTCCTCCTCACTATCACACATAAAAGAACCCAACCCATGTGTTCTCATCTGAGGGACTCCAGTCTACACCTACCTCAGTTTCCCCAGGATCATGGTCATTTTCTTAAAAACATAGCTGCTAAAAAATCCTGAACACACTGCTCTTTAATTCCCTTTCTTGACTCCCCTTGCCCTCCATATTAACTTCAAACTAGGCTTCCTCTGCTCCTACCTACACATCAGGTTCCTGTTCCTTGTATGTCCCCTAGCTCCCTTCATTTGCCAGTGATGGCAACCTTGATGGCCCTGTTGTGTTCTTGAAGCAGGTTTCACTGAAACACTTTTGTTTAACTGTTTTATCATCAACAGGTATTACTGGGTGACGTTCTATGGTCTGTGATATGCTAGGTCAGAGTGGTCTTTATAGATCTGAATCCTCACAAAAAAGTAATGAATGACATTGGACTGCATATCTTACTCAGATTCTCTAAGCTATGTTGGTCTTTATGTCTCTCTAGTCAGCCCTTTGCCTGACAGATAAATGCAGCATCCATAAAATGGCACCATGCCACACCCCTTTCACACCATTTTCCTGCCTCCTTCGCACTTATTGATGTGCACCAGGTCCCAGTTCAACAAGTCTTCTCCCCCTCCTCAATCAAATCACTCCTTTGTGAAAGAAATGAGATTATTTAGCTCAGAATAAAAGCAAGAGCAAGGTGAAAGAGTGAAAGAAAATCCTGGTCAAAGACTGATCTAGTGAACCCTACAGAACATGCACATAAACCTACCCAAACCTCAATTGTGGAGCCTAGGAAACCAATTAGGTGATGTAGGCCAACAGTTTAGGAGGCTAATTTCAGCTGGATTGAGCAGATACACGGCTGCCCATGGAAGCCGGGACCGGCATGTTCAGGAAGTGTCACGGATATACATTTTAAATAAGAACAATTCCTGCAAAGTTAGCACAGTTGCTCTTGTGAGCTTTAACAGTCATCAATTCTCTCCCACCACCGAGACCACAGCTATTATCTCCCCCTAAATATAGTCTTTGAAATTTAACAAAGTTTGGAAAGTTTAAGCTGTCTACCAAAGATTTTTTTTTTAAATGTAGCTTTACCAGAAAAGCTTTGTGAAGACTAAAAGCTGCATCTAACTCTATTAAACATTTCTCCACTATACACTTTCAACTCTCTCTCCAACCGAGAGAAAGAAATCAGTCATGGCATTTGTCAGCTAGAAACCTAAAATGCATTTCATAAAAATCAACCAGACATCTTAACGCGCACAGGAAGAAGAAAAAGTTCAAACAGAAGGAACATGCACAATGGTCTTGATTTCTAGCAGCTGGAGGCTTAGAAAGAAGCTGCTAGTGCCATAACTACTGATAAACTCTTTAGTAACTTATAGTTAAGTTTAAGATTGTGTCACTGTTATTTTTAGTAAAGGTCACTGACAGGTTGCAGGTAATAAACAAAAATTCATGGAAGCCTGTGACCTGTCTGACTTTGGGTGGGAGGGGCTGATGGAAGCCCAAGTTGGGGCATTAGAGCCCAAACCCTGCTGGAGGGGCAGCACCCACCACCCACAGCAGCTGAGAGCTGCAGGGGCCCCGCTGCCACCATTGCTCTCAACGGAAATGCTGCTGAGGATCTGAGGCATATCATAACCCTGTGAGTTTACTCCTTCCTTGTGTAAAGGGCAGTACAAGTTCATAGGATGAATACCTGCCTCCACTGAAGTCAATGGCAACATTCCCATTGATTTCAGTGGGAGGTCAGGATTCACCATATATTTTAAGGCCTGAAGGAACCACTGTGGTCATCTAGTTTGACCTCCCGCATAACACAAGCCACAGAGAGAGCCATCCTGTAATTCCTGCTGCAGAAGAAGTTATTCTTTCCTGCTACAAAAACCTACGTTATTGAGCCCAGCAATTTGTAGTTGGGGCTTATGTGGTGGATTGGATTTATGGTAGCCCTCTGTTCTGGGGAGAGTTTAACCCACTGGTAAATAGATTTAATACACAGTATAAGGATGTAGATGAGATGAGTCCTCTGTGGCCATATGTTCTTCTTAAATGCTAGGGAGAAAGAGAACTGAGGATGTAGAACAGAAGAGTCCATTTCTGATTCCTCTCCAGTTTCTCTAACACACATCATCACTGAAGTGTGAAAATATTAGTTTGACACTGAGAACACTAATGTTTTCCAAAGTGATATCCTCCTGAGGATATCAGAAAGGCCTCTTTTTGGACATCCTGATTATTAAGAACAATGGGTACCCTGCATTCTAGGCAATATACATACAGACTCACTAACTTTCTACAGATGGGCTCATACTGCAAAATCTTTGACCTGGATTTCAAACATTACAAGGTTTGAAGGTCTTTGGATCCACAGTTTTGGCTAAGGTCCATTTGCAAAATTCAGATTGGGATCCTTGTTCAGATTTGAAGTGTTCCCAAAATTTGGGGGTGTTTGTATACGTGATTTTAGCTTGAGTCCCTATTCTATTCTCATTCATAGACTTAGACATAGTGCAGAAGTTACCTTGAGAGATGAACCCTTGGGAGTGAAACACTTAAACGGCTTCTTGTCATCTGACAAACCGTCTTCTGGCATCTTCTGACGTTTTTCAGCAGCTTCAGCCCTTCTCCTCTCGATGTCTTCTTTCAGCCTCCTCTTCTCCTCCTAAGACAGTATGAGCACCTAGCTAGTCATTTGTTTCCTTCATGAGACCACATCAACCTCAGATCCCTTAAACTCCTGGAGAAATATACAGGATTCGTGTAGAACAAAAATCCTTACACCAGCCAGAAATTTCAGTGACCCATTTTAGTTCTAGCTATTTATAATGTATTTGTGGTGCACTAGGCAACCATAGAATCAAGTGGGTGTGTTAATCTATACGATCGTAATTTCCCCCTGCCCCCAAAGACATTTCCTCCTTAACAAAGTGTACTGTCATGGCCCACTGTCTCAAAGTGTAATGAGAGACAATAGTACATTATGAAAAATGCGGTCTTTCATTAAAGGACTGGGACTTAAGAAGTTGAATGTTAACTTTTAAGACTGTTACACTTGATTTTAAAAATGTTATTGAAAGCCACACTTAACATGGCTCTAAGTCAGGATATTGATGGTAGAATGTTTTCAAGGGAATAAATTCCAAAGAGCGGATCTTCCTAGTTGCCTGAGAACAGACCCAAGAACCCGAAGGTCCCATCCCACCTCCAAGACTGAATCCTCCTTTAGCCTCATGCAAGTCACTTCTCCTCCTCTTTATAGATCAGGAACTGTGACACAGATATTAATACTTAGCTACCTCATGTGGGTGGTGGAGGTTAATATATGCCTAATGAGCTGAAGACGAAAAGCACCACATACAGCCTAAGAAGGGCTATTACTCTTGCAGAGGTAGTGTGGGTTTTTATTTTGTAAGACATCAGTTGAACTAAAGGGCAGTCACTCTTAGCCCTATTAAGCAAGGCCTGTTCTGATACTGCAAAATGTTGAGTGACCTTCGCTCCCACAGAGTTCTTTTATGGGAAAGTGGGGAGCTCAGCATGTTCCAGGATTGGGCCCTTTCACTATAAGTGCTAAGTAGTATAATTATTAGTCCCCAATATCCAAGTTTATTTTTTGTGTAATTTAGATCCTTAACTTCTGTGCTAGAGATCTGAACATCCAGTTTAAGGAGATTCACTTGGCAGAAGAAACAGGCAAACAGATGTATTTTTTGGTATTAAATTTTAAATGAGGCAAAGATTTCTAATGAGAGTCAGTCCATCATAACACAGGCATTTAATCCCATTTGCAGCAAACAAACATCTGCGTTAGTAACAAGATTTCTGTAATTTAAGATGTGTGCCAAAAAAAAAAAAAAAAAGACACCCACAACAAACAAAAGCCTATGTTCCTGCAACACTGCACCTGATATTTTGTATGCATGGGAAATAAGAAAATCAGAGTTAAGATTCTCAAGACAACTACAGATGAAATTCTGGTCCCACTTGTGTGATGAGTTTTGCCACTGGCTTGCATGGGACTAGAATGTCACCCGTTGGCGCTATCTCCTTGTGTGTCAGGATTAGATCATGTCACACCAAATACTGTGTACTTCCAGCTGAGATTGAAGGTTTCAGAAACAGTGCAGCTTTTTTGTCCATTAGCATGTGCCACTGCACATCATTGTACAAATGGGTGATGAAAGACCCAGTTTTGTAGCCTCTGTCAACCTTAGTGGGTAGCAGAGAAGAAAAACGTAGTGGAATGGTGGTAGGGCCCCCAAAAGGAGGAATCTGACTGAGAAAATTGAAAGATCTTTATCTGTTAAGTATTTGTATTGTAGCACCTAGAGTTCCCAACTTAAACTGGGGCAACACTGCACTAGGTGCAATCACATAGCAAAAGCCAATCCCTGCCCTGATGAGGTTACAGTCTAAATAGATGAGACAGGAAAAGGGTGGGAGAGGAAGCAAGGGCAAAGAGAAGTAAAGCCACATGCCCAAGGTAACACAGTCTGTTAACAGTAGCAGATCCAGGAATAAAATAGTCTAGTGTTGGCCCTTCCAAGTCGGCTGACATTAGGCTTTGTTTTGGTTTTACTTTTCCTTTCACACAACATTGCCTTAGATATTGAAACCCAGATCCTCAAAGGTATTTTGGCCTTTAATTCCCATTGTTTTCAATGTAAGATAGAAGACTAAATACCTTTGAGGATCTGGGCCCGAGGTACTATCCCAGGGCCTAAAATGCCACCTATACTCAGGTTAAGCAGAGGCTCTCTCTTTGTGCAGTCCCATTGATTATTTGCCCAAGAGTATGCCTCACTGCACAGCATTGTGTGATCATGCAATGAAAGACCAATAGGAGCAAGTGAAGCAGAACAGAGTCTAACTTTGGATCTCACGGTTTTATTACTACACCATTACCTCTTCTCTGGCTTTTCTCTCAGCCTCCTCCTGCTTCCTCCTCTGTTCCTCTTCCTCAAGGATCTTCCGACGCTCCTCACGCTTTTTCTTCAGTTCCTCCAGCTCCACGGCCGCCTCCTGTTGCTTCTCCTTCAACTTCTCAAACTCCTCGCTTTCATTTTCACCTCGGCGACGGCGCAGCTCCTCTAGTCGTTTGCCGGCTTCAGCCTGGGACACTGGCTTACCATCCTCAGCATTTGTAGTTGCTTTCATGCCGGAGCGGCTGAGAATGAATTGAGAAGCAGGTTAAGATGCCACAGGTTTTCCTTTGCCACTTTGGATCACCCGTTAGGACTCAACTAGGCAGCAACATAAGAACCTGACACACACAAACACCTCTTGACAAGATCTTTTGTTCCTCACAGAGCGTGTACTACCCTCAGCAGGTTTCATCAGGGGCTGAAGTAGGCTGGGGAGCCCAGAGGCATCTCTCTGCCTTCCCCTGACAGTGGGGGACCAAAGGGTCCCACATGCTTGGAAGCATAGTTTTTGTATCATATTGCCTCAGAACCTAAGACAAATGTGTCTCACCGCCTTTCTAGAGATATCTGAACTCATGAACTTGAAATTTTCATGTCTTTTTTTTTTTAATTCAAGATCCATTTTATTTTAGTCCCAACTCCATAGTATATACACACTTATCCTTACATATTTGTACCATGTAACTGAGAATATTACCTACAGAGATATGTTCCAGCTTCTAAAAGCATACTACTTGATTAATTTATGCATAAAACAATTCAGGGATCCAATGAAAAGCAATAAATAAATATTTAAGGCGGAGAGAAATGAAACACACTATATTCTTTGTAATAAAAGACAAATGATCCTCTGGATTTCTCAGACAAATGTCTTCCCTAAGGGATTATATAAAGTGTTTGACAAATCTCTTTAAAGAGAGCTAAAGCCCGTTGCTAGGGCATTAGTCTTCAGTTTACCAGGGGTAGGAAGGAATATTTTTATTATTCCATCAATATTTGCAACACAAGATGCTTCAATAATGTAATACCACTTGTTATCTTGCACTCTTGCTAACTTGCATATATATATATCAGGTCTGATCAAAAACTTGGTTAAAGTTTTCTGTGAGAGTTTTTGATTTTTCATAAACCCAAAACTAGATTTTTCATTGAATTTTTCCAACCGGGGGGGAAAAACCCCAAAACAAATCAAAACCAGATATTTTCCAACCAGGTCTTATAATCAAAGACATTTTAAAAAACAGTACATTCATACTGCCCACAAGAGGTACATATTTTTGTGGGAGTGTCAAGTAGCACAACCTATATATGTAATTACCACATCAGTGTTTAAGTGATTGCTCCTTGAAGTGTATTTATTAATACACCAGAAAAAGGGGTCAACACTTGAGGTATCAGCATGACACTTACATGAAAAATGGCAAGTTGGCATTTATATTGTTTTTATTTTCTTCCTTGTTCTACACCCAAGAAAAAGGAGATCCTAAACACTATAGCAATGAAACCACAGTGTTGCACAATTAAATGCCAGAAGAGCCAACAGTACAACAGTTAAGGTTTCCTTCAGCAATATGGATCAGTTTCTGTCTTCAGTTACTTCAGGGAAAATACAGAATAACTTCACTGAAGTCAGTAGACTTATTCCAGGTTTGTAGTGGTATAGTTCAGAGTAGAATTTAGCCTTAAGCAATTTTTTCTTCACTGTTTGGAAGGTGTGGGTGAATATTTTGTCCAAACAATGACATTTGTCTTTCTTACTGAAAAGAACTGTTTATCTCCTAATCATGTACATCCACAAGCTATTTCTATCTTCTTTTATTAATATACACTATGGAGGTCTTCCTCTGCTGTTTCTGCATATTCTCTAGTAGGGAACAATAATTGGCAGTTATCCGCTTCATATTTTTTTCTTGAGCCTCTTTGCTTTCAGTACATTCTGGGAATCTCAGCCCCTTGCTGCCAAAATCAAGAAATCAGAATTGAGAATCTAGACTGAAGAAGAGCTTTCAGAAGTGCATATTTGGTGCTAAGAAAAAGAAGCCAACTGCCAGCCTTCACACAGAAGGAGAAATAAGATGGTTTGTGAGAGACAAAAATGACAGAACAATGTGAAAAATGCATTACATCATGCTTAGGATTTTTGCACTCCCATATGAGAGTGGGGAGGTGGGAAAGGGAAACCACAAAGATAAAGCTTTCTAAATATTCTGTCAGTGACAGAGACAAAGGTGGGACAGACAATATTTCTCTTTAGCCTCAGATTTCTCAGTTGGTCTTAAGAAGTTTTATTTCTCATCATTGCCATTTAGACTTATCTTATGAGTCTCTTAATCTCTTGCTACTATTTTGTTTATGGACAATGAGACTACAGGTAGTCCCAAACTAAAGCCCTACTAGACACCAAACTTTTTTTCCTCCTAAGGTGGGGTGGGGAAAGAGTGTAGAAACCCCATTTGAAGTTTTTCAAATAAGTCCTTAGCTCTAACAAGAAATAAAGCAAGTGAAAAAAGTTATATACATATTTTAGAAACAGAACTCATGTTAGTGGTGATTTGACTTAAGTATACAGAACAATTACTAACAGGACTCATGTCCTGCTATTCCATCCCGATGTTATACGACAACCTAGCTATACGGGATTTTGAATTATTTTACTTTTGAAAAGTTTGTTTCCCCATAGGAACCATTAGGGGAATGGTAGGATGCACAAAAATTCCATCTGCCACTGTTTAGAAAATTGACTAGGGAGCTTAAAGTCTTTACCTACTTCAGTAGCAACAGGAAGGAGAGATTTAGAAGAAATAAATGAAGACTACTAACTTATTTGTCTATTCCACTTCTTTGCTTTTATTCCCCCTTGCTTCCCCACTTTGTAGCAGAGATGAGCCTTTCCAAATCTCTCCCCATAAACCAGTTACCTTTAGATTTCCAACTGTAGCAGAAGTCTCAGAGACAGTTTTATTTTCTTATCTCGCTAAACCACATTAAGATCTTTCTTAAAAAGGCAGAACAGTGTGGCTGGATGTAGTTTTCACTCCACCAAATAATCACTCTTTTGTGCAGAAATCATTAGCTTCAAGGCTTGCTAGAGCAAACAACCAAAAGATCAACTCTTAAAAGAGTTATCCTAGGAGGCAAGGCTGCTCCTAGCTGGTTATATAGGGTGTAATTAAAAGCAGGTGTGTAATTGGCAATGGGTTATCTCACTCAGAGTCAGGCACCTGTGCCACTAGGGTATAAAATCACAACTCTTGACTCTTAATGTAGACTATGAAAAGATGAAGTTCATTAAGAAATGTCTAGTAGATGACAGGAGTATGGTAAAAGCAAATGACTGATCCCCACAGACGGGGTGAGTTGTTTGCTTATTGTTTACTACTCTGCTATGAGTCTCTCATTTCCCCACTACAGTGAGGTGGGCAGCAGTCCACTATAAAATAGCTTGAGATCCTGAATTTATTTCTAAGGAGCCACTGAATATTACAACCTTCAATGATGCTGGAAATCTAAGTCTTGTACTACACAGCTAAAAGTATGGTAACAGAGACCCATAAAAGGCAACAAGTCCCACAGCTCTACTCTGATATAAACAAATCTAGTGTTAATGTGTATCTTACCTAAAAATATTCTCGGTATGTTTAAGTTTATGAGTAGTAGGTTCCTGGAAACGCTCTCCATTCTGTGGCTTTGGTTCAGGAAATCCCTTCTTACGATCCCAGATAGGCTTCACCTCCTCCTTAGGTGCTTTGTCCTTATTAGCCTTGTCGTCTTTGATCTGCTTGGGAGATATTAGAAAGCGTACAACCAAAAACAAAACAAAAAGTCATAATTAGACATTGTGGATGACTGAAAAGGAAAACAAGTTTCCCACCATCAATGGGCAACTGAGCAACTGTCTTCAAATGTTGTATGGCAGGAATAGGTTGTCAAGTTCTAAAATGTGGCCTGCAACCACCCTCGCCTTCTGATCTATGTTAAATATGCAGGCAGCTGAATTCATCTACACTGTGTGCAAATCTGCTGTGGCCTTGGAAATCTCAAGCATCCTTACTTCTCACGCAATCAAGTCAGTCTCTACCACTACCTTGCCCACCATCCCCTTCCTGCTCATGTGTCTGTTTATTCACCTGTTGTGTATTGTCTAAATCATAGACTGAGCTCTCTGTGGCAGGGATTGTCTGGTTGGGGCCCTAGGCGCTACTGCAATAGAAATAATATAATCTTAAATTGATTTGCACAAAGCAAGTGCATGCTATGAGGATGTAGCCAATACAGTCAACGGCACAGGAGGTATGTGCTATACGGATGTACCTAGGACTTTCTGTGTCATAGCAGGTGCATACTACCTAGCTATTACAAGTAAAGTTTGCAATAGTCAAGTAGTTAAAAATTATGTTTCATAGCAATATTTGCTTTGATAAATGTGTAACTGGGGTTATCATCACCTGTACCCCAGTCTAAACAGTGACTAGTGGAGGAGGATACTGTTGGATGTGAAGCTCTTACGCCTATGAAGAAGCAGATGTTTTCTCTGAAAACATTAAGGCAAGATTCCCCCCCTTCCCCTACAAGCCTTTGCCCGACATAAGTCTGACTAAGATCCAGAATCATTATGCACTAGTTTCACTCTCTAATCCCCACCCAGAAAATTCTGGACTGAAAATTATTTATTATCGCCACTGATGGCCTGACCCCAGCATGCTGAGTCATGGTTGGATGCTGATGGAAAGTGCAGGATATGGCAATTGATTTCAGTTCTTCTGTTCTGTGGACAGAATTATTCCCACTAAGTAAATTAGCTAGACCAGCAGCCAAAACAAGCTTTCAATAGCAGTGGAGGAAAATACCAATGTTAACCCAAGGAAGATCTCCTTTTTTGCCTTTAGCTTTGCCATATTTGGGAAATGCTCTGGTGGGCAGCCTGAATATCATTTATTTGGAGAATTGTCTGAAAACCTTTAGCAAGCTGTACCTATATTACTCTGCATCCTATTGCCCTTCCATCTGATCTGAAGAGAAAAATAAATCATCCTATTCTAGGCCAGATTTTTTTTAAAAAAAGTACTCCAAGCTGCGTCTAGTGGAAAAGCCCACTACACTATTTCTATCCTTCCTCCGCTCAATGCACCTTTCAATAGCCAACCTCCAAGGCATCCCCTCCCACTTTTCAAAAGCAGGAGCCTCATGGGGGGAAGGGGAGCGCTTACAAAGCACCTGACATGACTGCGCAGCTTGAACCCCTAAGACCTGTTCTGCCTGGAGCTGGCGTTAAGTGCTGTTCATACAATGCCAGTACCACAAGTGACAGCTATCATGTGGTGTGGACTACAAGTGTGTGTGGGTGGGAGGGGATGAGTTTTCATACATTCTGCGTGAATTTGCTTCTGGTGACAGATGCCGGCTATACAATTCTGAGAGAAAACTGCTCTGTCCTTAGAATAGGCAGCAGCAATGCACGCTTCCCCTATACTGCCCTGCTAATGAGCCTCAAGGTATGTCCACGCTGCAAAAAAATGGTGTATTCTGAATTTGGATTAGCTAACCCCGGTTAAAATAGCAGTGAAGACACAGCAACTCAGCTTTTAACTTGCGATAGCAGCTCAACGTCAACCCCAGGCTCCCCTATAGGTTTTAACTTCAGCTGCTAACCCGAGTTAAAAGTCGAGTTGCAGCATCTTCGCTGTTAACTCAGGTTAGCAGCTCAAGTTCGAGCCTATAGTGGAGACTGGGGTTAAACCTGAGCTGCTAACCTGAGTTAGAAGCTGAGTTGATGGGGTCTTCACTGCTATTGTAACCCCAGTTCGGTAACCCAAGTTAAAAACACACCTTTTTGTGCAGTAGACATACCCTCAGCTACGACCAAGTGGAATCACGTTAATAGGTAAGAGGGGAATTCCCTTTCCATGATCACGGATTCTTTGGCCTTGATGCTGTGACTAGCAGCAGCCAAGCCTATTATTGCTAGGGGCAACAGTAGCGGCTTTGAAGATGTGAACTCCTAACTTCTAGGAACCAGTCAGAGACAATCATTTCTGTTAACTCACTCTAATGAACAGTCATCAGCTTGTAATGTCTTTTGGTCACTCCCAATCTGGGCAAGATTTGAACCAGTGATGTAATAACAGAAAAAAGCTCTGGCTCTCATTAGCAATCCCCTGCACTACTCAATCCCTTTCTGAGTGATTTAGAGACCTGGGGTGTTGATTGTTTCAGGATTTCAAATGCCAGGACTTCTGTGTTGGGATTTTGAAAGGGCAGAATTTCCTTTTATGAGATTTTCATCAAGTCCCTTCTAAGTCTCATTAAAAACCCATTATGTCAGCTGCCTGAGCTGCAGTCCCAGCTGGGGCAGGTAGTGTATCTTACATCTTAACTGAAATTGCTAAGAAAACTAATAGTAAAAAAATACGCTTTTAGAATTAATAGGCTAGGGAATCCCTTTTCATGGGCTAATAGGATTTGATTTAAAAGATTATGGTTTCTTACCAAGTGTGTGAGGGGGTGGGGGAGGGCAGGGACACACACACACAAATAATAAACACAACTGGGCTTTTTGACTAAAAAGAAAAGGAAGATAAAATAGGTTATCAGAGAAACACTTCAAGGGTTTAGGGCCCAATCCTGCTCCTGTTAATTTTAATGGCAGAACAGCCATTGACTTCAACAGAAGCAGGAACAGCCCCTTTCATAGCAGTGCACCCTAAAAGTGACAGAAGTAAACATTTTTGTATGCTTACACATCTCAGTGAATTAGGGATCAATCTATCTCACACTGAAAGGAATGGAAAGGCTCCTACTGATTCCAGTGGAATTAGATCAGACCTGCAGTAGTATCTTCAAAAAACACAGCCCATTTCCTCCCACAGATCCTGACCCTCAAATCAAATTGAACGTGACTGAAATTTTTCTGGAGGTTTGTAAATTGTTCGGCTATTTTTATTTTTGCCCATTTCTCCATCTCCAGGTTCCTGCTAGGAATGTAAATTAGAACTTGAGATGCAACATTTCCACCCAGAGTTTGAACACCTCAAAGTTTTGGTTCTGTCAATTATAGAGATGGCAAACTTTGGTTCCTGATTTGGGTTCAATTTTGGAACGCCCCAAAAAGCTGTGGGCATCTAAAGCTATCTCTAGGTGGCAGCTGGGAGCAGGATTCCCAGCTTGGGCAGACAGAGACCCACTAGCTCTGCTCAGGCTAGTGTGCTAAAAATAGCAGGGTAGCATGGGTGGCAGCTCAGGCTAGCCACCTGAGTAGAAACCCACACATACCCCCTTGGGTATGTGCCCAAGCTGCTGTGCTACCGCTGGCTACGTTGCTATTTTTAGTGTACTAGCTCAAGAAGAGCTACTGTGTCTCTGTCCACCCAAGCTGGAAAGTGCATGCCCAGCTGCAGTGTAGAGGTACCCTAAGGTTTAGGTTTGGGGCCCATCTCTATCAAAGTAGAGATACCTTTATACCATGAGAAAAGGCTGCTTTTGCAGCCTGTCTAGCCAAACCGGAAGCAGGACATACCAGGAGTCTCATGTCATGAGAAAACTTGTTCTGCTGAACTTTCCAGACCAGTTTTGCAGACCCAAATGTTGGGACAGTTCAAAGAAGCAGCCAGACTTTTGGTTGCTAAATTGAGCTTAACCTACACTGTGAGGGCCAGATTCTGATCTCACTTACAGTGGATGTGCACTGGTGTAACACAGGTACACAGGCATAAATCTGAGGTAACAGAGAGAGGAGAAGAACGCCCCCAGATCTAGTCAGGCTTACAGTCTCGCAACTCTATTAATAACTACATAACTTGTCAAAATACAGGCTTTGTTGAATTTTGTGTATCACTGTCATGGCAGGAGTGTACTGAAAGGCTGCTCATCTTGCAGTAGTGAGAATATCATTCTTGTCCTAAGCCAAAAAGCGATGGCCAAGATTTTTCAAAAGGACTAATGATTTTGGGTGTCCAACTTGAGACACCTTTTGGGAGGTGGGTGTTTAGCACTTTCCAAAAATGAAGCCCTTTAAAGGTGTCTTAAATTGAGCATCCAAAAACTGAGGAATGCAAAATCTCTAATCCCTTCTGAGAATATTGGCCATTATCTTTAAGGGTTCGCTCTTGCAGGCTATACTCATGGGGGTCCTGTGAGATGCAGAGCATCCTCAGCTCCGACTAACTTCAACGGGAATTGAGGGCACTCAGCACTGTGCAGGATGAAAATCTAGCGAGGCCAAGTGAAATTGACATTATTGGTCATATATTTATCCAGCCCCTTTTTAAAAGAATCTCCAGTATGATCTGATTTTGTGTGGTGGTAAATTCCACAGGCTGACTCCTTGTTGTGAAGGAATATTTTCCTTGCATTTGCTTTACACGCATTCTTTGACCTTGACGCCGTGACTACCAGCAGCCAAGCCAAGCCAAGCCTACTGTTGCTAGGAGCAACAGTAGTGACATTGAAGATGTGGATTCCTAACTTCTAGGAACTAGTCAGAGAATCATTTCTGTTCACTCACTCTAATGAACCGTCATCAGTTTGTAACATCTTTTGGTCACTCCCAACCTTGCCCTCATTTCATTGAGTAACTCTTTCCTCGGTTTTGTGAGGCAATCAGAGTGACTGTTCAGTTTTTAATTTAACCTTCACTATCGTAAGTATCTCCATGAAGAGTCCTTTAACTATTCTCCTTTGCAGGCTAAATTATCCTAATTTTACCAATCTCTCCTCATATGAATTATAAACATTCTTCTACCTTCTTCATTGCCCTCTTTGATCTTTTCAATCTCACCTCTGTCCATCTTCAATTGAAGTATCCGAAACTGGACACTGCACTCCAGAAAAGTCTGTAGCATCGTTTGCTATCAGGCCTGATCCTCAGGGTGGGAATAATCACCTGTAATATGCTGAGTTCCACTAGCTGCTTTCCTACACCCCAAGATATTGGGTCAAATCCTCAGCAGGTGCAAACCTGCTGCACTGATTTACAGCAGCAGCAGATCTGGCCATCGGGTTCTCCAAGCAGATACATAGGCAGGTCATCCTACCTTTACTAAATATCCATCCAGCAGGGCTATAGCTTACTTTATACCACATGGATGAGCTTGAGCCCAAAGGGGCACAATCCTGCACGGCCCTGAGCACTCTCAACTTTCTATTAAAGTCAATGGAAGTTGAGGCACTCGGCACCTTGCAGGATTGTGCCAAAAGCAGGTCCACTGCACAAATACTAAGCACCTCCCTCTGTTTGCCAATTACAAATCTGAGGAGTAAATGGTTCCCAACCTTATTTACTTACCATACAGTAAAACACCATGGCACCAGCTCCTGTGTTTACAGTAGAAATGCAATGCAGTAAATTTTGTAGAATTTCTCTTTAAAACAAAAAAAGAATCTTGGGTCTGCAAGGTTTATATAATTAGGCACTGGATTATTTGGGGGAAGAAAAATCATTAGTTAGATCAGTTAAGTGGCCAAAGGGACCTGGAAGCATCCATGATTATTATGAAAGTAGGTCTCAGTCACAAGAGTAAAGTTCGTAGTAAAGTGGAGGAAACCAGGGAAAGGTGATTAGTTGGAACAATCCTGAGAAATCAATCTCCAGGGCCCAAATCTTGCTTGCATCACTTACTTGAGTGAGTCCCACTGAAGTCACTGGGATACTCGTGTTACGTAAGGCAAACAAGATTTGGTCCTAAGGCCCCAATTAGAAAAATACTTAACCATATGCTTAACACATGAATAGTCCCATCCCTATTGACGTCAATGAGACTATCCACCTGCTTAACGTGAAGCATGTGCTTAAGCGTTTTGCTGATTCAGGCCTTTACGCTAAGGGCCCATGCTGAATTTGTTTAAATTCCTGAACATTTCCTTATAGCATCAATTTTTGTAGATCATAATTACCTGCTGTTTTTTGAAGGTGGGTTGAAGTTTCTCGTCTGGTAACTTTTCCTTTTTAGCTTCCACTTTAACCTCTTTTTCTTCCCCCTTTTTATTTTTAAGATGAAAATGTCATTCGACAACAAGCCCTGTCCCCTCCCATTTGCCAAAGCTGTGCTCACATACCCGTCTTGTGCTGCCGTGCCCACATCTCCTCCGTGTGCAGCTGTGCTTGCTCTTCCCCTCGCAAGGGACTGTGCTCCCACACCCACTCTGGACTTTTGTGCTTACTTCTCCCTTGCCGTGCCACTGTGTTCACCTATCCCAGCAGAGAGCGCCCCCAGCCGTGCTTGCTTCAAACAACATACATTTACAGTCAGCGCCCTTCACACAGAGTTTCCCAGGTGCCCACATATCTCCTGTGTCGAATTGTGCTTTTCCATCCCTCGGGCGTTATTGCACTAGGCTTAAAGCAACAGGAAAAGGCAGCGTTAAATTGTGCAGAGATCTTGACATGCAAGGTTTTCCTTTGCAGGATCTCAGAGCCAGGGTGGGGAAGCATAAGTGTGACATGCATTGCATTATTGATAAGTGGAAGCAAAAAGCTTTAGTAAAAAGGAAATCAAATATTTATGGAACAGAGAGTTAGTAGTTTAAACACAGGGACAGAATTGTGAGTAAATTCCAGTCCAATTTTTTTTCTTGCATTACATTTCTCACAAATCACAGGCATCATCCGTTTGGTGCAAAATGTTTACTGTACCTGTTTTCTTAGGGAGACTGTTTGAGGTTTTTCCTCTTGCACCTTCTTCCCTTTTACCTGTTTTTCTTCTATTTTCTTCTCTTTTACCTGTTTATCTTCTACTTTTTTGTCTTCAATTTTTTTCTCTTCTACCTTTTGTTTTGCCTTTAATTTCTCCTCTTCTAGCTTAGCCTTTTCTTCAGCTGCTCTCTTCTTCTCCTCTGCCTTAGCCCTCTCCCTCTCTTCTGCTTTCTTCTTCTCCTCTGCCTTAGCCCTCTCCCTCTCTTCTGCTTTCTTCTTCTCCTCTGCCTTAGCCCTCTCCCTCTCTTCTGCTTTCTTCTTCTCCTCTGCCTTAGCCCTCTCCCTCTCTTCAGCTTTCTTCTTCTCCTCTGCCTTAGCCCTCTCCCTCTCTTCTGCTTTCTTCTTCTCCTCTGCCTTAGCCCTCTCCCTTTCTTCAGCTACTCTCTTCTCCTCCTCTGCCTTAGCCCTCTCCCTTTCTTCAGCTGCTCTCTTCTCCTCCTCTGCCTTTGCCCTCTCCCTTTCTTCAGCTGCCCTTTGCTGTTCTGCCTGAATCCTCTCCCTCTCTTCTGCCTCAATCCTTTCTTTTTCCTGGGCTGCTCTTTTCTCTTCTGCTTCAATTCTCGCTCTTTCTTCTTCAACTTTTTTTTGTTCCTCTGCCTTAACCCTCTCCCTCTCTTCTGCCTCAAGCCTTTCCCTTTCCTCTGCTCTCTTCTTTTCTTCCTCAGTCTTTTCCTCTTCTTCATTCCTAAGCTTCTCATGATCTAGAACTAAAGCTAGATTTATGGCCTCCACTCCTGCCCTAGGCTCCCCTACCAGTAGGACACTCATATCATTCTCTGCTTTGTGTTTCTCTGCATTGACATCTAGGGTTTTTACTTCTAATACCACCGGTCCCTCTTCTTTGTCTATTGTTTTCTTTTCTATTGTTACTTCTACCTGATTTTCCTCTATGGTTCTCTGTTCTGGCTTTTCCTCCTGCACCTCCTGCTTATCTTTTTCTTCTTTCTTTTCTTCTTCTTCTTCTTCTTCATCTTGCCTCCAGTTGTTCCTCTGGTACGATGTAGTGACAGTTTCAGCTTCATCAATCTCGTAACGCCCTCTGCGGGTTTCAGTCTTTTCCTCTTTCCCCATGGTCTCATTTTCTTCCACACTGTTTATCTCTCTCCCACTTGGTAGTGACAAGCTCTCATCTGTGACTGTTGGGTCAAACTCCTTTTGACGGTCCAGGGCTTCCTGGAGACGCTTTTGGCGTCTTTCCTCCCTTCTTGCCAGTCTCTCCAAGAATGCAGCATCGTCTTCCCCTTCCCCTTGAGTGTTTGTTAGTGTTGTTGTTGAACGTTTGGTCTCCTCTTCTGCCACACTGTACAGAAGTGACAACTTTGCATTAATCAAGTACCATAACAAAGCATTTGCTTAGTTATTTTCCAGAAATAGAATACATTAAAATTATCACATGGCTCTAGAATGGGATAGGTTAGATACTTTAAAGATTTACCAAAACAATGCTAGGGATAACTATGGCATTTCTGCCTTTTATGAATTTGGTGTTTCATAATAATGATGACTGAGAAAGCTTTTCCTCCATGCTCCTGAGTAGCGACTCTATCCCACACCTATTGAAGTCAATGGGAGACTTTCCATTGACATATGTAGGCATTAGATTGGTCCCTAGAGCCTTGGAACAACTGAATTAGAGACAGCCCTGAGGAATATTTGGAAATGTTTTGTTTGCTCTGTGGAGACCTTCATCTTGGCTTGATGTGTTCAATAAAGCTGCTAGCTCTTTCCCTTAACATGAAGTCTCATTAATTAAAAGCTCTTAATATAGGACCAAAGTCTGAGGTCCTTACTCAAGCAAAACACACAAGTACTTCAATGGGAACATCTCTACTAATGGGAAGGTGGCTGTTTCTTTCCAGTGATGGTATAAGGATTAGAATCCAAGTCCCCAGAGCTTGGGACAGCTGACATTGCCACATTCCCACTGGGAGGCATATAACACCCTATCCAAGGAGCACTATCTAGAGTGACATCACATTGCAGACCTCTGATTGGCAAAGCACACTATTTAACCCTGGAGGGTGGCCCAGGAAATTATCTGGGCAACAACATGGATTTTTGGTCAGCTGTGACTTAGGACAGAACCTTGCTTCCTGATCTCCAGTCTCTGACCCCAGCCTGAGCCTGACCCTAACCCTAACTCTGCCTCCTGATTCCATCCTGCTACTACATCTGGTCTCCGATCCCAGCCTGACTCTGACTCTTGCTTACCAATCCCAGCTCTAGTGATTACTCAGGTCCCTGCTCACCGACTCCGCCTCGTGGCCATCCTTGGCTGGTGGCCACGAGCCCAGCTGTGACAGCTAAACATGCCCACCTATGCCCCAGTTCTGTACAAATGGCCTCTGCTGAGACTGCCTGCAAGTGGGGGAGCAATTAGTGAAAAAAGCAATTGTGATACGGACACTGGTCCACCAGGAAGTGGACTGAGTCTACCAATCTAATTTCATACATGCCATTGACTTGCCATCGGTACCAGTACTGGATTCCATTGCCAGTCCCCCGAGGGATCTAGGCTCCTTCAAACATTTTTTTTTCCACTGAATGCATCCGATGAAGTGAGCTGTAGCTCACAAAAGCTTATGCTCAAATAAACTGGTTAGTCTCTAAGGTGCCACAAGTACTTCTTTTCTTTTTGTGAATACAGACTAACACGGCTGCTACTCTGAAACCGTTCAAACAGCTGTGGTATTGTTCTTCTTCTATATTAATTTTTCCCTTTCCAGATGTTTTTGCTTTGTACAGGAAAACGGTTAGCATCCATGAACAAGAACATAGCTATTTTCCCAACTTTCCCCTGCTCAGTAAGTAGGGTTCTATCTACTAGGCATGGGAGCTAATGGAAGTGAATTTCAGATTGAGGTCTAGATTTGACCTATCTGCTTGATGCCATAATGAATATTAATGATTCCTTAAAAGGTTATGAACAAACGTCTTATTATAATTGTAGGTTTGCTGGAATTTTATTTATTTACAAAGATATTCTTGAATGACAGAAATACTTAGGGCTCAATTCTTCCACCTTTGCTCACAATGAGTAGTACCTTCATCTCCAAGCAGTTCCTTTGACACCAGGGGGACTTCTCACAGGGTAAGGTCTAATTCAGAGTAAGACCGGCAGAATCTGGATCTTAATTTCTAAAACTTGAAGTATATGCTCTAAATATATCGATTACCTGGACTGAAAACTCCACCAATTCATCTATACACAACCAACTGTGTAGAGGCTTACTTGTTCTGGGCATTAACTTCTGGTTTCTCTGTCACTTGTCCTGTTAGATCATCATCTTCCTTTTGCCGCAGCCTCTCCTGTCGAGCCCGTCGACGGCGTTCTCTGGCGGCTTCTTCCTCATCATCATCATTTCTTTGATAGGCTAGTCTGCAATGCATCATTTGAAAGGGGTTAATAAAGATAAGATGATATATATTCATATATTTTATGAATGATTTGTGCAACATTAAAGATACCTTCAGTAGTGCTAAGCATGTGATTTAAAGGGACATTCTCAAATACAGAAGTTTATGCCAAAATTTTACTTCGCTTTTTCAATTATTCCTCTCTTTGACATCACAGCTCCAGATCAGACCACCATAGTGTAGACATAAGGCTGAAAGCCCAGTGTGTTCATCTCCCCTAGAAGATTACTGCAATGGAATTCATCCGGACTGAAAGGGATGCAAAATAAAAGTGAAGTAATTTGACTGCCTGCAAGGATCTGGAAGGATCTTTTCTCCTACGTCCATCACTGCACAACAGGCTGTGAAGAATGAGTGGGTGGAGGAAGGGATGACTTCTTCAGAAACATTATGAATTAGCCACTGCTGGAAGCAGAATATTGTCCCTGATTAAACCAGTGGCCTAATCTGTTTTGGCATATGTTAGCTTCCTCTCAGTCTTACTCTTTGTGAAAGCATAGCAGCAGTGCATGCTTCTCCCCATGTCCCTCTTACCAACACTTTGCCTCAGCAAAGGCTTGTTGTTCTCCTCTGGACTCTCTGTAATTTGTCCACATCCTTCCTAAAGTGTGGCACCCAGAACTGGACCCAATATTGCAGCTGAGGCCTCACGAGTGCCAAGCAGAGTGAGACAGTTATTTTCTGGGTTCCACATATGACACTCCTGTTGTTACACACCAGCATGATATTAGCCTTTTTTGCAACTGCATCACATTGTTGACTCATGTTCAATTTGTCATCTACTATAACCCCAAGATCGTTTTCAGCAGTACAGCCATCCAGCCAGTTATTTCCCATTTTGTAGTTGTGGATTTGATTTTTTTTCCTATGTGAAACACTTTGCTTGTTTAGTCTAGAGAATAGAAGTCTGAGGGGAGTCATGATAAGTCTTCAAATATGTGAAGGGCTCTTATAAAGAGAATGATGATCAATTGTTCTCCATGTCCACTGAGGGTAGGACAAGAAATAAATTGCTAAGTTTACAGCAAGGGAGATTTAAGATAGCTATTAGGAAACTCTTTCTAACTATAAGGGTGGTTAAGCACTGGAACAGGCTCCCAAAGGAGGTTGTGGAATCCCCATCACTGGAGGATTTTAAGAAGAAGTTAGACAAAACACCTGTCAGGGATAGTCTAGGTATATTTGGTCCTACCTCAGCACAGGGACTTGACTAGATGACCTCTTCAGGTCCCTTCCAGCCTTCATTTCTATGATTCTATGATTCATGCCCCCCTCTCCACAAGAGCTTTTAACTTTTCCTTTTAATTGAAAGTCCGTATCACAGAAAATGAAGGGTGTCTGCAGAGTGGCCACAAGTCGTGGCAAGGTTGGAAGGAGAGTTCAAAGCAGAAGAGAAGGGGCAGGGAAGACAGAAAAAAAGCCATTGACATTTGCCATTAATTTTAAGGGGTACCAACTATTCATTTAGTTCTAAAATGGAAAGCAAGTGAAAGCAATAACAAACTAATGGGGTCTTAACTATGTTCCTGGAGGCAGACTCAGGGATCCCTGAGATGCAAATACACTGAATAAACTGATTGCAGAAGGACCACTTAATAATGAAAGACTCTGGCCGCAAGGAGCCTTGTATCTTTTTAGTCCTGTCAGAACTCCAGCTGTGAGAACCATCTCTTATGGCTCTGACAATACTTTGACAAAGGAGTTCTGTGTTTAGCCTCTGGCAGCTGGGTAATGAGCATGGGTGAGTCAATTTCCACCACACCTTGTTAGTGGGATGTCTAAACCATGACCCTAAAAGATGATGAAGTTGTTTACTCTTCCCTCTATACACAAACAGAAGGCTCATACACAGCAAAGTGAAGAAACCCCCGTATGCCCTTTTTGAAAATCACCAATCTGCCCAAAAGTTAAAAAGGAAAACAAAATATCCTTAACCTGCTATATATGTCAGATGAGGGTAAAACTTATGTTTCCTGTTTTTAGGCCCCTATAATACAAATAATGAGTAAACTCCCCCACCCCCCGGTAATATCCCTCAAAGTGGTAGTAACTCTTTTAACTGCACCTAGTGTATATGTTATACCGAATAGCTTGCCTACAGTATATAGGTACATGCATGAAAACAATACAACTATCAGATATCAGACACTACACGTAGAGATTAACTTTTATGTTGGCATGTGTGTGAATTCATTACTTTTCCTCAATATTTGATTAGTAGATGCAATAGCAATAATTACTAATAGTATCTTAGTTTTCTGTAGCGTATTTTACCCAGAAATGTCCCAAATTACTTTCTAGGCTGTTTCTCAATGGACTACTTCACTCATCTCAGAAATGCAACTATTTCTGGAGTAAAACACAGCAGCCTTTACAAACCAGTCACACTGTGCAAAAGTTAAGATAGGAGGAAAAACTCCTCCAGTTGAAAATGCAGGAGGGAATAGGTAGGCACAATATAATTAGCATTGGTAACAATAACCTTGGTATTAAGAAAATTTCTCCAGAATCCTTTACGGGATAGATTTTCAACTTGGATGCTCAACTCCCATTGACCTTCAAAGAGAGTTAGGCAATAGGGAAATCAATGGGAGTAAGGCACCTAAGTGCCATTTGTGTGCTTGACAATCTATTCATCTGACTATAAAGCGCCTTCTACCAATCCTAACTCTTTCATATCTTTTTCCACACTGTTCTGTATTCATGAAATGCCATCCATATTCAGCCATAGGTACTGGAACTAGCGGTGCTGCTGCACCCCCAAGCTTGAAGCATTTCCATCATATACAGGGTTTACAGTTTGGCTCAATGGCTCTCAGCATCCCCCACTATACAAAAGTGTTCCAGAGCCCCTATATTCAGTTCACAAATACTACCAACCTTGCCTCAGTCAAATCCCTCCTAATATCTCTCTTTCTCCCTCATGCCTGAAGAAGCAACTAAGAGTATGTCTATACTACAATGTAAGCCCAGGATTAGTGAGACTTCTGTCAGCTGACTCATGTTAGGGAACCCTGGGCTTGTGTGTCTACATTGTATTTTAACTCTTTGCTAAGACTTTTCTAACCTATGCTTGAACCTAGGGCTCTGGCATCCACACTATAATGCACCGACCTAAGTCAAAGTAACCATATCCCAGAGTCCCAAGTGCCCCCTCCCCGAAATGTGGCCGTTTTAGCCCTAGGATCATGGTGCACTGTGGGAAAACTTTACTGCCCACCTTGCACATTACCAGAAAGCACCTCGCTTTGTAAAAGGTTTGATTGGTTCGTTCTCCATTGCAAACTCAGGACGCTCTCTGAGAGTGTGCTTGCAGATCGGTGATCAGAAGAGAATGGGATAACGCAGACCTGAGCTGCTGCAGTTGGCAAAGGGGTGTGTGTGTGTGGCTTCTGTTTTCAGTAGAGTGGATTGCAGATTGTCGGGATAGAGAGGACTAAAGAAGTCGCCCCATGAAATTGTGGGATACTTCTGGCTGATTCCAAGTCAAGCGAGCCTGCGTCTGGACTGCAAAGCAATAGCTTAACTCGAGCTTGGACCCTCCAGCCCTGCAGAGCTGTGGGACCCTGGGTTAACGCAATTGTAGTGTAGATGCAAGGGAGGTTAGGCTTGAGCCTGGCCTCAAGCCCGGGCTTCCGCTGCAGTTTACCATTAAAAGTACATAAACATCTCCAGTGGAACCACCAATACATGCACCCACTGTATGTGAGTAACTACGTACTCACTGATGTGATGTGACTGCAGCAACCCATGTCCTTCATCACTCTCTCTCCCACACTGTTTGTTCCTCTCACTAGTTGCATCACATCTAAAATTAGACTGGAAGCTCTTTAGGGTGAAAACCCTGTCTTTGCATTTATGCTGTCAATCATCTAGCACACTTTTAATGCAAATAGTAAATAACAAAATAAAGAGGCCCAGACCTCAGTTCTACATATCTGGGAAGAGCTATTTGATAACCATAATAACCTTTGTTACTTCTCTATAATCCACCCTTGGGGAGATGTTTTGATATGCTGAATCCACAAAAACCGCACTTAATCAACCTTGCATCCATTTGTCACGTTCTGCATAAGTGTTTCTTTCCAGGTAAGTCTCTGTATTCCGTTAGCTACTCTGCTATATTAAGGTGAGAAAACAGCTTGCACTCAACAGGTACTCCACACTTTCTGACACCTGATACATCTTATTAAACATTCAGATGAAAGAAAGATGGCTGGAAACTGCCTCCTGCCTCTCTACCAAAGATGACGAGCTCTTTATTCACATGATGATAGGAAAAGAGCAGAAAGTTGGCTGCTTCTTTGATTACATTCTCTATGCTTATGACATGGAAAATAAATTGTAAGCTGTGATCATTCAGCTGTGTCAAAGTCCTGAAGTGTGTTAATGTAGCTCTCTTGTTAATCATTAGTAATAAGACCTTATTACTATCATAATACCTTATTACGGTGTGTGTGGAATACTGGAAACCAAAAATGCCATTTGCCCCACAGGACATTTCCTACTCTACAATGTGGATTCTATTGATTAACACTGAGTTCCTGCAAAAACAGACATTTGTCACTGCAGAACAGGTGGAATAATTTTTAAACCTCCAGGGATGAAATCCTGGCCCCATTGAAGTCAAAGCAAAACTCCCATTGACTTCAATAGAGCCAAGGTGTCATCATAGGACTTTATATAACAGATCTGTAGACTACAGCTGTGTGTGAAACTCATGGTTTTGGTTTATACAGGCTCCCACAAACTTTCTCAGGTTTTGGTTCATAAAGATTTTGTACCCTCTGCATTTTATTTTGAGTTTGGGATTTGAATAAAGCTAAAATACTGAATGGGAATCTCAGCCAAGGTTAGAATGCTTTTGTGCCATAACCATTCAATACAATCAGGCTTCAGTTGGTTTCCACTTGGAACCACAAATCAGCTCAAACCTCAAACTCATCCCAGGCTTTCTGGTTTAGAGTTTCTTTAAAAAATGTTGCCCAGCTCTCGTATGTTATATTACTATTATTACTTGTACTTATCTATATTATGGTAGCACTGAAATGTCCCAATCAAAATGGGAGGCCCACTGTAGCAGGCATTGTACAAACATAGGAAGATGTGGTCACTGCCCTAAAAAGAACTTACGGGCTTATTTAATACAACATGCAATTAAAGAAGAGGAGGGAATGTGGGGAATTCATCAGGGAATGGAAGGGGAGGCAGAAGAAGGTTGCAATGAAAACATGTAGTTCCACTGATTATTTATAAGCTGAACCTGATGGTTCTAAATCCTTACAGGGTTATTATTTAAACTATATTAATAAATATCAGCAATCGCCTAACCCAACTTGTCACGAACCTCATTCAGTGGTTGGCAAAAGCAGGAAAATAGATGTCTTAATTGCAGAGATTGCCAAGGAATCCAGATGTGACAGGGAAGTGACAAACTTAAGCTGGTCTCACCACTCCACTAGAGAGGGGAAACTGAGAATGAAAAAGACACCTGTGGGTCTGAGCAGAGATTCTAGGTGCAGGGAGCCAGAGGGGTGCAAACAATTTCAAAACAAAACTCTCAGCCCCAAGGTTTCTGAATTTTTGTAAATGGTCCAGCTTCCCTCCCTCCAGCATGTCCCCCATATACTAGTAAGCCTTTTTCTCTTCTCCTTGAAAACACTGCCACAGGTGGAAATAGCATGCTCACTCTACCAACCAATGCACACTGAACCAGCTGCACAAACATGCACGACTGTAGGCTTAATAAAATTTTCTATTGCACATGTCCAGTAAGCTATTTTCAAATGGCTATAATTTTGTTATCTTGAACTGTTTTATAGTTTGGGTCCTGCACATCTTGGAGATTGCTTTCTCTCTGTGTGTTCCAGCGGGGGGAATGAGATCAGACGGTGTATACATCCAATTACTGTACTGGTATGTGTGCTATCTGCATAGCTTATTTCTAAGGCACGTAGAACGTTAGTATCTAAACACCAAGAGAGTGGATCACTAGATCTGTACGGCTGGAGGCTGGTGCCAGAGGAGGGACTTCAGTAGAAGACCCTTGACACCAGCCTTAACTCACAAACTGGGTCCATCAGAGTTGAGTTAGTTAGCCTTTAGTGCTCATTGAAAGGCCTGTCTATTTACTCAGGCTCTTCCTGAGGGGATGGGTGGAGTGAGGATGGAACTGTTTTTATACAGGTTGGGGAGTTCCCTTTGTGTTATTGTTACGGTTGCCAACAGTCCCTTACTACAGGAGACACCCCTTATTTTATCATCTCTGTACAACAAGATCAGGAGTTGCTGAATGCTGCAAAAAGTAGCAAGAAATATCCCTGGCAAATGTAGTGGAGTACTGCTTATTAATTATTATTGTAATAATTAATAATATCTCAAGAAGGGGTGGGGAGGAAATGCTGAGAAAAAAGTCCTTTATTTTTACATACAATGTTGGCAACCCTAGTTATTGTTGATATTCTGTCAATTTATAGTTACTACTGCATATGTTTCTAACGTTTTATTGTGCAAATACTTTGTATTGTGACAGAAAAACTTCAAAACTATGAGTATAAACAAATACAATCCATTTTTTCCCAAATCTAGCAAAAGTACAAGCTGCCAGTGAGAGTTACATTTATGTCAAGTTTCATGTTTCAAACTTCAGCTGTTTTGCTCACACCCTACCTAAAAAGTGTGGTAACATTTTTTTTTTTACTAGAAACATTCTATTTTTTCCTCTTACTCCATCATACTCAAAAAGAGTTGCAACGATTCTGCTCAAACTTGTTAAAAAAAAAGATTCACCTTTGTGTATGGACCTAGCATAGAAATGTTAATGTTTCAGAGAGACGTGTAAGTGAAAGCAGGAGGTTATAGTGGAAACTCAGAATCATGACTATAGGGATCCTGGCTTAGCCAGCATAATTATCTGTATGTGCATTAATTTTAGTACTTAATAATAAGATCTTTATGTCTTATGCTTTTGAATTTGACTCACAGGATTTTGTTTCTCACATCGGATTTAGCAGAGAAAATAATAAAAAGAACCATTGGTGGGCCACTAAAGTCAGACAAATTAAAATGAGAAATAAGGCACAAATTTTCAACAGTGAACATGATTAACCATTGGAACAAACTATCAAGGGAAGTGGTGGATGTGACGGGTTGGATCACAGAAACCCCCTTGGGACTGCCAACTGATGTGCTGAGACTACTTCTGAGCCCGTTTTCCCTGTCATCTTGGGACTTCAGAACCCTGCCTTGTTTGAGCCAAACACGCTAGCCTGCTGCAAACACAGACCCAGGTCTGAACTATGTCCCACAAACTGCAGGCTTAACTGAAAACAGCTTAAGAAGTGTTCCTGTCTCCAACACTCAGATGCCCAGCTCCCAATGGTGTCCAAACCCTAAATAAATCTGTTTTACCCTGTAAAAAGCGTATACAGGGTAAACTCATAAATTGCTCACCCTCTATAACACAGATATAGAGAGATATGCACAGCTGTTTCCCCGCCCCTCCTCCCCCGTCCAGGTATTAATACCTACTCTGGGTTAATTAATAAGTAAAAAGTGATTTTATTAAATACAAAAAGTAGGATTTAAGTGGTTCCAAGTAGTAGCAGACAGAACAAAGTGAATTACCAAGCAAAATAAAATAAAACACACAAGTTTAAACCTAATACAGTAAGAAAACTGAATACAGATAAAATCTTCCCTCAGAGATGTTTCAATAAGCTTCTATCACAGACTGGATGCTGTCCTAGTCTGGGCACAATTCTTTCCTCTGGTACAGTCCTTGTTCCAGCTCAGGTGGTAGCTAAGGGATTTCTTATGATTGCAGCCCCCTTTGTTCTGTTTCACCCCCTTATAAATCTTTTGCACAAGGTGGGAATCTTTTGTCTCTCTGGGTCCCCACCCCTCCTTCTAAATGGAAAAGCACCAGGTTTAAGATGGATTTCAGTACCAGGTGACATGGTCACATGTCCTGTGAGACCCCAAGCCTTCATTCCTCCCAGCCTGACTCACAGGAAGGCCTGCAAGCAAACAGAGCCATCCACAGTCAATTGTCCTGGTTGATGGGAGCCATCAAGATTCCAAAACACCACTTTGTATAACTACACTTTGCATGTGCAATGGCCCACACTTTGCATAACTACAATAGGACCGTAGAGTTATAGTTCATATTTCTAGTTTCAGATACAAGAGTGATACATTTATACAAATAGGATGACCACACTCAGTAGATTATAAGCTTTGCAATGATACCTTACAAGAGACCTTTTGCATGAAGCATATTCTAGTTACGTTATATTCACACTCATTAGCATATTTTCCTAAAATCATATAGAGTGCAACATCACAGTGGATTCTCCATCCCTTGCTGTCTTCATATCAAGACTGGATGCCTTTCCTGAATTTTTGGGCTCCTATTATGCCCTGTAATATACAGGAGGTCAAAGTGAATGAACACACTTCTGGCCTTTAAAACTATGAATTTTCCTGCCATTGACAAGACTTTGCCTTTTTCTTTCTCCAATACCCCTGCTGTTTCTCATGTATTTTTGGTCTTTTTGTCAACAGTTTCTTAGCTATTTCAAAGATCTTCCTTGAGGACATATTCTGGGTGGGCTAACTACATACGCATTCCATCAGTGCAGCTCTCCAGGGGCAATGAAAAGCATGGCAGACCTTTACATACAGTGGTCTCACCTGTGTCTTCTGCACAATTGCAGCTTTTCTTATTCCTGATGTCCTTATTCACTTTGTGTAGCCTCACTGATTTTAAAGGCATTATTTTCACTAAGTAGAGATATGTTTTCAATATGAGTAAGGGAATCAGCATCTGGCCCTAAGTATTTTTCTTTCAGTCTTTGCATCCTGAATATCCTGCTTTTCCTCATGATTCCTATTTTTGCTGATTTTAGGCATCAATATGAAACACTGGCAATGTTAAATAGGGTATACTACAGCAATAAATGAAAGCTCATACTAAGCCAGATGCTCCTCTCTTTATATCAGTTGAGGATCTGGCCCCTTGCATTTTTCTGTGAGAGAAAAGATAAGTATGGGAAAGAAAATTTCCTTCTGACAGATCAGCTTGTATCTATCATTCTTTGAGGTTTGTTCCCCTTTGATGTGGTGGCGCATTAAACCCTTGCTCTTAACTAAGGAAAGAATAGATTCATTCATCCGTTTAAGGGAATCTGCAAAGAGTGGAAGCAGAATGTTTCACATTTTGGCACAATGTATAAAAAAGTGATCAGCAGTCCAATGATCACAGGGGAAAGTGATTCCATATTAACGAGAATGCTACTTTGTGGTTACCTAGTCATTCCTGCCTAATAGCAGGAGAAAGGCAAAAGGAGGAACATGTTTGTAGGTAAGCATTGTATGCTCAGAACTATGCTTAAGCACCTGGGATAGATCCTGCCTTCCAAAATCAGAGGCCTCCATTGAAATGTGGGCCTCAGTTTTTCCTGGTAATTTGGCATATCCAGCACCCTTTTCACCCCCACAGTTCCCTGGTTCATGATGACACAATTGTTTTATCTTTAGATCCAGGTCCTAAAACCCAGACCTTGCAGTTGAAGCCAGCATATCATATCACTGCCTTATTGTGTACAAAGGCAAAATGACTCATGCGTGCCCCTGTTATTTTTTCATGGCAGAAAACTGATGATCTGTTTCATAATGTGAAATGCAAGCAGATTCTCTGACCACATCCAAATAGCTCTGGAAATTGCCTCTGAGTACCTCAGCACAAATCACATGCAGGGCTGTAAACATGAAGGGTAAAAACCTTCAGCTACTGAAATAATGTCAACTTTGCCTCCAACATATATTATATGGAGATAAAAGGGTTTGTTGGAAGTGTCCCAGTAAAGTTTGTAATTCTCTCAACATGTGGAGTCTATAATGGTTTGCAGTTTCACTTCATCCACAATAGATGAGCAATGTACAGTATTAAACCTGTTTTAATTCAGAGGCTTTAAGAAAAAGACACAACAGTAACCGAGAAGAAAACAATAATTAGCCAAGTTTCTTATGGGCTTTGATCCACTGACTGTTAGTCTATGACTGCTTTCCCTAAAGCTTAGTGGAATTCACCCAGAAATCAGTTTGCCCTAAATATTCATATTGGGCCATTCAAAGAAGTGCACATAACAAAGATTTAAAGCTTGAATCTCAAAGGAAGACAGTAAAAGTTAATCTGCATCTGCGCATGCCATTGTGATCATTGCTGTATTTGTTGCTACTGTAGCAAATTGCTTTCTATTCTATGTGACCACCTCTACTTTTTAGTGGTTTATTACAAATGTCATATTCCAAACCACAATAGGTCAAACCCTTACTCAGTCCTTTTCAGGCAACATGACCATTGAAAATAATGGGCTTTTAGCCTGAGTAAGACATGACATCGGGATTTGTTTCACAATATTACCCACAATTGCTGCAAACGAAATCATCAACTTTCCTCTCACTGCAGGTATGTGCAATGGGGCACTGAATCAGGCTGGGGTCTCTAGGCATGACTGTAACATAAATAAATAATAAATGAAGCTCTAACTCACTTTTTACTGATTTCTTACTCGGCCTAAACTCCAA
The DNA here is from genome assembly GCF_965140235.1 of Caretta caretta. Classification (NCBI taxonomy): domain Eukaryota; kingdom Metazoa; phylum Chordata; order Testudines; family Cheloniidae; genus Caretta; species Caretta caretta. The sequence goes on from NC_134206.1 coordinate 240,725,399, forward strand.
GTGAAGTCACCAGGAGGTCTGCTTGAGTAAGGAAGACTGAATAAAAAAGCAAGCAAAGATTTCAGGATTCCGCCTGTACAGTACTTTTGTAATTTAAGAAAAGATTCCTTCAGTTTTATTTTTTTATGAAATAGTAGATTGGGAGAGTGAAACTTTTGAATGTGGTTTTATTTTTACTAATTTACCTTGACACCGTTGCTAATTATCAGAAATATTTAAGGCTGAAAAAAAGTTTTTGTTGCTACAAGCCTATTTTCAGTCAACCACGATGCTGAGTTCAGCAAAGGTGCAATCACATAAGAAAAACTGGTGGGGGGATTGGAGTGAAAGCACATGATGAGTTCTGCAGCCTTTCTGAAGGGAAAATCATTGGGATAGTAACAAATTAGAGGGCACATGCCCATTTTCCACCCTCAGTCAGCATTTACACTTATGAAATTCTGGAAATTTCCATTAAAACAGACTGCAGGATCACACACAGGGTTGTTCCTCAGCTACAGGCTGGGGCAGAAAGTGAAACAGGATTGTGACTAGGAAGCAGAGCCCAGATCCACAAAGATACTCAACACCTAAACCCCAGATTTAGAAGGCTAAATCTGGGTTTAAGGTATCTAAATCCCAGTTTTGGCTCCACTGTGAGGAACAAAACTCCCATCGAATGCTGTAGGCACCTAAACTCACTCAGTGCCTAAATTTTCAGGATAAAAATTCCCTCTGGGCCTAAGTGTCTGCCTCTAGGCATGCGCATTGCTGCCTCCCTCCCACTTAAACTCCAGCAATAAACCATGGGAAGATACACATTCAGCTGCCTAAATCATGGTCAGGGCCCAATCCAGTAGGGGTGCTCAAAGGCCACCTAGCAGGATCCATCCAAATTCAAAATCTGGCAGGAGGTGGAGGTGTGCCCACATTACAACTTTTAGTCCAGTGATAACAGCACTCACCTGGTTTGTGGAGACCCAGGTTCAATTCTTCCCTCTGCCTTGGGGTGGGTGGGGAGAAAGTTTTTGAACAGGGATCTCCCACTGCTCAGGAACGTACTTTAACTACTGAACTAAAAGGAGCAAGTTGGGCACCACCAGCACCTCCTGCCATTTTGTGTGGAGTGATGCAGGTGCCTGACTCATTCCCACAAATAATGCCTTAGGCGCCCAAGCTGCCTGACTCTAGGTGGCAGGTTCCCATTCTGGATCCCTAGATCGCTAAGTAGAAATAGGTACCTCCCTGCTGGACTTAGGTGCCTATCTCCATGAGAAGGCCAGGACTTAGCATACACCCCTCTTGTCAGCATCTCCCATTGGCTAGCTTAGATGGCTTCCACCTAGAGTACTGGCTTTTGTGGATCACCTTCTAAAGCACTTATCTCTCCCCATTCTATAGGGGCCTAGGCATCTATAGAATCATAGAATCATAGATTATCAGGGTTGGAAGGGACCTCAGGAGGTCACCTAGTCCAACCCCCTGCTCAAAGCAGGACCAATCCGCAACTAACTCATCCCAGCCAGGGCTTTGTCAAGCCTGACCTTAAAAACCTCAAAGGAAGGAGATTCCACCACCTCCCTAGGTAACGCATTCCAGTGCTTCACCACCCTCCTAGTGAAAATTTTTTTCCTAATATCCAACCTAAACCTCCCCCACTGCAACTTGAGACCATTATTCCTTGTTCTGTTAGGCTTACTAACTCAGGCTTTGTGGATCACAGTGTGTTCCTCTATTTTCTCGGAGCCTAAAAGTTAGGCACCATGATGCTCAGAGTTGCAACACCTCAGTCCCTTTGTGGATCAAGCTCCTATTGAAACACAAGAGTCTGAAGTCATTGCAGAAGGGATAGCTTACAATTACTGACCAACTGAACTGATTTCTGTACAAATGTTCTGCTCTCATCGAGTCTTTCCTGATATCCAAGCCTTTCTTTAAATACAAGCAAGGAGGAGAATTTTACTGAATTAAACCATCCCATCTGCAGCCCAGACACATTAAGCTGTGATCCTATCAGAGCTCACATACTAAGCAGGACTGGGCCTGCTCAGTGTTGTATTTGAGAAGAAGTGCAGCACAGACAGCTTTCCTGGTAATTCAGTAGGTGGAGTTTTTTCCTATAACTTACCCACCAAGATGTCAGAAGAAGATACAAGTTATATAAGATATCAACAGCCTCCATCCTACTACAGTTATACCTTAGACTTTCTTACACATGGTAGTAGCATGTAAACAGCCTGAGGGATTGTACACAGGTGTCTTTACTAGGCCTTTTACAAAACAACTATGGCCTGGTCTACACCGATGGGGGGATTGATCTAAGTTACGCAACTTCAGGTATGTGAATAACGTAGCTGAAGTCGACGTACTTCGATCTACTCACCGCGGTGTCTTCACTGCGGTGAGTCAACTGCTGCCGCTCCCCCGTCGACTCTGCCTGCGCCTCTCACGGCAGTGGAGTACAGGAGTCGACGGGAAAGTGCTCGGGGGTCGATTTATTGCGTCTAGACTAGACGCAATAATTCAACCCCCGCTGGATTGATCACTGCTCGCCGATCCAGCGGGTAGTATAGCCACACCCTTAGTCACTGTACCTACCTCTGGCTCAACTCTGCTGACAGTAGCCCTGGTAGCAGATGTAATGCAAACAGAGTTCCAGGGGACCCTTGGTATGTTAAGCACCTAGTCTTATAACTCTGCTCAGAGCAGCACTTACGGTTGTGGTGCGCACAGCACAAGTTTCCTCCAGCACATGCTACCTTGGTGGCAGCAGAAATGAGAAATGTAAGCAAAGCTTCACCAGTGTAGGCTAGGCCTAGGTGGTAGTGTGGGACTGTAATGGGAATGAGCTTAAACCACTTTTTGCTTCATATCTGAATTTTGGCCTGTAATTGCAGTAATTTTTTTTTTTTTTTTTACAGATAATGTGGTCTAAATTTATTTTTATTTCTAGTGTTGATAATAATAACCAAAAAAAAAATTGGATGCACCCATCCAAATTAGCATATAGGAAAGAAGCTAGGATCCAGGAAATGCAAAAGCTGAGTGCTTATAAATTTAAACGTGTCTCTCTGACCTGGAAACCTAGTCCCTGGCCTCTCAACTTCATCTCTTCCTCCACTTTTCATCCTGGTTTCCTATTTGGAAGATTTTTCTGTGCACATGTAAGTCTGACAGTGCTGCACTAGGAAATAGATAGCTTTCTTAACACACCAATACTTGCATTTCATTGCCCTTGTGAAAAATAAATAGAATTGATGTAATATGCAAGTGGAGCATGTTCAATATAGATAACATGCACAAAAAGCTTTGTCAATTTTGAGTTAAGGTTGCTCAAGTGAATTTCCTATCCAAACATGCACTAAAAACAAGGAAATCACCCAGTTAAGACAACGTTAACATCCAGACCAACCTCAATCACGTGTTCACCACCCATACATCACAACACCCAAATGCCCTCATAAACTCCTCAGCTGCACAACAAACTTACAACATATAGCCATCCATCATGCACGCAAGCAGCCAGGGTGGATGTGACATTTCAGCCAAACATCGCCTTAGAAAGCTGTGAGGTTGCAAAAGTTGTGAATTTTAATAAAAAAAATAATTTCCCCGTGTTTTGATTGGCTTTGAGCACCTAAAACTTGAAGTGAAGAATGCCGCCATAACTGATCAAAAAAGCAAGGGAATTGTGTAGAATATATGTACTCAAACTGCATTTTGTTCAGGATGGCAGGGCTAACTCCCTCACTCTTGCCAAAAGTGCCACATGATCTTTAATGACTAAAAGTGGTCAGGGCCTATTTTTTGTGTAATCTCGAAGATGAGAGTTAATACTATTTTGGGACCCGTGAATAGAAGGGCCTAAGGTTCTGAATGATCCCACTGAGAATATAGGGGTGGTGCTGTCTCCTGAAGTAATTTATTATTGCTCAGGGCCAGAGGTGTCTCTGAAGACACCCACCACCGTTTCCAGAAATACAGGAAAGTCTGTGCTGCATGAACAATGCATGCAGCATGGTGTTGTTGTTTTTTACAAAAGGAGTCTGAAGGAATTAACTTTGTCAGACATCACTTCACCACCAAGAACATCAAATGAAAATAATCTCTAAAAAAAAAATTGCAAAAAGGTGACAACCCCTCTCACATTGCAGCAGACTAAATATTGAAATAAAAGCTGTAGACAACGCGAAAGCAACTGCTCTAAGAAAATGACACACACTGAAACACAGTGGACTGTGAAGTCTTATGTTAATTGAAATAAACCACATTAGGGAAAAAATGGTATTACAAATATGTTCAGCGCTACAACATATGGTGTGTGGAAAAGAACTAACAAGAATCAGATGTCACAAAGTTTTGCCTGAGCTAATTCTCTGCACAAACACTAGATGGATACTGTGTGTGGAGAATTTGTTTTAAGGGAAACTTATGTCTGTTTTTAAAAAGGACTTCAAAAACAAGCCTCTGTCTCTCTTTCATGTACTTAAGAAACTTGTTGGCAACAGTGCAGGTGATTAGGAGACCATTTCAATGAGACAGTAGAGGAATCATGAGCACTGATCCTGTTGTTTGCTAACAGGATTATAGGTAGATACATTCCATGCGTGACTCTGAAAGTTAATCCTGGTATGTCTTCCACCTTCGTGAAAGGTAAAAATTCTTCCCACAAAGGAAGTGCCCAATAAAGATATGCAAGTTCATGTACAGTTTTACTAACAGCACACTATTGTTACTCTGATTCGCCCAGTTTGTGCAACAATTTACAGAAAGGGCCATTTTAAAAGCTGCAAACTTTCAATACAATGATTCATAACTAGAGCTGGACAAATAGTGCAAAATATATTTTGCATATATTCATTTGAATTTTTAAACACATATACTTCAAGTTTGTTCATGTCCCTTTATTAGTTACTTTCCATTAATATTCTAGCAAATTAGGTTACTGGCAGGAAAGTTTGCCAAAATAGTGTTTTAAGTGAATACTATAAAATATTTATGGAAAATGAATTTGTAATTCACAATAAGTGAATATTCATACTGGAAATCTGAAGCTGAGAGTTACTCTTATCCAGTTAGGGAAGAGAAACATGCTGCAGAACTTGAATGTCCAGTCAAAATACCTCCAATTTCAAGTATCAAATATTTGTTACCAAATTATCTCAGAACCAAGAATTATTGACAGAAAATATCCAAACATTCATTTTGAAAAACTAATAAATAAGAGAAAATGACAATCTGCTTGCAAGAAAATATGGACACATTTTTCAGAAATGCCTGTGTGACTTAGGTCCCTAAATTCCGTTGTCTTTCAATGAGATGTAGTTTCCTAAAGGTTTGTCTACATGGAAAAATTGACTGGAATAGCTACCTGTGTGGACACTTTATTCTGGAAAAATTAGTGCACTTCTAAAGGAGAGTAATTATCCTGGAACAAAATCACTTTTATTCTGGAATGGTTTCCATGTGGGGAGTTTATTCTGGAATACCAATTGCAGAATAGTTTATTCTACAATAGCTGTCCTGGTCAATTTTGCCATGTAGACAAGCCCTAAATCACTCAGCCAATTTTGAAAAATTTGCTCTTCCTGAGCAGAAAAGGGTGCAATATTCACTGAGTACGTGCTCATAACAAATTATTCACCAAGCTCTGTTCATAACTCAGCAGCATACTTTTCTATTCTCCACGCCCATTCACCCTCCCGCCTGACTGGCAGCTCAGAGCTGCTGTGCTCAGCTTGCTCCCAGCCTTCTCTGTTCTTGTCCTGAAACCTAACACTTACCTAGGACTTCTATGGTACTTGTCTGGGTCCAGCCCAGTAGATAGGCAAGTTATCCAAATAGATATTGCTTTTTTCATTTTTACCCAGTTGGCAATCTCAGCAGAGAGACAGAGGACTGAATATGGCTGGAGAATGAGCTGCTTTCTAAGCCCTACAAATGATCACTCCAGAATAGTGATTGGAGCTAGTTAGGCTAGTGTAGCAGAAGCTTGGGGTACCACTGCCCATGCTGTAATACATGTTCTGTGGAAGAACAGAGGCATTGAAACCTGAGCCCTTTCACCAGGACAGAATTCACATTTTAAAGAAACAGTAACTGAAAATTCATTGTTAAATACAAAATATATTTAAGTGCCAAGGCTCCTGGTGTAATCCATTAAATTTCCAGGATGACAGGTTTCAGAGGAACAGCCGTGTTAGTCTGTATTCGCAAAAAGAAAAGGAGTACTTGTGGCACCTTAGAGACTAACCAATTTATTTGAGCATGAGCTTTCGTGAGCTACAGCTCACTTCATCAGATGTTTACCGTGGAAACTGCAGCAGACTTTATATACACACAGAGAATATGAAACAATACCTCCTCCCATCCCACTGTCCTGCTGGTAATAGCTTATCTAAAGTGATCAACAGGTGGGCCATTTCCAGCACAAATCCAGGTTTTCTCACCCTCCACCCCCCCCCACACACACACACAAATTCACTCTCCTGCTGGTGCTAGCCCATCCAAAGTGACAACTCTTTACATAATCAAGTCGGGCTATTTCCTGCATAGATCAAGGTTTTCTCACATCCCCCCCCCCACCCCCATACACACACAAACTCACTCTCCTGCTGGTAATAGCTCATCTAAACTGACCACTCTCCAAGTTTAAACTTGGATTTAAACTTGGAGAGTGGTCAGTTTAGATGAGCTATTACCAGCAGGAGAGTGAGTTTGTGTGTGTATGGGGGTGGGGGGGGGGATGTGAGAAAACCTTGATCTATGCAGGAAATAGCCCGACTTGATTATGTAAAGAGTTGTCACTTTGGATGGGCTAGCACCAGCAGGAGAGTGAATTTGTGTGGGGGGGGTGGAGGGTGAGAAAACCTGGATTTGTGCTGGAAATGGCCCACCTGTTGATCACTTTAGATAAGCTATTACCAGCAGGACAGTGGGGTGGGAGGAGGTATTGTTTCATATTCTCTGTGTGTATATAAAGTCTGCTGCAGTTTCCACGGTAAACATCTGATGAAGTGAGCTGTAGCTCACGAAAGCTCATGCTCAAATAAATTGGTTAGTCTCTAAGGTGCCACAAGTACTCCTTTTCTTTTTGTAAATTTCCAGGATGAACATTCAGAGTGATGGCTATTTCCCAATCATTGTTACACTAATACTTGGCACTTGCAAAGCTCCTTTCATGAAAAAATCTCAAAGTGCTTTACAAACGCTGGTGAATTAACCATCATGACAGCTTTATGTACTCCACAAGATGGGTACTGTTATCCCAATTTACAGAAAGGGAAACTGAGGAATAAAGGATTTACCCAAGACCACATAAGTGGTACAGCTGAGGCCAGAACTTAGGGATGTGATCCAAAGACCACTGAAATCAATGTGAGTCTTTCCACTGACTTCAAATGGGAATTGTAGAAGCTATTGGATGAATCCCTGCTCCTAGTCCTCTGCTCTAACCTCTGCCCTCCACTGACTACCATCACTGAGCATCGGTATTGTAGCAAGTATGATATCCACTGGGATAGCAGATTGTTCTCAGATTTCTCTACTGGCAGAGTCCTGAACAAAGAGGCACATTATTCTACATTTTCTTGTTTTTCTCTGAGCAAGCAGTAGCCTAAGGCCATGTCATAATGACACTTTTTTATTTAATATCTTCTGCTGCCAGGTATTTTTAATCAGAAGTTTCAATGTTTAAAACACTTTGTGGGAGCTGGGGAGTGGGAAAGGAGCTAGTTGTACCTTTTCCTTTGCGGTTAGGCATCTCCAAGCCATGATCCCTCAAAGATCCCTCAAAGGCTGCCAGAGGCTCAGCGTGTCTCAGCACAATCTGACGCCCCTTGAAGCACTGTGATATAGATCAAGTTGATACTGTCTGAGTGTGTGGGAAAAAAACTGTTGTGACAGGGTGGAGAGGCCCTGCACTAGCATCAACTGACAGGAAGTTAACTTGCTGCTTCCCTCACTTGAACTGCTGAAAAAAGTTGGGTTCTTGAAGCACAACTTCTAAATAATGGCTCAAGGAGAAATTAGTAGCCTAAACTCTCTTTCTTCCAGCCCCACCTACACTGTGGAAACTATCACCCTGGAAGACCCAGTCACAACATGGTTCTCCCTTAACACACACCAGTCTTGCAAGGTAGATGGGACCAAACTGTAGTTTAGCCAAGTTCTCATAACGTGCTGTAGCCTTGGATTTTGCAGCAAGGCTGTAGCACAATTGAGGCAAATGGTAAAAACATAGTTTTGTCTCACCAACACTGCAAAGGTGAAGGGGATGTCCAAGGGAGATTTTCACACATTAGATGGTGTGACGCAGCAGGGACTGGGGGGTATTGACCTGGGAATGTTGCAGGGGAGTTTTACTGGGACTGTCTGCATTAGGGATGGGAGACTTTCCTTGAGGGATGATACTTGAGCATGTAACATGAGAGCCCAGGAGCGGGGTTGGAGTCAGGTGACACCTTCTGCCCAGGAAACTGGACAAAGGCTGGAGGAGGAACCAGGGGGAGGGTCTGTGAGACAGCTGGAGGGGGTTTCAGTTTGGAGCTGCCTTGGGAAACGGAGGGAGCCCCAGGACTGGAGTCTAAGCTCCCTGGCCCCCAAAAGGACTTGACTGAGGGGTCCTGGTTGTACCTACAAGCTCTGTTTGGGACTGTGTTCCTGTTGTCCAATAAACCGTCCATTTTACTGGCTGGTTGAGAGTCACGGTGAATCTCAGGAAGTGGGGGTGCAGGACCCTGACTCCCCCACACTCCGTGACAGATGGGACTTTAGGAGAAAATTATTCACAGAGAGATGTACTGAGGTTAGCAGTGTTCTACCTAACCAAAGAGTTTTGGGAAAGGCAATCCTCCAAACCATAGCAATAAGATGGCTTTGTTTTAGCTCAACTGGACCCTTTTTCTTGTGGTTCAGGTACTGCACTGGGACTCAGAAGATCTGGACTTAGTCCCCATCTCTTTCATAAATTTCCTGTGTGACACTGGATACATTATTTAATTTCCCTGTGCCCCAATTCCCCATCTGTAAAATGGGAATAATTCTACCTCCCAAGAATGTTTTGGTGGGGGCCACACCAGTACCTGCATAGACAGATTTGAGTAAAATAGTTTTATTTAATTTGAAAACACTTTTTTCGTCATAAAGCTTGAAGAAAGTGTTGGTTGGATATTTTCTGGCAAAATGTTTTTCCTTAGGAAAATGTCTATTAATTGAAAGCAAAAGGTTTTGAAGAAACACGTCAATTTTGACAACATTTCATCTACAAAAACACCCCAACGTGAATCTTTTCAATCTGTTGAAATGGAACATTTCAAAATTTTCGGGACAGAATATTTAGATTTTTCATTTCAAAATGACTTCTCGCTTAGAAATTTATTTTCTTTTATATTGTAATTTTAAAAAAAACTTCAAAATCAGAATGAAACATTTAGCTTTTACAGAAACTACACATTTTGATCAAGCCCAAAACCATTTTGTTTTGTTTTTCAATTTTTTTTTTCATGGAAAATTTTGAAATGTTTGTTTGTGTTCCATTTTGGAACAGAAAAGTTTTTGAAATCACAGAATTTCCCACAACACAGAAAATCCAGTTCCAGTCCAGCTCTACTTGAAGTAAAAGACTGTGAAAAATATCTCCCTCATGTAAGCTCATCTGCTGGAATGTACTTATAGGTTCAGCCACCTCACTGTTCTACATTGGTATAGCACATAAAATGCTTTACTGCTAATACACAGTGCTGAATGAATGCATTAGGGCTGGGTACTTCGGATACAAAAAGAATCTCCTTCTGAACTTTTGCCCAAAGCTCCATCAGCACATTCACACATTTTTTTTTAAAGGTTCAGGACAATTCAGCCAAGGCTCCAGTATCTCCCTTCCTGTACCTAATAGGAACTGATCCCAAAATGGCTACTGCCTCCTTCTTCATTCCAGTGCTCCAGTAGGTCTTGCTGGTTCGCTCTTCTTGCAACACACAAGTAGTCTCTGCCATTCCTTTCCCCATGGCACTTCAATAGGCATCTCTACCTTCTTTATTCACCCCTATGATCCTTTAATAAACTCCCTTCCTGATGGACACCTGTTACCTTTGAAGCCCAGCAACAGTATCAGCCTTTTCACGGCCCAGGTTATCACTGAATTAAAATCCTTCATGCTCAGAGAAGCCAAATTCTGGGACACAAAGGTCGAAACCTGTGTTCATATACACCTCATGCAATCCCACTGGCAGAAGTGAGAGTTCATGGATGTAAGTTAGGGCAGAATATGCCTCATAGTAAATAATTAAATAACACTTGTACAAAACATCAATGATGAAAAGCGCAACATACGTGCTAAGTATTGTTGAACTTCCTGAGCAATCCTAGTTCTAACTCAGTGGCAGTGGGGCCCAATATGGAGTCTGCCAATAGTACTGGATGCTGCCTAGCCACCTAGCCAGCCTCCTCCTCCCACTGCACCACCACCAGACAAAGGGATTCCTGTAACAGCAATCCTGGAACTGGGTCATCAAACAGAATAGGGTTAAGTAAGGTCTGTCCAAGACAGAGGGCCAAATTCTGCTCTCAACTATAACTGTACTCAGTTGAACTACAAGGAGTGGTACTGGAGTGGAAAATTTGGTCCTGAGTGACTATTCAGGTCACAAACAGTCTCAATGAGCATGATAAAGATGGAGAACTGTCAGACAGAGAGAGGGAGTGAGAGGGATGGCAGCAGTCAAGAGATAGCATTGTTACCCAAAGTTTTACAAGGTCGTATAGTGCGTGAACAAGTTTTTAGTCTTAGAAGAAAATTCTGTGTTGTTATGTAGATTCTTACGGGTGAACTGTGACAAGCAGCAAGGGAGTTTGTTCTCTGCCTTAATCTCTTTAACTACAGTCAACTTTTAAGGCAGAATTACTCCCTGAGAATTGGGCATCAGTGTTTCTGCTGAGATCCCTGAGAGACGTGATTGCCTGCATGGTGGTTGAGACCACTTCTATTCCAGGACTGGTATGTATGTGGTAAAGAAAACAAGTTGCACTAAGAATATACCCAGAGTCTGGGTAAGTGATTTCTTATCCAATGGGAAACTAATCTGCAAGGCCCTGGGCATCTGCTATAGCTCAGCAGAGGGGCAAAAATATGATAAATATTTCACCTTGTTTATCAAGTGTAGCTAATATCTAACGCTAAGTTAAACTGGTGAGAGGTTTTCAAGAGAATCAGAATGTGGGAAAAGAGATGCCACCCACTAGGACTTTTCAGAATATCCTGATTGGGGGGGGAGGGAGAGTAGCAGGGAGGGAGTCAAATGGGGAGAAAGGCAGAAGCCTGGCAGAGAGGAAGCCAGGGAAGGGGCCTCTTATAGGGGAGAGGCCATTGTACACGGAAAAGAGTTGGACTGTCATGGAGAGGGAATGGGGACTGCCAAGGTGGTGTCAAACCGAACCTCCAAATCTGTACTGGGCCCCTACTTTATAAATAGATGTTAATGGTTCCACTGAGGCTGTTCCAGAGGTTAGTTTTGACATGTAAGCGATCTGTACAATTTTTGCATGCTTATCTCAACTGCACTGAGCCTTTTGAATCTTGCTCATCCCAAGCTCCTGCTGCTGAGTTATAAAGGCAAATCCCTCAGAAAATGGAGTTGATAATGAAAATGGTGCCAGCAAGGTATTGCTGTAATTGTACCCAAATGACTCCAGGGTTGAACATAAAGCATATGGAACTTGGCAAGCCAAAACCTCCTGTTCAGAAACACGTAATATACTTTTATGGCTAAAAACCTACAGGCAATTTGGCTACAATGAACCAAGCAGAAGCCATGATCTTGTATCCTGTATTCATAAATGTATTTATCTCACATCTCTAAGACACGCCATCACTTTCCATAGAAACTCAGGACAAAACAAGTGCCCACAGCTTACCACGGCATGGGCTAAAGAACTGTCCCCAAATCTTTTTGGTTTTATTGTTGTTTAAGTTTATAACTTTTCAAAGTGATCTATTGATCAGCAAGGAGTTAATCTCTTATTTAGACTTTAAGCTCTTTGTGGAAGAGACCATGTTTTTGTTCCATGTTTGTGCAGCTCCTAGTACAATGGGGTCCTGGTTCATAAGTAGGAGCTTCTAAGGTGCTATCACAATACACATAAATAAAATAACAATAATAATCTCAAAATGGTTCACAGTTCAGGGTCAAAAATTTAACTGTACTGACTGGTGCTCCAAATCCTGTTGGCATTGGCTTTGTCATGAGAGTTCAAATATTTCTTGCTCTGGTTAAGACAGAAATATGAAAAAAGGAGGTGGACCCAAATAAAAAATAAAGAGAAGAAAGATGATAACCAAACTCTTGAACCTCAAGAAAGGTTTTGGTTTTGGTGAAGGAGTATGTTGTTATTGTCAGACTATAAAAGAAAAGAAGGTCACAGTCTCAGAAAAGCTGGATGTTCCTGCTAAAATGATGCAATATTAAAATAGTTAATGATGATAATTAGTCCATCATTAGGCTATAGAATTAACACCCCATTGAGAGCTCTCACAGCTCTTGTTTCAATCCATCTGCATACTCAGGACAACAATAGTGCTTCGGTTCACATTCAGAAGGTTTACTCTGCACCCAAAAGGGACTGCAATTCAATTTTAAATTCTATAGCAATTAATACAGCTCCCACCAAAGTGTGAGGAGAGTAACTCACTCCTAACTCTGTGTGTTTCTTACTTTATCTAAATTGTTTCACCACTCCCTACTATAGCGACTTTATTTTTCTTTTCTGTTCTATTATCATCTCAATTTATCTTTCACATCCTACGCCTATAATAAACTAATCTCACCATAACAGGATATGTCCTGTAGATTTATTAAATTAAAAAGAAAAAACACACTGTGAGGGATTGAAAGACTCAGTCAAGCGTTTTCTCAAACAGAAAATAAAAAGTTAAATGTCAGTGAAAGCTAGACAGTTACTACTTGAATCATTAGTTTTCTTGAATGCAAAAGGCTAGGTCTCCAAGAACAAAGCTTGGTGTACTGAGGGAGACGGAGCAAATAGGTCATGTTATGCCATTTCTATACCCAGTCCCATATCCAGCAGATAAATAGGCTGCCAGCACAAGTTAGAGTTGCACTAATTTGGCATATAACAGTCAAGGGGACACTACACTGGTGAAAATATCACACCTGCCCTAACATATCCACTCCTCAGTCCACCTCAGAATGACCTCTCTGCCACTAAGCCAAACCGGTCCACTGGCTCCCTTGACACTTTCGAGGAGCAGTGGGTACTGTCCGGGCTTCTCTGCTCAGTGTCCCCTTCCAGTTCCCTACTTTTGACCCTTTAACCTTCACACCTATCCTTGTTTTCTCTTTTGTTGTCCCCCGTACTTATTTGATTCCCGGGCTCAGTGGTTCCTCCCCTTAGGCTGGGGCAGGAGCCTTTACCTGTGGGTGGACTTGTGCCTGCCCACTTCCCAGAACCCAACAGGACTAAGCCAAATTAGGATTCCCTTCACTAGAGAAATCTTCAACAGCTGCCTTAAAACAACTTTAAGCTCCCTTTGTGCTGCTGGAGCAATACAAAATGGACTTAAGAGGGGCCAAAGACTTGGCTCAGTATTTCAGTCAGCAAGCAACAAATGGAGACAGAAAAAGAAAAGACAACAGAAATCAGATTCTACCTTCAGTTTTGGTTTAAACAAGAGTAACACCACTTACTTCAGATTTATACTGGGGCGAGTACAGAATTTGGACCTACATACTTAACTTATTATTGAAAATGCTGAACTTAATTAATGTGAAATTTCAAAGCATTTGGGGGAAAAACAACCCCAAAACAACAGCTGAACAATCTGCAGTACTGACTAGAATGGCTGCAGTCTGAAGTATGGACTTCCCATCAGATGAGAGAGATTTGGGAATGGAGAAAATTGGGCTGTAATTTCTCTAACTAGAGCATGAATATTCTGATATTTGACAGCTTGGAAAATTACTTTAGATGCATTAGATATGTAATGAGACACATGGAAAATTATGTTTAAACATGTCGGTTGAGCTAGACCCAGATTTTCTTCAGAAGTGACTACAATACACCACTGTTAGATTTGTACTAAATTCTCATTACCACATCCAGGCTGAGTCACATTGAGATTTTATGGCCACGCTAAGGGTTTGTGAGGAGAAGAAGAAGAAGAAAAAAGATCTTCCTGACTGTCTGTTTTGCAAGGGATTTGAACTGTAAAAGAGACAAACTGTGTCAGCAACTAGCCAAACCAATGTAGTACCTGCCAAACCACACCTTATCCTTCTCAATCAGCAAAAAAATTATCCACTGCCTGATTTCTCTTACCTCATCAATAAGAGCTGTTTTTCTTCCCTTATTAGGACACTCTCCATGCAGTAAAGCTCTGGCCCCAATAGTTGCTTTAACACTATGTACCGCACATCAGCACACAAAACAAGCAACTAAAAAAATAAAACAACGGAGGAGAAAAAAAGTCTGAGTCTTAAATTAAAGGGGCAGCATCAACTCAGTTTGGGCTTCACATTTTATCAGATTTTGTAAAATGAAAACAATGGGTTGGATGCATGAGGAATGTATTAAAACCTTTATAGATGTAAATTATTATGGCCCTGATCCTGCAAACACTTATAACCACAAGTAACCTTAATTAAGTACCTGGGATTAGTCATGAGCATTAGAGTTTGCAGGGTCAGAGGCATTAAAAAATAAAATCATCATCAATGAAAAAGAAAAATCAGTGTTCTCTTTCTTTCAAGAGTCTCCTGTGTTGGAATCCCAAAGAAAACAGATACAATATTAGTGCAAAAGAGAACCAGAGAGTAAAACAAAGCAGAAAAGCAAGCCAATTCACGGTGCAAAGGAAATGAAATGCAAAAAGGAGTGAAAAGTAACAGGTATTTAAATCTAAGTTTTAATATTCAAAAGCTGCTGTTAGTAGCCCCAGGGAGGGGAATTATTTTTTGTTTGTTTTTTGAACATATAGGTTTGGATTCTCCAGTCGATTAAGTGCCATTCAATGGAACAAAGGAGAGGTAAACTGGCCAGAAATGGTCAGCAGAGAAGTCTCTTTGAACAGGGGAGCTTCTACTGGTAGACCGGGCACAGCTGCCTCTTGTGCATTAGGGTAGGGGGAGGTGGAAGCTTGCTGGGCTGGGCAGGGATAAGCAGGGGGTGGGGAGGTTCACGGCAGAACAGCGTCTTGCTATGCCCTATCCTCCTCCGGTGTAAGGTCACTTGAAGGACCTTGTGCCACCAGTGTAAGTTAGAGGGGCTCCTTGGAAGTTCTGACCAGGATCACGGAGCCTCAGCTAGCTCTCCACACCCCCTCTCTTCACTACAGGATGGAGAATGTAGCCCATGGAATAAAGCTAAACTATTTTTACACGTTTGTGAGGAAAAGAAACTGCCCCCTTCGTCTCAATGGGGTCTGAATTCTGAATCCCACCGAACTCTTTCTCTGTTGATCATTCTAGCTGAAACCTCTTGCTACTCTGTGGGCACCCCAAAGCATGATGCCACCATTAGTAAAGCATAGTAAAGGGTGCATACAAAGGAGTGGATGCTCATTTACTGACACAGCAATGTTTGGCCTTCTTACCATATGAATGTACATGGTCATTGTATTGGCAAACGTACATATAAAAGGTCGTTATTGATCCCAGGGTAAGTGAAGCCAATACCCTGTAGGCTGCTGCTTGACAACACAGAAATGAGGTAACATAAATCCTCGCTGCTACAAGGCCACACCATCCCACCCATGATCCAAGCCCTGACCTCTCCCGGTCCACATGGAAGGGGCGGGGGGGAAAGGTGGCTCAGCTGTCTCATGGTACCATCACCTACACTGCCACAGGCCCCACGGACTGGATCTGCGTAGGGCTAGTCACAACAGGGGATGGGGGAGGCGGGTGTCCCCAGAATATTTAGATTGGTAAAAAATTGAAAGCTGAACATTTTCAGAAACAAAACATACAAATTTTGATTGAAAACTTTTAACTGAAAACCAAAACATTAAATTAGGAGCCTCATACCCTCATTCTCCTCTATAGGCGGGGATCACAGGCCAAACCGCATCTCCCATGATGCACCACAGTCTCTCCTCTTGCTGAGCCACCATGGTGCCTCATTGGAGTCCCTGGCTGTGGTGCATTATGGAACATGTTGTCTGTTGGGGGAACCTGTCTCATAGAGGGGAAATGCAGATGTGCACCTGAACTACATTTCCCATGAGGCACCAAGGCAGCCTTGCCAAATAAAAATGTTTCCGTTTTCAATTGTTTAATTTTTAATTAAAAGTTGAAGTTTTCCAAGGAAAACTGACACTTTTCATGAAAATTTTTGGGTTTTTTTGAAACCCAAATTTTCTGTCAAAAAGGAGTTTCAACTCTATACCTGTGTGTTGAGAAAGGACTGGAACTGAAACATGGCAGGCAGATTCACTATGAACATAATTCCTAATGCAACCAGTGAAGAATCTCCTCAAAAGTTAATGCAGACAGAGGCTGTAATCCTGGCAATCTACTTCCCACTGAGGACAACCATGAAGACCTGGAGCTAATGTAGAAGCACAGGACCACTGTATACCGGTTCCAGTCTCTAGCAGATTCCCCAAATCCATACAGATTTCAGGGAAGTTGCATATTCTGGCCACTCAACCCCATGATTATTGTGTGGTGGAGCAGACCTCTTCTGATGGAACAAGCCAGGGAAACCTTTGAGAGCTGAACCTTGCAGAATTTTCCTCTTTGTCCTCCTCTCTCAGGTTTTCCCACTGGAGTTGGTGATCTGACCCAAAAAATAATTCAGATCTTCCAGTGAATCTCTCCGACTCCATTAAACTGGAAAGTTTCTAAACCCAGCTACAAATCTTGGATGGGGCAATCGGTTTGCCATAGTCACTGTCCTCATTGACCTGTTGAGCTAAAACCCTAATGCCCTAGACGCCTCATGATTTGTGGCAACTTGAATTGCTATTGTGGTTACTACAAGACATGGGAGTAAAAATAAATACTGGCCATGTGCAAACAAGCATATTTGTGTCAAAAGTGCTCATCTGGCCATCTTATATATTGGTCTTGATTCTCAGGCTGCATCTACACTGCAAGTTAGGGGGTGATTTCCCTGCTCATGTACCCATATTTGCGCTAGCTCTCATCGAGCTTTCGGTGGGTAATGTTCTCCGCACAGCTCAGCTGTGCCTCTGCAGCTGCTACCAGTTCTAGCGCAGCTATGCTGCTTCTTCTACTCGCGCTAGCTCAAGGACAGCTAGGGCGGGTACGTGACTCGCATCCCAAGCTTCCAGTGTAGACGTCGTCTCAGTTACAGTAAGCCCACTTCACACTTCTATGGCCTTTACCCTGCCAGAGTGACGTAGAGGGGCCTCAAGTCCAAGGAGAATTCAGGTCATAGTCCATGAGGGCATGGCAGTGAGAATGGCGGGAAATTAGGGAGAGCCTAGAGAGTAAGAAGTGAGTGATTTAAAATGAATTAATTAATAAAACTGATCAGTATGAGCAGCAGCAGTGATCCTACACCCAGGATTTCAGATCATGCTACTTATCAGGTGATGTAGACCATGCTACTGCTGTCACCATTGCCTGGGTGAAGCAGTAAAGACAGCATTATGGCAATCCCCAGCATCTCAGCTGCTCCCTGAAGACTCTCTCCTATTCTGCTAGCACCGCTCTTACTTTTTGCATGATCATTCAGTGTGGAACAGAAATGATTTAAGTGACTGATTCCAAATGTTGAACAGTGAATTCCAAATAACAAATGCTCACGAACAATCCCTATGCTGAAATTTGTGCATAGATATCAACTGGTGAACATGTATCCAATGCAAAAATCAAATTTGCTAAATCCGTGACCTGCTGGCAGACAGCACAGGTCCTATGCAGAGGAATTAACAATCTAAAAGACCAATCTCACCTTCAGTGATACCAGTGGAAGGACTACCATTGACTTCAGTGGAGTTGGATTCAGCCCTAAGAACTTACTAATAAATTTCTACCCAGGTTTCCACATTTTCAAGTCATCATGAGTGATTCACTGGCTCTGATGAAAGATTCTACTTTATATTTTCAGCGTGCTGCATGCTGAAAGGATTATATCCAGTTTACTTAGAAACAACAAAATCAATATGATATCAAGAATATATTTTTAGCATATCTATTTTTCTGAGTATTACAAGTGTGCCGTGAAGGTTGGTGACATTTTAAAGGAGGTAGTGAAACTGATATGTAAAGGCACAATCGGAGTGAATTTGCAAGAAGCAAAAGATCATACTGTATTTAATTCAAAACAGAGAAGGCAAAGCTTCACTTGCCTCCCCTGAAGAGCCTCCACTGGGCAAAGTTATAAAAAATGTCATATTCCTTTTTTCCCCCCAGCATACTGAGATGTATTGGCAAAGTAAGAGGACCTGGAGTGACTACATTGAGTCTCAGCATTAGAAAGGGTAGAATTTCAACATGAAGACACAAAACAGTGCTTTGGAGTAGACTGATACTTTGTGGGTAAGGGTAAAGATGTCTTCGTCACTGGTAGCTTGAGGTCACATGCTTTGTGGACAAAACAATCACCATAAAATGATGTCCACAATTTTTAATTCACTAAAAACTTTTCATCAGAAAAAAATGGTACTGCTTGTGAGGAAAACTGCTTCTGGTTGTCAACCTATATCTGTACTGATGCAGCACTTGGAAAAGAATACTGATATCTCAAAGTGTGGGCAACCAACAACACAATAAGCCAGACACTAAACACAGAAGGATTGATTGTCCTTACACACCAATTTCATACAGGCATAATTCCATTGATGTACATGGAATTATTCCAGATTTACACCGGAGAGGAGAGGGTGAGAGGAGAATCAAGCACACAGGCAGTTCACAGCATTCACTTGCCGTCTCCCCATTCTCATGATCAGTGTTAATCTCTATGGGCCGATACTCGTTGGCACTAACCTCCCATTACAACGCTCTGGCAGTTTAAATGGGCCTTACAGTGGTCTGTGATGCATAAGGCATAATATTGCTGATTTTTTTCCCAGGGGCAGGAAAATCTATATACCAGTGTCTAGCTGAACTGCACACTCTGCAGGTCAGGGGAGGTGTGCAAAGGTAGTGCAAAGCTCACCACTGCATTCTCCAGTGCACGGTCCCTGTATGCAAGGCCAGTTCCCCACAGTACATAACAACATCCCGGGTTTGCTCAAATTTACACAGGCTCCTAATGGTGCCAAAAATGCAGCATATGGTGCAGCCCACCCACTTCCCTTACACTGTCAGGAGGGAGGCTTCTATACTGGCTCTATGCCATTGATGGGGGTGATCATTACACAGCTGGGCAGGCTGGTTCTGTGGAAAGATTCTATCAAGGAGGCAGCACAAAGCAGCTACATTCAACTCACAGGATCTGGATTATCATTATGCTGGACCAATGTTTTCAAAAATGACTAGGGATTTTGCATGCCTGATTTGATACATCTTAAAAGGGCTTGATTTCCAAAATGTACCAACCAACCACCCTCTGACAATTATGGTGTTGGGCACTTCAAAAAATGAGGCATCCAAAGCTACTGCTCACTTTTGAAAACCTTGGCTCATATTGTTACAAACAAAACATTATATTGCACTAATTCACAGCACTTCCCAAACATAAGTACAGACCCATTACTGGCCCCTTATAATTTAACTAAGAGAAGGCAAAATACAGGACAAACAAAATCTTGGGAAATGTTATTTGGACAATTTCTTTGGCAATATCATATCATCTAATTGATTTTTTCCACTCTCTTCCCTCCCACGCCTCCCACCTTTGTGATAGATTGTGCCATAAGGGCTTTGTTATTTACTCAGAGGCTTAGGCAATGGTCAGCTTTCACATAAACTGTGACTTCTGCAAACTTCTCATTAGCCACAGAACTTTAATCAATAACTTGTCTGGAGAAATATTCTGCTGTCTACTGCCTCCAAGCAAAGCCATTTAAGTTCTACATTTGAAATCAAAGATAGGTATAGATGCAATTAAGGCGAGGAAAGGGCCCAACTTGATATTTTTACAACAAAATGCTGTCCAGCAAAAAGAACAGCAAAAACTTTGTACCCATCCGATGTTTACTCTAAACTCAACCAACTCCTGAACACACTGCAACCTCTTCTGTCTCTAGCTCTCCCTCCCCCATTACAATCACACAACATTTTCTAAATAAAACCGAGGAGCTAAAAGTCACACAAATATCACAATAAATTGGGAACTCACTTGGAGAGACTTGACAAGTTCTGCCTGCAGTATGATCTGCTGATCATGTCTGTAATGGATGAGTCAGTGCAAGCAGCTGCCAGCTTCAGTGAGCTAATGGATGGATGATCAGGGCGTGGAATGAGATAGTAAAAATGTCATTATCCTTTCAGGCACATGAGGCTTGTTGGATGCTCTTTCCAGCCAACAGGCTAACCATTTGGTCAGCCCCTTTGCACTATGATAACAGTCTGAATTTTCCCACTACCAGGCTTGTTATCTATCCTATATCCACCACCCTCTGGGTCCCTCTGCACTATGATCAAATGATCTCAAATTTTTTTTTTACTGTATTCTCTCTAATAGAGCCCCTTTGTGATGTCTGGGACTAATACCTACAGTAACAAACTCCTACAGGTTTCTCAGCTGCTGGATAGTAAGGTAACTGGTAAACAAATTCTAGTCTTCCCTAGGGTTTTCACCAGGAGTGCTCGTGTTTCAGCCGGTTTGCCGATAATGGAGGAGTTGAAATTAGATATACAGCGCAAAGGTGTTTGTTTATTAACAAACACCTGCTTCCAGCCGACTGAGCTTGTGTAGGGGAGAATACATGTAACTGAGTATAAAACAAGGGTCTATGTTAGCCTCCTTGCTAATTACAAATCACTGTATAAATACGTAAGCGTAAGTATTCATGTCCAGTCTAAACACTAAAGGGTCAGTGGGGATCGGACAGCTGAAAAGGCCAGAGGGTTGTTTCCAAGCAGTTCTATGTTCTCTGGGACAAATCTTGGGAAGTGTGGAGCAGCCCCAGTCCCCCCTGAAGTCAGGATTTGACCACCACATTCTCATTCACTGATAACCAAAGTAAACATGTGACTGCAGTGGGATCTAACCTCACAGACTCTCCTCAGCATTCTGCCCTTTTATCCAGTAAATAACACAGGGAACATAAATGCAAACAAAGTCATATAAATTGAGACACCATCATTTACCATAATTCCACATGCTCGGTTCTCATAACCTTCTAAGCTAACACAGCACACAGCCTGCGAACATGTTGAAACAACTTATTGTGTGATCCTGCAGCTATTCTACTCCAGGCTGTGATCTTGTCAAATCTCAAACTACAGGGCTGGGGCTGGTTAATCTTTGGATGGGTTGCCTCCAGGGAGAATCAATAGTGCTTCAAGAAGTAGTGAGGTTGATTCAGTAGGTGGCACTCTGACCTTTGAGTATGCACTGAACCAGTCCTTCCTGCATAATGCTAGTGGAGGTGCTGTCTTTTCCGATGGATTTTACACAAAATCGATATTCTAACTACCTGCAGTTATTAAAATATACCACCCCATTTTTCACAAGTGTAGTGGTACTAATTTGCATTCTGATCAAATTTCAAACCAGGTAATTATATTCTGCCTCCCTGAAATTCCCTTTGCAGTTTTAATTGTGTAGTATTTGCACAGAACAGCTGTTGCATTCTGCTTTAAAGATGGTTGGGTGAGTCTTATAATATAACCAACAGGGTGAATTTTTTTGCAGACTCAGGGCCACACCCTCAGCTGGTGTAAATTGAGGGAGCTGACATCTTCAGTGGAGCTACAGCTGTTTTCACCAGCTGAAGTTCTGGCCCTCAGTTCCCAATGCACATGCACAAGCTGAAGTCTACATGCAGGAAACTCTGATTCATTTATCCTTCCACTGGGCATTGCACGTGTGCAAAGTGTACAGACACTTGAAATTTTGGGCCACAGTGTGCAATCCTTCATGGTGAAAAATTCTATATAACTTATTATTGGGGCTGGTCAAACCATTGAATTCCATTTCTACAGTGGGGAGGGGCTATAAAAGAGAGGGCATGGCATACCAACCCCCCCACCCCTTCCTTCCAATGTCTCCAAGAAAGAGGGGATGGTGGGCAGTGAGTGTGAATGTACAGAGTCCATCTCAAAGAACTTTAGTAACAGGTGAGTAATCTTCATTTCATCTTTGAGCAGCCTCCACACATTCCCACACTTGGGAGTTTGGCAAGTAGTGCTCCTCCCTTCAGACACTGGGATGAGAAGGCTAGTTAAATAAATATTATAATATTGCTATACCAAATTATGCACGGGATCAGATGCCAGATCTAAGGAATAATAATATTTTGTGAAAGTATGCATTGAGCTCCAAGTGGCAGCTCTACAGATTTCTAATATGAGAATATGTCTGAGACAGGCCAAGGAAACAGCCTTCACTCTAGTTCAGTGACCTCTAAGCTCTTCTGGAAGAGGAACAGAAGAGGTATCAATACAGAGCCTAACCTACAGAGAAAGGCATTGGGATGTCATTGCCTGGCCTTCACTCTTTTTCCCATAAGAGACAAACAGTCTAGTTGATGGCTAATGCTCTCTCAGAATGCAAGGTGTGTAGTATTGTTTCCCCAGAAGGAAAGTGTGGCCTAAGGAAAAATACTAGCAAGTCCATGGACTGGTTAAGATGGAATTCTGTTGCCACTGTGGGGAAAAATTTTGAATGTGGATGAAGAACCACTTTATCTTTTTGAAAGCAAGCAGCTCATTCACTCTTCAAACAGATGTAATAGCAACAATAAAAGCTGTCTTAATAGAGAGATGAAACAGGGAACATTCTCTCATAGGAGGTTGTATGAGTTGAAAAAGAACAAGGTTTAGGTCCCATCTAGATGTTGGTTGTCTAACCAGAGGGTAGATGTTCATTAAATCCTTCAGGGATCTTTTTTTACCTTATCATAGCTAAATACAGTCTTTTGTTAGACTAAGCTATGATGAGCCAAGATGGCTGCAAGATATACTTTTTCAGAGGATACGGGGAATCCCAAGGATTTCAAGTGAAGTAAGTACTCAAATATGGATTGAATAGGAGCTGAAGCTGGGTTTATTATTAGTTAGCCACAAAAAGAACCTTTTTACATTTATGATCATAACACAAGTGAGTTGATTGTTTCCTGGTATTTAATAGACACTCTTGTACTTGTTCTGAATAAGACAGTTCTAGGTCTGTCAGAGTCGTATGGCCCATGCTGTCATGTGGAGAGAATCTGGACTTAGGTGCAAATCTGACCTCTCTGGAAGGCTGACTTCCAGTTCCTGTGAGGACCTTATGATGTTGACTCCATCATATGAGAGAGGAACACATCCCTGGGTACAGTCAGTTTCATATATGGTATATAATGTTTTGCTGGCCAATGCTGTAGAGGCCTCATTTTTAGACGGGCATATGGAGTTATGTATGTAGTCGAAGTCATAAGGTCCATCAGGTTGAGAAAGAACATTACTATTTGACACACGTTCTCCTGCAGTGCTTCTGTTCCTGTAAAGCTTTTTAATACCTTCTCTCTGGAAGAAAAGCTCTGCCTTTTTGTGAAGTAGAAGAGTGCATGGGTGGATTGGGGGAGGGGCATGTAAGGGCATTACCCCGCCCCCCGAACATATACCAAACTGTGGGAAGTGCCCCCCTAAGTGGCCACGGAGGAACGTGTGGTGGGATGGCCCAAGCCACATGGCATCATCACTTGCTCCCCCCGAATGTTCCTCTGTCCCTCTCCCACACCCCGCTGGGAGGCATGCCCCACATTTGAAAACTGCTGGTATACGTTCAGGGGGAGCAAACAGTGACACCAGGCTACTTGGGCCACCCCTGCACAGTGGGGCTCGGGAATGGAGCACCATTTCCACCACCTCGCTCACTCTTTATGTTCACTCTAATTTAAGTACCACTTGTGACGCTGCGCCCCATAAGGCTTTATGGAAATATGCTTATGAATGTATATATGACATAACTGGAATACGTTTTATGCTACATATGCCAAGAAACATATCTCTGTAAAGGTTATGATCTACTGAATCTATTCCTCCTATTTGTATGTATGTATCATTTTTGTACCCAAAGTTATGAATATGGGCTGTATACTTGTTTAATTTTAAATAACCTCAGTGAAGCAGTTGGTCAGCTTCCTGAGAAAAGACTATCCTCAGTAAGTGGCCAATCAAGAAGCCCTTAAGCCAACAATGAACTCGGAGACGCCAATCCACATCTCAGGTTTCCCAGGAATGTGGCTTGGCTGGTAAGGAACTCAGTCATGCATGGACATGTGACTTGCCCATGTGACTCCAAAACTCCATTTTGTAGCTGGATTCTACACAGCGGGAGGGAGGGGTGTCCACCCACACGAGAAAGTCTATTTAAACACCTGGGAAACCGCTCCATTATGTTTTCAGCTGACTCAAGAGATTGCCTCTCCACCCCAAAGTATACCTGAAAGAAACTGGGACAAAGGACAGTAACTACTGGGGGTGTGAGTGATTGCTGGACCCAGACTAGAAGGAGACTAGTCTGTAAAAGGAAGCTTACTGGAACACCTCTGAAGGTGAGGTTTTATCTGTATTCAGTTTTCTTACTGTATTAGACATAGATTTGCATGTTTTATTTTATTTTGCTTGGTAATTCACTTTGTTCTGTCTGTTACTACTTGGAACCACTTAAATCCTACTTTCTGTATTTAATAAAATCACTTTTTACTTATTATTTAACCCAGAGTATGTATTAATACCTGGGGGGGCAAACAGCTGTGCATATTTCTCTATCAGTGTTATAGAGGGCGAACGATTTATGAGTTTACCCTGTATACGCTTTATACAGGGTAAAATGGATTTATTTGGGGTTTGGACTCTACTGGGAGTTGGGCATCTGAGTGTCAGAGACAGGAACACCTCTTAAAACTGCTTTCAGTTAAGCTTGCTGCTTTTAGGGGAGATGGTTCGGACCTGGGTCTGGGTTTGCAGCAGGCTAACGGGTCTGGATCAAACCAGGCAGGGCACTGAAGTCCCAAGCTGCCAGGGAAAACAGACTTAGAAGTAGTCTCAACACATCAGTTGGCAGCCCCAAGGGGGTTTCTGTGATCCAACCCATCACACCACTAGCAATCAGTAAATCTGGAAGTGAGACCTATACCTACTATTAATAGTATTAAGGCCCATAGGTTGCAGTTGGGGGTGACCTCTGGTAAGCTGCTGGCATGTGTGTAGGATCTTTTATTGTTTTTAATATATTTTCTCTGCAGTGCTTTCACCTTAAGAATAAAAGGGCTTGCTTAGAAGGAGCTGTGTGGTAACATAGCTGTGGGCAACAAACTGGTCATAGCCCCTGGAGAGAAAGTAAAGAACAGACACTAGCCTTTTAGGCAGCCCAACTTATTGGAGATATCACAGTGTAGGCAGGGAACTACGCAGCCTTAAAGATTCCCCCAGTCAGAACGACTGGGACATGGGTCTCCACCCAAAAAAGGTGACGGCTGGGAGCCAGAAGCCTAGAGTGGGTGACCTTGAGGGAACACCAGGGGCAGAACAGAGGTGCAGTTGCCCTGAAACTGTGACACTCTTGATGACTTTCAAAGGCCAACACCTGTGAGGTGGAGTATTTATGCTCAATTGAATCTGATGTCTGCAGACTAATGACAAGCAGTTTAGGACTGTCTCCAGTCAAGCAGGCCAACCACTGTGCAAGGACTTTGCTGGGCATTTTAGCCCCTTTTGGGGAGAGGCGGGGCAGGTTGCAGCTCTGTTCTGCGAGTATTTACAGAGCCCTTCATTTCAGAGCTGGAAAGTTTTGCCACTAATGCTTCCTTCAATAGCATAGCTTCGATGAGATTCCAGTGCCCCTTTCTGGCCATCGGATGAAGGTGCTGCATATGGAGCAATAAGAAGGAAAAGGACCTTCCCTCAAACAACACATATATGTGTCCAAAACAGGGAAAGTGGCAGGGCGAGAAGTGCACCTCTTTACATCTGGTTTCCTTGTCTTCAGTTCTGACGTATCTGAACCAATGACCAGAGAACGAAGATCCTTAGTAAAGAAACTGAGGCACCATCCCTCCCACAGTCCCACCCTCTGAATGTTCGAAGCTGTGAGGAGAGAGGTAGGAGGGGGCCCAGGAGCACTCCAAAAGGCACTGCTAGTAGAAGGTTCCACCGAGCTAAGCTGCACTGTTGGTGCATCCCAAGAGCGGGAAAAGGCAGAGGCCGCTCGAAGAAGAACCTAACATTTTTGTTTGGTTGGTTTCTTACCTTTCCTGCATGTTAAGCAGAGGTTTGCAATGAGCTGATCAGACTGTAACTCAGGTCTTCTTCCAGAGAGATTACAGTTAATTCAGAACCCAGTCAATGAGTATGAGGAGTTCAAATCATACCTTCCAATGTGCATTACTTTGCATTTGTCCACACTGGATTTCATCTGCCATCATGCTGCCCGTTAGCCTCTCTCTGTTACTTGGCCATCGGACATTTTAGATTTTTGTTAAAATGTTTCAGTAGCTTGATATTTATTCCTTTCCCAGTCTTAGGCAACTTTGAAATGGGAACGGGAATAGGTTTTAGAAATGCAGCTGACTTGCTTCAGAGATACGGAATACCTAATTACGCTTTCTTCCTTCCTGTGTGCCACTGCTCAGAAAAGAGTGGATTTGTAAAAACCCTTTAAAAGCTACTGGCATTTTGCAGGGAAAAAAATGTGTTTGTTGTTAAAATCCACTGGAATGACATTAACAGCTGCTTCTTGTTTGAAGAATATTTTTAAACCGTTCACTCCCCAGGAAAATGAAAGATGCCATAATGTCTTTCATGACTTCACAGAGCAGGCAAGGGCTTGGTTTTAAAGGTCTGAAAGACCCCAACATAGTTAACTGCATGAAACTCAATTTATCCACCTCAGAAGGAAAAAGGTCTCAGTCAACCCTCCTGGAAGGTCCTATGGAGCCTGGGGCATCAGTGAGAAATTCCTGGAATATTATGCCAGCCCTGGGTAACCCATATGTAATGTCTCTGAGTGACTAGTTCACAGATGTTAAGCTCAGAAAGGATATTAGGTCATTTAGTCCATCTTCAGCTTGTGCAGAATGATTCCCTACCAAATATAGAATCATAGAATATCAGGGTTGGAAGGGACCCCAGAAGGTCATCTAGTCCAACCCCCTGCTCGAAGCAGGACCAATTCCCAGTTAAATCATCCCAGCCAGGGCTTTGTCAAGCCTGACCTTAAAAACCTCTAAGGAAGGAGATTCTACCACCTCCCTAGGTAACGCATTCCAGTGTTTCACCACCCTCTTAGTGAAAAAGTTTTTCCTACTATCCAATCTAAACCTCCCCCACTGCAACTTGAGACCATTACTCCTCGTTCTGTCATCTGCTACCATTGAGAACAGTCTAGAGCCATCCTCTTTGGAACCCCCTTTCAGGTAGTTGAAAGCAGCTTTCAAATCCCCCCTCATTCTTCTCTTCTGCAGGCTAAACAATCCCAGCTCCCTCAGCCTCTCCTCATAAGTCATGTGTTCTAGACCCCTAATCATTTTTGTTGTCCTTCGCTGGACTCTCTCCAATTTATCCACATCCTTCTTGTAGTGTGGGGCCCAAAACTGGACACAGTACTCCAGATGAGGCCTCACCAATGTCGAATAGAGGGGAACGATCACGTCCCTCGATCTGCTCGCTATGCCCCTACTTATACATCCCAAAATGCCATTGGCCTTCCTGGCAACAAGGGCACACTGCTGACTCATATATATATATTCTTCAGTGATTTCAGTCCAGTTTTTAAAATATCTCAAGTGATGGAGCTTCCACAACTTCCTCGTGATAACTATTCTGAAGTCTTAGTGATGGCAAACATCTCCTGACAGCAAGCTCATATTTTCCTTTTCTTACCATTACTCTTAGCCTTACCCCCCCCCCCTCCTTGGAGCACTGTAAACATCAGTGTTCCACACATGCATTTTTAATGTGTGCAGTGACATGAATCAATAAAAAAAACCACACAGACATGCAAAGGGCCTTTGTTGAATTCCATGGACTCGGGCCAAATATTAGAATACGGCCTCAGTTTTGCTCACACAGTTTTGCATTCATAGAAATTTGCATGTGCAAATAATAGAATTTGTGCATGCAAACAGAATTTGCACACACATATCATGTAGTTAGACATTTAATTACCTAATGGACAAATGGAACCACCTGCCCAAAACCAAACATGAACATTTAGAGTTTAGGATGGGCCCCTTTGAAAATGGAGCCCCTTGGGATAAAATTCACCCAGGTGAAGAGGTCCCATACAAGGCCTTCAAACCATTTAAGGTCTATTTTCAGGGCTCACATAGGACTGGAGTCATGAACTGTCTAGAGGTGGGTCTTTTTCTGAACAAAGATGAATTTCACCTTAGGTATCTGTCCTTAGTTTCTGAGAAGTTAATATTAGTCTGTCTCTTGCATAGACAAGAACTTCCACTGTAAGTCTAAGTTTGATTAGAAAAACATATTTGCCAATGTGTGAGTTCTCTATTACTTATGAAGCAATGCATAATCCAGAAATAAAAGAACATAATATTTCATAAGACTATTTCCACTAAATCTTTTCTTGTCTTTTATCTCATCTTTTCATTGGTTAAAATAAAAAACAAAACACTAGGACTACAGCAATGATATGCATGTAACATCTGGGCTGCTGCTATCTTCTGGTAATTTAAACTGAAATGGAAAACACAGTGTGTCTTTCCCCACCCCCTGGAGAGTTACCATAAACACGGCTGTTCCTCTGAAACCTGTCATTGTAGCTTAGTGAACTCTAGGAGTTTGATTTCACACCAGTAAAGTGATACTGTCAAAATAAAAATCAGGAAGCCCTTCATCAATTTTACACAGTGTTTTCAGGTAAAATCCTCATTGGAGTCAGTGGCCCAAGTCCTAACGTGCTTACAAGTTTGAACTCAGGCAAAACTAAAGAGGCCAGATTGTTTCTAGCCCTTACACATATGGATGAGGCTCACTGGGAAGGGTGCAAACAATTATATGTAATCAGAATGAAGACCAAAGTAATACGCATTTCAAAGAGTTCAAAATTAACATTGGCATGCGTATTCCAGGTGTTTTGCCATTGTGTGTTAGTAATCATACAGCATGTTGAATTGCTGATTGGGCCCCCCTCCCCTCCATGGCTCCTCCAGCTGAAAGAATCCACCTTCATCCCCCTTACAAAGAGTATGGAAGAAATTTTACAAAAGACAAGAGAAATTGCAGCCTTAATTTACTATAGCAGGCATCAATAACTGGGGTGTTCATCATTTTTCCAGTCTAAGTACACATTAAACAGGCCTATGGGGACAGCTCCAGCGTAAATAAAAGAGTTTGTTTTTGTAGAAAACCTGTCTATTTTCTAGTGAAGTTCCCACAAAGCAAAATATATTAATTTTGCACATATATCACGTAGGTGACAGTTTTTCTGGCTGCAGGAGCCAGCTGAGTGTGTGAACTCTCAAATGTTTTCTGTTCTGAACAAAATAGCTAAAATTAGAGAGGCTAAAAATGCTATATATTTTCCATGAAAAATTTCCAAAGAGAAAAAAATTACTTTATTTGATTTTTTTAACAGAATTTTCCATTTTCTTTTATTACAAAAAAATACTATGATCCAAAACCCTCAAAATGCTTGGTTCTTGGTTTTTGGTTTTGGGGGGAGGGTTTTGGGGGGTGTGTGTGCTTTCCCGTCTTGATGTCCTCCCCCCCCCGCCCTTTGGAACAAGGGAGAAAAGCCTAATAGATGGGTGAGGGGGACAAATTATCATGATAGCATTGTAATCTATGCAACTCTGGTGCTGTGTTTGCTTTTTTGTAAAAGAATGATTCACAGCTGGAACAACAGATTTAAACAGTGACAGAGAGAGAGAGAGGGACCCAAATTTGGAATGAGAAGCACAATTCATACTATGATATATTATAGAGATGATTTTGAACCAAAACCTCCAATCCTAACAAACCTGAATTTTTTGGGGTGGACAAAATCTGAACCTAGACATAGATCCATATTTTGCAAACGACCCCAGGGGCCAAAATCCTCAGTTGGCGTAAATTGTCAGACATCGACAAACTATGATAGCTCTGGTGAAGTCAATGGATTTCTGACAACTCTGAGGATTTGCCGCCCCCATCTTTATAATGAGCCATCCCTCCCCCCACCCCCAAAATAGACCCAAGCTGAACAACTTTGGGATATTCAGCATCCAGATCTAGAGGAGACACATGCAGCTTGAACTGGTCTTTATAATATTATTGCACTCAGCTTAAATATATGTCAAATTTGGAGCCTCCAGGCATGATCCTGTGTCACTTAGTTTAATGATTGGCTCAGTCCCAAAGTGACTGGAGTGATCTTTTTTTAATATTCCGTTATTATCCTCAGGTAGTTTGGAATGAGCATTATTTCACTAGCTGCACATGATTACAATCTAACCGGATGCTCCCAGGAACTTGCAATGGGCAAACACTGTCAGTTTATTTAATAACTTTCAAAATGAAACAAAAATCTTGTCCAAATCATGTCTCCCCTGATTTAATTAAAACACACCACACATGCTGGAGCACTCTGTTAATCATTAACAACCTTAATTGAAGACAGGAGAGGATTCTTTGCTTTTCTTTCCTTCAAAAGCCTGCAGCCAATGGAAAACATTACACAAGAGAGCAGCCTGAGATGGTTTTGGTTAGAATGATCAATACATGATGGGCTTTTACTTATTAGTTTGTTGTTGGGGGGGGGGGGGGGAGTTGTTTGCTTGGTTTAGGTTTTTTGTTGTATGTCTGTTTCCTGTAGTAATGTAGGATAACGAAGAGGAGCTGCTCTGCTCAACATTTACCTCCCCCATCCCAGGTTTTCTAACTAGGGCCTGGTGTTGAATCAATATGACATTTACTGAGTTTGACAGAAGTTGGATAGCTAAACCCAGGAAAAAATACCTTGGAAATTAGGGGTTAGTTTTACATTCAGTTCCACTCAAATCTATTTCAAAACATTGTATATGAGAACATCTCACCTGTCCCCAGTGCCTCCCACCGCCTCGCTTCTCCCAGCAATTCCCCCAGCATCCTGACCTCTGTCCTAGC
Organism: Caretta caretta; assembly: GCF_965140235.1. NCBI lineage: Eukaryota > Metazoa > Chordata > Testudines > Cheloniidae > Caretta > Caretta caretta. The sequence continues at coordinate 240,756,568 of NC_134206.1, forward strand.
TCTTGAACTCACTTACCAACTAAGCCCACCAGCCGTCCCAGTCCAGACCATTCGAACCTCACAAAGTTTTCTAGTAACCCCTGAACCTCACCTTCCCAGCCCACCAAATGCTTCCAGGTGGTATTCATGGAAAATTAAACCGCACTAAAGGAATTAAACTTTCAGGGATATTCAAAAGAGGAGATAAAGTTCTTATTTTTTAAAGTTTTTCTCGTTTGCTTTCTCTGGAGTTCTCTCAATAGGCCTCAGCACAGGAGCTTCCAGTCTCATCAATACAGTGCTGTTATCCAATGGGATTTCCAAATTATGGGCAACAAAGGGTTAAAGTAATAGCTGAACACTTCCACAGGATTTGTCATACCAGATCAGATCAGCACTCCATCAAGTCTGAGTTCCTGCCTCCAGCAGTGGCTTATGCCTGATCTTTCACAGAAAGAAAGAAAGAAAAAAAAACCCAAAACCATAATGCAGCTGGCTAATTGTGCAAGGCTCTATAAAAGAGGAAAAATTCCTTCCTGACCCCCACAGGCAATCAGCTGATCCCCTGTAGCATTTAAACAGTGTGACCTACACTGAAATATCCACACAAGCAGTCATTTTTCCTAAGGACACGCACACACAGGGTCACCAAAGACGAAAATTAAAATTATAATGGACATTCAGATAATGCACAGCTATAGTGATCTGGGAGGTTACTTTAGCCCATTTATAAAGAGACAAATTTGTAACTGTAGGTATTTCTCTCTTTCTTCTGTTATTTGTTTAGGTTTCTCTATCCAGTTACTTGTACAGATTTCATCACTGTAGTACCTGAATTCCACTGTAATTCAGTAACAGCCAGGCAGGAAGAAGTCTTTGGAGTTTATTATTTGAGGCATGCTGGGTATAGGAATTGATTCTTGCTCTCCCACTGCCAGGGAGTTCAAATTCATGAGTGTCAGTGGGCAGGATCCTGGGCAAGAAGAGGGGAGGTGGCTGGAAGAACATGCGGCAATCTGTATTACCGTACATGATCGTGTTGTTCTTTGATGAGGTCTATTTTGCCTTCATTTTTAAGTGTCTTAAATGTTAAGGCACAAATGAAGAAGTTCATCAGTAAATGAAGCTCCCTTTGGGGACTGTTATACCTCCAAATAAGGTCATTTTTCTTTTCTTTCCGCTAATAGTCTTAGAGCAATTGAAAGCCATTTAGTTTGATCTAGCCAATCAGCAGCTGCCTGCGTTAAGGAGTCAGTTTTAGTATTGTGTAGCTGTCTAGCTAAGCTTAACTAAGCTAAGCTTATTAACCAATATGGTTAATAGTGGAAAACTCAATAAACCTCTTATGGCAAGCTAATGTCTAAAAACAGAATGGAAACATGGAGAATTATTACAATGAATCTGTCATAGCTTGCCAACATTTTGATGTGATGTCCTGTGATAAAACATAGTTTCTTTTTCATGTTGAAACTCTTGGAAAGACCATTACAGACCCTGATAGGCTCAGTGCTATCTAAATGAAGGCCTCTAAAGCTTTTAAGAACTATAAAACTGATCAAGAATCTTTGGGATTCCTCAATGTATTAAAAAAGGGGAAAGGAAGCCAAGATATATAGTTCTGGTATGTTAATTAAAGCCTCCAAGATACCAATACTCATGCAATGTACACAAGGTTAAAGTGACATAATCAAACACAAATACATTTTGGATCAGGGCTTAGCAGTCCTGTGTCTAGCATTTTGAATGGAAGTGATTCACACAATTATATTGTAAAAGCAGCAAAGAGTCCTGTGGCACATTATAGACTAACAGACGTATTAGAGCATAAGATTTCGTGGGTGAATACATGCATCCGACAAAGTGGGTATTCACCCGCAAAAGCTTATGCTCCAATACGTCTGTTAGTCTATAAGGTGCCACAGGACTCTGCCACTTTTACAGATCCAGACTAACACGGCTACCCCTCTGCTACAATTATATTGGACTCTCCTTTCAACCCTACATTGCCTTGCACAGCACAGACAGGTGCAGAGAGGCTCTGTGGAGCCTACTTGGTGTGCCCAGAGGCACTGCACCTGGAGAAGACAATGCATAACATGTTCCCCCACTTCCCCAGGGCTCCGGCAGGCTCCGGGGATGATTTAAAGGGCCCGGGGCGGTAGTGGCGGCGGGAGCCCCATCCCAGGAGCCCTGCTGCCGGAGCCCTGGGGAAGCGGCAGCGGGGCTCTGGGGAGAATTTAAAGGGCCCAGGGCTCAGCCGCCACTACTGCCCAGGGCCCTTTAAACCGCTGCTAGAGGCCCCGGCTGCCGCTGTTATCCTGGGGAGGGGGAAGGAGGCACTTGTCGGTACAGGGTGGGCAGGGGCTGGCTCTGAACTCCCCCAGCGCTGCCCCTTCTGCCCGAGGCCCCGCCCCTTCTGGGGGCCAGAGTTGGCCCCAGCCCTGCCCCGTACTGGTAAGTCCCAAGACTTACTTTCACCCCTGCCAGTGGACCTCACACCCAAGGAGAAATAAGAGACAGTGTGTGGATGGAGAGTGGGATAGACTGGCCAGGCTCCTGATCCTGGGTCCTGCGTCAGTGCAGAGCAGAAAATGAGTTACCCCTGCTCGTAGGAAGAGCAACTGCCATTACGTACCTGAGGGTGTAGCATTTCCAGCAGCTTAGAAATCTGATTCTGCATCATTAAAGTCAATAGGAGTTTTGCCATTGACTTAATGCGCACAGGTTCAGGTGCTAAGTGAGTAACTTTCCCTGCCCAGTCCCATACCAACACTGCAGACCCCCGCTCCGCTCGTAAAAACCCATAGGAAGGATCATTTTCTCTATTCAGTTCTACAGGTTTTAAGAAAAATGCCTATAGAACTTTAGCCATTTCATCATATTAATTACCATAAGACATTAGCCATAAGGGAAAGCTTTCTTCAAAACCCACCTTTGGCCGCAGCCCTCTAATTCACTCCTTTTAAAACATACATTTTTTCAAAAGAACCCAAGGGTGCTGGAATTAAGGGTGCTGGGAGTGCAACAGCGCCCCCTGTCTTGAAGTAGTAATAACAGCCAAATACATGGTTTCCACCATATACAGAGTTCACAGTTTTGTTCAGTGGTTTTCAGCACCCCCACTATAAAAACTGCTCCAACAGCCCTGAAAAAAGCCCTTAGGAATTGTAGCTCCCGAGTAACCCAGTAATATTATTCTGTGTTTTTCTTCCTCCATTCTTGCTTGCAAGGAAAAATAAAAGGAGTACTTGTGGCACCTTAGAGACTAACCAATTTATTTGAGCATGAGCTTTCGTGAGCTACAGCTCACTTCATCGGATGCATACCATGGAAACTGCAGCAGACTTTATATACACACAGAGATCATGAAACAATACCTCCTCCCACCCCACTGTCCTGCTGTTTCCACGGTATGCATCCGATGAAGTGAGCTGTAGCTCACGAAAGCTCATGCTCATACCAGCAGGACAGTGGGGTGGGAGGAGGTATTGTTTCATGATCTCTGTGTGTATATAAAGTCTGCTGCAGTTTCCACGGTATGCATCTGATGAAGTGAGCTGTAGCTCACGAAAGCTCATGCTCAAATAAATTGGTTAGTCTCTAAGGTGCCACAAGTACTCCTTTTATTTTTGCGAATACAGACTAACACGGCTGTTACTCTGAAAGGAAAAATAAGTATGTCAGTCCCAGGGCCTGGGGATTTTTTTTATACTTACATTTTTTTATCATTGAAAAAAATCAAAATGGGGCACATTTTTGGAACAGCATAAGCTGAACACTACTATTATAATTTTTATTCTCCACAAACTTCCCAGAACATTTTAACCAATGATGAGTTACCACAGGGTGTAATTTCAGGAGGGCTAATTTCTTAGGGGGAAAGCTAGGGAAGGTTGAAAATCAGACTTAGATTGGGAAGATAGCTTCATCCATAAATGTCAAGCAGTGACTCAGCTCCATATGACAAGGTCTAAGAGGTTAAATGAATCTCAGATTGCAGAAAATGTAATAAGTACAGTGCTTTATATATATAAAAAAGCCTCTCCATTTAATCCAAATGAGAGATTAAGGCAATGATCCTTGGATGAAGTGGGTCTGGCTCGGGGCATTTTCTTATCAAGATGGCCACGTAAGGAACCCACCCATCAAAACAGCAGAAACCACAGCTGGCAAACATTACACATGAAGGCATTTCCTGAATTCTAACTTTGTTAGCTTTTCTGCTGACAGGCAGTTGCAGGGGAGGGTGCAAGGAACCTTCCCCAACCTTCCATGGTCTATGTAAAGATCAGGCAGAATCTCAGCTCCACATACCGCATAGCACTGCGGCTGATCTATTCCTACTCCCTCAGGGATCCATGGTGTCCTGAAGAGGATGGGAAAGGAAGACAGGGCCACAGGTACACATCCTTTCCATCTCATCCCCCATGTACAAGCCAGAGGAGCTTTCTGGCAGGAGCAGGACTGTAAAACAGACCCCACCAAAGGATGCAGCAGTGAATGTTTAGCTTCTCTGCCCCTAGGGACTGTGCGAGGCCTCCTTGAACTCCTCCTAAAGTTGTGGGGCTCCACGCCTCCCTTTAATATAGATTGAGACTAAATGGCACAGTCAAGGCCTGAATGATAATTGATGTTGTTTCTATCTGTGATGTGCCCAGATGTGGTGGTGACAGGAATAGCGTACATTATTGAATAGAATAAAATAAATAAAATACAGCTGTATGTCTCTAGAGCATTATGACAGGTTTCAGAGTAGCAGCCGTGTTAGTCTGTATTCGCAAAAAGAAAAGGAGGACTTGTGGCGCCACAAGTCCTCCTTTTCTAGAGCATTATGTTTCATTTCCAACCCACAACACGCATGTCCATGCCCCTCTGCCTTCTTCCCTTCTCCCTCTTTCAAATTATGCTTTGGAAAATCGTGACAGAGTAAACTTTTCAAATGTGCCTAAGTCACTGATAGTAACTATAATCATATCTATCTCTTTTATAACACTTGCCTTCCGTAGATCTCAACGTGCTTTACAAATGAGGCCAATATTACTATCCTCATTTTACACATGGAGAAACTGACGCACAGAGTGGGAAGCAAGTTGCCCATGGTCATGTAGCAAAATGGTGGCACAGCCAGGAATTGAACCCAGGTGTCCTGAGTCCCAGTCCAGTGCCCTACCCGTAGAAGCCTACGGCTTTTTTTTTTTTTAAATGGGAGTTAGGCGCTTTTGAAAACTTCGATAAACTTAATCAGGAAGAACAATTTTAAGCTGTGAAAAATCTTCAGTCTCTGCCATAAAAAATAGGACACTGGCATTTGCTAGACTGCTAACAAAATGAATGATTAGGAACAGGAACAGTTTTTTCAAAGATGGGCCACTCTCAGAATTGTATGTATAACTTGTACATGCAGATATCAGGAGGGCATATGCAAATCAGAGATTGCCGGCAATCTTAGTATTTGCACATATAGCCATGGTATTACTGTGTGCAAATCTAGCAGGTGCAATTGTACACATCCATCTATGAAAATCAGAATCCCGTTATATACTGTTCAGCAAGGGGGAAAATCTGCATTATTGAAATGTTATGGTAAGGTGAGATTTTAATTACACAGAAGTCAGGTTCCCATACCATCCTTAACTCTGTTCCCTTGTACCTGTACATGACATCAGAGTACTTTGTTACAGGGTCACATATACATACATATGCAAGCAGCAAGAAGGGAAGGGTAGGAACCCCATGGGGTGAGTGAAAGTCACAGCTGCAGACTTATTTATTGCAGCTGCTACAGTACTGTGGCAATGGCATATGGGGCAATCTGTTCACACAGATGGCCCAAGAGCCAAAGCTTTTCCCCCAGAGATCTCAGGACATCACTGGGATTAGAAATGCATGAACCCTGGCCCCTTACAGCCTCCACAGAAGCCCTGGAAACCCTATCACATCCCTCAGCAGGATGATCTGTCAGAAATTTCCAGCGTGAAAACTAATGGGGTTCTCCACTTTATTTTTCCTCTGCCAGGGGTCTTTTCATAAAAGAGTATAATTTGGCCCTATCCCTTTAATGCCTCTATAATCCAATGACTCTTGACATCTTTTAAACCCCCTGGCTGTAGCCAGATTGGGGATTGTAGAGGGAGCTGCCTGTCATTTAAGAGGATAGTCATTCAAACCTTACTTAGATGAGTAATCCTCAATCATGTGAGTAGTGCCACTGAAATCAGTGATGCAAGTCTTATAATTGAGGATTACTGATGAGATGAAGGAAAATAAGACCAGGCTCTAAACTGTTAACATAATCAGACAAGCAACCTACCCACCACAAATCAATGACCCCTCCATCTGCCTTCCCAAGAAACCCAGCCGTGTCTGTACATCAGACATATTCCCTTATTTAAATTGGGGCAGCACATTACTCATAAAACCGAATGTGCCAAGCAAGCTTTAAATGATGTAACACAGTTTGCACTTAAAACCCGCTCGTCAGCATTTTTAGTGCCATAGTGGTCTGCCTTCACTTTGAAAACAGAGTTTGCCAACGAAAGCACATTTATAAAAGAGAAAGTCCGTTTTGGCAAAGTTACCGGTTGATCCCTCCCAAATGGTATATGCCCTCCCAAAAAGGGTGCTTGTATGATGGTACCTCCAAAAGTGATAGCAGCCTCCAAACATACTGCTATGCCCCACTTCCACGAGATAGTATGCACCCCTTTTCATATAGTAGCCTTTTTAAGCAGCATGGCATTCCTTTGGGTGGCATCCCCACCCCACCATCCAAAGCCACATGCCATCCAAAAGCTGTTCCTGTTTTTTCCTCACCTTTACGCCCCCTTTTCAAGCTGCAACAGCAAGGAGTGGGGCTATGGCATTCCCACCTTCACACACATACATACTTCAGCTCAAGCACTGGAAGCAGTGAGCCTGAGTCTCCTACCAAACCAGATTTATACAGGTGCTTTTACACAGTTGTCATTGACTTCAATAGTTTCTTACCACTTGGACTAAAATCAGCCCTGGTGTAAGCAGATAGAGCTGTGAGTGATTTCAAGGATAGGTGCACCTGCTATGACTAGACTCATTTTGGTTCCTATGTAGTCTAGCAATATCTGTCTGTCTGTCTGTCTATCTATCCAGGTACGTGATGCACCTCCGTCACCACTATATTTAAGCCTGGTGCATGCATCCCAGTACATCTAGCTGCCCTGTTATCTTAAAGTGTGGTTATACTCTAAACAGCACATTATGCGGTTCCATATTTAGTCTCCCTCCAGAGACACCATGTCACATATACTCATTTTTAGGAGTTCAGAAAAATATTTTCTGTCAGCCCTGCAAACTCAGGCTGGGATCTAAAAACTTCAGCTGTGCTCTTTCTGCCACTTGCATCAGCATCTGTAAGAAAGATCTGCGCTCAGAAGTTAGCTATTTTGCTGTTTATGTGTGAGGCAGAATAGACTCCAACTCACTCTCCCATGATCATTTTAGCCCTGCATGGCTAAAAACATAAAAAAAAATCCTACTTGCTATTAGCAATGTGAGCAGATACACATGGAGCAGATTGTGCTGGATAAGAAGACGATGTTATTCCAAAGTTGTTTTTCTGACCATATCTGCACTATACTGATCTTGACCTCAGCCAAACTGCAGCCTCCTATTCAAGAATTTAAAAAAAAAAAAAGGGGGGGGATGGGGGGAGGGAAGCAAAAGTTGAACAAAGATTCTTTAAGTACTAACAAAACATTTGGATTCAGGCTCTCAATTGTACTCTTTAAAGTCATTATTTTAAAATGTTTATGCAACAGAAACATTTCTCCTACACACAAAATTCTTGAAAAACAGGAAGAGGAAATTAATATTTCCTTAGAAATTAACCACTGTTGGCACAGCCTTAAGGCTGTTATTATGGGACTTCACTATGCATTTATCTTTGTTCATATTTCCAGGATTCTGCAGCTAGTTCTAAAGTGAACGTTAAGGGAAGCTATCCTCAAAGAGAGAAGAGTATTTTAATTAATGTTATTAATAATATTATCAATAACATTTTCATGTATGTCCATTTTAATTATTGCTAAAGCACTCAGGGCCCTGGATGGATTTTTTGAGTGTTATAAAATTGAAATAATTAAATATAGTCACAAAGATATTGTTTTCAGAACTTGCCATGGGGCTCTGAAAATTGGTGGTAAAACCTATGCAATCAAAAGTGCAGCCAGTTCTCTCCTCAGTGCAGTTCTGCTAGCAGCAAGGTGGGGACAAAATCTGTCCGGACAAGCCCCCTCCAGAGCGCCTATTGTGCCAGCAGCACTCTCTAGCCCAGCTCCCCTACGCATTCCCCTCCAATGGCATTCATCTTATGGCTGTCCCTTGTGCAGCTGCATTCTGGGAAAGAGAATACTTGTGCCTTCCACCTCCAATAGCATACCCGGCCACTGCCAGTCATAATCTGACTCTTCCTGAGGCCTTTCTTATTGAAAAATCACCCCTTCTAATTTGTATTATTTCTGTTTTGCTGAAAATATGTCACAAAGAATATACGAATCTTTCCAGTTAGTTTTGATCCTAAGCAAATGCAGGGGTGTCATCTGAAAAACATTTAGGTTAATGTCTTAGGACCCAATTCAGCAAAGCTCTTCAGCATGTGTTTAAGTCACACTGAAGTCAGCATTAATCCACATGCTTGAGTGCTCTGCTGAGTAAGGGCCTTAAGTTTGGAGACTGGAGCAAGGTAGGGTTGGAAGTCAGTGTAGAAGTACTGGGGAAATGTTGCAATAACAACAGGCCATTTGTACAACGTGCTGCAATCCAAAGACATGCAACTGCTTTACATACATTTGTTGTTGTTGACGACAACATTATTTTACTGGCTTCACACACAAAGCCAAATTGTGCTCTCAGTGAAAACGGTGTAAATCCAGGTTAACTCCAGATTTATACCAGTGCATGACAGTAAAACATGGCTCTAAATTGTGCTAACATGACAACTGTTGTCTCAGCCAACTGAACCAGGAACCTCTCGAATTAAAAGCATGAGCTGCGACAGTGTGAGATACAGAGTCAATATCCTCCAGCTGGGGCTGTAACAGACTCATATCTGCTGCATACTGGACACAGAGGCAAACCCGTAACACCTACCCCCTCACCCCTCCACGTGAGTTACACTAATTTTTACCAGCCTCTGTTGCCCATAAGTCTATACACCAGGGTTCTGATTAAGCAGCCACTACACATTAACTGTTCCTATTGTCTTGATTTGGGTTTGATGAAGTTACTTATATTCACTAGTTGTGTAAGCTGGTCCCTGGTAAACAATGGACCAAATTTATCCTATATGTAAGTTGACTGAAAGCAATGGGCCTAATCACACTCCCACAGAAATCAATGGAAAACTCCCTTTGACTTCGATGAGGGCAAACTCTTGCTTGATGAAGGAATGGATTTGGCCCTTTGCTTCTGTAACATTTAACAATATTCAAGACTCAGCAGTATTTTCCTGCTCACCTTAGTGGGAAGTGCCTCTATCAGCTCTGCCATCTTCTTTCTCTCCTCTACCTCTTTCCCGCACCCACCTCTATCTTTCTTGGAGTGAATCTGATTCTAACTAATACGGTTTGGTTCATGGAGATTATCAGTAAGGCTTACCAAACTCCAGACACAAGCATGTGCCCAGCCCTGCCATCCTGAGAAGACACTACTGTGGACATGTAAGACATTACATTGAGCTGCTTCCTTCTTCTCCAATTTCTTCTGACGCTTTTTAAACTTCCCCTTTCCAGGGAATGAGGCACTAGGCTTAATAACCCAAAAACATCTGAAAATGGTAATTTACACCACTGTAATTTTCAAAAAGATTTGGCAACTTGAGGGGGCCATTTAGGGATCTGGGGCAAAAATTGGGGATTGGTCCTGCTTTGAGCAGAGGGCTGGACTAGATGACCTCCTGAGGTCCCTTCCAACCCTGATATTCTGGGATTCTGACAACTGAGGTAGGCCCTAGTGTTCCTCTTGTGTCCACAGCAGAAAGGACAGAAGCCTGGCAAATCCAGATGGGGAAGGGTCAAGAAAGTGGGGAGTGCTACCTCCATTCACCCATTCCCACAGAGGCCCTCTGTAGATGCTCCTTGGGGAATGGGATCTACAGCTGGAGACACAGAAAGTCAGGATGATGGCCACTCTTCAGAGCATCATCCTTCACATCAACATCACAGGCTTCTAGTAGGTATATGAATACCTCCACGGTATAGGAATATTCCCTCCATGATGTGGAAATTCCATGAGGATGACTCCAAATGAAGGGAATCCTGGTGAGGGATTCCATGCTGCTAAGGAGACAGACAGGAAGATTGAAGAAAACACAGGACACCTATATGGAAGGCCCCATATCTCTGTGGATCTTGGAGGATCCGCTAGTCTTGGTCATTTCCTTGGTTTGTACCTACGTACAAAGACTATCGGAGAAATTCCACAATGGCAAAGTCAGCGTATTCCATTCTTTGTGTGAGAGTAGCCAATGCAGGGCTGAAATGGCCCATAATGTCTTTTGTTTGTACCCCACAAATGAAGTGAAGGATGCAAATAGGAAGAAGTGTATTACTGCGGGTCTCACAGTTAAATCAATTTTGTGTGGAATCAAAGTCTCCCAAAAATATGTGTCCAGTGGCAAAAACCTATGAAAACTCCCAGTGTGCCATTGTCACCTCCATAAGTGCAATCCTAGAGCAAAATGGATTCCATATGATCACTGTGACCTTGAATATTATATAACTGGAGTCTGGGACAGATTTCATTATAAATAAAAGAATTTTATATAAAAAATAAAAAGTTACTAATGTTCATGACAGAAGGGGGAAATCTGATCTAGTCACATTCTAGGCAACAGCAAAAGGAGCAGAATGCTAAATTGAATAAAACCATGGCTTCATCAAATAGGAGAGGCAAGGAAAACTGCAGAAGAAATCATTTAACTCAATCCCACAAACCAAGAATATGAGATAACTTGGTGGTCTCCAGCCAGTTCCTAGTGGACACACCACAGCTGGCACCCTTGCTGGCAACCTCAGAGGAGCGAGGCCTCCAGGTCAAGATTGAGGCATAATAGGAGGGTTTGGGTGAAGCTTGCACTCGTGATATTTCATCTGTGTTGATTAGTGGTTAGAGGAGACGACAAAGCTGTCCTCCAGCCATAGGTGGCTAGTGAAAATATTCCAGAGGGGGATGCTGATCAAAACTTAATAGTTCTAGAGGCGGGGGTGAGGGGTGATGTTTCTATCCTGGTCCAGTGCAAAGCGGAGGCAGTTGCAGAGCAAGCCCACCCTTCACTCACCCTACAGTGACAGCTCCTTCCCATAGGGCTGGGCCCAGCTCCTCACTCTGGCCCCTTGGCTCTTGCCACTCGCAGATTGAAGAGCCTGCTACAGCATCATGTGATGTGCGTCTCATGTGCAAATGGGGCTCTCTGCCTGCAAGTGCTGTCTCCCTACAAAGTCAAACAGGCCAACAGCTTTCAATTAGCTGATCTCAGTCCTTTTCTGGCCCTTTCCCTACTCTCCTGAGACAGAAGCTGTGATCAACTGGGAAAAAACCAGTATATCTTTTTGTGAACATAAGGAATGACTCAGTTTCCTATTCAGTTTGGTGTTGTCAGCTGCCTGAATGCACAGAGTTAAATCAAAGGAGGCTGTAAAAGGGGGCTGTTAAGGAACCCTTGAAAGATAAAACAACAGCCTAAAGAAAGAGCATGCCTTCAAACGGTTTATTGAGTTAGGCTCCTAAGTGCTTAAGTCATTGCTGAACATGAGGCTTAAGCTTCTAAGTCCCTTAGGTGCTTTTTAAAAAATTTACCCCTTATCTCTTCTGTGGGTCATCCCCTAGAGAGCAGAACCCCTCACACTCAGAGCCAGTGCATTACACTGCACCAGCTTACACCAGCTGTGAATTTGGCCCACAGTTTATAAAGCACAGCGTGCTGCCTTGAAATGAATGGTGCTATATAAATATAAAATATGATTATTAATGTATTTGTACTTGAATGCTGGGCCTTGCTTTAAGTTACAAATACATTGCATCGTGATGTTTCTTTTGCCTTCAAATATTAGTATAAGTAGCAGCTCACACAAACTTGCCAAAAAAAGTCAAATACTTTTTGTGGGAGTATAAAATAGATTGACCACAGTTATTCTAACAGGCGCATTAGTTCCATGTGCTACAGAATAAAGTGCTCATTCATTACCCAATTTGTGGTGACAGCCTAGCGAGATATCTCGTTTACATTCTGATAGCCCCATGAAATATACTGAATTCCCATAGAGTCGCAAAAGGCCAAAGTTAGCATTTTTTTTAAAAAAAGAAATAAACTTGAGTCTGTCTATGAAGCAGATTGGCTGTAACCTTGAACCTTAAAGGAAAAGAAAGAGAGAGAGAGAGAGAAGCGGTGGGGGAAAGTTAATGGCACCAAGAATGGAAAATGTGGGCATTAGAAGAATTTCCTATTCTAAACAATGTGCATAGTTAAAAATACCTTCTCCTGAGATTATCCTGAGCATAAATGCTTACGATGGCTATTTATAGCTGTCTGGTAGCCTATGACAAAGATTTTTATTCCAACAAAGGAGCTGTATATAAATGCAGGACCTGTTTAAAGAGCTATTAAAATGGAGAATAAACTACCTCTGTGTGAGCTAGCCATATTGGTACCTGTTTGGAAAGCAGTCTAAACACCACTTTCCTGGCTGCTGACAATCTCTAGCAATGAACGGGAAAGGGGAAAGATGTTTATGTTTATTGCAAGCTGAATGCAATGTCATCATATGGGCTAAGCTAAAATATCTTTGCAGCTCTCCTGTGAGAGTTGCTGCCCTAAAATCAATGGGAGTTCACAGTGCACCATCTCCATAGAAAGAAAAGGAGTACTTGTGGCACCTTAGAGACTAACCAATTTATTTGAGCATGAGCTTTCGTGAGCTACAGCTCACTTCATCATCTCCATAGAGGCTGTCACATCCCAATTCAGCAACCACTCAAGCATGTGTTAAAGTGCCAATGAGCTTCAGAACGTGCCTAACACTTTTGTCAAACTGGAGCCCAAGAACCTGCAAGTCATGAAACATTGGGCCTGATCCTGCACCATTAACATCAATGGAGGGTTTGCCATTGACTTCAGTGGGGGATGAATCCAGAACATAATCATAGAATCACAGAATCATAGGACTGGAAGGGACCTCGAGAGGTCATCTAGTCTAGTCCCCTGCACTCAAGGCAGGACTAAGTATTATCCAGACCATCCCTGACAGGTGTCTTGTCTAACCTGCTCTTAAAAATCCTCAATGATGGAGATTCCACAACCTCCCTAGGCAATTTATTCCAGTGCTTAACCACTCTGACAGTTAGGAAGTTTTTCCTAATGTCCAACCTAAATCTCCCTTGCTGCAATTTAAGCCCATTGCTTCTTGTCCTATCCTCAGAGGTTAAGAAGAACGATTTTTCTCCCTCCTCCTTGTAACAATCTTTTATGTACTTGAAAACTGTTATCATGTCCCCTTTCAGTCTTCTCTTCTCCAGACTAAACAAACCCAATTTTTTCAATCTTCCCTCATAGGTCATGTTTTCTAACCTTTAATCATTTTTGTCGCTCTTCTCTGGACTTTCTCCAATTTGTCCACATCTTTCCTGAAATGTGGCACCCAGAACTGGACACAATACTCCAGTTGAGGCCTAATTAGCACGGAGTAGAGCAGAAGAATTACTTCTCATGTCTTGCTTACAATACTCCTGCTAATACATCCCAGAATGGTGTTTGCTTTTTTTGCAACAGTGTTACACTGTTGACTCATATTTAGCTCGTGATCCACTATGACCCCCAGATCCCTTTCCGCAGTACTCCTTCCTAAGCAGTCATTTCCCATTTTATATGTGCACAACTGATTGTTCCTTCTTAAGTGGAGTACTTTGCATTTGTCCTTATTGAATTCCATCCTATTTACTTCAGACCATTTCTCCAGTTTGTCCAGAGCATTTTGAATTTTAATCCTAACCTCCAAGGCACTTGCAACCCCTCCCAGCTTGGTATCATCCGCAAACTTTATAAGTGTACTCTCTATGCCATTATCTAAATCATTTTTGAAGATATTGAACAGAACCAAACCCAGAACCGATCCTTGAGGGACCCCACTCGTTATGTCCTTCCAGCATTACTCCGAACCACTGATAACTACTCTCTGCGAATGATTTTCCAACCAGTTATGCACCCACCTTGTAGTAGCTCCATCCAGGTTGTATTTCCCTAGCTTGTTTATGAGAAGGTCATGTGAGACAGTATCAAAAGCCTTACTAAAGTCAAAATATACCATATCTACTGCTTTCCCGCCAATCCACAAAGCTTCTTACCCTGTCAAAGAAAGCTTTCTTCTTGACAAATCCATGCTGACAGTTATTTATCACCTTATTATCTTCTAGGTGTTTGCAAACTGATTACTTAATTATTTGCTCCATTATCTTTCCAGGTACAGAAGTTAAGCTGACTGGTCTGTAATTCCCTGGGTTGTCCTTATTTCCCTTTTTATAGATGGGCATTATATTTCCCCTTTCCCAGTCTTCTAGAATGTCTCCCGTCTTCCATAACTTTTCAAAGATAATTGCTAATGGCTCAGATATCTCCTCAGTCAGCTCCTTGAGTATTATAGGATGCATTTCATCCAGCCCTAGTCATTTGAAGACATCTAACTTGTCTAAGTAATTTTTGACTTGTTCTTTCCCTATTTTAGACTCTGATCCTACCTCATTTTCACTGGCATGAGATGTCCCTATGTGGTTGGCCAATAAACGTGCCAAAATGGGGGAAAAAGGGTGTTTTGTTTATTTTGTTACCAGGGTCTGACTGAGCTCTCCCCTGACATCTAATGATGCACTGAGGGAGAAGACTTCAGGAGCACTGTGTTTGCATAATGACAGGTTTCAGAGTAACAGCCATGTTCCGATGAAGTGAGCTGTAGCTCACGAAAGCTCATGCTCAAATAAATTGGTTAGTCTCTAAGGTGCCACAAGTCCTCCTTTTCTTTTTGTGTTTGCATAAACATGCCTACTCTACCTAGGTGAGCAGCAGATGGAGCAGCTTTACCAAAATGATTAATTTTGGCTGGTTTGGGGTTACAAATCCCTCTAGTATTTGAATGAGGGATAATGAAAGAATGTTATCCTTATCGTATGAGTAAAGGGCAGCAGAACTGTGCTTAGCCTGTCGTGATTGGGGGAGGGGGCCATCACCCTAAACTGAACCTCACTTGCTAAGCAGGGGGTAGGGATGCCAAATCCCAGTAAAGTTAAGAGTGGATGTGGACAGGTGTTTGTACTTGGTGGTGTGGACTCTGCCTAAAGAGTCCTAGATGCTATTTAACCTGCCCCTCTCCAGTGTTTAATGGCAGAACTGATTATTGTCAATTAAGAGTCCTTGTTTCCAGATAGTGACTCCTGGACGGTGCCCTCACTGCTGGGAAAGTCTGGGGGCTAAGTTTTAGACTGTGTGTGGGAACAGTGAAAGGCAACATGGAAACTGCACTGGCAGTGAGGTTCCCCCCAGTCTGCTGAACTCACTGAGAGCTGAAATCAGTGAAAGCTGAGTTAAGTGGTGGCACCTCAGAACAGGATATCACAGCAGCTTGCTAGTGGCGGCAACACAGAAATGGTGGACAGCAGTAGACAGTGGCGGCAGAGGGATGGCAGCAGAGAGACAGTGGCAGTCATGAGCTAGTTGGAATGGTAGCAGCAGAAGCGTTGTTCAGTGTCCCCCACCCCCTATGAATGCACCTCTGAACTCTGGATCTTTGCTAACTGAGAACTGCCAATGGTGAGTTGGCTGCCATGGAGGGAAAGAGGAGTGTTGTGTTAAGGGATATTCGTTTGTTGGACTTTCACACCACAAGGTGAGAAACTGAGGCAAAGGACACTGCCCAACACACTGTAGAGTGGGTGTTTGCCTGTGGTCACATGCTTTTGAATTATGGTGATGGCTTTTCCCTGATTAATGTTGGGTCCCTTTTTCCCTGTTAATAAAGGTTTTATTTTGTTATACACAGGCTCAGTGCGAGGGAGAAAGCATTGCCTTTTAGAGGCACCCAGGGGAGATGTTTTGTTTTCCCAGATTATTGGGTGGGGGCTTAAGCCAGTTCTATTTTCTGTTGTTAAGAGAAACCCCCAGCCCTTGAACACGGTCCTTATTGCTGCCAACTCCACCTGGCAGAAGAATTACTATTTTTTTTAAACTATTTAAACCATTGGGTTTGAAGCCCAGCCACAATGTCACTTTCTTTTTTTAATGGTGTGTGTGTGTTTAACTTCAGAAGGAGCTGGAGAGCAAAGGTGTGTGACATCTTTACTGAGCAAGAAGCAACAGTGATGATAAGCAGCCATGGGCCTGCACGTGTAAGGGCAGCAGTGACACCCAGTCCTGAGGCATTTAATAACTCACAGGAGGGAGGGGACAAAGGAGAGAGGATGCCTGGGTGTCACTAGCAGCACTTGAAGGAACAAGATGCTGATCATTCCCAATGATTGCCAACATTTTTACTTCTACGCTGTTGTTGTTCTTCAGTTTAAAAACAGAGATTTGCTTTAGTCTATCTGCTGAATTCTTTAGTCAGTCCAAACTCCCACTGAAGTTAATGGGAGACTTTTCTGAGGAAGGTATGCGGGATCAGACTCTTTGTTTTAATAGGAGAGTAAGAGAGTGGAAGATGTAGGAGGGCTTTTTTCATATTGTGTGGGTATTGCGGGGGGAGAGAGAGACTACATTGTCCTCCTTCAAATCACTCCATAAGACTCTTTTCCACTGTGATGCCTGGACAATACTTGAAAATGGCTTGGCAGCTGGTGAGCGGAGCTGTGACCACTGCTTATTATGCTATAATAATTGTCTGACTGTTATTTTATGCTTCCTCACTCCCTAACTTCCTGGCTGTTGTATTCACCTGGCTGTTGTCTCTTGTCTTATACTTAAATTACAAGTTTCTTGGGCCAGGGCCAATCTTTTCATTCTAAGTGTGCACAGGACCTAACATTTGGACCCGGACCTCTGATTTGGGCTGTAAGGTGCTAGCACTATGCAAATAATAAATTATGATAAAATTATTAAGATCCTGAGAAAGTACATAAAAAGAGATGCAATGGAGGATGATCCAGTTAGAAGGAAGAGGATAACACAGACAACCAAGTGACAAACTAGAAGAGAGCACTTTTCCTAGCAGAACCAGTTTCTTTCACTGAAATAAAGTAGAGCACATTCTGTCTTTTACTTAAACCACTCTCTATATTCTGCTTAGAATGCAACATCAATGCACAAGTAATAGGTCCATCTTACATGATTTGCATCCTTAGAACTTTATGAAAATTCTCTTTTATATCCATCTTTACCCTCATGACAGTTCTTCCTCCACCTGGACCCTATTCAGCTCAGCGCTAAAGCCGGTTAAAAACGCCATTTTTCACATGGAATTTCAAAATTCCCAAATTAACAATTTTCAAACAACTATTTTTGGTAAACAATTTTGGTTTTCAATACAATGTCTACCAATTGTTTTCAGTTTGTCGCTCATTTAAAAATGGAAAATTTTTAGTCCATTTTTCATTGTCAAAAAATGGTTTCATAAAAAGTCTTTCACCACCTTTACTCGATGCTCTTTGCTCAGGCAAAACTCCCACTCAAGCCAGTGAGAGTTATGCCTTAGTAAGGACTAATAAATAGGAACTTTAGATTGGTCATGCTCAGACTTTTTTCACTTCTACGTAACTCGCTCTGGAAAGGGAAAGAAAGTTAACGTAGCAGAATAAACTGATTTAAGACATTGAACTTTAATTTGCAGTTTAATAAATTCCACACAGTACAGAGCAGTAATAAGGATTCTACAAACCGCACAAGTGCTACAGAGTGACATCCACATTTCAGTCATAGTGTTTGGTTTTAGACAAAGAGAAGGCTGTAGCTGGATAACACAGTACATTCTGTTCTACCAGTGGTGGTTCAACAACATCATATACATCTGACTCTCATTCCCTCTGGTATCTAGTATTATGGTTTTTGGAACAGTATAATAACTATTAGTTCCACACACACACCCCCAATTCTGTGGTTGTCTGCTTACTACCCTCAGCATACGTAATTGATAAATAACCAGGGGGGTAAATCTAAAAATGGAGTTATGTTACATGAGCCAGGCTTTCCTCCCCCATCCCCAAGTAAGAGTTTGAATGTATTGTCTGTTCACAAAGATCACTTGCACACACAGGCTGCAGAGCCACATGCCCCTCCTAGGGTCTACACTAGATTGCAAGCAATTTTTGTCAGTCAGCTGGGACTGACATTGCTTTCTGTTACAGGTTAAATAGAAATCACTTCTAGTTCAAGGGAGGCCCAAAACATGGCTTGCAGGCAAAACACAGATCAGGGAGTTCTACAACAAAGTCCACAATCGTCTTCATCTTTAGTAGAGACAGTGTGGTCGAATGGATGGGACCTGGGTTCTATTCCTAGATCTGCCACAGATTGATTTACAATGTAGCCCAAGGTAGAGTACATTACAATAGTCTACTCCCAAGGTGACGAAAGTGTGCATGACAGTTACAAGGTCCACATCCAAAAGAAACAGAAGCTACCCTCTGGCTGTGTGGAGAAGGAAAAAAAACCTGACATGCCTATAGCTGCTACCTGCTCTTCTAATAGCAGCTGAGAGGCTAACTAGACAGAGACTGTGATCTCAATTCACAAATAGCAAACATACACCTTCAATCAAAGGGGTCAGTATTATACCTGCCATATCCTCCGGCTGCTTCCCCCAACCAATTGACATCATGGTCACTAGTCTTGTCTAGACTGAGTCTCCAGCTTGCTCTCATCTGTGCCCCAAACTCACACAGACATTAAGTAATGCAACCGACCACACTCTCAATGCAGTTAAGATGGAGATTTAAAGCTGCATGACATTAGCATACCGAAGACACTTCTCACTAGCCATGCCTCCTCCCAATGTCCTCATCGGCACATCGAGCTTGATGATATGCTGCAGAACCCAATCGGCAGCACTTCAATGTGGCTTGTGTGGTCGCAGCACAGCGCTGGGAGAGAGGTCTCCCAGTGCTCTATAAAAAACCACCTCCACGAGGGGCGTAGCTACCAGCGCTGGGAATGCGGCTCCCAGTGCTGGGGCACTGTCTACCCTGGCACTTTACAGCACTGAAACTTGCTGCGCTCAGGGGTGTGTTTTTTCACACCCCTGAGCGAGAAAGTTGCAGCGCTGTAAATTGCCATTGTAGGCAATCCCTCAGAGAGAAGTAATAATTACCCTTATGGTCAGCAGAAGGCAACTGACAGGTCTAATAATACTAGCATGGATACCTGACTTTCATCCACTGACAGAAGATCATCAGCCAATGCAACCAGAGCAGTCTCTGTACCAGATTAGTAATTAGTTTGACAAGAATCAATGAGTAGTGGTGGTATATAAAAGGTTCTACACTACACTGAGTTTCCCCTGGTGCAAAATATATGTAGGGTTATTATTAAATACATACAATAAAAATGAGCCAAAACCAAAATCTAAACATCCCCATTCATTTGAACCTAGATTGTTAGACCTAAACCAAAATCTTCCATCTCTACAATGTCCTTGAAGCAAAACCCTGGATCTAAACACTCCTGAACTTTGTTATGTTCAAAATCATCATCAAAATTTTGCAGCTCTGGCCCATTCCTGAAGAATAATCTGAGCAAGTGACTAAGCAAAGATGGCAAGCTTGAAACTCAGGTTCAATTCCCTGCTCTGCCATAGACTTCCTGTGTACTTTAGGCAAGTTCCTTCATCTCTCTGTGCCTCGGTTCTCCATCTATACAATGGGGATAGGAGCAGCCCCCTACTGAACAGGGGTATTTGGAGGATAAATACATTCAAAAAGATTGTGAGGTGCATAAATGATACAATGAAATACAAAGAAATGAAATATACACACATATATACAAAAAGAAAATGTCATTAATCAGACGAAAGGAATTCTTCTAGCTCCTCTACAATTAGCTCCAACAGCTTGTCAGCGTCGCAAGAATTGTTTATGTGCAGAAGAGCTCCAACTCTAATTAGCACAGCATGTGGGAGGAGTTTATCCTATTAAAAATCACCATTTTAAATTAATTTCAAAACCCAGGTCATGATGCACTGAAAAGCAGCAACTTAAATTTACATAAGTGTAACTCTTAGTAAAGACACTGCTGCAACCACTCTCCTGTAGACGTAGACTGGAACTTACATTTCACAGTTCACATCTAATAGTTTACATTTATGTTAGCACCTTTCATCCTGAAGCACCCTAAGGTGCTATACAAACTATACACATATGTCCCTACAAAAATGCAGCTGCTTCCAGGGTGAAGGGCAGCAGCCAATTACTTCACTGAATACTGCACAGTAGCGGGAATAGGAGAAATTTTAGACAAGAACACCAGATTTTTCGTAATAATGGTGCCACAGGATCTTTGCAGCCGGACAGTTAGGACTTTGGTGTTTACAATATACAATTAAACTAAAGACAATTTTCAGAATATTTTTAACTAAAACAGTTGTCCTGAAGACTAATGGCCCAATGATGAAACTGCTGGATGCTAACACAACATGAACACATTCTGTAAATTCAGGGTTTTGCTAATTAGTAAAATCTCTCTCTCTCTCTCTCATCATTGCTTCCCAGCAGGTAAGACTAAGGGGCCAATCAGCTTTTAAGCCAGACTCTCCATTGACTCCCACAGGGAATTTGGTTTAAAATTTGATGAAAGGATACAGTCCAAAGAGGGGGAAAAATGACTAATAAATAAAGGAAGATACGTTGGTTCCGGAAAACGTTGGTTCTCTAGTTTCCAAGAGATCTTACCAATATTTTCTTCCTGAATAATAATGAGGATAAGAAGGCCAGTCTCTGCTCTCAGTTATACCAATCAGTTAAATCCAGAGTAACTCTGCTGAAGCCAGAATCTACACTGACATCACTGGGAATGGAATTTGTTGTGCAGTAAGCAACCTCACCAAAGGTTCTAAACTTCTTAACACAGTCTCTCAAACATATATGGCTATATCCTCAGAGCTTTGCAAATCTACACCAGGTGAGGATCTGGCCACAAGGGCATTTTTCAATATAAACCATATGTACAATTAATTTATTTTGCCTTAGAATCTCTTCATTGACACAGGCAGGTATTCACAAAGTTTAAAATGTCAACCAGTCTGGATGCTTTGAAAGCTTTACTGCTATTCACTCCTACGATTTTCTGTGTTCTTCTCAGAGTAAGCTTGAAAGCACCCATAATCTTGCTCTGAATCCTGACAACTACCCAGGCAACTAACTGGAAGATTCACCTTTCTCCTCTGGAGCCTAAAAAGTCAACAGAGTCACAGACATTTAAGACAAATATTCTGAGCATGGTCAGTACATCAAGATCTCATTGTGAATGTAATGTATGTGCATTAGATGAGACCAGGGTATAACAAGTTATGGCATCAGGGCAACAGATGAAGAGAGCTAAACTCACAAGAAGTGAGCCACCAAAACAACACCTTCAAGTGTTCCTTTCCTCAAATGGTGTCATAGACTAAAAGACCATTTAAGCTTTTTATTGTCTTGATGGTTTATTAAGGTTTCACATTAGTCCATCTGACAATAATCAGTGGAAGAAAAATTAAATTATGAGCCTACTGTATATGATAAAGACTTCTGTTTTGCCTGGAAGATTTATTTTCTTTCTTTAATTTAAGTATATTCTATAACCCACAAGCCTGACAAAACACAAACAGATTTTCAGTACTTAGCAGGGATCTTTCCCATATTAATTCATCCATCAACATATGCCATCTCATTGGAATGCTGAAAATGACTCACTGATCCCCTAATATTTTGTTGAGAAACAAGACAACAGCACTGAAGGAACTCCTGCAGTCCTCTAGTGCAAGGATAAGCATAGAGGTTAATGATGGAAAAGACCTATTAGATCATAAAGGGGAAAAAATATCTTTGCTTAAACAAATTTATCCCACAGCATTCCAGTAGAGACACCCCTTCAAGCATCATAACTCACTGGTTTGAAAAAGTCAACAGCGTTCTACCCCAATCATGTCTCAAAAGATGAAAAGCCATTCATAGATGTGACTTTAAAATTCGCCCTTGGCATTGTTAAGGGTTGACTTGGAACTCCAGTGACCCAGCTTCCTGGGGGCATCCGTCTACAAACTACCAGGCCAACACACATGTGTTCTATACATCGCAAATAAAGCTGTATTCACTGTCTATGGCAAGCTTTCCAACAACAGAGCAGTAGCACTGGCAGGCACACAAAGTGCTCAGTAGCTCACTATTGTACCATTACTCTGATCCCCCCGCCCCCCTTTCTAGATTTTGCTACCCAAAGATTTTATTTTCCCCTCCTCAACCTTCTTGGAGCAACTTCTATGTGTGGCATCAAACACATGATGCCTGCACTCAAAACTGACTGCATGTTGCAGTGAGAAACACTCTGTTATCTGTGCTGCTGACCTTCAATGGAATACCACCTTTGCAAGCCTAACCATAAAAGGAATCCATGAGTACCAAGTGTTTAGAAAAGGCAACCTTCTTGTCTTTGAAGGCTTTAGTGCTGCCTTATTAAGACATTGAAATAATAGTCTGTTGGAGAATCTTTGGAATGTTCTAAGTAAGTGGGCCCAGAAGAAGCTGTCATATCACATAGGCTGCTGATGAACTTTAAAATACAAACATGCAGTTCAGTTTGCTCGGTATGTATTATTCATGAGAAACCAGCTTTGAGAAATACAAGTACACCATTTCTTACGTGAGCAGAATATTTTCAAAGCAAGGGACAATGCATGCACTTGTGAAAATGGCTATGTACCTGCTGTACCAATAAAATGCACAAGTAGGTAATCAAGTGTACAGTATCCATCTATCTTTCCATCCTTCCATTCATACAAGCATTTTGGGTGGGGAGATAAGAAGAAACTAGACTAGACCACAAGAGGGACTTCATACAATTCATGTGATGATTTGGGCTCACATAATATGGTGATGAATGTGGTATAAGGATGAAAGTCAGGTATGCACAGAGGACCAGCACAAGGTCTATGCACCACTCTGTTCTCTCTTATGTTCTACACAGGATTTGGAAAGTAGAGTTGGCAGGGAAATTATTTTTTCCCATGAAAAATTTCAGTGCAGATAAAATTGTGCTAGTTTTAGTTGGAAATATTCTTTGAAATTTTGAGGGAGTTTTGCTGAAACAAAATTTTAATTTCGTTTTTCATAAAAATTTCCAGTTCATTGAAACACAACGTGTCATGGAAAAACCATACTTTCAGGCATTTTTTAACCAACTCTATTGAATAAGACTTGTGCTGTCTTCTACCTAGGGTTGAATTTCACTCTTTGCCACACTCATCTTGATGTTATATGGGCATCTTGCACAAATCATCATCATGTGCATTGCACAAAGTCCATCATATTGTCCAGTTTAGTTACTTTCCTCCACCCCCACACAGCTAGAAATTGTATACAAGGAATTAGTTTGCTCATGTAAGTGCTCATTTGCTTATAAAGATACTGATTCTTGCAGACACAGAACAGTTAGGCATTTGTATTGGTGCAGACATTTCACCTCGGTTTGAAAATATAGCCCTTTGTGTTAAGATTAAAATGCCACAAAAATGCACAGTATTTAACCTTACAGAACAGCACGCTAAACTTCATTCTTAGCTTCATGCATGCAGCCTCATTGACTTCACTGGGGTTGCATGAATGTAACCGAGAGCAGAATTTGGCCCAGCGTGTTTTTCATTCCTGACAGTGAGTTCTGTGACAGATATTAAAAATGATTGTGTATAAAAAGGCTCTCACTCAGAAAGAGAGTTGGTTTGAATAAGCTGAATTAAGCAGCATGTTTTCAGACTGCATTTGCAATTTCTGTTCAAGTTTGAGTTCGAAGGAAGAAGGTCTGCTCTAACACCTTGTGCAAACCTGTTGAAATCAATGGAGATAGTGAGAGAAACAAATGGAGTTTCCATGATTCATAGTGTAAGCAGTGACACTGGAGTCTGAGAGTGAGCCTTCTGCCATCCTGAGTGAATGCAGATCAGATTTTCTGTTTTCCACGCTCTGCCTCCTCTGCAATGCTCCACTTACCTAGGGAAAAGGATGTTGCTCAGATTTTTGTTTCCAGTGTAGCCATCTAGCAATTTACTTGTGCAGGGTACTCTTTGCAAACAGCCAACTGCTGCATGGCAGCCAGACTGAAAATCCCAGAGCCTTGGAGTCCTCACAGTACATGGAAGGAGGATTCCTTAACTGTGGAGCTGCTCCATGACTCCAACGCCAGCCCTAAGTGTGTAACAGTCTCGGAACTTACAGCCTCCTAGTTTGTGATGGGCAATGTTTCTGTCTCTCCTAAACGCCATGCTGGAGCACCTCACTGGTGCCACTGTTGGTGTGCTTTGCACCCGGATACAAGAGGGGGAAAGATCTTCATGGACTAGCACTCAAAAGTCAACAAGGTTACCACCTGCTTGGTTTTAAAGCTTGTCTTCCCAGTTTTTAACACCCTCATTCACTCCCCTTGTCTCAAAACCTTTTGTCTACACATAGAAGTTGCACAGGTTTAAGTTAAATGGGTTTATATCTTGTTTATATGGGTTTTGCTTGCACCTGTAAATTTCCCAAACAAATGAAGAGTGTCTGCTTCGAGGTCTGCACTAATTTAAATAAATAAATTTCAACATTAGTAGTCACATTGGTGCAATCATATGTGTAGATCAGTCCTAAAATGCTCCTCCTATGTAGGGGTGGAGAAGGAAGCTACCTCTAGGGAAGTGCTACCTGGCAGAGCCACTACCAGCCCTCCATTTCTGAGAGCCCATAGTCAATACACCACTCTGTCTAGTTCCATCATAAGAAGGATGGTGTTTGCCTTAAGGAGCAAGGCTTGGTAAGGGAGGCTAAGGCACTGATTTAATTTTCGACTGGTGGCTTACAAATCAGAACATGCTTTTAGTGAATGGTAGAAAAATTATTAAATGGAATGAAGCAGACTATAAAGTAAGAAATGGGCCTTGTATAGGAAAAGTCTTAACAAAGAGAGGCAGAAGGAGTTGTTACTAAGTGCCTGCCTTGATTTGCCATCATCAACACAGAAATTTGTTGGACATGAGCCCTATCATTTCTGTCTAGCTAGGATCGTATTTAATACACAAGCTTGTCTAATTCAATGAACACATATAGGCAAAACAAAGCAAAGCTGCATACACTATTAGTTTTTTAAAATGTCAGCAAAATGAAACTGACATTTATTTATCAAATGCACTATACACTGGTGTGCATTTTCTAATCAACCAAAAGAAATGTTGTGTTGGGGGAAAGTAGCTATGCAGGATGCTAACTTCCCTTCACAATAACGCTCCTCCTCCTGGAAGAGCAGCGCCCAGCTGCCAAGCTAATGAGGTTATTGTTCTTTCTAATCAGTAACTGCATCTCTTTTGTCAGACTCTACCCATTGGTCACTGTCTGCCAGTGATCGTTTTGTTATGTGGCCACACTGCTAAGGAGCAATTGTCTGTTGACATTATTTTTGGGCGGGGAGGTTGCTTGAGCCATGTACTGGTGAATTAAGTCCCAAGGAAGGACATATTTATAACATCTCAATCTGTTCTAAAAAAGACCATGATATCAAAAGGACAATCCACTGAATAGGGGGATTTTTTTTCATTAGTATGATTAATGAGGCTTTGTCTACACTGGAACTTTGTCGGCAAAAATTTTGTCATTCAGGGGTATTACAAAAAAAACAAACCCACACACACCCACCCCACAAACAACAAAATTTTACAGACAAAAAGCTCTGGTGTGAACTGTGTTTTGTCGGCAGGAGCACTCTCCTGTGGACAAACAGCAGCTACACTGCGTGCCTTTTACCGGCATGGCTGTAGCAGCATAGCTGTGTGATTAAAGGTGGGTAGTATAGACAAAACTTAAGACTAAGTGTTAGAGTAGCAGCCGTGTTAGTCTGCATCCACAAAAAGGACAGGAGTACTTGTGGCACCTTAGAGACGAACAAATTTATTAGAGCATAAGCTTTCGTGGGCTACAGCCCACTTCATCGGATGCATAGAATGGAACATATAGTAAGAAGATATATATATACACACACACACACGGTGGAAGTTGCCATACAAACTGTAAAAGGCTAATTAAGATTAAGGTTGGAGCAGGGGCACTGGAATCATTTTTATAATGAGGGTGCTGAGAGCCATTGAACCAAACTGTAAACCCTGTGTATAATGGAAACCACTTCAAGTCAGGGGGTATGGCATTCTTCCTCTATGGTTCATTGAACTGAGTTCTAAAGGAAACTTTGCCCATGCCACCAGCAATTTGATAGTGTTTACATACTATGCTTATTCATGGATAAAATTTGTTAGTATTTGACTTCATTTTAATCCACTATCCTTTTTATAGAGAAATCTAATCTTCTGTATATCAGAGTTAATTTCTGGTATTTGATCATAAGCATTGCATAAAAGTGTGAATAAAATTAAAACTTGTATTGAGAAGAAGCAGACATACCTAAATGCTGAGTGGTCTGACTAATTTTCATATTTATCCTTTGAGTATTTTCCTATTTGGAAAATAATCAGAATTTCTACAGAACCTAATAACTTTTATCTTCTTGTACAGCTCCATGAAAGCTGGGGAAATAATTTAATACCAAGTTCAGCTAAATCTTTATATTTACATTTGGCTAGTGATTTCAAATCATACATTTTTTTTTAAAACGTAGCTTACATAGGCTCCTCATTGGCCCCATGTGACCACACTATGGACAGCCCAAACTACAGAGGGACAGGTTCTCAACTGGTGTAAATCAGCACAGGTCCAGTTGAAGAGCTGGCCCAGATTACTCAAAACTATGTTATAGGGAAAAGAAAAGGAGTACTTGTGGCACCTTAGAGACTAACCAATTTATTTGAGCATGAGCTTTCGTGAGCTACAGCTCACTTCATCGGATGCATACCGTGGAAACTGCAGCAGACTTTATATATACACAGAGAATATGAAACAATACCTCCTCCCACCCCACTGTCCTGCTGGTAATAGCTTATCTAAAGTGATCATCAGGTTGGGCCATTTCCTGCACAAATCCAGGTTTTCTCACCCTCCACCCCCCCACACAAATTCACTCTCCTGTTGGTGATAGCCCATCCAAAGTGACAACTCTTTACACAATGTGCATGATAATCAAGTTGGGCCATTTCCTGCACAAATCCAGGTTCTCTCACCCCCTCACCCCCCTCCCAAAAACCACACACACAAACTCACTATCCTGCTGGTAATAGCTCATCCAAAGTGACCATTCTCCCTACAATGTGCATGATAATCAAGGTGGGCCATTTCCAGCACAAATCCAGGTTCTCTCACACCCCCCCCACCCCATACACACACAAACTCACTCTCCTGCTGGTAATAGCTCATCCAAACTGACCACTCTCCAAGTTTAAATCCAAGTTAAACCAGAACATCTGGGGGGGGGGGGGGGCGCGTAGGAAAAAACAAGAGGAAATAGCCACTCCCAGTCTCTATTTAAGCCTAAATTAATAGTATCCAATTTGCAAATGAATTCCAATTCAGCAGTTTCTCGCTGGAGTCTGGATTTGAAGTTTTTTTGTTTTAAGATAGCAACCTTCATGTCTGTGATTTGCTCCAACCCCTCAGACAGAGACAAACACCTACAAGATCTCTGTCAAGCTTTCTTACAACTACAATACCCACCTGCAGAAGTAAAGAAACAGATTGAGAGAGCCAGAAGAGTTCCCAGAAGTTACCTACTACAGGACAGGCGTAACAAAGAAAATAACAGAACGCCACTAGCCGTCACCTTCAGCCCCCAACTAAAACCCCTCCAACGCATTATTAAGGATCTACAACCTATCCTAAACGATGACCCAACACTCTCACAAATCTTGGGAGACAGGCCAGTCCTTGCCTACAGACAGCCCCGCAACCTGAAGCAAATACTCACCAACAACCACACACCACACAACAGAACCACTAACCCAGGAACTTATCCTTGCAACAAAGCCCGTTGCCAATTGTGCCCACATATCTATTCAGGGGACACCATCACAGGGCCTAATAACATCAGCCACACTGTCAGAGGCTCGTTCACCTGCACATCCACCAATGTGATATATGCCATCATGTGCCAGCAATGCCCCTCTGCCATGTACATTGGTCAAACTGGACAGTCTCTACGTAAAAGAATAAATGGACACAAATCAGATGTCAAGAATTATAACATTCATAAACCAGTCGGAGAACACTTCAATCTCTCTGGTCACGCAATCACAGACATGAAGGTCGCTATCTTAAAACAAAAAAAACTTCAAATCCAGACTCCAGCGAGAAACTGCTGAATTGGAATTCATTTGCAAATTGGATACTATTAATTTAGGCTTAAATAGAGACTGGGAGTGGCTAAGTCATTATGCACGGTAGCCTATTTCCTCTTGTTTTTTCCTACCCCCCCCCCCCCAGATGTTCTGGTTTAACTTGGATTTAAACTTGGAGAGTGGTCAGTTTGGATGAGCTATTACCAGCAGGAGAGTGAGTTTGTGTGTGTATGGGGTGGGGGGTGTGTGAGAAAACCTGGATTTGTGCTGGAAATGGCCCACCTTGATTATCATGCACATTATAGGGAGAATGGTCACTTTGGATGAGCTATTACCAGCAGGATAGTGAGTTTGTGTGTGTGGTTTTTGGGAGGGGGGTGAGAGAACCTGGATTTGTGCAGGAAATGGCCCAACTTGATTATCATGCACATTGTGTAAAGAGTTGTCACTTTGGATGGGCTATCACCAACAGGAGAGTGAATTTGTGTGGGGGGGTGGAGGGTGAGAAAACCTGGATTTGTGCAGGAAATGGCCCAACCTGATGATCACTTTAGATAAGCTATTACCAGCAGGACAGTGGGGTGGGAGGAGGTATTGTTTCATATTCTCTCTGTGTGTATATAAAGTCTGCTGCAGTTTCCACGGTATGCATCCGATGAAGTGAGCTGTAGCTCACGAAAGCTCATGCTCAAATAAATTGGTTAGTCTCTAAGGTGCCACAAGTACACCTTTTCTTTTTGCGAATACAGACTAACACGGCTGTTACTCTGAAATATGTTATAGGGGCAGATTGTAATTAGGCCTGATTAAGGTACTGTACTTCAATAATGATCCATACTCTCACCGAATATAAATGACAACATGATTAGTCCTGTTAAACTCAGCATGATGACTTGTGAACTACAGTACTATCCAAAGGGAGTGAGGGAATCACAATCTGGTCAACAAAAATGCTAAACTTCTTACATGCCAAAACTAAGGCATTGCAATGTTATATTGAGCTATTACACGCATCAAAGAGAGAATTAAAGTTTAGGGGGCAGATCCTCAGCTGGTGCAAATGGTCATAGCTCTGCTGAAGACAACAAAGCTAGGACCAATTTACACTTTTATGGCATTTTGAAAATAACATTTTTTCTTTCTGTGGTCAAAAGTATGGGAAATGATTAATGAAACAAACATTTGCCATAATTTTTTTTTAATTTAGAAAAAAAGGCCATTTTGACTGGAAAAAAGTTTTGATGGAAAGTTTTCAACCAGCTCTACTAATTACATTAATCTATATATAGAGATATATATTCACGCACACATGCACAATGACCCAGTTATGGTTGGTGTGGGAACTTTAACATTGAATTTCCCAACCTGTGTGCCTTCAAAACTTCATCTTAGTGTTGAATTAACAAAGTTATTTGCATTTAATTTCCTGGGCGAAGGAGGGTTTAACGTAAGAGAAATCTGATAGCACATTCAACACTACACAGAGTGTGCAATAGGAGATTCCAATACATGCACTCTGTATCTTGTTTCACTTCGTGTAGATTTGCATGCAAGGCACAATAAAAATATGTGATCATTCACATAAACTTAAATGTGTAATCATTTCCATAAATGCAGTGTTCCAGATACATGTGTGCTTGTGTGTGGAGTCCAAGCCTAGATATATTTTTAAAAATAGCATTGTATTACTACTATTCATAATACGTAATTTTTAAACACATAGGCCAAGACTAAGTAATAGGTGCCTAAAGTTATAATCCAACTTCCATACTTATTATGCCCTAAATAAGCTCCAATTTAATAATGACTTCAATAAGAGATGGTGAGTGCTCAGCACATTTGAAAATTAGGTCACTTAGTAGCTTAAAACACTATGTAGGCCTGTGGTCTTCAAAAGAGAGTAAGGTGCTCAAGTCCTTTTGGAATTCTAAATAAATTTGGTGTCTAACTCCCCTAGGCACCTTTAAAAGCAGCATAAGGCACCCTTTTTTTTTTATTTTTTTTTTTTACATTTTGGCAATCCTGTACAAGGTGCATTGGGATCTGCCGTCAGAGTTTCTGGGGCTCCTGTGAAATAACAGTGAATAATAATGATTCATAATAATAATGCCTAGCTCTTATACAGCACTTTTCATGAGTAAATCTCAAAGTGCTTTATGATGAGGTCAGTCTCATTATCCCCTTTTTACAGGGGAGGAAACCCAGGCACAGAGAAGTGAAGTGACTTGCCCACCAAAGTCAGTGGGATTTCACAGAGATCAGAGCCCTCCAGATGCAGAACTGGGGCATAAAGTTGTTCCTGCTTAATCAAAGTCCTTCAAATATGCCAAAGGCACTTTCCCTTCATTAAGTGTAAACTCTATGGCACTTGAGTTACCTGAGCAGATCAGCAGGTGCATAGGAATGTTACACCCACAGCCACTCTCTCTCCCCTCCCACCCTGTTGCATCTCTCCTCCTCCCCCACCCTCTCGACAGCAAACCTAAATTTTCAGCCTAACAGGTAAACTTTTCAAAAAGTGAAATGTCTGAAAACAATATCTTATAATGCAAGTGCCTTTTCAACTCTAACAGAAGTATAACCAATATTTTGCTATGCTATGGAAAATAAATATTTTCGTTGTACAGCTCTGTGGTTTATATGCCCAGAAGGTGTTCTCTTCAAAGACTTCAAAGATTGTTTTTCCTCTGAACTGATCATTTAGTTCTAAATTTCTAATCAAGACATTCTAGAGAACCAAAAGATTTTATGAAAGATGGTAAGTTTCACTCAGTTTATTTTATGTCTACAGCTCCCTAAATCTGAGGACACTTTCAGTGCATGTCTTCTGTCAAACCCTGGATCAAAGGTTAAAGATGGGTGTAATGAATGTAAAAAGAAAAGGAGTACTTGTAGCACCTTAGAGACTAACCAATTTATTTGAGCATGAGCTTTCGTGAGCTACAGCTCACTTCATCAGATGTATACCGTGGAAACTGCAGCAGACTTTATATATACACAGAGAATATGAAACAATACCTCCTCCCACCCCACTGTCCTGCTGGTAATAGCTTATCTAAAGTGATCATCAGGTGGGCCATTTCCAGCACAAATCCAGGTTCTCTCACCCTCCACCCCCCCACACACAAATTCACTCTCCTGCTGGTACTAGCCCATCCAAAGTGACAACTCTTTACATAATCAAGTCGGGCTATTTCCTGCATAAATCCAGGTTTTCTCACATCCCTCCCACCCCCATACACACACAAACACACTATCAGAGGCTCGTTCACCTGCACATCCACCAATGTGATATATGCCATCATGTGCCAGCAATGCCCCTCTGCCATGTACATTGGTCAAACTGGACAGTCTCTACGTAAAAGAATAAATGGACACAAATCAGATGTCAAGAATTATAACATTCATAAACCAGCCGGAGAACACTTCAATCTCTCTGGTCACGCAATCACAGACATGAAGTTCGCTATCTTAAAACAAAAAAACTTCAAATCCAGACTCCAGCGAGAAACTGCTGAATTGGAATTCATTTGCAAATTGGATACTATTAATTTAGGCTTAAATAGAGACTGGGAGTGGCTAAGTCATTATGCAAGGTAGCCTGTTTCCTCTTGTTTTTTCCTACCCTCCCCCCCCCAGATGTTCTGGTTTAACTTGGATTTAAACTTGGAGAGTGGTCAGTTTAGATGAGCTATTACCAGCAGGAGAGTGAGTTTGTGTGTGTATGGGGGTGGGGGGGATGTGAGAAAACCTGGATTTATGCAGGAAATAGCCCAACTTGATTATGTAAAGAGTTGTCACTTTGGATGGGCTAGTACCAGCAGGAGAGTGAATTTGTGGTGGGGGGTGGAGGGTGAGAAAACCTGGATTTGTGCTGGAAATGGCCCACCTGATGATCACTTTAGATAAGCTATTACCAGCAGGACAGTGGGGTGGGAGGAGGTATTGTTTCATATTCTCTGTGTATATATAAAGTCTGCTGCAGTTTCCACGGTATACATCTGATGAAGTGAGCTGTAGCTCACGAAAGCTCATGCTCAAATAAATTGGTTAGTCTCTAAGGTGCTACAAGTACTCCTTTTCTTTTTGCGAATACAGACTAACACGGCTGTTACTCTGAAACCTGTAATGAATGTGCAACTAATGCTAACAGGCCACATCCCTGTCCCAGCTACTCTAAAATAATTCTATTCTTACTCTAGATTTACAGCATTCTAAATAACTTCAGAACCTGGCCCAATGTCCAGATGACACTTACCCATATTTTGTTTCTCTGATTAAAGCTAACAACCAATACCCTTCCACAACCAATTGTAAAATGCTCTTTGCTGTTCGTTTTTGTTTCCCAGGCTTTTCAGCAGCCCTTAGCACCTCCAAGGAGAGCCTGCCCTTATACCAAATGAGGTGAAAATCTGGCACTGTCACAGTACTGGATTTAGACTCTCCCTCCTACTGAAAGTTTGATTGGTTTAGTAGAGGCAGTACTGAGATTACAGAATGATCCTAACATACAGATGAGATTAATATCTGAAATAATAAAGAGTCTGTTTTGTTGTCTGCTCTGGGAACTCAGCATAGGCACAGCAATTTACTGAAGTTTATAATTCTGCGTGGCTAGCTACTTAGGAGAACAAAGCTCCATTTATACAAACTTCTCAGTCAGGACAATTTAAAAAATATCAGTGAAGCTGACTGATACTTTTAAAAATAAACTGCATGCGCCTCTTTACCAATGTTCATTTTGCTCCAAAGGAAACTTTGGCGTCTTTGAAATTTTGTGATTACAAAATATTTTTTGTTTATGCACCCACAAAATGGTGCTAAAAGGACATATTATAATGAGACTATGAATCATGCCTGTCAGGCGAGCTTTACCATGAGTTCTGGGAACTCTGAAGTAGACTCTGCAAAACACTGTTCATTATGACACTGAGGGCCAGATTCACTTGTGAGCTCCAAATATTTAGTGCCAGGATGCAAAGCAACTGTAAAGCCAATTTAGCAGCTGGAGCATATCAGTGAATCTTGCCCTCAATTTCATGTGATGCTTGCAAATTAAAGGAAAAAAATTAAGCAGAATTTTCCATGCCTCGATACTTTCAGAAGGTGAATATTTTTATGGAAAGATGAACAAAATCCTTACACGCATTTTGAATTCAAGCAATATTAGGAAAAACAAAAACACAACTTTTTATGATAAAGAATTCTAATCACTTTTTTTAAAAAAATGGCACTACAGTAAAAATGGCTGGATTTTGATATTTGGCATGGACATAGTGCTCAATAAAGAGGGTGTGTTTTCTTAAGTTTGAGTGTTGGAAAATTGTGTGCAGAGCATGTGCAACTGAAAATTCTGTTAGGCTTAAATACATGTATTTCAAGAAAGACACGCTGAACCAAATTCTTCACTCAGTGAAGGCCAAATCATTGCCACTATAGATAGCATAGATGCATCATGGGGGACAGTGTGTGCAAGAAGTCCTTGGTCACCCCAGAACAGCCACGCAGGGGCTCTGGAGAGTAAGAGGGCAGAACTAGAAGGTTCAGAAGAGGTATGTCTGGGCAGGTTTCACTGGAGGAGTGAACAGGTATAACAGCAGACATTTGTTATCACATTCCATAACACCTTTGTACTATGGTGACCACATTTAAGACATAATACTTCTAAGCCACTTTGCCAGTTTGCCTTCTCCTTCCCAGCACAGCTCAGGTTCATAAGAGTTATAACTGAGCTTTAAAGTTTCATCAGCACATAAAGAATGCACAAAGATCCCAAAGAGGTTTAAAAAGTACTCTCCATACATGAAATTTAACCACTTCTGGGGTGTAGGATGGCAGCTAGTGACTAATAGATTGCACAACAGTGAGTTGAAGGGGAAATTTCATCCATCTCTACCTGTCAACTACAAAAACAAAACAAAGCAAAAAATCTCACACTCAGGGGCTGAAACATTATAGAAGTCCTAGTCTCCCAGGTGTGCTCAGTTGAGAAGTTGATAATTTTAGTATAAGAATTTCATCTCCTTCTCTTTTGAGAGAGAGAGTGTGAGCGCGCACAGTTATCTAGATAGAGGTTTCTGTGAGTAGAATCCTGCAAACCCTTACACACAGAAGTAGCAAGCAGGATCCTTCAGGTCATTGGGGCTACTCATGGGTAAAGTTACCCATTCCTGTTTTAGCGCTGTGTTCTGCATTGCTACATTTGTACATTATTCTTGCTTTAGGCTAGTGTTTAGGCTAGCAACACTGCCAGACCCACTCCTTGAAAAATCAGCCTCCCTCACTTCAAAATCATGGTTAATAACATACCTGACTGGTTAATAACTAAGACTGGTTAATAATTAAATCACACAGTGTTTTAATGTCATGTGCTGCAAAGAGCCACGGGAGACACATTAAATAGCCACTTGTGGTTCCCAAGCCTTAGTCTGAGTATCACTGATCTAAGATAAGTGAAATGCAAAAAGGAACAAAAGACATGAATAGTGGAGAGGAAATGTCTTTCCTTTTAAAAAATGTAAAATCCACTGTTGTAAAGTGCTTTGAGATCCAGGGATGCAAAGTGGGGGAGGGATAGCTCAGTGGTTTGAGCACTGGCCTGCTAAACCCAGGGTTGTGAGTTCAATCCTTGAGGGGGCCATTTAGGGATCTGGGGCAAAAATTGGGAATTCGTCCTGCTTTGAGCAAGGGGTTGGACTAGATGACCTCCTGAGGTCCCTTCCAACTCTGATAGTCTATGAAGGTGCTATGTATGACTGGAACCCACTGCCTAAGAGAGAGTTCAAGGGGCCAAATTCTCCTCCCATTGATGCTAACATCAGTGGAGTTGCCTCACTGCCACAGAGAAGAATTTGGGCTTAGTATATTTTACTCAAAGGTTTTACAGCTACAAGCCAGGACCTGGGTGCATTGGCAGCAAGCTTACACAGCACACACACACACCCCTACACCTGTCTGGCTCTAGCATGAGTTATTGGACTGCCATTTTCACCTTCACCAAAAATCACAAAAAAATTGCTGAGAAAGAGAGAATGTCTTTTGCATTCCAACAGTAAGCACATAATACCCTAAGCAGTAGTCTGCAATTTTAAGATGATCTGTATTGATGAGTCATCATAGTTTGGGGCCACTTATCGGATCAAATCCTTAGGTGGTGTAAAGCTCTATAAATCCATCGAGGTCAATGGAATTATGCTGATTTACATGAACTGTGGATCTGGCCCATTAGTTATTATTTGTAGTTTATTGATAGGATAGCCCCAGGCTCCAGCCTCTGGGAGGAATTCGGTCTACTGTGTTTCAGATATTAAATAAATGTGATTTTTCTATCATGTACTCCTGTAGCCTATTTTTGTCGCTATCCCTACTATTGCAGGACAAGATGTACCCTGCGGCTGGGAAGGAAGAGTGAGACCTTCCTGCTCCTCCAAGACTGCCATTAATACGGTTTCATAAATCGTCTAGTTCACGTAACTCATTCAGGGCTTAATCCAAAGCCCAGTGAAGTCAATGGAAAGATTCCCACTGACTTTGACAGGCTTTGGATCAAGCCCCTGGGGCCTTATCCTACCATCAATCCATGCACTGAACTCCCGTGAACCTTTAGGGGCAGGATACAGCCTCCATTCTGTTTCACAAAGCATTGCTGGATACAGAGATATAGCACATCACATCTACCACATGCATGGGATCTGCTTCTCTGTGGCCCTGTACCTGTGCAGTCATTTACACAAGGGCAAGGTGGTTGTAAAATGCCACCAGATCACAATGATAGTGTAAAGTGAATGTAAAATACTAGCATTTGGATTTGGGAGTGATTGAAAAAAAGATCTACGAAAGATTCTGGGCATTGGATGCAGAGATTTTATCACCAACAAAGAGATCCAAGAAGTCACCAACCAGCAGCTCCTTTCCACCAGAATCAGACAGAAGTGCTGGACATATCTGGGACATGTACTCTGGATGCCAACACATGGACTCCCACTTGAAGCTGTCAAGTGGAAACCAACTGGAATGGGGAAACGAGGGTGCCCAAGAGAAACCTTAAGAAGAACCCATAGCAGAGAAGGCAGAACAGTCGATCTCAGCACCATCATGCAGATGGAAGCAGCAGTTAATGACAGAAAAGGATGGAAGAGATCAGTTTCCGTCCTGTGTGCCAACACTGGCATGAGAAGGCTGTATCAATTCAGCATTTTATACCCCCTTCCCCCTCCCTTTGCACACAAGGTGCAGGCCAATGGAGAATCAGGCTGTTGCTCTTTAAAAGGGAAGGCAGGTTTCCTAGGGTCAACTCTGAGTATGTGTATCCCAAATGTCAGAGCTAGATGCTGTAACTGAGCCAGTCACAAATTTTTTTTAAGCACATTTCTAAGAAACCGTAGGCCTAGTGTCTGCCCCTACTACTGGACCGGCTCTAGTTGGGGTTGAAATCAGATGTGAGGTTCTCACTGGAGCCAGTTTGCCAACACAGACCAAGATAGCTCAAAGTGATAGAAGGCTGGGGTACACCGTATGTTGCTGGCCACACCTTAGAAATGGAGCTGTGTGAACCCCCTAACTAGCTCATGCTGCATATCACAATAGACACATTAAAGGTCAGGAGCATTGGACCTGTTGTGCCTTAGCAGACATGGTAAGCAGGCCATGCCCTAGCCCTTGCACTCTCTTGAGCACCAGGACCATGCTGAGGGAAAGAAGCTCCCCATGTCTCCTTCATCCCAAAAAAGCAGCTGGGGCAGGATTTGCCCCATGAAAAGTGCTTCAAACTAAATTAGAGAGTCAGGCTGCAAACACACAGACAACCTGCCACCTCCACACTGTTTTACGGACAACAAAAGAGGCACTGAAATGGGTTGATTCACAAGCTCTGTGATGGGCTATGGATACTTTCACCTCCAGGTCACTTGTTTGAAGCAAGCAGGCTTGGGTATTGTCTGAATGTCATCACAGCCCTTTGGTGGCCTGTATGAAACATGGTGGTCTCAGTCCGATTCACAGTGTCCATGTGGATAGCTGTCCATATCACAATGAATCTGCTTATAATTAGGCTCAGTTAACAAACATGCCCATTACATAAGCCAAATATTCATAGGAACTGCTAGACTAGTGATACATCTGTTCCTGCATCCTGTCTGGGACAGACGTCAGTACCAGATGTTTCAGAGGAAGGCATAGGCGCAGGAACTAGGTGTGTGTGCGGTGCTGCAGCACCCCTAGCCCTTATCTGGGGCTCCACTCCTGGTCCCGCATGCGGGATCCTGGCTGCTGGCCCCGCGCCCAGGGCTCCACTCCTTGCCCCCCCCCATGCTTTGGGTCCCAGCTGCCAGCCCCCCATGCCCAGGAACCTGGCTGCCAGCCCTGCACCTGCCCCCAGTTGTGGCCCCAGTAGGGTTGCCAACTTTCTGACTGCAGAAAACTGAACACCCTTGCCCCGCCCCTTCCCCAAGGCCCCACCCACATTCACTCCATCTCCCCTCCCTCTGTTACTCACTCTCCCCCACCCTCGCACACTTTCACTGGATTGGGGCAGAGGGTTGGGATGGGGAAAGGGGTGAGGACTCCAGATGGGGCTGTGGGCTCTGGGTGGGGCTGGAGATGAGGGGTTTAGGGTGCAGGAGGGGGCTCCAAGCTGGTAGGTAGAGTCGAGGGGTTCGGAGTATGGGGGGGCTCTGGGCTGGGGCAGGGGGTTGGGGTGTAGGAGGGAGTGAGGAGTAGGGGCTCTGGGCAGGATTGACCTCAGGTGGCTCCATGAAAGCGGTGACATGCCTCTGCAGCCCCTACGTGCAGGGACGGGCAGGGTTCTCTGCACACTGCCCCTATCTGCAGGCACCACCCCTGCAGCTCCCATTGGCTGTGGTTCCTGGTCAATCGGAGCTGCGGGGCTGGGGCAGCGTGTGGAGACCCATGGCTGCCCCTGAACTTAGGGGCTGCAGGGACATGCTGGCTGCTTCTGGGGAGCCATGCAGAGCCAGGGCAGGCAGAGAGCCTGCCTTAGCCCTGCTGCACTGCTCACCGGACTTTTAACAGCCTGGTCAGTGGTCCTGACCAGAGCTCCCAGGATTTCTTTTCGACTGGGCATTCCTGTCGAAAACCGGATGCCTGGAAACCCTAGGCCCCAGCCTTGACCTCCTTACCCCGTCCATGTCTCCTGCTCCTGAGCCGCGGCCCCACTCCCGGCCCCAGCTCTTGGAGGGCAGGGGGGCACGGATAGGGGTAAAGGAGGGATGAGGTAAAAAGTTTGGGGACCACTGCGTTACAGTTTGGTTAGCTGGCTTTCAGCACCCCCACTATAAAAGTGTTCCAACGCCACTGGCGGAAGGTGCAAGAAACCTTGTAGGAGGCAGGTGTGTATTAACCTGCCTATTCAATGGGCATTACATGGCACACCCTAGAGCAGTGCTTTTCAACCAGGGGTATGTGTACACCTGGGGGTCCACAGAGATCTACCAGGGGGTACATCAACTCATCTACATATTTGTCTAGTTTTACAACAGGCTGCATAAAAATCAGGAGCAAAGTCAATACCAAATAAAATTTCATACAGACAATGACTCTGTTATACTGCTCTATATATTATACACTGAAATGTAAGTACTATATTTATATTCCAATTGATTTATAATTATATGGTAAAAATGAGAAAGTAAGCAATTTTTCAGTAACAGTATGCTGTGACACTTTTGTGTTTTATGTCTGATTTTGTAAGCAAGTAGTTTTTAAGTGAGGTGTCAAGTGGGGGTACACAAGTCAGATCATACTCCTGAAAGGGATACAATAGTCTGGAAAGTTTGAGAGCCAGTGACCTAGAGATAGTTTCCTCAGCTTACATCTAAATCACAGTGACAGGCCAGTGTGGGGAAATGTGAAGGCACGGCTCACCAGGTGCCAGTTCTCAGAACAAACAGAACATTTTAGTTCCATCAGTTTGGCACTTTTCACGAGTACTAAATTCATGTCATGGAAAAAAATCTCTTTTAAAATAAGGGAATAACAGAAATATTTCCGTGTCTGAATGTTTACGTGGGCCTTTGAGGTCTAATTTTTTCCTGACATAGAGGAGAGAGAAACAGATAGAGATGTTACAGGACTGCTTTAAAAATAAAACAAAAATTAAAAATTTTAATAAATAAAATCAAATCACAAAAATTAAAACATAATTCACAGAAAGGTTTAATATGAAATGTGACTAGTCGCTGATAATTGCCCTCGTCCTGCAGTCCTTAAGTCATGATTTCAATGGGGCTGAGTAACAGTGTTGCCAACTCTCCAGCTCCTGGAGTCAGGTAATGACTTGAGAATCTCGGCTTTCATTTTCAAAAAGTATGTTTCTAGCCCTTGTGGTTGCAGAGAAAATATCTGAAGTTGTGAGCCCTAAAGTCTCCAAAAATAGAAAGTGAATCATAGATCTCATGATTTGTAAAGCTGTCTTGGGATTTTTAAGGGTATTCCCTTCATTCCTCTGAACTCCTGATTGCCCAAGAAGACATATATTCACCCTGGGTGGCCGAACTACCATCCAGTGAGGCTGGGGTTTAGAGAGCTTTGAAGCATATTGGTAGGTCATTGCACAGACCTGCCTTTGTCTCCATGGAGTTCATGAGTCTCTGCACATGATGAGGAGCTCCCTGGTCTTATCTGCAAAGGCCCACACTCTGCAGTGACACACACCCTCCCCCCACCTGCTGCCAATGTTTTTAAAGGATTGACTGTGAGGGTTCCAGACAGTGGCTACCAGGCAGCCTCTGATGAAGGAAGCCCCCAGCAGGATTCCAACTGCACTCTGCATCCACAAAGTCAAGCTGGGTTATTGTAGTCCAGTCAGCTCCACTGGGGAACTCAGTAGGGATGTGATTTGTCCCACAGTGTTTTGAATGCCCTCCAGGGGAAATCCAAAACACAGATCTCCATCAGACAGGATATGCCTCCTTGCCTACACTATCCAAAATTCTTCAAGGAAGTTGGGGTTATGGGTGGGGAGAGCAGATTGCTAACAGTCACCCTCTAGAGTCTCTCTCTTTCCTTTCAAACAACAACAACAACAACAACAAAGCAAAAACCAAGCTGTTATATCTGATAAACTGGATCTACATGAAATAAATGTACATTCATTGCAAATGATCATTGGGTCAAACCTCCGGCATGGGATAAATCTGAACATTACTGTGTCCTCACGTAAACACCAGGCCTCTGCCAATCAGTGAATGTGACTGGCACCTATATCCCTGTCAGCAACCACAACAAGCATTTTATTCAATTCGTGTATTTCTTTGCAAATTTACTTTGTGGTGAGAGCCCAACAGCTCTGGAGACAGAAGACCCTATTTACCAAGAGGAATGGTCCAGCACTGGAACTGGCCATGCAAGTTTCTCTCAAACTGTCCAACCAAATGCATCAACACAGACCTGGAGGGAACACTAGAAGGTAGCTCATTCTCCATGACCCATTCAGTTTACAGCCTCTTTGTTAAGCTTGCTAACCAACTTGACAATTGTGATGGTGGCTTTTGAAATGTGGAAGCTACCATCTCATTTCACATCGGCCACCATGCTTTCATTGGCTTTATTTATCTGCAATTGACTTTCCTGTTTCCCAAAGCCAAAGAATCAGTTTTCCACCCTGATCTGAACCATTACATACACAGTTCTATAGGATAGTGCTTTGCTTCTAAAACAAATATAAATTAAAAGGCACCTGTGTCCATCCATGTGATGTCCTTTCCGCAATGTATTTGAAAAGTCCTGCCTGAATGGGCAAGACCATATTAAAAATGTTCAAGGCAGATATAAAAAAATATGTATTTTATATTATACCCCCTGGACTTTTTTTTATGTTTCCATATAAAACTGCTTAGTAAAAAGAAATAAATATACCTCTGCAGTGTTTGAAACTCAAATACTGCAGCATTGTGCTAGTACATGAGAACCTGGACATGAAAAAGACTAGAAACAAAAGTGAAACTGACTATACTGTTTTCAGTATCCAGATGAGAAAGAAAGAGAAAGAAAGAGAAATGGGTAAATTATATGTTTTGAAATAATGTAATCATTGTAACAAAGAAGGAAATTTGTTTTTGTTTTGTTTTTTTTTAATATAAGGGGCCTGATTCCTTCCCCTCTTATGCTGGTGTAAAACAGGAGTAACTCCACTAACATCAATGGAGTTGCACTGGTATAAAATGGGTGTGAATTAGAGGAGAATTAGTCCCAATATTTTCAAGCTGTTCATTTAATAAAGTCTTGTCACTGCATTTTAGCTAACAACATTCACATTTAGGGCCACATTCTACTCTTATTTATACCAATGTCAATCTGGAGTAACTAGGAGCAGAATTTTGCCTCTATAATCTATATCAAACAGTTGCAAACAAATCATAAATTTAATGTACTAGTAGTGTAGCTATTTTAGCATACAGTTCACATATGGAGTAGTAAATAGTCTAAGGGTAAGTATTCCCATATTAAGTACTCAAAGGGTTTTATTTCCACTCTGCTTTCCTTCAACACGCTATAATTTGAGCTCTATCTCTGTAACCACCACCTCAATCTGATTTCTATGACTAGCAAGCAGTCAGACGCATGACATCTGACCATTGTCAGCTTGACAGGTTCCTTTCTATTGTACCTGTAAATGATTTCACATCACCCTACTCCACCTTCAGTACTTACACTCTTCCTCAACACACAAGGCTGGGATTTTCAAAAAAGCCTAAGAAAGTTAGGCACCCAACTCCCACTGACTTTCGGCGTCTCCCCAGAAACATTACCCATTGCCATTTTTTTAAAACATATTGATAGCAAAGTTGTTCAGTAAAACTGCACCACACTTTGGATATTTAGATACAGAAAGCCTCAAAGCCACTACTAACACAAATCAAACCACTGGCTCTGTTTTCCAATGTAACACCTCACCTCTCCGCTTCAAGGCGCATTTCCTCACGCTTTTGCCTCCTGAGTTCTCTGCGGCGTTCAAAGTCATCCATGGTGCGTGTTCAAGCTTTCGAAACTCCAAACAGATCAGAATCTAAACTGAGAAAGGTCAATGAGTTAGAAGGGACATTGAATACGATTGGATGCATTTAATCAACTGAGATAATTCAGGGGTGGTTTTTTTTGCTTTTTAAACTCCACTGATACTATTTTCTTTTTCTAGCAATAAAATTCCTCAGTATTGTGGAGATAAACAGGCTTAATGAAATGCCTAGTAGGATAAACACAGCCCATTCCTGAGTTTATTTTCCAAGTTAAAATTAAATCAACATGCATTAACCTAAATACTGTATATATCTGCTAGCCACAGACTAGCTATTTGTAATGCCACAGGTCCTCTTCTAGAAACAATAGCAAGAATTCAGCAGGACTGTAATTGTTAACTTCAAATTTTATTGGAAGCAATAAACTGCTACACAACAGATTTCTCATTTTCTTCTAGCTGCACAGATAACGAGATGTTCTGGAAAGGCTGACAGTCCCCCTCCTTTCCCCCTCAAAAAAGGGAGAGAGAGAAAAAGAATAGAAGCCAGAGCTTTTAAATACCACCCAGAAGGAGACGAGTTGTGTACAAATCCTTCTTAAAGAACCAAAAGCAACTTTTTTGTAGTTTAATCCATGCATTTTAACAATGCCCTACCTTCTTCTTGATAATTTAGTCCATGAAATATTTCCCCTGTATAATTCTTCATATACAAAGCCTTTTCAGCCTTCGTTTATATCCCATCAAGCCGAGTATTACAGAATTCCCCTGCAGCCCCCAAACCAAAAAATGACTACCAGAAAAGGGAAAGCTGTTCTCTTTTTGTCCCTGCTTTGTTTACAGAGCTGTCAGTGGTTAGTTAAACTCTGCCTGGAATCTGGCATTTAAGGCCTGCTCTAAGATTGCTTCCTGTGTAGAGCTGGAGGCCTCAACTTCCTCTGGAATCCTAGCCTAGACTCTGCACTCAGAGGGGTTTTTTTTTTTCCCTCCCTTAAAAACATTTTCCAGCTCTTTAGTACAAGAACAGCCACTTACACTGCGAAAAGAAAGAGTTCAGATAATAGCTGCCTTTCAACGGAGACTAACTGCTTACAATTTAAAAAAGAGACAAAGAGAAGCTGCATTCATTAATTATTTGAAGGGGGTTTTTTTAAAAAAAATCTGTTTATTCTGCCTTAAAGCTTTACCTCTGCAGTATCTGAGCATCTTCCGTATCAAATCA
This sequence comes from Caretta caretta, assembly GCF_965140235.1. Taxonomy (NCBI): domain Eukaryota; kingdom Metazoa; phylum Chordata; order Testudines; family Cheloniidae; genus Caretta; species Caretta caretta. The sequence goes on from NC_134206.1 coordinate 240,800,180, forward strand.
ACAACAATAGTGAAGTCTTTAGTGGACCTCAGGGAATCTCTAGCACATCTCCATTTTGGGGGTAAAAACTCAGCTTGGGGTAGGAGTGGGATTTTTTTGGGGCGGGGGGGGGTCTGTTTTTTGAAAGGGCGCTCACCACAGAACAGGATTATTGGCACAGTTTTGACCTTTACAATAGAAATATAGCTTTTCTGAATGCATTTTTAGCAAGTTCTGATTAGACTTCCAGCACAGAATCCCAAAAGAGGACTGGATCCAGTGAAGATACTTGACCAGACGCTTTTGAAGATCATATACTTTATGTGAAACTAACCATTTCTTGCAAATTTCATGAAAAAAGAAAATTTCTTTCTGGCAAATGCCTGGGGACAATATGAAAAAAATATTTCTTACTTTCTCTCATCTCTACCATAGCCCCAATTCAGCAAAACACTTAAGTACATGCTTGGCTTTAAGCACGTGCTTCAGCATTGACTTCACTGCGACTACTTATGTGCTTTAAGTTAAGCACATACTAAGTACTTTGCTGGATCAGGGCCTTAATATCTGGGCAGTGAGGAGGGGGAAACTTGCATTGCTGTGAATGAATAAACTCCTTAAGTCTCTATGGCTGTCAATCACCTTTCCATTGTACTGAATTAGCTCTTAGAAAGCAACAGTGACGCTGTTCTTATGCATCATTTTCAACCTATTGGAGCCACGAAACAGAGCCAGAGCATGTTCCCTAATATAGAATTACTACTTATTGCAAAGGTTTCAGAGTAGCAGCCGTGTTAGTCTGTATTTGCAAAAAGAAAAAGGAGGACTTGTGGCACCTCAGAGACTAAGGAAAATACTGCTTCCACTGAATGCATCCGATGAAGTGAGCTGTAGCTCACAAAAGCTTATGCTCAAATAAATTTGTTAGTCTCTGAGGTGCCACAAGTACTCCTTTTCTTTTTACTTATTGCAAAGTACTCTCAGGCTGCCACCGCTGGTGACGGCACAATGCCAAGGCATGCTGTTCCGCTTTCTCTCGGTACAATGAAACAATTGCAAATTTCCTTTCAGTGATCTTCAAGGCAGACAGCCTGAAAGCTTGCACCCACTGGTGAATTGTCAGCAACTTACTTAGTGCTAGATCACTCGCTCTTGTGTACTAGATGATCTGGTGATCCTTTGTCCTTAGACTCTGTAATGCATACAGAAACCTTCAGTCTGATAATGTCTGGGCAGATGGCAAGGTGTGATTACCACTGGTGCAAATGACCACAAATCCACTGAAGCCAAAGCTCTTTTGCTGGTTTACTCCTAGCAGTGAATCTGGCCCATTGTCTGTAAGAAGGTCAATGTAGGAGGCTTCCTGGATTTGAAAGACAGGAAGGGTGTCCAGCTCCAAGGTATTGCTACGCCACTGTGGTTTTTAAGCCAAGTTTACCCACTTGCTCAGCTAGCCTAGAGAGTCAGAATGCAGTACACTCCAGCCATGTGCCCTTCCTTCTTCCACCTGACATTCCTCCAATGACAGGGGCAGCAATGGGGATGCAGCATAGTGTCATTCTCCTTATTCTACACTGCCGGGGGACCCCATTTATGCAGGGTTATTTCCTAGGGTCCACTTTTATGGACCCTTTATACTGATAGAACAGCATAAAGGGACTAGAGCAGAAAGGAGATTATAAAAGAAATGAGAAACCCAATTTCCGGCCTCAATCTCCTGCACCCTGATTACTGAGGGGCAAGAATGCTGTAAAGAGCGAGTTCTCACTGTTGGGGCTGATGTTTCCAGGAGAACTGAAATAACATAAATAAAAGAAGTGTCCCTAGCCTCTGCTTGCCAGAAGGTGGGACTGGGCAGCAGGGATGGATCACTTGATGATTACCTGTTCTGTTCATTTCCTCTGGAGCACCTGGTACTGGCCGCTGTCAGAAGACAGGATACTGAGCTAGATGGACCATTGTTCTGACCCAGTATTGCTGTTCTGTTCTTAAGGACACTGATTTGAGTGTTAGTATGGTCCAGTGAACTTGAACAGAGGAAATCTGAGTCCTATTCCTGGCTCTGATACAGATACTGTGGGACGCTGGACAAGTCCCTTTCACTCTTCTTGCCTGTTTCCCTTTACACCTCTTGTCTGTTTGGATTGAAACCCTTCAGAGCAGGGACTGTCTTTCACTATATGTTTGTACAGGGCCTAGAACAACGGGACCTTGATCTCAGTTGTGGCCTCTAGGTGTTACTGTAATATAAACAATAAAAAGGAAGAAATTCTGGCACTGGAGATTTATGGATCAGAGCGCAAATGGCTGAGCAAACATGGCCCGAGCCATTCTGTCTGTCCTATCCTGGAGGTCTGCAAGGGGAAGTGTGCCCTTCACCAGCATGATAAGAACCTGAGCCCACAGAGCATCACGAGTGCACTAGCTGGTTCGCTGACTTTCCACTCATACTGAGGTGGTAACACCATACCCATGCTGACATCCTGTGAGAATGCACAAGGCTCCCCTGTGCCTCTGGGTCCATGGCAGAGGCTACCAGAATTTATCACATTCATCAAAATTATTAGCAGTTTTGTAGATTCCATCCTACCAGGCCAAATGTCTACACAGAACTAAATAAAACATCATGGCTCATCTGCCTCTCCTTCAGTTTTCCATAGCCCTGACCTAGAATGCATAGGGTTGCCAACCCTCCAGGATTGCCTGAAGTCTCCCAGAATCAGCATTGATTTCCCGGTGACTATTGAAAGCAATCCAGATTTTAATAGGATTTTTTAAGAAAATGACATTATGTCATGTTGGGGGAAAAAAAAAACTCCCAGAATAGCTTCAGAGTTGACAACCCTAAGAATGCAGGGGGTTCTTTCCAGTACAGTACCTTACAGTACATCCTGCCCTCTGTAAGTATAGAGTGCCTTGCTTTACTTGTGCACGTGATCTGGCATCTATGGGATCACAAGTACCACCCAGGGTAGGAGAGCAGAGCCCTTTCAAGTCTCCTTCTGCAGCTGAAAAGTGGAAGAATGAGCAAGTCTCTTTATTCAACTACATCTTGTTTAAACTGGCACCCATGAAATGCAGCTATAACAAGTATTCTAGAGTAATATCTGGGCGAATTAGAGTTCCTTAGTCTATCTTCAACAAATAAAATCTGTTTTCTATGAAAATCTGTCAGAAAATGTTTGGAAATATTGTTGTTTTTTTTTTCTTTTAAACTATATGTCATTGGACCCAATTCAGATCTGTTATAAGTGGGCACAACTCCCATTGAAGTCAAAAGGTGTTACTCCAGAGCTGAATTTGTCCAAATGTCACATCCCATTTAAGCATCTACTGTACTTTGAGACACTAGGAGCAGCTAGCAATATTACATTACCAAGACTAAAACTGACCTTTAAACAGGGTCTAAGAATTCATCTCCAAAGTTACTTTCACGTGACCACATCTGCAGGCCTTACTGTAAAACTTGGCCAACTGTTCGTGTTGACTGAAGATACTGAACTTTTGTACCTTTTAAAAAAAACAAAACAAAACCAAGCAGCTTTGCTCCTTCCCAAACAGAATAGCTCATTTGGGACTCAAGGCAAAACCAACACATTAGGTCATGTGAACATACAGTTTTGTTTTAATTTAGCCCATCCCTAGTTTCATCTGACTGTGCTTCTTAAAACACATTCATCAGAAGCAAACTACCTAAACAACAACAGTCAATATTTAGCTTAATAAAATCAAATTAAGGAGATTGCCTTCTGCTCTCCATTGGTTTTACTTCCATCTGCACTCTGCGGTTACATCTACACTGTGAACAATGGGTGTGATTCCCCTGCTTGTGTACACATCCTTGCACTTGCTCTCACCGAGTTACCATGAGCATAAACCGCATATAGTGTAGCCGCGGTTGAATGGGTAGCGGCAACGGAGTCACAACTTAACAGTGCTGAGTACAAACCCACCTGAAATCACTGATCCACACACTCTCCATCCCTCTCCATTCTCTAGGGATTCTCTGTGTACAGGAATGACAATTTTGCCTTGCTCTTTAGTGATCCATGCAAGGAGAGGGAGGTTCCTTACTTCCTCCCTTCTTCACTGCACACCCACATTAGGGCCTGGCAGACTCTGCCTATTAGATAAATATTTATCTATCTGTCCAAGGCAGACAAAGGTGCATGACTAGGTGTTAACATTGTGGTAGCTGAGTGGGTAAAGCACTCAACTACAGTTCCGAAAGTCATGAGGTCGCGTCTGGATCAATCTCATGCTGAAAGGCCGCCGCCCTCCCGTTCACTCAGCTTTAAAATAGCTACCTGCTCCATCGGGTTAGGACAGTCAAAGGTAGTCAGACGTGATGCTGGCCACATCACCCCTTGTGTACCCTTGGCTCTGAAACTGACATGGCCTAATGGTGTCAGCCTGGTGAACCATTGGCTTGGGGGGGAACTCCGTCCAAGGAAAACCAGAATTTTCTTTTAACGTTTGGATTTGCATGTACCGGACCCAAATGTGCTTGTGGTGACATTTAATGATAGTTTCCCATTAGCAGACAGACGAAGCAGCATAGCTGGAGGCTGCTGGCAGAGACACCAGTTCTCATGTCAGAAGGAGTGACCTATGACCCTCTCCTTTGAGCGTCCTCAGAAATATTCCAAATTTGTTGTCCCCAAAGATCAGACAAAACTGAAATAGTTCCTAACATAAAGACCAGGGATGAAATCCTGGTCCCATTGAAGTCTCTGGCAAACCTCCCACGTACTTCAACAGTGTCTGGATTTCACCCAAAAGGCCAAATTCTGCAGTAGCATCTACCACAAGATGTCACTGCACTTGCACAGGGTTTAAGAAGCTGGCCTTGCTACACGCTATTTTACCTCAGATACACACCTGCAAAGCCACTGAGAGTTGTACATACACTTCTAAAGGCAGAATTTCTCCCATTCTTTCAATACACTTTGTTGGAACCAGAAATGCCATGTCAGTTAAGTTTCCTCCCATTGTCAGTGTTGTTTTTGAAGGAATCTTTGGCATTCAGTGCTGAAAGAAGAAAGCACTGGAAATTGGAATCCCCTTAGTTCCCATTTAATCATAAGTAAAGGCTATTTCAGCTGTTGAATATATGACTGAGCCTGCTAGCTGCAGAGTGCCCTGAAATCAAAGGGATTTAAAGATACACAGCAGTTTATAGGAAGTGCTCAGCACTGTGCACACTCAGCCCCAAATGAGCGCCTCTTTATATTTATTGTCTCCAAGCTTTCAAGGGATGGGAAGGGAATCCTGTCTGTCAACAAATTAGCTTCATTGCTCCCCTTTCGCTAGTAATTTTTGGCTTAATGTAAAACAGAAAAATTGCCTGTATTTTCCCCACAAAGCCATCCATCTATATTATGTTAGACCAATTACTGGAATACCTGTACCATGCACTGAACTAAAGAATGCCAACACTAACTCTACCTTACTGGAGGCTTTGCTGCAAATTCACAGTCTGATCCCACAAGTCACTGGGGCTGCCTCTGGGAAAGTGTTGACCAGCTTCAACTCCCAGGGAAACCACAGAGCAGAAAACAATCAGCAGCTCACAGAATCAGGCCCTACATGGAGGATCGAGAAAGCATTTTCTCTAGGGTAAGGGCCAATCCTGCATCGCTGAAGTCGATGGCAGTTTTGCCATTGGTTTTAACTGGAGCAGAATCAAGGTGTAAAAGAGAGCACTAAAAGATGGATTTATAAACAAACAGTGTGGCTAGTTAAGCTTAGGAAAAGCTGCATGTATGCAGCACAATCTTACTATGCCATCCTCAAGAGTCTACCAAATTCTGACCACATTTACTCCTATTCAACTCCAAAGAAGGGTCTTTGAAGTCAATGGAGAGGGGGAAAACAAGCTAAGTTTACTTATAGCTTTAATGTCAAAGTATGAAATATTATGAAATAGTTGAAATGAAATAATGAAACTTTGACTTCACATCTTCTGGAGGCAGAGGCGCTGTCTTTCTAAGTTGTCAGGGGGTGCTCGACCCCCGCTTTGCCCCAGGCCCCACCCCACCTCTTTCCTCAAGCCCTCACCTCCTCTCGCCTCACCCCACCCCATTCTGCCCCCTTCCCTGAGCGCGCCCCACTCTCGCTCCTCCTCCAACCCCCAACGCCACCTACACGCCGCTGAACAGCTGATCTGTGGCAGGCAAGAGGTGCTGGGAGGGAGGGGGAGGAGGGGATCAGCAGGGCTGCCGGCAGGTGGGAGGCGCTGGGAGGGAGAGGGAGGAGCTGATTGGTGGGGCCGCCGCGGGCGGAAGGTACTGGAGGGAAGGGAAAGGAGCTGATCGGTGGGACTGCCAGTGGGTGGGAGGTGCTGGGGGGTGGGGGGGAGGCACTGATCCCGGCACTGCCGGTGGGTGCTAAGCACCCACTATTTTTTTTCTGTGGGTGCTTCAGCCCTGGAGTACCCATGGAGTCAATGCCTATGTCTGGAGCCATAGGTTCAAACTCAGGGATGGTCTAGGTTTACTTGGAAATGAACCAGATGACCTCTCGAGGTCCCTTCCGGCATTACATTTCTATGATTTTACGACCAGCAGGAGGAACTGATGGACAGACGTGCATTAGCAGAGCTCATTGAGGGCCCAGAACTGCAGTTAGTAGTGACTGCTGCAGCTCAGGATGGAAACATGCAGAGCAATTGACCACACAGAACCCAATTCATGGAAGTGTTGTTGGTCTTTCACTGACACACATGCTAAATTTGCTCGCCATGTTTTAACAATATATCTAAACTACAAAGTTATTTGTGAGTGAGTGGGTTTTATCCACATTTTTTCCCCACTCAGTTCATGTTCCTTCTCTTCATCTCTCAAATCCTGCATTAATACAACATTAAGGTGACAGTTAAAACAACAAAAAGTCAGGAAATGCAAAAGGTGAAGTTCCAACAGCAACATTAACTCAGCCATAGTGCAAACGCTGCATGATTTCCGGAATCCATTTTACAGCACAAATCTATTAAGCTATATGTGTAACTGTAAAAAAAAAAAAAAAAATAGAAAATAATACATAGGTCCTCTGCAGACAGCTTACTGTGGCTTAATTTTTGCATTTAAGCCTTTTTTTCCTGTTAAGATATACAACAACTGTAGAGCCCAATTCGCCATTATGTTGAATCCCCTAAACTCTATTGAGAATTGAGGGTTCTTACTACCTTGAATTTAACCCACAAAGATGAATTAATACATTTCCTTCAACATATATTTTGTTAATTTCACCACCAGCTCTGCCCAAAGAGTTTTTAACCAATTTGAACCCCAAAAATTCAGCTGATAGAACTACCAATTGCTGATGGCTTTGCATACTGCACTTGTACATTCCTTGAACAAACCAGGGTGCATTTCAGCCAGCTGTACACTTAGCTAGATGAACACATGTGCAGTGTATATCACATAAAGTGTGCACCTGGAGTCAAATTAATCCACGATGGAACTTCATGGAAGTCTATGGAAGCCCACAAAGGATGGGTCTTCCCATGTAGACTTAATGGCATTTTCTACTGTGCATGCTCAGTTCACAATTTTCAAATGCTCCTAACTGTAGTAAATTAAGCCCATTTTGTTCTTGCCAAGCAAAGATATTAGTCTCCAGGGAGTCTCCCATTCCTTTTTGATTTGCAGCTGGGTCCTGGAGGCCAATCACTCACTCAGAATATGGGGATATAATTAGGGAGGAAAGTAGAGTATATTGCAGGCACACGTGAACCTACCTTGAACTGTGGTACGTGGATCTAAATTTTCAAACATGATTTTGGTGTGTCTATTTTCAGGTGCCCTACTTAAGATACCTTAAAGGCATCTGAATTTCAGCATGTGATGCCTACTCTCCCTATGAAAAATCAGGCCTCTTTCCCAGAAACCGAGGCACCCAAAATCATTAGTCACTTTTAATAATGTGTGTCATGATCTACGTATGTCCCAGTATGTCATGTGAAGGCAAGGAATGACAGCTTCTGCAGTGACAGAGTCACCAGAGAACCCAGGAGCGGTGAGGAAGCCTGTAAAGTAGGCTATGTTGATGGCAGAAAATAACAGCCCAGAAGTGCACTATACTTGTCATGTTATATAAAGCATGGCACACTGCTTGAAGAAGCAGGACAACAGTGTTTCCAAAACTCCTCAAGAGAGCTCCTGCAGAGACGCAATTAACCAAGCATGACAAGGATCTGACTGTACCTTTTCCCAAACAGGACGACACATGCACAGGCAAACACTTTGTGGCCATGGTTGGAACATTATAATTCAGTACATAGAACATGCCTGGCGTATTTTGTACAGCACTGCTCATTGCTTAAAGCAGCAGGGGGAGCAGCGTTCCCAAAACCCCTCACCAGAGTTCTGGCCAAGATTCAGTTAAACAACACAGGTGAGGCTCTGACCATCATCCTCTACACAGCTACTCACTAAGAGTGCACAGACATATGTAGTTACTTTGTGTGAATGTTACATGGGAAAATAAAATTTAAACTATGCATCAAGCCAATAAATCTTACAGCTGCTTAAGTTTTCTAGGAATTGTGTCTTGGACAAGGCCTGTGTGGTCCAGAAAGGAAAAGTTTAACATTTCCAAAACATGTCCATATCTTTCATTATCTGCTACCTTTCACTAAACTGTAATTCTCCCTGAGAGTCTTCAAGCACTTCTTCATGATTACAAGTGTTAGGTTTACCCAATTAAGAATAAGAAACAGAAGCATGTGACTTATGTTATCAATTGACCAACACAGCTCAGATTCAGAATACCGAGTATTGACCACATGCAGCAAACTGTTTGCAATCAGTCTGTCGAGTTTATGTATACATGTGCCGAATACAAAGCAAATCTGAGGAAATTTCAATCTCTTTGCAGCCATGAATCAAAAAAAAGTTTAAATTTGTCAGGTACTTTTTCTTGAAAATTAGTCACTCATCTTTCATTACAGCATATCTGTCAATCACTGCTGAATTCTGCCTTCAAATCTCATGCATTTTAGGGTACCCATGGTAAGGGTTGCATGTTGGAGTAGGAGTGAATGTGTGCTCTGGGGTCTTCTGACCCATGGGAACTCCAGAGCTCTCAAGATTTCAATAAGGCAGCTTGCCCAACAGAGTTAATAATGTCCAGTTTGAGAGATACTCCTTCAGCCGATATCCTTAAAATCCTATGACGTGTTGGGGAGATGGTGTCGGCAGGTCACGGGAACAGAAGGATTGAATTGGGGAAAATCTGACTGGGAGAGGCTTGAGGAAGGAAGATGGGAAGTGGAGAAGGAAGGTGCAGGAGCAGAGAGGGGGGTCAGACCAGAACCTCAGATTCTAACATCTGTGAATACTGAGGTTGTTTGAAATCCAGACACAGATCTGAATTTTGCAAATGGCATTTATCTTTATGATGGCCTATGACGGGGTGCCTGCCCCACACTGGGCTCTCAGGGGTTAATAGAGCCCTAGGGAGGCTTGCACAGGAGTCAGCCAATCACAGAAGGGCTTATAGGAGCAACCAACCAGGGCTGGGCAGGCCCATATAAGAAGAGCTGCAGCACGGAACAGCTTCAGTCACTCCCTGGACCTGGAGGAGGACTTACTGCCTTGCAAGCTGAAGGCAGCAAGCACCCTGGACAGAGCAGTGCTGTAGGCAGAGACCTGAGGCGCTAAAGGCAGCTCTTGGCAGGCTGCTGAGATCTGCAGGCTGAGGCAAGGGGAAAGAGGGTGCTGGGGCCGTAGGAAAGTGGACCAGGGAGATCTATGGAGGACTCAGAAGGGGCGACACAAGCAGCAGCCATCTATAGGGTCCCTGGGTTGGGATCTGGAGTAGTGGATGGGCCTGAGTTTCCCCACACACACTCCCCACTGAGGAAGTGGTTAGACTAAGGGACTGCAATGTTCCCCTGGAAGCGGGGAGTACAGAGCGGCACAGCCAGAGGCCTGTGTCACTGAAGAGGATGCCGTGGTCCTGGGAGTGATGTGTGTCCCAGAGCAGGAGTGACAGTGATGAGGTGCCACCAGAAGAGGGCATACTGGCAAGAAGAACTAATTCCCATGCCAGCAGGAGGTACCAGAGTGGTGAGTTGCACCCCGTCATGTGGCCCAAAACTAAACCCCTGCATCCAAACACTCCTGAGTTTTGGGGTGCTCAAAATCCAGACCCAATTTTTATGGCTCCATCCCCTTTTTAGTCAAAAGATTTGGATAAATTCAGTGAAGCATCCACATTTTCATGGGCTTAAATGAACCAAATCAAGCCTTCCAACCCTTTGAGGTTGGCTCTTTGCTATTAGTAAATGCTGACAGGTCAGATATTGTTAATTTAAATGATTCCATAAGCATAAGAAGAGGATTGTCTGCAGTAAAATTTTGTCCTTTGCTTCCCAGTAATGCTCCAGTAACTGGAAACTTAAGACATTTCTTGAGATTTCCTTGCACTTTCAGGAACAAACATGTTATGAATGCTAATTACACAGTTAAAGTGGCACTTTAAGTTCTTATTAAATCTCACACATACCTCCACACAAAGCCCTAAACACCACATGAACGCTTTGGAAACATACCCACAATAAAACACACACATACCCTAAATTATACAATAAATGACACCACACAAGAAGACACTCTAGGCTAAACTCAGCTCAGGGGCTGCACCAGCTTCAATCCAGGCAGAGGCTGCAAGGTGCAGTCATGGGGAGGATTCAGTGACACAAAGGAGTAATAACAAACTCTCCTCTGCTGGGTCCCAACAGGCCAAAAGGTGTCACGTGGGCTCTTCCATAAGCAAACCATTTTATGGGGAATACTAAGTTAGGAAACAACATGATCTGGGTTCCACCAATTATAAAGACATGCACATCTATCAAACTCTGTTCTGTACATATCTGAATTTATATCCTCTAGCTTATTGCTGGAAGCACATATGGTTCTTGCATTGTACATACAAATCTATGGACATGACTAAGCAGTTTCTTGGTTTCTACTAAGTACCAAAAACTAGTCCTGCCAATTTCTTAATATTTAAATTTCTGACTTAATATAAAAACTTTGTTCCAAGCACTACATAGGTCTCCTTAAAATATATGTAGCAAGTAGTCAACACAATGCCAGCTGGCAAATTAAAGTCATTAAAATAGACTCCTACTGAATTTAAGATAGTTTTTCTTCTTTTCCATCTTTATTCCTCTGCATACAGATGTAGTATTTTGGGAATATTTTCCAGTCCCATTTAACGAAAGGCAAAAATTGCCCTTGGCAGTAAATGAGTTTTTCCCCTTAGTGGTCTCCTACTGCTCTTGGAATTTGTTCCACTGCTATTTGGGTTGTAATGGTGCTAAGATGCCTTCAAATATATAGACATATAGGAAGAGGGCATTTGGCTCAGGTAGAATTCTTAATTCAGAAAGCAGTAGGAGGATTTACTCAAGCGTCTTCATGTCACTGATCACACATCAGTAACTTGGTTCAGAAAATGGTCAATAGCACATTCCATCCAAGAATCTCAAAGCACAAACGTTAATGACAATCTCCACAGCCCCTCATGTGATAGGTCAGTATTGCCTTCATTTTACAAATGGGCAAACTGAGGCACAGAAAGATTAAGGAAGCTGCCTTAGGACTCACAAGAAGTCTGTAGCAGAACTAGGAATAAAAGGCACAGCAGTGATCTCAGTGCCCTGCTTTAAGCACCACACTACCTTCTGCCCAGAAGCTGATAAAGTTTAGATAAGCATTTCACGGCTATCTGAACTTCATGACCCAGCAACATTACAGCCCAGCCTTGTCGACTGCAATGAAAGCAGAATCTTTGGGTTGGAAACTTTAGTAGTTCAGACTCTCATGAGTTTCAGGACTGCCTGCATTCAAGTGGGCTAGAAAAATTTGTAGGAGGAGCCTTGTTAGAAAGAATACTAAGGTTTTATATAGCACTTTTCATAAGTAGATCTCAAAAGACTTTCCAAAGGAAGGTAAGAAATGGCTCTTCTGCTTACAATCCTTGTTGAAACCTGAACTTATTTCATGTCTCCTCACTTTTAGTATTAAACTATTTACATTAGAAAAAATAATCATGAAACTGAGCAGGGGCATATGCAAGGGGGGGGGGGCAAGCAGGGACGTAGCCCCCTCCTCCCCCCCCCCCCAAATAATTGGCAGAGGCATAGAACTCCTGTCCTCAGGACTATGGCAGGGAGAGTGAGCTCCTCCAGTCCCAGGGCCACTGTCAGGGTTGAGAGAGAGTAAGAGCTCCTCTGGCCCAGGGCTGCAGTGAGCGGCACACAACTCCTCCAGCCCTGGAGCCAAAAGAGCTCTCTCTTTTCCCCCACCCCCTAATGCAGCCCCGGGCCAGGGGAGCTCTGCATCCCTCCACAAGCAGCCAAATTTAAATTCCCTGAAACACCCCTGAAACTGAGGTAACAAAGGAAGGAAGCCCTCAACATTTTAGATTTCTTGCATGAATAACGTTGACGTATTCCTCATTTAGCATCTCTGTCACATGAGTCCCAAATTTGGGCCTTGACAGGTTGATAGGTGTGTCACTGATGTCAAACTGCATGAGATTAAGCTGATATAGCAGAAATACCAATGATTTTTTAAAGGGCCAGTCCTATGCAATAAATATACAATATACAGACATGAATAGAATTTTTGACTCTCAGATCAGGTCATATAATGCATGTCATCTCCTGAAAAAGCAGCTTCAAAACCAACAGTAACTTTAGATGAACTTGAGTGGCAGCTGTGTGGCATTATAAGCTTTCTTTATTTAGAGACTCCCAAACCCAGTGCCCAGCCTGAGTACTCAAGCCACGCACAAGGCAGGTTCATGGAAGAAGGCATTCCCTCACTGAAAACTACAGAACTTCCACAGAGGTTATGGAAACAGTCTCTGAAGCCCTTTACATGGCTTTCACCCCACCTCCATACCCACACAAACACAATGGAATGAGGATGGGAGGATCTGCACAGAGGGAAACTTTCCATCCCTGCCCTTCCCCCGGCCTGTTTATGTCCCACCTGCACCCAAAACTCCCAAGAGCAGATCTCTATGTGGAGATCTGACATATACTCCCCTCCATCCCCAAAGCTCTTAACTCTTGCATCCCTTTGCACAGAATAGTTGCACAAGTTCCCATTCCTGACAAAACTCCCTACTGATGAAGGAATGGGTAGTTTTGGGTTTACTAATATTATGAAAGTTATTCTCAATTTACACCAATGCAACCTTGAGCAGAATCTGGCCCACAGTATGTGACCACTAAATGAAGCTGGAAGAGGAGGCCTGAAGGATCCATCTAAAGATCAGTCTTAAGCTACATTCAGAGGTCTGCAAAAAGAAAAGGAGTACTTAGACTAAAATTTATTGCATGCATCCGATGAAGTGAGCTGTAGCTCACAAAAGCTTATGCTCAAATAAATTTTAGTCTCAGGTGCCACAAGTCCTCCTTTTCTTTTTGCAGATACAGACTAACACGGCTGCTACTCTGAAACCATTCAGAGGTCTGAATTTCATCAATATTGATCAGGCATTTATAATGTAGTCAGGCCATGATTGCTTAGCACAGACTGCGTTCCTCAATCTACAAGCCACAACTAGTGTCTGGGTGACCAGCACTGACAGTAAACAATTCCTGGTCATACTTTATATTAAGATTCCATTTATAAGTTTTTATAAAGGCTTAATAAATTATTCCTAGCTGTTATAAGCTTGTTTTAAGACTCGGGTGATGTGTTCTATGTGGCTATAAGGACATCAGCAGAACGTTAGAGATAAACTATGGTTATTACAATCTTTTGACCTCAATAACAATTAATAAACCATTTATTAAACATGTATTCAGCATCTTAAACCCCTTACAAACTATTTATAAATGGAACCCTTTGTTTATTAAACCAGAGTCCCATCTCTTCTCCATCACAGGGGATGCTACCTCTTTTTCTGCAGCTGATAAAGTAACTTTGTTCCATATAGCTTGCAGTAGGAGCAAGTCTTTTAAATGAGACCTTAAAAACCCAAAGTCTTGTCTAGTCACCATGGACATTCAAGTGACGCATTTGGCAGCTGTAGGAGATCACTGGCTTTTTTAATGACTCAGGAAGGCTTCTATAAAGCTAAAGCAGCACATGATCTGGCCTTTCCATGGTATTTCAGTTTCTGGGTGGCAGAATAATTCTGGTCCCATAAATTGCTCACTAGAGTAAAAAAAACAAAAAACACACCCTAAAAACAAATACAAGCACATAGCCAAATACTGAGCTATTCAGGTTTAGAGCTAGCTTGTGACCTAGACTACATGCCCTCACAGGGAAGTAAGAACCCCTCCTTAGACTCCTCCTTGGGCTCAGCCTGGCCAACAGCGGTAAGTGGGCTTCTAACTCCCCTTTATAGCAGTCACACAGGCCAAGTCACAATCTTGCCATGAGTAAGGCCTTCATGGTTTGGCCAAAAGAGGATAAGTAATTCATCAGGTTGTTTTCATGATCACAAAGCTTCCTTACACCAGGGCTATCCTTAGGCATATGCAGCATACAGGGCTGCATAGGGCACCTGAAAATTTGGGGCACCCCTGAGTCTTAGTGTCCACCCTCCCGCCACTTCATATCCCTGTTCTGACACTTCCTGCAGACTCCCACTACAGCTGGCTGCTGCAGCCTGGTGAGTCTTCCTCTGGAGGGGGATCTAGTACTTAAAAGTGAGAGCCTTTCAGTCTGCCAGACCTATTAGCACAACACTGAAACTGTTAAAGAGTAATTCAAGTGGTAAGGAAGCCATTTAACAGGCATTTGCCAACCCCCAGATACATACTGTCAGTTTCTGAATTTACTGACAAACAGTTGTGCATTACTGTAATTACTCAGAACATGTTAGTCTACAGGACCTTAGTTTAAAATTTGCTTTAAAAATTTCATTAGTGTTGCTGAAGGTTATAAAATTGCATCTCTAAAAAACCCTTGCATAGATTTAGATGCACAATCCAAGTATTCATCTTTAGCCTCAAATGCTTGGAGCTTCAGACATAGTTTTTTAAATAAATCCTTCAAAAGACTACCCTGATCTAAAATACATATGCAAGCCTAGGCTGTTGGGCATAGGGGCACCAGTTTAATAATACTGCATAAGGCCCCATTATAAATCCTAAGGACAGCCCTGCCTTACACCCTCTTTTAACCATCTTTTAGTAGAGTCTAACTCTTCATAGTACAAAGCTGAAGTGTCTCAACTATATTTTGCAGGAGTTTTTGTTTTAATTTCTAATCCCAATGTCTGTTAGGGGACTCAGTTGTTTGGCTAACAGTTGCCATTCATTAGATTTTTTTTTGATGATGATTCTCTCTGGTCTGCAGATATGTGATGAATCTCAGATGTTTAAATAGAGTATAACAGTGCTCCATTGACCTCACCAAGTACAGTTGGAAGGAAAGAGAGGTAATTTTCTCAAAGAAATGTTAAAAATGTGTCTCCACTATAACACAGATGCCAAGGATAAAGAAACTCCAGAGGGATTAAAATATTTTAGATTAATTTGGAAGAAAGCCATGTTGTGTAAAATCTGGTTAGTTTGGGCCTTTCCAATCCCAAGCCATATAAACAAATCCATTTAAACTGCATTTGTTAAAAGGAACATTACAAAAAACAAAATTACTGGTTGTAAGTCAAATGACCTCCTGTTCTGTATCCTCTTCTTACAGACTAAAGAACATACATATGTACACTGTAGTATAGCCATGGTTTGTATGGTTTCAGAGGAACAGCCGTGTTAGTCTGTATTCGCAAAAAGAAAAGGAGTTCTTGTGGCACCTTAGAGACTAACCAATTTATTTGAGCATGAGCTTTCGTGAGCTACAGCTCACTTCATCAGATGTGATGAAGTGAGCTGTAGCTCACGAAAGCTCATGCTCAAATAAATTGGTTAGTCTCTAAGGTGCCACAAGAACTCCTTTTCTTCATGGTTTGTATGGTTGCTGTATAATTCATACTGCTTGGAAATTAAGTCTTTTAAGTAGAGGGATTTTGGCCCCTTCAAGCAAGACTTTAAAATGTAAGCAAGGTTAGGTCTGGTTGGTACTTGAGCATGCTTATCTCTTTTAAACCAGACTGTTGCTTACAGTCCTCTGATAGGACTAACACTGATAGGAAAAACAGTCTGCTTTATCTTACTAGGTAACCCTACTTTGATGCACAGATCTCAGCTTCACTCTCTTGCTGGAATGTGTTCTTTGGGGGTTGGGGGGAAGAGATGCGCCTTCTCTTTGCACCAGATTCCAGCAGTGTTCCTCATACTGAATAGTACCTTACCCTTGCTATCAATGGGACTGCTTGAGGAGTAGGTTATTACTCAGTGCGATGAAATTTGTTTGAAGCTAGCACTTGGTATTCAGAGGAACAGCCGTGTTAGTCTGTATTCGCAAAAAGAAAAGGAGTACTTGTGGCACCTTAGAGACTAACCAATTTATTTGAGCATGAGCTTTCGTGAGCTACAGCTCACTTCATCAGATGTTTACCGTGGAAACTGCAGCAGACTTTATATACACACAGAAATCATGAAACAATACCTCCTCCCACCCCACTGTCCTGCTGGTAATAGCTTATATAAAGTGATCAAAGTGTACTGGAAATGGCCCACCTGTTGATCACTTTAGATAAGCTATTACCAGCAGGACAGTGGGGTGGGAGGAGGTATTGTTTCATGATTTCTGTGTGTATATAAAGTCTGCTGCAGTTTCCACGGTAAACATCTGATGAAGTGAGCTGTAGCTCACGAAAGCTCATGCTCAAATAAATTGGTTAGTCTCTAAGGTGCCACAAGTACTCCTTTCCACTTGGTATTCAGTCACTTTGGGTCATATTCTGCCATCTTTACTCATGCTGAATAATGCCTTACTCCCTGAGTTGTCTCTCTGAAACTATTGGGATGACTCTCACATGACTGTTCTACAAACCTAAAGAAGGGATGCAGAATCTGGTCCTTAGGACTTGAGCTTGCAGGGGTGTGAAGAGGAGTTGTGAGAACTGCTGGGAGTCACCAGGAGGGATGCTGGGCATAGTGAATATTTCTGGATGGTTAGCATCCACTAAACTGATATAATCTTAAAACAAGCACTGCAAGACAGTGGGCCAGCAAGAATACTGCACTAGCATATGGCATGAGTCACTGAGCGGCTGGACATGAGAGATACTGTTTTTTTATAACCCTTGGACACATCACTCTGGAATTCATGGATGTCCCATGCTCTCACTGTCTAAGACCAATTCTCAATCATACTTGAATGAGCCACTACTCCCAGAGAATATTCCCCCAGAGGGAAAAACAAAAATGTAGAAATGGCAGAAAGGCTAAATGACATTTGTTTCAGTTTTCACCAACAAGTTTAGCAGTGATTGGACATCTGACATAGTAAATTTCAATGAAAATGAGATCGGATCAGAGACTAAAACAAGAACAAGTTAAAAATTACTTGGACAAGTTAAATATCTTCAAGTCAGCTGGGCCTGATGAAATACGGCCTAGAATACTGAAGGAGCTGACAGATGAGATATCAGAGCCATTAGCAATTATCTTTGAAAAGTCATAGACAGGAGAGATTCCAGAGGACTGGAAAAAGGGGCAAATACAAGTCTCCAGCTATAAAAAGGGGAATAAGGACTATTTCTGCGGAAAAGGACCTAGGGGTGACAGTGGACGAGAAGCTGGATATGAGTCAGCTGTGTGCCCTTGTTGCCAAGAAGGCCAATGGCATTTTGGGATGTATAAGTAGGGGCATAGCGAGCAGATCGAGGGACGTGATCGTTCCCCTCTATTCGACATTAGTGAGGCCTCATCTGGAGTACTGTGTCCAGTTTTGGGCCCCACACCACAAGAAGGATGTGGATAAATTGGAGAGAGTCCAGCGAAGGGCAACAAAAATGATTAGGGGCCTAGAACACATGACTTATGAGGAGAGGCTGAGGGAGCTGGGATTGTTTAGCCTGCAGAAGAGAAGAATGAGGGGGGATTTGAAAGCTGCTTTCAACTACCTGAAAGGGGGTTCCAAAGAGGATGGCTCTAGACTGTTCTCAATGGTAGCAGATGACAGAACGAGGAGTAATGGTCTCAAGTTGCAGTGGGGGAGGTTTAGATTGGATATTAGGAAAAACTTTTTCACTAAGAGGGTGGTGAAACACTGGAATGCGTTACCTAGGGAGGTGGTAGAATCTCCTTCCTTAGAGGTTTTTAAGGTCAGGCTTGACAAAGCCCTGGCTGGGATGATTTAACTGGGAATTGGTCCTGCTTCTAGCAGGGGGATGGACTAGATGACCTTCTGGGGTCCCTTCCAACCCTGATATTCTATGATTCTATGATCTAGGGAATTACAGACCAATCTGCTTAACTTCAGCACCCAGAAAGATAATGGAGCATTGCAAACACCTAGAAGATAATAAAGTGATAAGTAATAGTCAGCATGGATTTGATTATTTTTGATATTATTATTAGAACAAATTATGTCCAGCCAATCTAATGGCTTTGACAGGGTAACAAGCCATGTGGATAGGGATGAAGTGATAGATGTGGTATATCTTGACTTTAGTAAGGCTTTTGATACTGTCTCACATGACCTTCTCATAAACAAACTAGGGAAATACAACCTAAATGGAGCTGCTACAAGGGGGGTTGGAAAACTGTTCCCAGAGTAGTTATCAGTGGTTCACAGTCAAGCTGGAATCAGCTCTGGGTCCAGTTCTGTGCAATATCTTCATCAATGATTTAGATAATGGAATAGAGAGTACACTTAAGTTTGTGGAAGATACCAAACTGGGAGGGGTTGCAAGTGCTTTGGAGGATAGAATTAAAATTCAAAACAAACAGGACACATTGGACAAATGATCTGAAGTAAACAGGATTACATTCAATAAGGACAAATGCAAAGTACTCCACTTAGGAAGGAAAAATCAGTTACACACATACAAAATGGGAAATGACTGCCTAGGAAGGAGTACTGAGAAAAGGGATCTCAGGGTCATAGTGGATCACAAGCTAAATGAGTCAACAGGGTAACACTGTTACATTCCAGAATGTTTGCTTTTTTTGTATTAGTAGGAATGTTGTAAGCAAGACAAGAAGTAATTTTTCTGCTCCGCTCCATGCTCATGAGGCCTCAACTGGAGTATTTTGTCCAGTTCTGGGTGCCACATTTCAGGAAAGATGTGGATAAATTGGAGAAAGTCCAGAGAAGAGCAACAAAAATGATTAAAGATCTAGACAACATGACCTATGAGGGAAGATATTTTAAAAATTGAGTTTGTTTAGCCTGGAGAAGAGAAGACTGAGAGGGGACATAACAGTTTAAGCACATAAAAGGTTGTTACAAGGAGGAGGGAGAAAAATTGTTCTTGGTAACCTCTGAGGATAGGACAAGAAGCAATCCTTGAGGGGGCTGTTTGGGATCTGGGGCAAAAATTGGGGATTGGTCCTGCTTTGAGCAGGGGGTTGAACTAGATGACCTCCTGAGGTCCCTTCCAACCCTGATATTCTAAGATTCAATGGGCTTAAATTGCAGCAAGGCAGTTTAGGTTGGACATTAGAAAAACTTCCCAACTGTCACAGTGGTTAAGCACTGGAATAAATTGCCTAGGGAGGTTGTGGAATCTCCATCATTGGAGATTTTTAAAAGCAGGTTCGACAAACACCTGTCAGGGATGGTCTGGATAATATTTAGTCCTGCCTTGTGTGCAGGGGACTGGATTAGAAGACCTCTCGAGGTCCCTTCCAGTCCTATGATTCATTAGATTGCACTAAAGTACCAAAACCTGGCCACAGCTGTCACCTCCACACCCACTTTCCCCACTACTCAATCTAGTATGAGTGGTGGCATCACCTGCCCTCTCCTGGGTGTAAAACTAAGTTAAAGTACAGGGATTTAAGGGGACAGCTTCTCCCTTTTGTTTAAAAGCAGAGAGTTACCCATCCTCTTTCATGGTTGGGTGAACAGTACCATCCAACAGTTCTCCTCCTCTTTGGCTGGTGGGATGAGTGCCCCCTTCCCATTTCAATTGACTTCAGCCTTTCTGTAAATGCCCCCAAGTAATCCAGGTGACAAGTGAACCAGTGAAGGCGAATACAGCATATAGAGCTCCTACTATCTCCTATATGGAGGGGGGAAGTGAGAATCATTTCACCGTTGAAATACAGCTACCTCTGGGGTGGAAATGGCAGCTGTTTTACAGCAGAAAGCAAGACTATGCAACAGTTTTAAAAAAAAAACAGTAAATTAAGAAAAATGCCTTATACATTTGGAAATTTAGAGGGAGTTTGTGTAGACCAAATGATAAAAACAAACAACTAAATTTGGTTGGGATATGAGGGCTACCATTTCTTCTCTTGTGAAAGGTGTGATGAGATCTCCTAGATACCACATCTCAGAGCACTACAATGTAATTCCTGATTGTGAAACCACACAGCTTTTTGTAAGCTGGGCTAACACAGCCTATCACTGCACAGTTGTCATTAGGTCGTTTGTGTACAATAATCCTATTGCTTAAAAATTCTCTAGAAGTTGTCACCACCCCTACCTACGTGGAGATGTGACTTTTTTGCTACAGATAGCTGCTCTATTAGATCAACCGATTATATACTGCAGCTCCACACGCACATCTTTATTTTGATTGTGTCTACAACTAACACTTGCTATCACCAAGTTTGCATATCCAGCCTCAACTGCACAAAGGGAAGGGCCAAATTCTGCTCTTCTGGGAGTTGTTCCAGATTTGTATTGATGTAAATGAGAGCAAAAAGCTAGCCAAAGCGTGAGGAACGTCTTCTGATCACCTTTTGTTCTTTGAGTTTTGTATGCAGACCTTTGTTTTATACCCCCTCTGCACATTCATGAAAACAAGATGTTCTTCAGCCACTTAGACTTTCCTGGTAAAACAGATTTAAATAAATACTTCACATCATTACAATTTTACTATCTAACATCTGTTTGAATGTTTACAGAAGAAACGGCAGAGACCTACTCACAAGGAGTGACTGGAATCTTCTGTGCTTCATTATAATTTTGGCAGTGAATAAAAAAGA
The DNA here is from genome assembly GCF_965140235.1 of Caretta caretta. NCBI lineage: Eukaryota > Metazoa > Chordata > Testudines > Cheloniidae > Caretta > Caretta caretta. The sequence continues at coordinate 240,821,205 of NC_134206.1, forward strand.
TAATTGTTACACTGTGAAGTCTTATTGGCATCTGATTTTTTTTTAAAAATGTGATACTCCAAGAAGTTCAAAGGAAGAAGTTAAAATTCTACACACAACCTTAACTCTGCCCTTCTCTCACGATCATCAGTGAGAACCTCTATTCCTGATACACTCTTATAGCCATACCTCATCTTTCTTCTACATATTCAACACTTCAGTATGAGCCTGATTTCCCCAGTATACCATCCCACACAGATGCTTCTCCAGAGACTTCCATGATCCATGTAGAGGGACTGGCAATATCTTTGTGACACACCTGCCAGTTATCTTACCTCATATCATATTTCAAATCTTCACATCACAAATCTGGCTGAAATAAAGGACACATCCAGCACCAAAGACGCTACCTCCACTTTGGAGTGGTCAGCCTAGGCTTTCTTCTTGACAGGCATGACTGACTGTGACAGGGCAACAACTCCCTGCTGCAGCGCCTCCTGCTGGTTGTCCAGGGAATTAGCTCTTGTCAGCCAGCATCGCTCTCTGCCAGTCAGCGTCTCACCTGCTGCTGGCCCTGTGCCCCTCCCGGACCCCGGTGCCCTTCTAGATTAGGGTTCTGGCCCCTGGCAGTACCCCCTCAGTCTGGGTCTCCCCTCTCAGAGGAATTCCCAACCCTCCCTTGCCCCAGTGGCTGTCAGTCATCATCTAGCCCCCACTCCCTGGGGCAGATTGCAGTCTGTACCACTCATCATAGGCAAGGGGGGGGTCGGAGCAGCTGCCCCTGTCTAGGTCTGGGCTGCTCCTCTGCAGCCTTAGTACCCTTTTGTGGGCCTTTACCTCAGACTGCAGCCTGGGGCTCTGCTAGGCTGCAGCTCCCTCTGCCCTTCCCCAGCACTGCTCTGCCCTAGGTACCCTCCTCAGCTTCCCAGGCAGCCAGGTCCTCCTCTCTCCCTGTAGCTAGAGAGAGTGTCTCTCTCAGCTCCTGGCTAACAGCCCTCTTATGGGGCCAGCTGTGGCCTGATTGTAGCATGGCCCCACCTGTGGCTACTTCCCCCAATCAGCCTAGCTTTCCTCCGGCTACAGCCCTCTCTTAGGGCTGTTTTAAGCCCTTTGAGGCAGGGCAGGGTGACCACCCCACCACACTGACAAACAGGAAAGAACCAATATCCTTCACTTCATACCAAGAGGCACTGAACATGTGCAGCACCTATGAAAATCAACCTTTACAAAGTATCCCTTTTTTAGATATTTTTAATGCAGTTTAGCATCTGGAAATAAAGGAGGAAAAGCCAGCAATTTGTGACCAGACAGCTCTCTGTGGTCAATGGACCCCAGTTTAAGTACCACTGGTCCTAAAAGATTTCACTGGAAGAATGTTCCTGATATTCAGCCTAAATTTTACCTTTTTTATTACTCCCAATGTAGCACTTTAAATAATTTATCTCCATTCTTAACATTTACATCCTGCACATTTCATAGACTACTATCATGTAACTATTATCATTATCATAGTTTTTTATCATTTATCATCTCTTAGGCAAGCTGCAGAGGTGAGGTCATTTCAAATTCTCATTCAGTTACATTTATACTTAGTTTGGTTATTTTATTTATACACATTTGCCTGAAGATTTAAAATAGAAACAATATAGTAAGAAATCAAAAATGACTGGTGGAATTCAGCAAATAAAAAGGAAAACTGAGTTTTATTGTGAGATTTGAAGATTGAACCTAAGTGGATTGAAACCAAAGCAAATGTTCATACAAACCTTTCTAAAGACAAATAATCAGTAGGTTATCTTCAGCTTTAATGCAAGGCAAAAAGAAAAGATATTTAGATTTGTCTTTCACTGATGAAACTACTAAAAAGGCAAGTAGGCTTCAGAATAGGTAGGATAACCTTTGAGGAAAAAACAAACAGGAAAAAGACCGCCAAAGCCCCACAGACATGTTTTAGACTGCACATGCCACATAACTAAGGACTGCAATTTTCTGCCTCAGGCTCACACATTTAACAATGGGAAACACTACTTTCCACAAAAGATGCTATTCTAGTTATGTGCCTTTGTACCCTGTCGGAGAAACAGCTGGTATCCAAGTCACAGCAAATTTGTATCAGGTCTTCAATAAGAGTCAGTCTCAATTTGTATCAGACTTTCAAAATTAGGCTGGATGATGGATAACAGTTTTTCCTACCCCAAAATATTTTCAAAGACCCAAACCAACAAGTGTGATGCTTTTATATGTTTCATATAATAAATATTTGTTGTTCTATTTTTCAATGTAGAAGTCTCAATTAAAGTTTCTCACCCTTCCCCTTCGGTCAAACCAAACAAGCAATGTTGAAGGTATCTGACAAGTAAATGGAGCTTGTAATAAAGATATAGGGATCCCAAGTGTGATGGAAAAGAATCTTCACTCAAATGTCATTTGCCTCAGGTAATCTTTTGCAATTTGGGAGATCTGCTCTTCTAAAACAAAGAACTGCCTGCATAGACTCTGAAAGGTTTTTCAGGGTCAGAGCTAAAGTAACTCAGGGAAGCCTAATTTCACTCTGTTTCATTTATACACCTAAATGTAATTTACTTTCACTTTATGGCCCCTTTACGCTGCCTGAAGTGTATAAAGGGACCTTAATGTACAAGGAAATCAGACCCAAATACTTTAACATGTTGGGTCTGGCAGCTCTCACTCATGTGAGAAAGAGATGCAAAATCTGGCCGTGAATGGAAACCAGTTAAATAGAGAACTTCAAGAGATATAGAGATCACGCTAAGTTTGGATAAACACCCAAAGGTTCTCATGCATACTGAATGGTACTATCTTCTAATCTAAACCACTTGGGTCTACAAAACCGGGTTGGAAGTGTCCTGAGAAGAGGAGGGTTTTTTTGAGGTTTCTGGTGCTTCCCGCTTCCAGCTAATCTAGAATTACAGAACATTCACAGAGCATCTTTCAGCCAGGGATCTTAAAATATTTTTAAAACACCTATGAAGTCTCAAACCATCCTGTGCATTAGGTAAATATTACCAATGCCGTTTTACAGATGATGATGATGGATATATACTTCTATAGCATTGCCCAAGGATCTCAAAGTGCTTCAGAAACATTAAGTGCTTCAGCATCACAACATCCCTGTGAGGTTCAAATAGTAAGTATTGTTATTTCAATTTTAAAGTCACAAGTTATAATGACAGAGCTAGGGAATAGAAATCAGGAGTTAGTAGTAGACCTGGGGAATAAAATCCAAGAATCCCAACTCCCAATTCATGGGTCTAACTTTTACATGACACTTTGCCCAGATCCTCAAGGGTATCTTTGAGGATCTCTGGGCCTTCCTGCCTTAGAAAGTTAATATCACCTACAAGACTACGGAATACATTTTTCTGCTCTGGCTGATATCTGTTTGGCACAGCTAAGGGACTGTTTGTCAGCTGAGGATAGCTGCCACCTCCTCTCCTACCAGCTACATCTGCTCTGCACCCGCTGGGAAGATATGAATAGTTTCCAGTCTTTTTTGCATCACACAAGCAGCACAAAAACAGAGGAGCATAGCAGTGAACCTGCTCCTATACCTGATCACTATGCTTATTCAGAAAGTTTTGTTTTTAAACTTTGTCTTGCAAACAATTTTATCAGAAGCAGATTTCTTGGCAATTACTCGGTGTCAATTTCACAATTCCTAGGTGGTATGATTCCTGAATTAAAAAAATAAAGAATGTTTCTCACCTCAAATTTTGGGCGAGTCACAGCAGGTTTGATTGTTTAGGGTCATCCTTAAGTGATGCATTACTTTCTGCAATTAACATACTAGTTTTCTTTGTTTCAGCTGCCCGTTAGCTCCGTGTTTCATTAATGCAGCTAGTAAAACCTTTCCTAGCAGCAGAGTTACACCACTAATCAGGCTGAGTGACCAGTGAAAGGCAGTCATCACATTTTCATGGGACTACAAACTGCGTCAGGATGAATGATATCACTTCCTGAACGAGCCTGTCTGGTATTAAACTAAACAAAACTCCAACCGCACTTACACTCGCACCTCTCCAAAAATGTCACGCAACACAAAACACCACCAGAGGCTAGACTGTAACAAAGAACTTTTATGTGGCACTGGTGCAGGCTAGCACTCACACAAAGTCCCAGATTCTATGGGGAAGCTCATTCTGCTGAAGAACCAGTTTATGGGGGTGAGCCAGAATTTCCAGATCATCCTGTTTTGAAGAAATGGAGATAGATTTGGTGCTGTGTCTCCTATGAAATGCAGCACATCAGGTCAGCCCAGGGCAGAGGGGGCAAAGATGGCTCTGGCCAGATTGTGTACTACCCAGATTGGAGTGCTTTGGGGGCTTCAGTGACCACCTCTTTAAGGCAGATAGACTCAGAGAATGCTCCAACTGACAGCAGCCTTCCCTGGGCTGCCTACGGCTGCTATGCAGCCCAGAATTCCCATAACACAGGGCAGTGCGAGCACGATCCTCCTGCCCCTGATTCACCTTTAGCTTTGCTCGCATTGACTTCAATAGACTTTGGATTAGGCCTGTAATGAGACAACATCATCCCTGGTGAAACTTCCCTGAAGTCATTGCAGTTACACCAATGATGACATTGGCCCATCGGCAACCCTAAATTGTTGTTTTCTTGCAAGGATAAACTCATTCTAGCAGATCTAAAAAATACACTTGTTTGCTTCTACAGTGGTAGACCCCATTAACACATTTATGTTTATCAGAAGTTACTACTAACTGGTGTCACAGATACTGCAATTATTGTCTAGTCTAAGTAAAGAAAATAACTGTGGATAACACTGTGTAGTGAGTGGTAAATGTCAATTGTTGTTAACGACATTGTATATATAGGATCTATCCATTTGGAGTCCATTAATACCTCCTGACACTGGGGTCATATTTTAAGTGCAATACCTTACTGCAGATCTAAAGAAAAATTATCCATATCCTTCCAAATGTATATGGTGTAGTCTTCAACTTCAAAAAGTCAATAAAAGAGCTAGTCACCAATTTTGCATGGAAATGTTTTTTTCCAGTGTAAAATGGCTTTTTCAACAAAATATAAATTCTCAAGAAATATGTCTATTTATGTCAAAATATTCAGGTTTTCTACAACCAAAACTGAACATGAAAACAGCCTTTTGTTTGTTTTTGTGTTACTGTTATTCTTGCTTGCTTGTTTTTAGGGTTTTGGGGGTTTTTTTCAGAAGAGCTCAGGACGCTGACAATCTTGCCTTATCTGTGGGTACTGAGCATTTGAAAATCTGGGTCTTAATCTTCTTGGGTCAGATTGTTAAAGGGATTTAGGCACCTAAAATGCAGCTAAGCACTTCACATAACAATGAAGGCTCTGAAAACTGATCAGGATAGAAAGCTGCTGCAGCAATTAAAGCAGGCTCTGAGTTGGAGTTGTTACATGGATGCAAATTTAAGAATAAAGGAACTTGTTTAAAAAGAAGTTCTCACTGCATTAATGTCAAGTATAATACAATACAGTCTGCAGTACATATCCAGCCTGAATTTCTGTTTGAAAATATTTCAGGGTTATAGTACACAGAAACTGGAAACTATCTCTTCAAAAAGTTTGTGAGCCCTCTAGCAGAGTTCACTGGGTTCTGGGTTCCAGAATCCAAGCAGGACAGCAGTGTGTATATGTAGCTCAGCTTTGCATATTGTGTTTATTTAGTAGACATGGTTATTTGAACCCCACAGCCTGTGTGGTTCCTTCATAGTTCGTTTGTTGAGTAAAGAGCAAAAGAAACAGGAGTCTAACATCACAACCACAAATCTTATTCACATAACTTAATATGATTTAGTATTAATAGCAGATTCAGGAAGCAGAAATTTTAGAACACCAAAAAGACACAAGAAAACACTGCTAAGATCAAATGAAGAAATACGTACAGCTTTGAGAACATTTTCCACATCCCCAAGAAGTAATTATTGCAAAATTCAAGTAGTTCATACAATGCTTTATATCTCTACTACATCACCAATAAGCCACAATGCAGAAAGTAGTCTACTGTAGTGTCTCCAAAAATATACAAATTCAAGACCTGATCCAATGCCCATTGAGGTCAAAGGGAGTTATCTACTGACTCCAATGGGCTTTGGATCAGTCGCTAAGGCAGCACGCCAAAAACAGTGCAGCTGCCATTGGCAAGGAATTCAAAGGTAGTCACTTTAATCATACTCACATGAAAGCAATCAGATGCACGCTTCTGGGCCTGTCAATCACACAGCAGCTGCTGAGCGCTAAGGAATGAATTTGGAATGATGTCTCTGGAGCACTGTGTGTAATCACTGTAAAGAAATAATAGTTGCAGAGAAATGTTTAGTGATGATGATTTTATGATAATGCTCACAAAATGCTTTTTCAAGGAATACTTTTTCTGTTCAGAGAACTATTCTTAGTAGAAAGCACTATTGAGATTTTAAAAATATAGAAAATACAGCAAAACATTCCAAAAATGACAGACAAAAGCATCTATTATCAACATTCAGCTAGACTCTAACAACATGAATGCCACTGACAACAGAACAATTGAGATGAACTCTTAATATAAAGAGGACAACTGTTTAGGGTAATCCCAGAGGCTGTAACTACAAGTAAAGGAGCCGGGGGAACTTACAATGGATATCAGGAAACATGCAATAACAATGATCTCTATTAAAACAGTAGATTAGTCTTCCAGGGTGGTGGCAGGAGCCCTTCATTTGAATAATTTAAAACTGAACAGAGCAAAGCTGGAGAACCTACGGTAGAGAACAATCCTGTACTGACAAAGGGAGAAAGAGAAAATGACTTAGGGAAGATGTTCAAAGCCACAAAGGAGAGACGAGCACCCAACACCTATTGAAAGTCAATGGCATTTGGGCACCTAACTCCCCTTTCTGCCTTTGAAAATCTCCCACAAAAATAATTTTCCATCTTGCATTTCTATCAGTGTGTAAGACTCCTAAATTCACCATAGATGTATGTCTGCTATACACTGACTTCCATCTGCATTCCCTCCTTGAATGCTGTGGACATAAGCAACCTGCCACTCCTGTGGCATCATAGAAAATTGTCGTGTTAAATGATACTGTGGACCTTCAGAGAGCCTGGACTATTCTCTTCAGAATCATGCACCTCCATATGCAGAACAACATCCCAGGACCCATGCAATGCACTAAATAAATGTATAATTTAGAGTTACCACTGTTTATTAATCTTTGTTACTCTTTTAGTGCTAGACTATGGAAACTTTACTTATGCTAGTAGGCAGTTACACACAGAAAGTAACTTCCTGGGGCTCTACATGTGAATTACTGCTCACCAAGTTGAGTAAAAGTTTCATAATCTGGTCCTTAGACTTTACAGACTCGTGTTTTTGATTCATGTTGCCTGAAGCATGGGGATGGTCAGATACAGAGTTTTGATTCAACCCATTATAGAGGCTGAGGTCAGATGCAAAACTGAGAACTGAATTTCCACAAAGTAAGGAGCATCCTGTTTCAGGCTTTTAGTTCAGGCTCATCTCTACTTGTAGTATAATAAAGATTACTAGATATACAGAACATCAAAGTGTACCTGAGTAAGGACACCCTTAATCACCTCAACCAAGATCTAAGGAGAGGGACCCGGAACCTGATTCAAATTTTTTGCTTCAGTGTAATTACTGCGGACTTACCCTGGAGTGAGAAGTGCATCAGGCCCATCTCTCTCGGCAGAACCCTGCCTCATGTACCCAAGGTAATCCTTTCCAAGGTACTGAGCTCACTCATACTTGTATACCACTCTGAAATGGTGAATTTATTTGCCTATTTCGAATTTCACAGTATGCACAACTTGGCCAATGCAGAACTCCTTACCAGGAACTACTTACAACAATTCCTTGGACCCTTGACAAGGTTCAGATCATGGAGTACAAAGGTTTCTGGGTCTATAGGGAACTTTCCGCTTCCAGCCATACCTATTTTCCTTCCAATCTCTTCTCAAGGTTTTTAAATATGGGGACAATGTTATGAAGTAGTTCCCTTCTCCTTCCCACACTCTTAGCAATATTCAAGTCACAGAACCCGGTCTTGCCATTCTGTTTGGTGTTCACGCCATCCTGAAAATTACTTTTGCTGAATGAAGTTCAACTGAATGTCAACAGACATTTTATTGATGTTATAAAAATGTTCTCCCATCCATACATCCTGAATCTGAGGAAAGTTCAGAACTGGGTTGGAATCCAAACTTCATGGCTTAGACCCTTCTCTACTACATATTGCTATGTTTTGGCCATACTGTCATCATCTCAGCTAAATTGGTGTCACCCTCCAGATCCTTTGATTCACTGATCCAAAGTATCAGGCTCAAATTCTGATCTCATTTATGCAAAGGAGTTACAGCATTCCTAAACCAAAGTAATTGAGATCACAATCAGGCTCACAGCGGGCCAAATTCTCAGCTGATGTAACACAGCACAGCTTCATTGATTTCAAAAATAATAGCTGTACTTCAGCACTTTTCATCAGCAGCTCTCAAAGTGTCTCACCAAGGAGGCCAGTATCTTTATCCTCATTTTACAGATGGGGAAACTGAGGCACAAAGAGGTGACATGCCTTGCCCAAGGTCACCAAGCAGGAGAGTGGCAGAGCTGGGAAGGTCTCCCGAGTAACATTCCAGTCATTTAATTGCCAGCCCAACAGAGCTATGCCCATTTAAAGCAGCTAAGAATTGGGCCCTGAGTGTTTGATTCTGCCCTCAGTTACTCTGTTTTTAGGATGGTGAAACTCCATTGACTTCAACAGTTTTATGCCAGTGAGATCAGAATGGGAGACTGTTACTCTGGATCACAAAAAACAAGCAAACAAACAAAAACTGGAGAGTGGCTGTTGAGTTGGGAGCTCATTCCAGTTAAGGCTGGACATCTTTGTCTGTAAATTTTTAATCTTCAACAGTAGTGCTGCCAGTGTTGGCTTTCTTGCAAATTCATTTTTTTCACTGAGTTGTGAGACTGGAAGCAGGAAACCATCTTTAAATAACCAGTCTAGGTAAAGTATTTCTTTGTTTATTCAGTTCTTCCAGATTTCTTTTTTCCTTCAGTTTTTATGGCTGGATTGCCATGTAGTTTATTTATATAGGAAGACATTACTGAGGGAGGGTTTAAATAAAGCATTCCAAGATTTCCTCACACGTTCAATCATTTTCAACAAAGGAAGCCTTTAATTATAATGTCTGGCAAATAAGAGTTGCTGATAGAAAAGAGGGATATGGGCAGCACAGTCCTCATCCAGTGTTACCCAAACAGGTGTCTGTGCAGTTTGTTTTTCATGCAATCTAGGTTTTGTTTAAAGCAAGTCTCTTTCACTGTTCATCTTACCACTTACAAACAGTTTATTAAGATGCAAAGATGAACATCAAATAAATAACACTGCTAGACACCTTTTGAACTAAGCACATGCTTAACTTTAAGCACACGCTTAAGTCTCATTGACTTCAACTTAGGCACATGCTTGAGTGGTTTGCTGAACAGGGAAAAGCTTAAGAAACATGCTCAAGTGCTTTGCTGAAGCAGGCTCATATTTCTTAAAGCTTTTTGCCTCCATTCAGACAAAATTGCTTCAGCCACTTTAATTATCTAAATTTCTGTATTATTGTATTGCAGCAGCTCCTAGCAGCCCCAATCATGGACCAGATGCTCTACAAACATAGAACCAAAAGGCAGTCCCCAGCCCCAAAGAACTTACAATCTCAGTAGAAAATGTGTGAGACAAAACATGAAAACTTTCAGATCAAAAGCTCATTTTCTGAGAACTTCACAAGTGAGGGAAGCAAGGGGCTAGAGTCAAAGTGCCATCTCAACCACAGCTGAAGCACAGGTCTTTTACTGTGGTCCTATAACTATTAGGACACAGCTCACAGGACTTCAGTGAAATACTCCCCCACCCCTCAAAAATGTACGTGATTATTTATCACTGTTAGTTCACCAGAGTTATGGAGTAGCTCAGCCCATTCAATGGAGTTTCGTCTTTCTGGGAGAGTTGGTCTGAAGAGGAATTTAATGATGCAGAAAAATATCAACACTTATTCATGCCTTATGGGAACTTGGGGGGTAGGAAGGAACCATTCCACCCAGTGGTATTTCGTGTATGAACTACACCTTGTGAGGCCACACAGACTGCCAAATGGAACTCATTGATCATCCTCATGATGCTCCAGCTGTATTCAGGAGCTGGAAGTGGAGAGAGAGAGGAGGGGAAAAGTACAGTATTCTCAGTGCCCAAAGCCTTTGCCTGAGCATCTACTATGTGTGCTGTGGATCTCCTCACAAGTAAAGAGAAAAGAAATCCTTCCCCAACAGCCTCTCCTTGGAGACTCGAGGCTGGAGTAGCTGATTAATGGCTTGCATGCTCACCCACCCAGTGGTGTACCTACTTCTGCCCTACTCTCAGTTCCCTGGACGTGGCAGCATGCATAATGATCCTCTGGAACTGGGCATGGCTCCACAGTGTACAGGAGTCTGCACTACCCACACAGATTCTCCAATAGCCTCCTGATCTCTGCAGCAGGCTGACCCCAATTCCTTTGCAGATAAGGCCCTCCACACTGACAGGGGCTGCAGAGGCAGGATTTCCCAGTAGAAATGAGCATCACTGATGTGATGATTACACCTGAGCCTACAAGCCCTTGCATGGTGCAAGGAGGACAAGCCGGCTGTGTCCAGAGACTAAGAAGCACAGCCACTCTTGTAAGATTAAGCGCTAGGTATAGTCCACCACACTGAGCAGAAGTAAGTTACAAGTCCTTCGTTACAAGCAGGCACACAAAAGGGTGACACATAGGGATGCCTGAGCGGACATGGGCTGGAATCCTCGGCATGCAAATTAGGCACTTGTTTCCTTCTTTGACCTTATTCCTGCTACTTAGCAGAAGCCATTTTGTAATCACACAACAACACTCACATTAATACAAGTTCATCATCCCCTGCTCCTTCCATCTTGCTCACTTTATACCCCAGGCTACTTTCTACGTGCAATCTCCACACCTACCCCGAGCAGGGTCAGTGCAGAGCTGATGCTCTGACGGAAGTCAATGTTCAAGCTCCCTTTGACTTCAGTGGGAGCAAGGTCAGGCCAAGCATATTCCAGAGCAGCCGTGTGTTTCTGTGAAATGATATCTTCTTAGCAAAGCAGCAACATGTGCTGTAAGGAAAAGCCAACAAGAGAAGGAATTTCCCTCTCAGATTGGGACCTGAAAGGATAAACATTTTTAAATTAAAAGTCAAAACATGCCATGTTTCTCTCTGCAGAGCTGTAAATTGAACATAAGCTCTTGTACAATTTGGCAGTAGATAAAGACTTGTCTCCAATTAAATACCCTATTGGAGCAAACCCTTTTATGGCTAATAAAAAAAATCCTAAATTACTTGCAAAGCTGCATCTCACAGATATTCAATCTGCTGGCTAACTGCAAACCTTCCAAACGATCGGCTGCCGACTGCATTAATGATAGCAGGATGTGGAGTTCATTGTCCCTTTTGGAAAAGATTTAGGAATGCTCGTAGCTGTGATCCAAATATTAATACCCGTAAAGAATTAGTGCATAATGAGGCAAGATATGGTCATTTGAACAGGAGGCAAATGGAAACTGATTCAAAGAATTATTTGGCAGCAGTTAAAATCATCTGCATTAGCAGATAATAGAATTTACTCAAAATGAGAAAACAGATGCAACTGAAAGATGATGAGTCAGTAGCAGTAAAAACATTAGCAATGTCTCTTCTGAGGCTGTGATTTTTCTTCTGTTTTAAAACTTGGTCATTAGACATGGAAACAAAGCCGACACTGGAGCGGGTGGGGGTGGAAGCTGCAACAAACACGAATTAATGTTTGGCAAGCTATATCCTTTTAAGGAATAATTAAATGAACATGCTTCCAAGAAGAACTGTGTGACTGACAATTGTAGTGCCACCATTAAAAGTTACTATTTGTAGATCCTGCTGTTCACAGCTTCAATGAAAATAAAAAGGGGCTAGCATAGAGAACCATGTGAAAATGAAGGATTTCACCCAGCAGGGGTTTTTTGTGAACTTTTCCTATGGTTTCATTTCACATGGGTTTTTCACTAGACATGGGCCTGAAGGAAAACCCCAGACAAGAACAGCCTCAAACTTCGGGGAAGTTTGGATCTGGATCTTCATTGTTAGTCCCCTGTGTCATCACCATGATGAGTGAGAGTGAAACCTCAGGTCTGAATGCTCTCAAACTCTGCAGAGTTGTGGATCTGGTTCCACTTCTACATTCTGAGACACAGGGCAATTTTAGGTTTGCACCCAATGAGGTTTTTATTTTAGCTTCCAATTTAAACTAAATCCCACTTTCTTAGTGAGACATGGCCAAAATCACCAGATTTCAACTCTTCACATTCATTTCCATGGTTTTGGTGCAAAACTTTAAACTGATCCAGATTTACTTGGAAGGTACCAAATCCTTAAAATTCCAGCTCAAACTAAACCCCCTCTGAACTCATCGTGAATTAGGACTGAATAAGAGGAAACTCAGGGTGAGTAAAAATTAAGGTCTGTTTCAATTTTCTAATGATACCTGTCAGAGCCAAGTTTTATGTGGTTTTAAATTTCATTATACACTTTTTGCACAGCTCTGTTAATAGAGAGCAGGACTGTGCATTCCTCATTTATGCGTCAGGAAGTGCTCACCAACACACACTTGCAAATCCAAGTGTTCAAAAATCATGAGTTGACCCCCTTCAAAAAATCAGAGCTTGGTTTAAAAATCGTGAGGGTTTGTTTGTTTGTTTTTGTGGTTTTTTTTAAAAGCAAAGCTCAAATGGTCTGGTTGAAAATTTTCCATCTAAACCTTTTTTCAGTGAAAAATTAGGTTTTTGAGAAAATGAAAATGTATACACAAAGTATCTGCTTTCCTCAAAAAATTCATTCTTTCATCAGAAAACTTAAACATTTTGGTTTTCAGGCAATTTTTCCCCCCCAGCAGTTTTTGTTTTAAACACCAGTCTGTTTTCAGTTTAGGGGTGCTCATGTTTTTATGAAAAGTTTAATTTTTCCACGAGGGAAACCCCACCCCTTCCAAAAGGAAGGGGGTCAGAAAGAGGAATTTGGCTCAACTTGGGGGAAAATTTAAAGACTGTCACCTGGGAAGAGAAATGCCCTCCTCAGGTACACACATCCCATAGGTGGGGTCTAATACCTTAGGAACACATGCCAAAGCCAGGGGGGAAAGGGTGGGCAAATCCCTTCCCCACCTGATGGCAGGTAAGTGGAGTCCAGGAGAAACTGTAAGGTTAAGATCATCCTTGCAGGGAACCAAGTCTATTCTGACCACCCTATCTGATCAATGGGGTGCTCTTTATACCATCCAATGGTGGGGCAGGGAGGTCCTAATGCACAGCCAGGATAGCTGACACATAAAGGGATGTAGTATGACTGCCCTCCTCTTTCCCTAGCAGATCAAAGAGAGGAAGGAGTGGCTGGCTCAGGTCAACATTTCAAACCCAGAGGTTTTAGGGTGACAGAGCAGGCAGAGAAAAAGTCCCCATGTGTACCCATCCAGTGTGATCTAAATGGGAAAGATGTGACAGATCTGAAGTAGCTCTGTCACATTTTCTGAATACTGTATGTCAGTTTGGCTAGGTGAATGTTTAGTATACAATATATGATGTTTAAATCAATAAAGGGTAATAGAGCTGCTGTATCTCATCAGTTAGTGTTATAACTTCCCTAAGGTACTGGAGGAGTTCCCCTTTCTCTGTTCATCTTCAGACAGGGCAGAAATGTGGCCATTTAGGGAACATGCCTGTGTCCAATTATGAATTCCATTTCACTTCATCAACACTGTCCATGATTGTAACTTCTAATATAGATTACAGTTTCCATTTTGCAGCAGAAAACAGGCTATGCCCAGGAAACTGAAACAAGGCAATCAAGGAGCCATCAGCAGTGAATGGCTCTTACCCGCTTGAACAATGGGGTCCCTTCCAGCAGTGGCCTTTTGCCTCAGGAGTTGGGTTCCATCACAGAAACCTGTTTGTGGACAAAGGGGGTTCTGGAATCCTCCCCAGCAAGAGCATATGACTTGAACAGCTGTGGTGTTTCTCCAGCTGACCACCTGACAAGTGGGTTTTAAAGTCTGTTTTTAAAAGAGACCTGTTCTTGAGCATTGCTAGAACCAGAAGACTGAGCAAGAGGCGTGGGGGGCTAAATGGACCTGGTCTCCCTGAATGACACTGACCAAACCCCAAAAGATTCTCTGGACTGGTGGGGACTCTGAGGGAGGGAACTGTGACCAGGTGTTTGTCTTTTTATCATAGATCCGTATCTCTCCCATGCTGTCTAAAAGTAAGGTGTGTATATAGTTAAGAAGTACCTTTGCAAAGCCTGTGTGTTCCTTGCTTTGACTGTTACATGTCTCTGAAACATTAAACTATAAACGGGAGTGCCCATGAGGGAGATGGTGCATAAGATGGTGGGGAAGCTCAGACGGTTTGGCAGTGGTTTCAGGACTGAGGGCCCTTGGACTGTACAGTCCAACATCCCAAGGAGGGGTAGTAGGTATAGGATCTGCACCCAAGAGTGTGCCAAAGAGCGCAGAACTAGAGGCAGTGTCTGGATGCTGCCCAGAACCGGTGGACTTGGAAGCAAGTAGGATCCAAAGATTGAGTCCATAAAAACAGACTGGTGACTGCCCACTAGAGGGACTCAAGTAGGCCTGTAACATACCTGATTCACAATAAAATCCCAGCAGCTGGCAACATTGCTAAAGGCAGAACTGTCTAGTCCAGACTGAGAAGATCATCCTAGGATATCTTCTATGCTGCTGCAGTGAACAGACTGTCAGCCTTTCTACCTGTTAAACCCCATTTTCAGGGAGCGTACAAATAGGGATGAGTGAATTGGTCCAGATAAGATATGAACTAACCTAAATCTTTCCCCCCAGAATAGATTTTTTTGAGACTTAAAAAAGTTTGATTAACATTATTTGTTAAGTTTAGTTATTTTTTGTGCTCATGTGCCTTTGCCTTTCTACTTCTGTTGGAACTAGGAAGAAGTGCCATGGTATTACAAAGATGACTGTTGTCACAGTGCAGCTAAAATTCCACAAAATAATTAATAGCAGTATGACATACCCAGATACCTTCACTCATTTGGAAAGAATCATCCTAATGGTTTGTTTTTAAAGTGGCTAAGTCTCTAGTATATCTAAAGTGTGAAGGTTGCAGACAGCAAAAAGTCTTCCTCTAGCAATTGGTTCCAGTGACTAAAACAACTTGCTACTTCCTTCCAGCTAATGGAGCTCTCTTTTAGCTCAAATAGTAGAGACTTGTCATTTTGATGCTAGGTCCTGGGTTCCATCTCCACTGCCAATCGTTCAGTCTATATGAATGTGGTAATGGCTTGTTACTTGGACATTGCCAACCCTGATCCTACAAGCTTCCAGCACTAAAACCACAATTTTCTCCAGCTTCAGAGAATGTATGTAGACCACCAGAATCTCAATAAGATACTTAGGGACCTTAAATATCAACACTTAAATCTTTAACTCAGTCCATGCCAGAAATGAGCCTGAACTTTAGGGAGGGGCAGTGTGTTCTCCGCTACAACGGTGGCCAGCTCTGTTAGCCAGTGCTGATAAGAAGGGGCAAGGTCCTGCCTTCTCTATCCCAATCCCTTTGAGATGGCTTGTGACCTAACAGGTGCCAGCAAGAGGAAGAAAGAATATCTAGTTTATAGTTTGCAAGTATGGTAGATCGTGTAAATTAAATACTCAGACTTCCCAGCAGTCTCAAAAAATGTCCTGTGTGTTTAGAGCTCTCTGAACTTTTCCAAATCAGATCAGT
The DNA here is from genome assembly GCF_965140235.1 of Caretta caretta. NCBI lineage: Eukaryota > Metazoa > Chordata > Testudines > Cheloniidae > Caretta > Caretta caretta. The sequence continues at coordinate 240,837,030 of NC_134206.1, forward strand.
CCAGCCTTCTGGAGTACACCACATTTGAAAACTCAAGGTACAGTTTCAATACTTCGTTACTCATGGGCCATGTGAATAAAATTAAATGATGTGCAATGGGGACATTATTCATATGAAAAATTATATGTCATCTCTACCGCTTTCCAAAAGGAAGGGACAGGCTGATGTACTGTCGGTGAGTATCTGACGAGAAACAGCAGTGATCTATTTGGAGATGCCTGAGCCCAAGCTACTCATTTGGATTGTTAGCTCTGTTACCAAATGGTATGAAATATTTCATAAAATCTATGTAACACATACAAGCTAAGTGCAAATGATGAAAGGAATCAGCAAGGGAAAACAAGCCAGAGAGCTGTTATGATGGAAGAATAGCAGCTGGGAAAACTGAAGTCAACCCAGCTATGTTATTTTTAATTAAAAATAAACACTGACTTTGTTGCCAAGGGATTGCTTAGCATTCCATTGATTTTTTTGTTTTGTTTTTGTTTTACTTTATTCTTATCAAGTATTTACAGATTTGCAGACAGCCCATGGTCATAAAATTGGGTTAGTACACAGTGTTGTACAGCCATCTAATTTTATGTATGACATTTTTAATAGAAAAATTATCTTTGTTTTAATTTCCTCCCATGGATGAGGAGAATATTTTGATTCAACACAGCATTCTAATAGTCTAACTATTGTTTTTAATCTTTTGTTAATTATTTCTTCATCGGCTGGGATCTAACCATCTTGTCCAGCGATATAGGTGGGACCCCTAGTAACTTCAGTGGGAATTGCATGTGTGCAGCTGATGGTCTCATCAGGACCCTCTCACCATGTTAACTAAGGGCTTGTCTACACAGAGCAGCAATTGGCACAACAGAGGTGTGATTGTTTAAAATGTGCACTAATGTGCTGCACACTAATGGGTCCACATAAACCTTGCTAGAGTGTATTAAAAGTTCCCTAGCGCACTTTAACATTATTTGAAATAGAACTACATAAAAGTGCATTATGGAACCTTTAATGCACATCAGCAGGGTCTACTGGGACCAATTAATGTACAGCACATTAGTGAACTTTTTTAAAAATCGCACCTCCGTAGGGCACATTGCTGCTCTGTGTAGAGAAGCCCTTAGGTTTCATCTGGCAGGATCCTCTCAGGCCAACATTGCTCCTTTTGGGCAAATCTTGGGGCAAGATTCTCTCACCACTGGCTATGAATAGTGTCCACTGTAGAGAATAAACTTTACTGCAAATACCCATCGACTTCAGTTAATGTTTACTTAATAAGGACTGAGCAGAAACTGAACAAGGACCTTAGGAACAAGGAACAAGTATAGGTCTTTATTCAGTTTCTACTCAGTCCTTATTAAATAAAAGTTAACTGAAGTCGATGGGCATTTGCTTGAGTAAAGAGCGTATAAAAAACTTTAGGACCTCGAGATTTGGTACAAGTTTTTCATACCCTCCAATGGAGATATTCAAGTCAACCCCATCAACCTTTTCTCTCTCTTCTGTCCTCCATGGTTTTAGCCCATGTCTTCTGTGCTCTCACAGAATCTTGGGTGCTAGAATCTATGTGCTTTCATAGAATCTTCTCCTATGAATTTCCTATTGGAACAACCTTACTTTAACTCTTAACCTCATTGACTTTCATCATCTCATTTCAAATCTTCTCTGAGATCAAGACTTCTCTCCCTTGCGTATAACTGTTAATTTCTCTCTTCATCTGCTTTATTATTTAATTTGGTAACTGTATGGTTTAATTCAGTAAAATGTTTTGGGATGCAGTTTGTATAAAAGTCAATATAGAAAATAGGGGTCCAATCCCAGAGTCCTCCACCACTTATATTTCCTATTGATTCCAGTGAGAATGCAAAATCAGGTTGTTACATCATATTGCATTGTGTTGTTGTTGGCGGCAATGTAACAATGAAGGAAAGAGAGCACTGATGGGGTTGCAGAAGAAATTTTCTCATACTTTGCATTTTTGACCCAAAAAACCACACACAGCAGACAAAGCAATAGATTTGTTTTGACTCCAGGATGGTGATTTATAAAAATTGTTACCTCCGTGAGTGAAAGAGAGTTCAAATCATTGTTAGATGGTCAAATCATGGTTAGAAGGAAAGCAAATAACTGTTTTAAACTAAAGCCTGTGTGGAAAAGGAATGATCTGACTGGAGACAATAAGCACCAAATACTTACTCCTCATGCAGTGATCATCTGGCTACAGAAATCAAAATGGGAACTGCCCAAATTAATCTCCCAATCAAGATTCCACTACAGTTTAAATAGCACTTTTTGCTTCCATTTAGGATTTGGGGAGGAGTGAGTGTGGCTTGATATAAAGGTGGTAACAGCTTCTGGAGGCATATTTCATTGTTTGCCTGTCACAAAGGAGGTACACTTTCTGTGGACAATAGGTGGGGTTAAATACAGTTGTAAGGGAGGAGAAGGAAACTCAGCTGAGGTTTAAAATGGAAATGGGGGATAAGGAGAACCCTGGTTGGGCGGAAGGACCTGTGACAAAGTTACCATCAAAAAGTTCTGTACGTCTTTCATACAGTAGAGCAGTCACATCACTGAGGAATATTCTGGTGGCATCCCTGTGTTTTGACTTGCTGGAGGTCTCCACTTGTTGTGTAATGAATGACGATAGCACTTTTGTCTTTCATATCACAGGACATAGTGAAGTGCTGTCCTGTTAGTGAAAACACAATTGAGTGCCTACCCGAGTGTGACTTTCAAAGTTTTAAAACTATCCACATGTTCCATTTTTGTCTGGTGCACACAAAAAAGGAAAAGCTGTTTACAGCCTTTTGATACTTCTCTTTTTCCCATGGGAAACTAGTTGATGTTGACTGCTGACAACTCAAATAGTTGACAACACTCTAGGCTAGTTTATTAACCTTGTGCGCTAGTGCCATTTGTTTAAATCAACTCCTCTGTGCTATTTATTAATCTATGCCTTTCTAGTGTGCCCCTCAAAGTGGCATGTGGACATCCATTCCAATTCAGGAACTTTAATCCATGAAAACTCACTTTGCTATTGGGTAGTTAATATTTTTGTTATTTATTTCCATTATTGGGCTGTCCTTGGTACTTACTTAAAATATACAAGCATACAAAAATAAACTGACTCTCCAGTGCCAATATACCTAATTTCTCCCAGTATACAATACATGAAACCACATAATGGAAACAACATGCCCATTTAATACATTCAGACTTTATGTTCCAACTGGAAACCTGGCTGTAAAGAAGTTCACCTGGTTATGTAACACGATGGCTAAACTGACCATGTCCTCCTTGGCTGATCCATGTAATGGATAAGAATCTACTACCACTGTTAGCTAATGCAGTAATGCTTTAAGCTCAAGAGACAGAGGTCTGTGCTTTGGTGCTGAACATCCTGGATCCTGTCTCTGCTTACAACTGAGGGGAATGTTATTACATTTATTAATTTAAGAAAAAACAATAATAAAAGTGAGAGAGCCAAATTTGTTATAGTTTTAAGTCCCATGAATATAGATTATACATGTGTTTATAACTACTTTGCCAAAATGCAGAGGTGGTATGTAAAGGGCTATAAGGGGGAGGGAATCAACATCAATTTACTGCTGTATACAATAAATGTAAAAGGTAGCTAAATTCAATTTTAGTGCTTTTGGGTAAAATGAAGGTCTTTTATCTAAGGCTCATTTTAGACAGTTTAGGAGCAAGAGATGATTAGAGAGAAGCAGAGAAAGAAAAAGACAGTTTAGAGAGATTAGATATCTGTGGCAGTATATTTTTGAGTTTAATCCACAAAACTACATTTACCCAAACAGTTACGTTGTTCTCCTCAAACCCATTCATCATCTCCCAGATATTTTTCTATTTTTAACTTTTAAGCACTGGAGTGCCGAAACCTCCTGAATAACGATCATCTTGGGATTGCTTAGCTGGAATTTAGAAAGGCCAACAATTCTTCCAGATACTCCCCCTTTGACTTTTTCCCATAGACTTTAAAACTGCCTTGAAATGCCTGGAATGCTTACTCTGAACTGCAGAAACAATGCCTTTATGTGACAATGTCTCAGATCTACTCACTTAGCAGCGAGACTGAAACATAACAACAGTGTTCCTTTAATGTATTTATTTTTGAGTGATAACTGATTTCCATTTTATATTATTAAAAATGGGAAATCAAGTAATTACCAACGTTTTCTATGTGAAGTTGGTGCTGGTGTTTGATTGTAAACCTTAGACAATAAAGTCTTCCTTTGATCTGCAAAACAGGTACAGCACTGTTATCAGACACGAAAGCTTCCTCACCAACCTGTTTCAGCTCTAACCTGGAGGGATAGCATAAAGTCAGTCTTGAATCCCATTTAACACTTGGCCTCTCTGAGCTTTTCAGCATGGGTGCCAAAAATCAGGGTGGTGCCTTTACCAAACTGTGATTTAGCCCACTAGTGATTGGACGGAGACTAGTGATTTAGCACCCAGTACTGCCACCCACACTCATGCTGAAATCAATGGGGCCAGTTGATAAGTAAAGCATTACTCAACATGAGCAAGTGTGGAAGAATGCCATGTAGTATAGGTCTTCACATAATAACTGCTCTTTTCTAAGTTAAGGTTTTATAATCTCTTGTCATTTGTAAGTGCAGCCCTATCTGTAATCATCATTAAGTAAAAATCATTAATTTTTTCATTTCTATGTAATATACGTATATGGTCTCCATTGCCATGGTATCTGAGCATCTCACAATCTATTTAATGTATTTATCCTCACAAAACCCCTGTGAGGTAGGAAAGTACTTTTATCCCCATTTTACAGAAGAGAAACTCAGGAGGCTAAATGACTTGCCCAAAGTCACATGCAAAGTCCACTGGGGAGGAGGAACCTAAACCCAACTTTCCTAAGCCAGTGCTCTAACCCCTAAACCATCCTCTCTCATTTAGTATCTTTGTTTAGTTGTGTGTATGAAAAAAAGTCTTTAACTGAAGGACGCAAATATCTCATTTTCAAGATTGATTTATTTAAATTCTTTTTTTGGGGGGGAAGGGGACTGGACACCATGCAAAGATGGACAGTCAGCGAATGGGGTAAAGAGATTTTGTTGCGTAACAAAATGGCCTCTTCACCACAAACAGTAATTCGTATGAAACTGAGTTCTCCATCTGAACCAGAACCGAAGTAATAGTCATCATAGGGGTTTTTTTCCTGCCAGCACACAAAACTCCAGGCACCTGTTTGGCCAACCAAAGTCTGCATCCAAACAATTAAAACTGAGAGTACAGGAGGAAAATAAAACAATAAAAAAGATGGGTCCCAATGTTGCCCTATCCCTAACATATACTACTCCTGGGGGAATTCTGCATCACTGCACAAACATGGAATGAATGTCCGCCACGGATTCTCTTCCTCCGCCCCTGCAAAATAATTGATTCTGACAGGCTTGATGTGGTGCCAGAAGAGAGAGGAGCTGGTTCAAGAACAAAGAAGCCAGCTGTGGAGTGGGGGGGGGCGCACTGTGGGGCCAGGTGAGGAGGCATGGGATATGGGGGAGAGAGAGAACAGGGCACGTGTAGCTGCTGGGTGGTCACACCGACGGGGGATTCAGAAGGGTTGTGGGGGGACAGATTGAGACAGGGTCACAGGAGCTAGTGGGGTAACAACATTGAGCCAGGGGATGAATGGGAGTGAGGGTGCTGGGCCATATGGGGATAGGAAGAGTGGGAGTGGCTCAGTGGGGGTGCAGGGACACATGGGGACAGGGGCAGCTATGCCTGGCTGAATAGGGAGTGAGGGTGCATGGACACATGGGGATATGTGTAGATATGCTTGGCTGAATGGGAGAGGCTCAGGGTCAGCCAGGGTCTGCATGGGGGAGGCTCCCCAACTCCCTAACCATCCCTCCCCCCCCACCCCAAAAAACCTGTTCCATACTTCTCCCATCCACAGCCAACAGCCTTCCAGGTTCACTCCCTGGCTTCTTTCAAGCAATTACTTCCATTGCCCTCAGCTCCTCCGTTACCCTGACTCCCCCAAGCCTTTGCACTGCTTCTGGGGGAAATACATTTTTGTTTTGTAGTTTAAATGAATTATTACTCAAAGTTCTGTATTAATATGCCTAGTAAGGAACCTATTTGTCAAAATACATTTCCTGAATCTTTTTTGTTGTCTATATTGTTACAGACATACTTGATGATGGGTATTTTGAAATAAATTACCAAAATAATTGAAACTGGCATGATTATATTGTGTTATTTTGACAAATAAAATATGCAGAATTTTAAAATATTGTGCACAGAATTTTAATTTTTGGCACAGAATTTTATTGTTTTGGAGCAGAATTCCCCCAGGAGTACTATACAGTAACAATAATAAACTTAATGGGATTTGAATAATCTTATTCAAATGGGGTTTCATGTGTTCAGAAGAGAGCAGAATTTGACCCAACATGTGAAATGACAACAAACAGTCAAACCTCTCTTTAGTCAACCATGGAAAACATGATCTCTCAGCCTCCTAAATTGGCCAATAGTCTCAGCTTGGGACAGATTTAATAGAGGCTCACTCAGGCATCTATATGAAAGCTGAAAATGGTGTTTAATCAGCTTTTATTAAAACTGTCCCATAATCAACGTTCTTATCTAATTATGACACAAAAAGGGAACTAGGTCTGGAATTTTTCTTTTTTTAAAAAGAGGAAATCCAGAGGTAAGATGAAATGTGGTGCAAGTTAGAGGTCTGTACACAAATTTCTCTTGATGCAGACTTGGATGTTCTTACACCTAATTACAGCCACTCCGCTAACAGGCAAGGATGTCGAAGGGAATAACTGGAATTCACAGGATTTGGAAGGTGTAAATTAAAGTAGCCTCTACCACACTGTAAGATACAACTCTTCGCAGCTCCTCAGGATGGCAATTACACCAACTTGGAGTCCCTTACACTTTAACAGAATGGATGTAAGTCAGTTGAATTGAGTCTAAGGGACTATGCTACAATCAAAGGTGTGACTGCAGCTCAGGTAGGTATACCCACTCTATCTTTAATCTAGTTAGTGTGGCTAAAATAACAGTGGCACAGACCCCAGCATGGACTAGGAATGTGAGTATGTACCCCTAAGTCCAGGCAAGCTAATACAACTGAAGTCCACACCACCCTGTCTTCACTGATATTTTTAAGCCGTGTTAGCTAGATTAGAACTACCCGAGCTGCAATCACACATCCAACTGCAGTACAGACATACCCTAAGGTAGTGGAAGGGAGTTTAATTTATATTACCTTATGTGTAAGCTCTGAATGCTTCTCCCCTCACCCCCGCCCAAGTTCTTCTGTGGTTTCTGTCACCCCCTCTCCCTCATTTTTTTTTTATTGTTTCTGCTGGGACTGTGTAATAATGACACAGTACTGGATGATTATTTTTCTGCAGAATTCAGGGATAAAGTTAGCTTCTTTCCAAACTAAATACAAAGAGAAACCACAACATTTTGGTGTAGCTGGAATGTGGTAACACACTACAAGTACTGTACACCCATAAGCATGCACCAGGCCTGAGTATTTAAGTACATTTTCCAGAATAATATCTGTAGGATAAAGAAAGAACACTGTTCTTTAATTTTGTAAAATGTAAAGGGTCAAATTGAGAAGTGACTCCACTGGGAGTCTAATTTACACCATCTCTGTACCCCCTCCCAACACATACATTAGAGCAACTTAAAATATAAACCCTCAGGACTCACATTCACTTGCCAACATGTACCTTTATAAATCACCTCTGAATTTGGTCCTCACAGTTCCCAGCATAGAGGGCATACCAGAGACATGGCAAAGGGAATGGGGTGTGGCCAGAGCATAACTGAACTCTGGTCACCCCAGCTGCTGCAAGGACCATGACTACAGCTGGCTATTACTTAGAGTAGTCCCATGGCCACTCTAAGTTGTACAGGGAACCAAACAGGCCACACAACTGGGGGAACCACAGTTGCTCCCTACCACTCTCAGATCCTATCTTGGCCAGACCTGAAGATGGGCACCAAGAGGTAAAAAATTTAATTCTGTTCTCAGTGACATTGGAACTATGTTGTAGATGCTGCATCATACAAACTGGTATATTCTGAGTGACTTCTGAGAGTCTGATTCTGTCCTCAGTCTAGTTTTACACCTATATAGCTCCACAGACTTAAACTATTTAAACAAACTGTTTCACAGCTTCAAAGATAGATCTTTATAAATTAAAGTTAATATACATAGGACCTGATTCTACTACCTCCCATGAAGTCAATGGCAAAACTCCTGTGGAATTCAATGGGAACAGGATTTGGCCCATGACTAGATATTGGTGTGTCTATATTCTCTATGGAGTTCCAGGATCCCATCATCTTTAAGCATGTGGGGAAGCTGGCCTTTCAAAAACAGCAGGGGACCTGGCTCTCCAATTATACATATGCCACAAGATCCATAGGTTTGGCCTGAGGAAAAGCAATTTGAACATGGGTCTTCTACATTGCAGGAGAGTGCTTCTAGTCACCAGGCTATGGAATATTCTGATGGGGTCGGGGGGAGTCTCTCAATCTCTCCTGCTGAAACTATTCCACTTTTAAATAAATAATTATTGGCACAGAGACTTGAACTTCACTCTTCCGTATGCTCTGAGTGTCCTACCCACCAGGCAGTAGAATCATACTGGCTTTCTTTCCCTGGCCCAAGTCATTCTGAATGACTATGAATTGCATCATTGTTAGCACACCAGATAGTACTTGAACTTATTCTGCTGACCCGGATCAGATCAATCCAGATTTACTCCCATATTCCTGAGAGCAAAATTGGCTAATTATAATATTATACTCTAACAATGTATATTGCATAAAAACTATTTCCAAGTAGAGCTGGCAGCAAAAGGTTTTCTTGTCCCATGAAAATTTGAGTTTAAAAACAAAACAAACAAAACTCCATTCTCATCTTGACTCAGGACAAAAAAAGTCAAAATCTCAAAAAATTTCACAAACCCAAAATCCAATCAAAACAGTTTGATAATTTCAAAACATTGTTTTAATTTTTGTCTTTTAAACTCTAAAGTAAGTTAATTTCAAAATGAAAAGTTGTTTCAATGCAAAAAAAATTCATTTAAAAAAAACAAATTTCAAAACTTTTTTTTTCCAAAATGTTTTTGAACTGGATAATTCATAGAAACCATTTTTTCCTATGATTTTGACAAATCAGCATTTTATGAATAAAAATATTTAGTCAAAAATCCATGAGCAGATTTAATTATAAATATTTGACATAAGCAGAATAATACAACAAAACACCTTCTGAGGCCCAGAGCGTAAAGCACAATGGGAGAAATTCTTAGCCGGCATAGCTCTATTGATATAAATGGAGCTAAGATGACTTACACCAGCAGAAGATCTGACCCAATATATGCATACATGGCTTAGCTTTAAAGAATGAATTTAAAAGATACACAGACAAAAAAAAAAAAGGATTCTACCACAGCAATCATTGTTAAAGACACAATATTCCTGCCTGACATCTTATGATGTTGATTATATGGTAATAATTACAGCAATTTCACATAAGAAAAATTTAGTATAATGGAACTGCAATTAACGTATGGTAAATAGCATTGGCCTATTAGTCTATCATATGCACGGTACATCTGATTCCTGTTTTCACTGGAACTGAGCTATTTGTGCTGGATCTTGTCCAGTGTCTCTGCCTTTGACTATAACTCCTTGGATGAGCAAACCTAAACTTTCTGCTGCAGTTAGGGAAGACTAGATTCCTGCACATCTGAATTAGGTCATAGATATGAACCTTGAAAGGAGATTCATTAGTCATTTTTAGGGCTCCACAACTTTAAACTAGAAGCAAATAAATCAAAGCATGCATCCCCTTCATCATTGTATGACTCCTTTGCAGGCATCAGAGTAAGTATGCATTAATCACATATAGTCCACCAATTCTCTCTTCCTATTCCCTCACGCCGTGTGTGTGTGTGTGTGTGTGTGTGTGTGTGTGTGTGTGTGTGTGTGTGTGTGTGTGTGTGTGTGTGTGTGTGTGTGTGTGTGTGTGTAACTTAATGGCTGTGATCAGAAATCAGCTAGAGGCATTTTATTTCATCATTTGGAGCCTGATCCTGGAACCTAAGGAGCACCTCCCCTGTGGTGCTAAGAAGCCTCAATTCCTATTAGAGTCAGTGGCAGCCACAGGTGCTCAGCATATTTCAGGATCATAAGTGTCCTGACAACAACTAAGTAGGCAGGTTTATTAAAAATAGTCACCCCATCAGCTTCCTTTTCTCTAGAGTGATCAAACCTAAAGCTCTCTGAATCACTAGCACACATTAAAAAATACTTTAGGAATTTCAAACAAGCAGCGTGGCCAAATAACTAAACAGAACTCAAGCCACGTAGCAAATTCCCCAATAATCCATCCACCAAGGTGCCAAAAACGACAAATGCATTCACACAAACAAAACAAAAGTCAAAAGGGACCAAAAAAGTCTCCAGTCTTTCCCAGCTAGAGGTAAGTAATCTACTGTGGTTCACATTAAGGGGCAAAGCAATCCACAAGCAGAGAGGAGACAGCCCCGGATCCCCATCCTTTCTAGATTGTACCATAGGAGGAGGCACTCCAGGCACAAGTGCCTCAATGGAGAGGTTTGCGGACATGATGGTTATTCCCACATTGAACATTCAAACAGTGTAAAATAAACAGAACCTGAGAATGAAATGGATTAACCAGCTAGAAAAGGGGCAACATGTTCTAGCAAATAGAGCACTCACCTGGGACTCAAGACTCGTGGCTTGTATTCCCCGTGCTCAGACTGACCTGATGCGTAATTTTCCTGGAAGTTGCTTCTCTTTTGTGTGCCTCTGTTTCCCGTCCCAACTTTTGTTTCTCGTCTACTTAGGCTATTTCTACACAACGCACCTTTTAGCGACACAGCTGTGCCGCTACAGCCGCGCCGCTAAAGGTGCGCGGTGTAGCTGCTCTTTGTCGGCAGGAGAGAGCTCTCCCGCAGACCAAATAAATCCACCCCCAATAAGAGGCGGTAGCTTTGTCGGCGGGAGAGTGTACTGCCCATACCGGCGCTGGTCATCGGCAAAAATTTCGTCGTTCGGGGGGGGTGTGTTTTTTTCACAGTCCTGAACGACAAAAGTGTTACCGATGAAAGTGCAGTGTAGACAAAGCCTTAGATTCTAAGCTTTTAGGGCAGAGACTGTCTCTCACTAAGTGTTTGTGCAATGCCTAGCATAGTGAGGCCCTCAGCTCAGTTAGGGGCCTATAAATACTACTAGAACATAAAAATACAGAATGTTTGAATTTCCTTTTCTGATTACAAAGATATAGGCAAATTCTGATAAAACATTCAAGTCATTCCTATAGATTTTGCCCTTGTGTGCCAAATTTTCCTCACTGTAATATTGATTGTGCACCCCTCATTCAAGAAAAGCTCCTATTAAGGGCGATGGCAGCTTTGCCTCAGACACGCAGAACTGAACCTCCTGATGTTTTTGTTTTCATGCATGTAGCCATATCAATGATAAGCCCGGCAAGGGTTTATACAACACTCAATCGAATATATTTGCTGCTGTCAAATATAAAAAAAGGAAAGAAAATGGTGCAATAAATTAAATGAATATGAAGAAGATATGAATAAACAAAATCGTTTTCCACCCTTTGTGCAACCTCAGTCTGAGCCTCGTTAAGTGTTTGGCTAATCGACCTCCACGGAAAATCCATTTCTAGTAGTAAGTGCTGATGGAAAGTGGTGCTCTTTCCTCAGAGTCAGTAATGGAATCAATGCCTTTGCATGGTGGGTGGCCTGCACTGTTGGAGGTTCTATCTTTCATATGAGAGAAAAAACACATTCTCTCCTACGTGATGCATATCTTGATGGGTGGGGGGAGTTGTCAGGAAGCTCGTTATGGTTCCCTGATTCTCAAGCTGTCCCAGACCCTGCCTGGTATAATTCAAATAAGCCTAGAGGCTGCTCTAACTTATGACTGCTGTCTGTGGTCCCTAATGGACCATTCACCAGCAGAGAATTGTTATAAGGAAGCAAACTGAAGCTCCCCGCCCCATTACACTGCCTATGCTACGTGGTACTGAGGAGGTTTACACAGGAATCAAGCTGGCAACACCTCTGCCCAGAGAATTCCCAACTGGTATCTGGGGCCAGATTACATCCCTTTTGCACCACTCAGATGGCATAAAGGGGACCCAACTTGGCCTGAGAACCTAACCCTAGGTCTTCACCTCTTGTGGTTATTAAAAATCTCAGAGCTTCTCACAGGAGTAGCGGCGCTTGGGCAAATCTGAACGTGGATAGTTCTACCTATCCCCAAACTCACTGTATTTCTTCCCTTTCTCTTCTTCGCTTTCTATCCTACATAATTGTCTAATATTGGTGTGCATTGTATAAAACTGATGTGCCCCACCCTATAAAAGGCTGGACACTGGTGTGGGGAAAGTGAAAGACACTTTACAAAAGCGAGATGATATTTCCTGCGCATATAAAAATATTACCATTTGAGAGCAATGGTAATATTTAGTCACTGAAATTATCTAAATGGAAATACCTTTAAAGTACACCGTCAGTGGATTTTTTAAAAATGGGCTTGCACTTGTTTTGCTCTATGTTTTTGGATGTTTTAACAAAAGTCATTTTTTCCCCCCCTGCTTGTTTTTTATCTTAGAAATATCAGGAAAGCAGGGTGAAATCCTGGCCCTATTGAAGTCAATGTGATTCTGTCATTGGTTTCAGTAGGGTCAGGATTTCATTCATAATGCTAGTCTTCCTGGGTTTTGTTGAAGAACCACTGAGGGGAATAGGGGATGTTTATTGTTAGCTCTTAAACCCCTAAAAGGAAGGGAAGAGGGTGTTGAATCTTAACAAATATTTCCTTTTTTTTAAAATGCTACTCACTGAAGTTAATTAGGTCTTAACAAAGACATACAAAAATCAAACAGTGACTAAAACCTCTTCCATCTCAATACTTCAGCTTTTGTTTTCTTGGCTTTTGAGTTGTCACCATTTCACTAGTTCTACAATTAGCAGAGAAACTTCCAACTGAGACAGGACGTGAATTACTCATTGTAAGGGGGAAAAATGGACTTGTGCCCTTTTTTTCTAAGACATTAGCTTGCACTTGCCCAATAATTTGGCATAGGCAGAAAGAAGTAGGTAGCACCTTAACAGATTTATTTATTATTTCAGTCTAGTCTCACTTTGAAAGAAATTTGGCGGGCTAGGACCCAATTTCAGCAAAGCACTTAAGCACGTGCTTAAAGTTATGTACATGCTTAAGTGCTTTGCTGAACCAAAGCATACTTTTGTCAGAAGAGCAAACTATTAATCATTTGTGACAACCACCAGAGACTAATGACCCTCCCCACCACCACTTTTTTTTCAGAAGGCTATTTAAAACTTAAAGACGTTTTAATATTTAATTATGGAAACATAAGACACGTACAAATAGATCATACGTGTCTCTTTTGCAAGTATTAATTTTTATCTGCCATTAGTGGTAAACCCAGATTTTCCTTTGTATGGTAATCAGATATGTTGCTATTTCTCCTATGTAACTAGTTACCAATTTGAGTCCATAAATTTCTTTTAAGAATGATGTGGTTTATGGAAAGCTCTATGAACGTGGCTCCATCAGTCATGGAATATGCAGAGTCCAAAAAAAACTAACCACTGGGACACTGGGACATAGCTACAGAATGAATCAGGCCTTCTCTGTACAGTCCACCCTGTCTGGAAAGTTTTATATAGAAACCAAGGGGTTGGTGTTGAGAGACTCTCATGAGCTACTGAACACTCAACTTCCGCTGACTTCAGTGGGAGTTGGGGTGCGCTCCAGTTTGCAGCAATACATACTCAGCACCTTGAAGGATAGGGTCCCAAGGAATTAACATTATAATATATTCAAGACCTAATAAGGGAGCTCCATCATGGGAAGTAGCTAAGCTTTAATGTCACCTATCCTTTAAGGATTCCTCTAATATATTATTTCAGTCCATCCCACCCTGACTTCTAAAAATAAAATTATCTAGTTCCTTGTACCTAATTACCTATATCGTGCTTTTCATCTGTAGATCTCAAAGTGATTTACAAAGTATCATTATCTCCATTTTAAAGATAGAGAAACTGAGGCACAAAGGTGAAGTGATTTGTTCAAGGTCACCCAGTGGGCCAGTGGCAGAACCAGGAAGAGGACCCAGTTTCCTGAGTCCCAGTCCAGTGCACTATCCAGTAGGTCATACTCCATGTGAGCATTTTTACCTGTTTATGATTTATTTTATATTTTAGTAATTTACACTTTATTTTGCATTTTTAATAAACAGGAAGCATGGCAGTCTTATGGTTCAGGCACATATCTAGGAGCCAAGAGATCTGGATCTGAAGTCAGCTCTACCTAGACATCCTTAAGCAAGTCACTTTGCTTTTCTTTGCCTCATTTTAATCATATGCAAAGTAAAGATAATACTTCTGTATCTCCCAGAGATGTGAGCAGGGATGGTCTTTTTGTTCTGTGTTTGTACAATACCTAGCGCAGTGGTGGGCCACGGCCGCAGGTTGCCCACCACTGACCTAGCATAATGGGGTCCTGGTCTGTGACTAGTTACAGAAGTGCTACCACAGAAAAAATAAATAAATAATGAGGACACGTAACATTCCATTCATTAATGTTTAAAATCCACTTTGAGATCCTCAGTGTTATACAAATATAAACTGGTAATTAATTGTATTTATCTTTTCTGTGATTGTATTTTAATTCTTCACACCATATCCCTTGTATTTAGTATTGATACTACATAGCAATGTTTTTAACAAACATTTATGGAGCTAAAGGCACAGAGGCGTATTTTGGTTCTTAAAACTAAAAGTGGATAATTAAAAACACAATTTTGCATCTTTGTAATGTCTGTCATTTATATTTTCTCATTAGCAGGTGCCCTAGCAATTGCAAAGAAATGTTGAGAGTTGATGATTAGGTGCAGGGCTGATTAGTTATGCTTAGCTGCAACTATCTTGCCTAGATGACTGACACCTGGAGAGTCATGGTCTTATTTAAATATTAGCCAGATGTTCATTGTAGACATTGTAACACACAGTTAATAAAACTCTTAAATTAGCTCAAAAAAAAAATAAATATGACAGAACTGCTGGGTCAAGGCCATAGGTACCAACTTTTCCTTTTCCCCAGGAGTGCTTCACCCCCACTCCACCCTGAGGCCCCCTCCCGTCCTCTTCCTTGAGGCCCCACCCTTGCTCTGCCCTCTCCCCAAGGCCCCACCCTCACTTCACCTCTTCCCGCTCCCCACTCCGAGGCCCCCGCCTACCTGCTGCTTGCTGCTTTCTGCCCTCTCCGAAGCCTCTCCCCAAGCCACCAAACAACTGTTTGGTCGTGTCCCCAATCAGCTGTTTGGCAGTGCCCCGGATTACCTGATCAGAGGCGCAGCCAAAGAGCTGATTGGCGGCACCGCCGAACAGCTGTGGCTGGAGGGTGCTGAGCACCCACCGTTTTTTTTCCCAAAGCCCTGGAGCATCCACAGAGTCAGTGCCTATGATCAAGGCCTCAGGGAAATGGTGATGTGTCTGATCCAAAGCCTATTGAAGACCATGGAAAGACTGCCTTTCACTTCAGTTGGCTTGGAGTCACGTTCAACATGCATACAGGCCATAGAACTTACCTAAAATTACACTTCAACTTCCATTGTTTTCAAGGGGAGTTCCATATACAGAATGCATGTAGGTTTAGTCCATAATAAATGGGATTTTGGTAAAAAGATCTAGTGAGCCTTGGGAACAAAGCCAGGAACTCTTGAATTCTAATCCAAGATCACTGTCACATGTGTGACCTTCACCTAGTCACCTATTCTTTTTGTGTTTCAATTTACCCATTTGGGAGACCCCTGACACTGCAGCAAAACTTCACTCTCTCCTCTACAAGCCACATGAACATCTTAAAAAAAGAGGGACTGCCAGAATGGAATCCCCAGAAGACCAGAGAGAGAAGAAGTATGCCTCATTATTACCAGTCCTTTAAGGAACCCTTGCAGAGGAAACCACCACAGGATTCAACTCGAGCTCCATAAAAACAAATGGCCAAGGGTATCAAAGATTTGCAACGAATCTACCAAAATCACCTACGCATTTTAAATACAACTATGAATGTTGTCTATGCTCAATAAGCCAACAATACAATCAATATACAAAAAACATACTGGGATAGCTTTAAACACTGAAGATGTGGCAGGAATTTTGCAAAACATTAACATTTTAATCTTCATGTTAACTCAATCCCTTTTCCTCTGAATACAGTTACAATTTAAAATTGTAATCAGAAAGCTAAGAGGAAGGTCTTCAAAGACATGAAGGGCTGTTAAAATGACCAACTTCCCTTGACTTTTAAAAGGGAGTGCATTAGAAACTCTCCTCCTATACACACTATTGGCTTCACTTTAACTCTCCACTTATTTAATTTGTTTGAGATATGCTCATCATTGGAGATTTTTAAGAACAGGTTGGCCAAACACCTGTCAGGGTTGCTTTAGGTTTACTTGGTCCTGCTCAGCACAGGGGGCTGGACTTGATGACCTCTCAAGATCTCTTCCAGCCCTACTTTTCTATGATTCTATATTTTCTTCTTTTTATGCATATATTTCTGTGTCAACTGCTTGGATCATAGGAATCTAAGGATTTTCTGTACTAATTTTGCTGTCCTGCCTCCAGCAGTAGCAATACCTATGGCTTCAAAAAAAGGTGAAAAATACCCATCATGCACCTAGGTAGTTGTATAATGCTGCATGCGGGGAGACAGATGAATTCCTTTCTGAACCCTGTAGTAATCAGCTCATGCCCTCAAGCAAGAGATTTGATTGCCCTTATCTGAACATGAATAACTAGACATTTTATTAACAGTCATAAAATAACATATTATGGCCAAGCTATTTAATCATTTTTCCAAGATTTTGATTAGCTAAAATTTTGGAACAGTAAAAAATACAACAATAAATAAAATTATCTGTGAATTATGGGTAAATGTGGTAGTATTTCTGGATCCGTCCCTAGTTTACATGACACAACGAGGTACTCTGCAGGCAGATGCAAAAAAAGCATGGTAATTCTGCCAATGAAAAATTAGAGATGGGGCAAAATGGAATACTGAATCAGAATACACACACACAAAGTACATTTGGATCCAGATCTCATCCAGCTTCCTAACTTGGACCTATCTCTAGAAAAAACACACCGTTTTATTTAGGAGTTTATTGAAAACTCTGAAGCTTAGGCCCAGATTGTGGCCAGCCCGTATATGGTTGTGGAAGGGGCCTCTATCGAGGGAACGCACATCATGTGCAGTACACAGCTGCAACAGATGCTTCTGCTGCCATGAGCACAAGGATTTCATGGGGCTAGTGTCCTAGCAGGATTGGGGGAAGGCGGTGGGTTCAAGGCTCCAATACCCTCTGTACCTGTCAGCAGAGCTGCCAGGAAAACTGCTTTCTATATAAAAGGGACAGTGTTCTAGTGGATAGGGCACTAGCGTAGGAGTCATGAGACAAGGGTTCTAGTCCCAGCTCCGCTTATGACCTTGCGCAAAGAGATTCCCCTCTTAACCTTCATCTTGTCTAGATTGTAAATTCTTAGAGGAAGGGATTTACACTCCCTAGATGTCTGTGAAGTTCCTAGCACAATGCAGCCCCAATCTCAGCTGAGCCCGCTAGGTATTACCATAACGTACAAACATGAACAATAATAAGGGTAAATAGTTGTAGAGTTGGAACCACATTTTTGCCTACCTATTTTAGGTTTCATTAGTCTCTGCTGATAATCATTTGTAACGGAGTAGAAACATGAAATCTTAATCTGGTTAGAGGGAAACTGTGGATGATTTCTTTTTACTTTCAAAATTATATATATATATATATATATATATATATATATATATAAAATTGAGAATTAAAAAAAAACACACTAGATTCCACCGTCTGCAGACAGATGAGCACTGGAGGAGATACTATTTGGGTCCAGATCAGGTTATGCTGCGGAACTTAAGTCTGGTTCAGAGTTCAGATCAGATGGTGCCAAAATCTTGGAAACTGTTCCCAGGAGATTTTAGCCTGAAATGGCTGAAAATGGCGAGATCAGATTCTCTCAAGAATAGCTGTTATCTTGGACCAAAATTACACACAAATAGTTCTTGGGAGAATTAAACTAGAATCAAAAGTTAGGGTCCTTCTAGTATGGGTATTTGAGTCTCCACCCACTCCCTCTCCTATTTGTCTGAATTTAACGGTGCGGTTACCGTCTCTACCAGTTTTACGTTAAATTAACTTGATTTTATTTATAGAGCAATGGCTTCTGACACATGTAGATAACATAAATATTTCTAATCCCTCAAGAATGGTGCAACCCTGAGCTTCTCCTCTGCATACTTCAGATCACTCATTGCTACCTTCTCATCATGCCTCATCCCAGTCCTGGTCTCTATGAAATACACAGCAAAAGCCTTAATCTTGGGCATTACACTCAGATAAGGAAGCTACTCATTCCAGTGGTTTTGTAATCTCTTATAGCTAAGATTATATCAGCAACTGAGTAAACATGTGAACTATCTCTGAGAGAATTCCTTTCTTCAATCAGGTTTATTTTCAGCAACCTCAAATTGTTCACTCCAAAAAAGTCGATCTAGTTTAATAATGATATAAATCAGACACATTTACAAGTTTATATAGTGTCTTGGGCCCAGTCCTGCAAACCCTGACTCATATAAGCAGGGATGGGCTCAATTAAAGATTAATTGTGAGAGTCAGGGATTGCAGGATTAAGCTGTGGGGGTCCTGATTGTCCATTGCTCTGCTTGTATCATCATTTACACCAATGTACTGTGGATGTATAATAGTATTTTACACTCACTGTGCCCTTTATCATTTTGATTTTGTAGCATTTTACATCCACTTTGCATTCATTTCACTCTGGTGTAAACGTCTTTACAGTTGCAGGGCAACAGAGAGTCAGGACCTTGTCGTTTCCTCTTTCTTCCTCATACAACATCGAACAATCACTTTAAGATCTTTAGCTGATTACATATTTAATTGTAGAGGTCTTTTTCAAAATCAACAAGTCTCCAAATGTGCTTATTTCTTAGGCACATTGGCCCAAATGCACCGCTGGTGAACCTGCTAGAGTTACACCTAAGATGAAGTTGATCCATTTTACTTTATTTAGTTCTCCTCCTCTTTTAGCAAACAGAATGATGAATGACTGTGCTGAAGTGGAATTTCTGGTGACTGTAGTTCTCAGTATCAATGGGACCATATAATGTAAATTCACAGGTAATATGTAACGTGCTTTGTCACCATCACTTGCCCAAGTAATGTAATGTACTAAAAGTGGAAAGCGTTATCAAAGCACTATACAAACATTAGCTAAACCTCATAACAACCCCATTAAGTGTGGTTACTGGGGTATCACCCTCCTTTTACAGAGAGGGAAACTGAAACAGAGAACTTAAGTAACTTGTCTAAGGTCACATAGCAAGTCAGCAGCAGAACCAGGGTTAGAACAAATAAGTTCTCTTTCCCAGGCTTAAGTTCCAGCTTCGAGAGATGACTCTCTTTAGCTACAAATTAAGGGCAGGCATTTCAGTCACTATTGTATCTTTGAACTATATCAAAATTAGCTACAGTGAAGCTCAAAAGGTTTAAAGATTTGGATGTTTATCCCAATTTCTTTGGAGGTTGGACTAGGACATGGCAGTAACAAAAGCCCAAGTGCTTTGGGGCTGTATTCAAAAGGCATCATTGTCATGGAGCAGAGAGGTAATATACAGCTCTGGTGTGATCACACCTGGAATACAGCATTCAGTTCCAGGCAACTCATTTCCTGAGTCATATAACAACCTGTGATCTTCCTCCAGAAAAGCTATAAAAGTTATCAGGAAACAGGAGAGATTGACTTGCAAAGAAAGATTAAAAGAGCTAAATATGCATATATTAACTAAATACTAAGGAACGGATGTGACAACTGTCTACAAGTATTTGAAAGCATTAGCAAGGAGGGCAAGGAATTATTCTGAATTAAACAAGGTTTTATAGCTATGAATAATATAACCAAATTAAGAATGGAAAATATCAGGAAAATATTTCTAATAGTGACATCTATTAGGCTCTGAAAGAGATCTGGTTGGAAAACGTCTTTGATGAAAAGATAAGATTTTCCATGGAGCTGTCAGCCAAAAACTGAACACTTTCAAGATGACATATTTTTTGATTGAAATGAAGTGTTTTGAAGATAGAATTCCCAAAATGAAAGTTCTCATTTCAATTTGTGAAAAAAAATTGAAAGTTTTGTTTCAGCTCAGTGCTACATAAAACTGACTACCTGGGATGCTACGGTGCTTCATGCCCCATTCTTCTCTGTGAGCTAGGCTCGTTGGCTGGGTTACCTCTTCCATGATGCACAACAGTCTTCCCTCTTGCTGAGCCACCTCGGTGCATCACGGGATTCCTGTGGTCATGCTAGGAGGCATGTGTAGTCTGGCGAGGGGATCCAGCCCACAAAGGAGAATGGGGGCATGAAGGGCCCAAATCACAGCTCTCATGAGATACGGTGAATTTCAGAATTGAAGTTTTTGGTGTTTGGTTTTTTTGTTAAAAAAGCCAAGAATTTCAAGAAAAATGTCATTTAGTTGAACATTCAATTTTCCGTCAAAAACCAGTTTTGACAGAAAAATTTGACCAGTCCTACTGTAGAGTAGTTGACCAAGAAACATGGAAACACCATCATTTGTGTGTTTTAAATCTAGACAACAAAAAACTATTAGATGTTCAATAGGAAACAATTCATTGTCAGGGATTTGGAACAGATGTGCTGAATAAGTCCTTTCCCTCTCTAATACCTATGATTCTGAGGCACTCTTGTGACATTAGGCTCTTTTCTTGGATTCCCAATATTTTCTAGTTTGGGATAGCCTGGCAATATTACAAGAACAGAGGAACAGCATTGCTCATGATACCTTCTGTTCCTGGCTGAAACCAGGAAGTAGTACATAGAGGTGTGCGGATCTTGTTGAAGATTCTAGCCTTGCTGAAAGGTTCATCGGGAGCATTATTTTATCTGAACGTCGTTAGTGGTCCTCGTTAGTGGGAGCTGATCTGTCTAGTGATTAGAGCAGGGAACTGGTTTAAAGCAGCTGTGGCACTAACTTACAGGGTGACCTTGGTCAAGTCACATCATCTTTCTGTGCCTCCATTTCTCACCTGGGAAATAGCATAATATTTACCTATCACCTGTTTGTTGGAGTGTTCAATTAATATTTGTAAACACTTTGAGATCCTTGGATAAAAAGTGCTACATGTAATAATACTTTGGGGTTAATTATACAAAACTGTTGTTCCTTTTCCCTAGGCTCTCTTTTTAATTATAAAATTGTAATAGTAAATTTAGCTACATTTGTCCCATTTTATTAAAACTGCTAAAAGTTATTATGTAAAACAGTGGCTGTCTGGTACATAAAATGTGTGCACAAACAATAAGTACATCAAAAGCCTATTGCTTGTTGGCTGATTTCCATATAACCTAATATGGTTAAGAAAATGTTTGATTGGAAACCAGTGCCGAGTGCCAAACTTAACAACTTTGCAGTGTGCCACAGAACTCTCTGCTTAGGCTCAGAGCAATTGCAATTCAGCACAGTTACTATCCGTTCACATTAACTAAACAAAAAACAGATACCTTTGTTCTTTCTCCACTGCCAGTGAAGACTGATAAACACTAGCTGCTGTACAAGGCTTTCAGCGATAGAGGCTACTTAGTGTGCTTCCCTTCTTGGGCTGTATAAAGTAAGGAAGTCCTGGGCATACCCAAAATTATTACAGAACCTTTAAAGCACACTGGGTGAGGTAACCATCTGGAGAAAGAGGTATTTTACAAGGGGCCCAATGGAGGTATATACATTCTAAACTTCTTACCAATTTCCACATAGCAGGGCTTGCAGGATCAGGACCTGATGTGAGATGGGTATCTTTTCTTACAGCCCTTCTTGTCACACCAACTCAGAAGCTCCTGGACTTCAATCTATGCTTTAATCCTGCTTACCTTCTTCGATATATCTGGAACAATTGCAAGAAATATCTTTGTCCCCTCGTCTGTACTCTTAATTTTTCTCTCCATCTTAAAGAATGATTGGTGGCATATGTTTTAGGATGTTACATTTTAAAGGAGTTTTGGTAGAAAGCTGGGAGATGGATAATAAACTATATCAAGGCCAGTATTTAAGCCACACCAATTTATTAGGACCATTGAAATCACTGCAATTTCTGATAATGGGGACTTGGCTGCAAAGGCAAAGTTGGTTTCAGAGTAACAGCCGTGTTAGTCTATATTCGCAAAAAGAAAAGGAGGACTTGTGACACCTTAGAGACTGACCAATTTATTTGAGCATGAGCTTTCGTGAGCTACAGCTCACTTCATCGGATGCATACTGTGGAAAGTATAGAAGATCTTTTTCTACACACAAAGCATGAAAAAATGGGTGTTAACCTTTTGTAGTGGTAAACACCCATTTTTTGATGCTTTGTGTGTATAAAAAGATCTTCTATACTTTCCACAGTATGCATCCGATGAAGTGAGCTGTAGCTCACGAAAGCTTATGCTCAAATAAATTGGTTAGTCTCTAAGGTGCCACAAGTACTCCTTTTCTTTTTTTAAAGGCAAAGTTGATCATTGAATGCATGGCAGGGAAGCGAGTCATCCTAGGGTATTAAAAGAACAATGCCACCTTGACTGTGCAGAGGAGTTAGTCTGCCTCTCCCAGATTATTTCCTATGAGATCATATTTACACTCGGGAACAGAAGGGCCAGATTTCAGGAAGTTTGGAAGCCTTTCAGGGATTACGTTAACAAGGTGCATGCTGTTCTTTAGAAGCTATTGTACGTCAGTTCCATTATTGTCCCAGGACCTTATTTCAGATGATCTTAGCTTCCATGATATTACCAAATCCCTTTTGTATTTAATCTCCTGTCATATTTTTCTTTATTTTTTTAAGCTATTCAGCATGGTTAGTGCATTTATTTATTTAATATTATGATGTTATTTCTCAGCAAATATTTTAAGCTATTCATTGAATAATTTATTTGGGAAAAAAGTGGCATTTGTCAAATTATCTGAAGAATATTATTCAACCAGCTCTAGCGATGGGTCCAGTTCCTCAAATGAGTAGCAGTTTGGAATTTAAGCTATCGGGACAAGGGAACTCTGTTAGTTTCTTTTTTAAACTGCCAAGTAATCTATATAATTTGCCTATCACCTTGCAAAAAAGATAAATATATAACTAGCAGAGGGGAAAAGTATGTTGTAAATGCAGCATTCTAGAATGATATTGGTACCATTTAAAGGCTATTTTGAACTTTTCTGAATACATCATCAAATGTATTTTGTCCCAGTCAGACCAACTGCTGGATTCCTGACCTTTCTTTCCCATTACAGTTTGATAAAGCCAATTAGCAGTCATGCCAGCCACGCTATTCATATAAGACTTAGAGTCACATTTTTATTTGCTTATTTTTAATTGTACATTCTGGCTCTATCCTACAAATTCATGTGCATGGATTGACACATGCACCGGAGCATGGATGGACCCCTGTGTAGAACGGCACTGACTTCAAAGGCTCTGCACAGACACAGAGGTTTAGGCCCGCCAACGGGGTGGGGGGCAAAGAGGGCAATTGCCCAGGGGCCTGAGCAATTTAAAAGGTCCCGGGACCTCTGGCTATTGCCGTGGTAGCAGCGGTGGCAGCAGCTGGGAGCCCCAGGCCCTTTTAAATCATGTGGGCAGGCCACAGGGCTCCTAGACATAGGCACCAAGTGGGTGCTGAGCACCCACTGGCGGCCCCCTCCTCCCCGCACAGCGCCTCCTGCCAGCAGCGGGCCCCGCTGATCAGCTCATCCCCATCCTCCCCCAGTGCCTCTCGCCTGCCACCGTCAGCTGTTTGGCGGCATGCCGGAGGTGCTGGGGGCAGTGGGAGGAGCAGGGGGCGGGAAGACGCAGGGAAGGGGTGGGCCTGGGCAACACATGCCCCAGATGCCGGTAGTGGAAGGGGCAGGACCAGCTGCTGAGATGCTGCTCTGCAGCCCTGCGCAGCAACTGCCTGAGAGAGCCTGGCTGTGGAGGTGACTTCTGCTCCCTGCCCAGACTCGGGGTCCCTGGCAGCCAAGCCAGGTGGGGAGCGGAAGCTGCCTCCTCCCCAGCCAGGCTCTGTCAGGCAGCTGCCAGGCAGGGCTGCAGAGCAGTGACCGGGAGGGGCCAGTGTTAAAAGGGGCTCCCTCCTGCTCCCCGCTTGGGCTCCTGCCTGCCAGGGAGAGTGGCAGAACGTGCTGTAACATGGGGCGGGGAGAGCACGGTGGCCCTGGGCTGGGCACGGTGGGGATGACACGTGACCTGTCCTTTAGATCTTGCATACCCCCCACTATGAGAAGGCACCAGTTGTATATAGGATGTCCTTAGGGTAGGGGGCAGAACAGGGGTGGGAAGAGGTGGGGCGGGGGGTAGGGCATTGGGGGAAAGGGCCTAGGACAGAGCGGGGTGTCAAGCACCCCCCAGGAAACCTGGAAGTCGGCCCTATGCTCCTAGCACGTGAGGGGTAGTACCAGCAGCGGCGAAAGCAGCAGGGAAGGCATGTGGAAGCCCTGGCCATGCCAGAAGAGTGCGCCCAGCAGCACAGCCGGCAGCTCACTGGGCGCCAGCGGGGGCCCTTTGACTGTTCTGCCCTTGGGCCCGGAATTGCTGCCGGCGAGCCTGCAGAGGTTGGGCTGCCTTGGACCACTGAAGATGAGGCTCTGCAGAGATGCAGTTGCGTGGTCAGGACCTTAGGGATGAACCATTCTCGGAGAGTGAAATTCAGCCGGTACAGAGAGCCAGCACAAGATTATGCACCACCTATTTTCCACACAGGCCTATTTTGAGGGCTTAAGTGATGTAAAAGCTACATCTGGCTCTGTGGAAGAGCTGAATTTCATTCTGAATGAGTGAAGCTAACTGCTCTGTTCTCTAAACTATCCAGCACTCAGCTATTCACTATCATTAACATTACCAAATTCTTTCCTTAGTTGATAATACATAGCTCTGATAAAGCATTTTTCAACAATAGACCTCAAAGAAAGGAAAGCATCTTTCTCCTCATTGGAGAAACTGAGGCACAGAGGTGATGTGAGTTGCCCAAGATCACCCAGCAGACCAGTGGCAGAGCCAGGAAGAGAACCCAGGTCCCAGTCTAGTTCTCTATTACCAAGTCATGCTGCCTCCATGCAATGCAGGTGAACTTAATGAGGCTGCATAAGTGTAATGAGGGTATAATTTGTACCACTGTAACTAGAGACTGGGATGCAATTTACTTAATGTAAGATTCCTCTAGCCTCAAACCATTGTCTGTTTTTAGAAAGACATTTTTTTGCACTGGGAGTCAGTCAGAACTAGAAGATCTGGAAATTTCACAAGAAAGCTATTCTCCCAAGATTTATTATTAATTATTGTTAATTAATGTATTAATTATTGAGTAACAACATTGTGCTTGATGCCAGACAAGATCCAAAATTAAAGAGAGTCTCTTCTTCAGCCCAGTATGAAAGATAATTCTGACATGGTCTCTAATAGGAATCCACATCTTTTGAGGTTTGCTCATCACTAATTATAACAGAATAAATGTTTCAGGATTAGTGTCTCCTGCTCGAACAGTAGAACCTTTGGCCTTAACATTTGTTTGTTAAATACTCTGGAGATGCTTTGGCACTTCTCTGGCAGCAAAAGACCATTATGCTGTGACAATGCTGCCTTCTGCTAACATGCTCTCAAAATATACAGCCCAGAGGAGGAACACTTAGACCTCATACACCACAAATATAGACAAGTATGTCTGAAGGCATCTGGAGGCTTGGCATTTTCCTAAAGTATTATCCTTACCGAAATAGCTCCCTGGCAGTCCAGGGTGCAACTTCAGAATATTCAACAATCCTCAAAAATAGTTCTGCTCTTACCTGTGGTGGGGGTGATCTTGTGCCCAATAATTGCACCTTGTGCTGTATTATCCTAAAGAGACATTCACACGACAGAGACAGAAATCTGTGCCTTATACTTATCAATCTACAGTTGAATGTAAGATGTTTTAAAGAAGCTGACCTGGCCAAACAAACTAGCCCTTTTCGTGTGATATCATTCCTGTCTTTTCACCATAACCCTCCGTTCCCTCCTTCACCAAACTCAGACCCTGTCTTCTCTTGACACGTGCACGCTACAAGCACTGGCCCACATTCAGTATGGCCCGGAAAGCCCCATGTGCTGTGGGGACAGGAGCAGCTCTCATAGGACTGGCTATAGGAACCCTAAATGCTCAGGGAATTGCCATCTGCTGCCTTAAGCAGCAGCACGAAAGACACTTATGAGGGCCAATGAGATAGCTCTTGAAATTTTAGGGTGCTATGGTCACAGCAAAAGAAACAAACCTTGGTTTTACTGACTAGAAAACAAGTCTGGGTTATAACACAGCCATGTCAGAACTGGGTGTGAATTTCTGCCTGCTGTCTATGCTGCAGGAGCCTGAATGGGCTTTCAGTCCTCAGCTCTGCCATGTACACTTGTGTGAGATCGAAGCAGGGCTGTGCAAAGGGATGTTTCAGATGGTTCCAGTAGAACTGGGGCCAGGCCTATCAGGGCCTGTAAAGAACCACAAATGCAGGGGTGCTGGAACAATTTGTAGAGAGAGGGTGCTGAGAGCTGATGAACCACACTGTAAACCCTGTAAATGATGGAAACTACTTTGAGCCAGGGGGTGCAGCAGTCCCCCCTCCCCCAGCACGCCTAGTTCCAGCACCTATGCCCATGTTATTTATTTAACTCTTCTCGCTGTTTCCTTCTTTTGCAGGTCCTAGATTTCTCTGTAACTGGTCTCTTTACTTGACTTTGATTGACCTTATCAGCATTGCTTTATCTGTGGTGAGGGGAGAAGTGGGACCCGGATTTGAGTCTTCAAACCAAGTCCACAACATCCTTGGCACAGTCTTGCTTCCGTGGAAACAAGCACAAACTCTGGTCATATTGTCATATAGGATCAGATCAGTGGTTCATCTAATCCAGTAGTTTGATCACTGACAGTAGTAAATACCAGCTGCTACAGAAGAAGAAAAAGAAAGAAAGAAAGAAAGAAAGAAAAAGACCTACAAGTAGGCAGTAGTCGAATAACAAATCCCCACAGGAAGTTTCTTCCCAACCACAAGAGTCAGAGACTGGCTTATGCTCTTAAGCCTGAAGCTTTATACCCCTTTTTAACCTTTACTATTGTAACTTTGGATATTCATGTTATTTATATAATGCCCCATCATTTTTTTAATCAATGTGGTAATACAAATATTATGCATGATGCCATGATCTCTCAAGCAGGTACTTGTAATGATGGGGTTCCCTCACTTCAAGTGTTTTCTGCATATCCCCCACGCGCAGTTTTTTGTTTTGTTTTGTTTTTTGCTCAGAGAATCGTTTCATGTGCTGACACATCAATCCCCTGGAAGTCAGTGCTGATGAGGCAAACACTTTCCCACCTGGCAGCCAGTGCCTTTGGAAAGGATTCATTCCACCTCCCCGTGCCCGCCAAATTGGGACTTGCTTAAAGGCCTAGAAAACTTAGAATCACTGGCTTTGCTTCATGCCCAACAATATCATTACTGTAATGCTGTATAACAGTCACCATAATCATAGCCTTTCATGGAGGAGACAACTGTGACTGTTGAACTGGAATAATTACCTCAGTGTGTGTGTGTGCACGTACATATACACGTTCCTGCAAGAGGACATACAAATTTAGGGACAAGGAACAATAAGAATTAGATCCTCATACATGTAGGGACAGAAGGAGAGATCCTCCCTCCCATTATGGCAATATACAGAGGCCATAAATGCTGCTTGGCCAAATGTGGAGAGAATTCCCTCAGCATAGATACTGCTTGAGACAGCCATAGGCTGCCTGCACAGGCCCCCTTACAATTCCTGGGACAGGGACCGTGTTGGAGGTAAGAGAGGAGACACGTCAGAGGTGAGAGATTCTGGGTGCATTGTTTTTGTGAAAAACACGAGTTGGAAGTTCTAGTGAATGAAATGTAATGAATATGTTTCTCATCATGAATGGAAAATGAGGTGCATGCCCTGTCTTGTTTAATGGT
This sequence comes from Caretta caretta, assembly GCF_965140235.1. Taxonomy (NCBI): domain Eukaryota; kingdom Metazoa; phylum Chordata; order Testudines; family Cheloniidae; genus Caretta; species Caretta caretta. The sequence goes on from NC_134206.1 coordinate 240,865,248, forward strand.
ACAGTAATCACATGGGTGAATAATCTGTGTTGTGCATTAAACTAGTGGGGTTTCTTAATTGGGTTTGATTTTAGAGGTCCCTCTCTGTACCCTATGGTACATCAGGAAGAAAAGAGGCATTGAAGAGGATCTGGTGAGGTGACCTGACATCTGATAGATAATGCTGAGTGCTTTTTTATGAGTGATATAAAGTGCTTGCTGGAGATCAGAAAGCTTCCTTTTGGTTGTCTCATCTTTCTCTTCTCCTCTCTTCACATTTCTCACCCTGAACTTTGATCAAAAGTAGGCTCAAGCCCAAACCAGATGGTGGTAACCATCAGAATTGACAGATAGACAATACTCGCGAGCAGAAAACAAATACAAGTTTTAACAATATGCTCCATCCTCACTATAGACCTAAACCCAAGAGAGGCAGAGAATCTTCAATTCCCAGGCACTTAACTGGTAACCAAATATTTTAAGCATAGCTAAAAGATGTTAAGAAGATAGAAATGTTCATGGGTGGGACTTAATGTAGCATTCCTATTGAAATAGCTTTATGATGGGGAAAGTTTCAAACACAGAAAACCAGATCATAAGCCCTGCTGTAGCTACTTTGCACTGCTCTGGCAGCATAAAGCTACTGCAAAAATCAGCTTAACCAGCTATTTAATGATTCCTCACTGGAGGCAGAAATTCCTAAGTGGCAAAAGGCAGACACAGCAGATTGTATACCACCCATTCTGGCTCCCAGCTCTTGCACCATGGCTAAGTGAAAGGAGGGATAGCCAGGGAGCTGTTCTGTCCATCTGAAGCCTGGCAGCCATAACGACTAGAGCTGACTTTTTGATTCATCGGCCATACCAAATGTTATTTTCAGATAGAGAGAGAGAGAGAAATTTAGTTTTGGGCCTACCAGTGTTTTGTTTGAGCTTTATAAAATATTGTAAATGGCTTTTAAATAAAAAAAATAAAAGTTAAGTAAATTTAAAAACAAATCCACTTCAAATCAAAAGATTGTCAAAACAAAAAGGGTTTTTCAATCAATACAGTTCGGCAAATTCAACACACGTTCATGAAATGTTTCAGTTGACCAAAATCTATGCTTTTTGACAAAAAAAAGTTTGGAAAAATATTTTGTCCAATTCTAATAATAACCAGTACTAAATGGCACAACTTAGAACAGCCCTAAGGATGTTCTAAGCTGTAAGCTGCGGAAGACCCCAGAACCCATCAGCTATAGGATCAGAGAAGTTTAAAAAGATCAGGGCCCAGAATCTTATAATCAATTGGAATGATCAATATGAAACTGGAAATTCAATTATGCCCCCATGATTCACTTCACAAAATTATCTGAGGCTATTCTTTGTTTGTTTTGGCTGTGGCCCAGCATGGTCTCTTGACTGATGGCTGTGTGCCTAGTTGCTGGTGAGAAGTAAAAATGAGTGTGAAATATTAGACTTATTCTGCATAATTGCTAGAGATCATTTGCACTGATTTTGGTGGGGCGCGGGGACTGTTCTTGTAAACTGCTATTTAATTAGATAAACATGCAACTTACTTTTCCTCTTGTCTCCTACATATGATCAGTGGTTGTATTTAAAAACATCCATGCAATTATCTGGTTTGAGTAGGAGACTTAACAAAACTCTCCAGACTTCAGAGAAAAAGCCATGCTTTCACAAAATATGTTTTATATTTTTCCCTACATTTCTTTTTAACTCTTAATACATTGGTATTTTCCAGACAGCAGTGCCAAGCAAAGGAATGCTTAGGAGGATGGTGTGTGTGTGTGTCTCTGTAAGTAGTGCCTAGTTCATTCAAGGCCAGAGTGTGCCCAGCCACTGTACTGAACGCATACAGGGAAGCTTCCTTGTACTGTTACTATACCTCCCCATACTGTGGCTAGGCACAACTCAAACTCAGCACTCCACAAAGCACAAGAACTACACTCTTCATAATTCCACAAGGCAGCCCAAAGGAAGCGATGAGGCTGTGGCCGACAGAGGAGGCTGTTCATGCAGAGGAGGCTTGCATGCTACACCCTCTTAAGGGAGCTAGGGAGCTCCAGGCGGCATCACACATCTCTGGAACACACGGTCTTCAGGAATTTCAGCTAAAGGAGTGCAGATTCGCACTGTCTATTACTAAGGTCGGACTTTTAGTCCATTCTCTGCATCGATATGTCTCCCATTAAAATTGATGGGCGTTAGTGTTCCCATCTGAAAGTAGAACTGAACCCATCATGTATCAATAAAATGCAAAAGCATAAACATTAGTGCAGTGTTCAGGTTCAAATATCAAGCATCCCAAAAATCAGACAGTTCTAATGGCTCATTCTGTCCCACAAGAATAACTCAGCCACAATGCACAGCCTATGTATTTTAATGGTATACGTGAATAAGAAACGATAATACGTAAAGGTTGATGTGTGACAAAGAAAATCTGAATGCAAAACAAACCAAAGGCGCAATATGGCTGAGTTAAGCAGCCTTAACATTTGGAATTTCTGAACTCTTGAGATCTTGCTATTTCATCTGTAAAGCAGCTTCAAAGCTAGATTCTTGTTAGGCTTGAGCCCAAGAATGTTTAACTTGCATGGCTGGCACGTAGCCTAACTTCTCAATTATCTGGACAGTGTTACACAGCTAATATGGTCAACAGGATGAATTATTTTCCAGTAAATTAGGCACAGACATGCTTTCTTACAATATCCAGACATTTATAATTTTTCACTTACTCTTTTTTTCTTGAATAAACTAATTTACCGTGGCCAATGCAAGGTAAGTCTTCATCACCATTCTTTTGTTTAAAGAACAGGAGGACTTGTGGCACCTTAGAGACTAACAAATTTATTTGAGCATAAGCTTTCGTGAGCTACAGCTCACTTCATCGGATGCATTCTTTTGTTTGTTTCCCTGTGTCAATATTACAGTATTACATGCTATTGTTAGAGGTCCAAATTCAGCAAGGTATTAAAGCATGTCCATAACCAGCCCAATGGGACAACTCACATACTTTAAGTTAGGCACATGTTTAAGTACTTTGCTGATTCAATACACAAACTATTGGTAGAGTGCTTGATTTTATCTTACATGCTTGTTTTATTCTGTAGCCTAGAAGAATAGGTAGGAAACGATATGCATATCAGATACTATAAGGATTCCCCAATAAGACTCCTTTGCCATAAAAATCAATGGATGTGTTTATGCTAGAGATTCTCCATTCTAGAAGGTAACAATGTATTTGTCACCTAGACATGTAAAAGATGCAGATTGTAGGCTTATTATCCAATGAGAATTTCCCTCTAAAAGCAGAATACATTGAGACAACCTTCTATAAACCTTTAGAAGTGAGAGAATGAGATTGATTAGACAAGATCTGGACCAAAGGATCATTCAAGCCACTTATCAGAATACAGACTTTAACTTTTATGTTATTTGATATGATGCAGCCTACAAAATAATTAAATAGAGGCCCAAGAGTGAAATAGCTGAACTAATCTGACTTACTTGGCTACTTCAGGTGCTCTCCAAATAGCCAGAGTTCATTCTCTCTAGCTAAGGTATTCCTATAACATCTCTCACCAGAGCATTAAAGTACCTAGTATGCTATTCTGGACAAGTATCCACCAGACAAGGTAGTATGTATGCATGAGTTCAAACAATAGTAAATAGAGTCATTTGTTGAGCTATAACCCTTCCCATTCTCTAAAATTTGCCAGTTGCATTTTAAGAAATTTTACAGCTAGACTGTTACTTCTTCTGAACTCAGAACCAAACCATTTTCTTTTTTTATGTGCAAACTAATCGCAATTTTGTTTTTCCATTGCTCCATTCCAAGCCGAAATTCTGTTCCCCATAGGAAGTGGAAAGTGATCATTTTCAGAAAATAATCAAGCCATTAAGGCTTAGATCACAATGCATTAGTCTAACATTTTTGAGAAATTCCTTTCCTTTAATTTAACCTGACCGCTATGATATGCAAGCTGGATTCTGTGGGTTATTTTGGCAAGCGATAGCCTGCTTTGTGTAAACATGGTACAGCACCATGGTTCTTTAGCTGTGTTGCTTGGCACACAACTATAGTGTATCTCCCGTACTACTTCAGAAAGAAATACATGGCATGCTAAAAAATTAGGTACAGTAGAGATGGTCTGAGCTCATTCTGAAAATCTGGAGGGTCTGTGAGTCTATCCAACACTACTTAGGCTGCACACCACTCTCTCGCTAATGGGTTAGAGTCTTATAACTTATCTGTGTGAACACAGGGTCTGAGTCACTGCTGCATTATTCCAGTTTTAAGTAAGAGTAACTCAGAAGAGTTCCCAAGCAGTTGTAATACTAGAGTAATGCTGTGGTGAATCAGGCCCACCCTCTGGAGAAGGTGAGCCATAGGGTCCATTAACTTCCATTTCATCAGGATAAGGCCGTAAGAAGTGGCCTCTTCTTGCCTCCCTAGCTATTCTCATTATGGGATTTTAGGTCTACTGGACAAAACAGACAATCAGGGCAACCTGGCTCTGTCTGTGGGCCACACACGGCCCAACCCATTAGGTATGAGAAAAAAGAAAAGAAAAATACTTCACCTGTATTATATGGTAAATGCATTTAGATTTAAGCCTACATTATGGAAAGCCCTCTGTGGGTATGCAAAAGGGTGGTCACCAGGTTCCTTCTGCCTGTTGCACATCTGTGTAAGGGGGGCTATAATCTGTTCATTTGCTCCCCGCACATAACTGTGGATTTCTAATCCTAACAGTAGTTCTAAATGTCCCAAAAAAGAGAGTTTCATTGTCTCTTTCCATTACAGCCAGCAGAGAACGTCAATATAGAGCATACGCTGCTCTCTCTCTCTTGCTTAATTCCCCAGTCTCCAGGAGACATTCTGTCAGAGCCAGCCAGGATGTCTCTGGGAACTGTCGTTGTGGTCCTTGCCCTGACCCCTCTCCCAAGCAATCCTTGATGTAAGAACTAGATCAGAGCACCTGAGCTTTAAAGAGATTGAAATATCTTGCAGTTCCCTCCCAAAGAATGTCAAGGCACCTTACAAGCATACTGTATACTGATATACTCCATAAGCGTGTGTCACATTTCAACACCCACAGTCTAAGACAGGAATCAAACGCCGATGCTAGCCCAGCTCCAACTGAAATTGCCAACGGAATTTAAGTAGGCAAGGTTTAACTATTAGATTTTCCATTTGGCCAATGCACAGAGGCTAACGCCATTACTGTTGTGAAAAGGATGTAATGACTAAGTGTCCAGGATCTCAGTTTTAAGGCTGTTAACACAGGTGGTTCCTCTAGCAGCAAAGCAATCCACTAACATCAAGCTACACAAGTGGCTCAGGGGAAAGGGTACTGACTTAAGGTAAAAGTGTGCCACCAACCCTATTTTCTGCAATTCCTGTTCTGGATGTTCCCTGGTGGTCACCTGTGCAAGGACTGACTTGGCCCAGCTTAGTTTAGCTTATGAGATCTGATGGCATCACAACACAAGGAGGTACTGGCTGCAGACATTTTAAATGGGACGTATGGTGGAAGGATTGCTGCTTGTCAGGATAGTGAACATTTTAAAACAGAAATCCTCCAATTTACAGAAGTCCCAAGGGATACCACTGCAACTACTGCCAGTCACAACTAGCAGCAATCCTTCAGCATCCTTAGCTGCAGAACTATAAACGTACCCTTGTGCCATGTGTAGAGTTTGTTCCATAGGATAGCTTCAGAGGGGTAGCCGTGTTAGTCTGGATCTGTAAAAGCAGCAAAGAGTCCTGTGGCACCTTATAGACTAACAGACGTATTGGAGCACGAGCTTTCGTGCATGTATGCATGTATCCGACAAAGTGGGTATTCACTCACAAAAGCTCATGCTCCAATATGTCTGTTAGTCTATAAGTTGCCACAGGATTCTTTGCCGCTTCCATAGGATAGTCAGCCTTGGGCATGGATTCTCTAACTCCCCACACCTAAGCATCTGGCCTGTGGCCACACTGAAGAAAATTTATTGAGGAAAAAGGACAATCGGGGTGGACTTGTGCTCCTATATCCCATAAGTGCTTTTGAAAATCTCCCCCAATATATGATATATCATTTTTCACAAGTTCATATTTATATATGAGTATATTATGATTTTGTCTTGTATATCTTTTGTCGTGTTCACCCAGAAATAGCTCATGATCATGTTGGCCCCTTCTATGACTATTTCAAGCAGACATGAAACACTTTCCCTATATAACAAATGAAAGTAAGTAACTGTTAATATGATTGTCCTATATCTTCCCTGATCTTTATGGAACTACACAGAGCTAATCACAGTCTACTCCTATCTGTACACCTTGCCATCTCTTCCCTGCCCACAATAAGAACCTGAATTTGAGAGTTTGGACTAAGCAGACATAAGTTGGTGAAGTCTCAAATACAGCCGGTGTAACATTTCATTGTATGGTATTACACAATAGCATTGCAACACAAGGGTCATCAGCCCATAAGAGCGCTGAAGACAGTTGACTGCAGTGTGTGCATGAGAAGAAGTTTGTCTTTAGAGTCTGTGCTCACCAGACTTTGGTTAGAACCCCAACTTTTCCATGTCTGCCTATCTTGAAATCTTTATCCATAATGGCATCAAGACCCTAACATGGGAACATTTGTAATTTAGCAAGCAGCTGCTCCTTTGAAGCTCCACTGAGCCTCATGCATGCACGCACGCACGCATTTTTACACATTTTTCCCCTAAAGTCTGTGTTCTGTGCCTTTCTTCACAGGGGACTTAAAGGCAGAGATTCTGTACAGTTTTGTGGGACAACAGCATTGGGCAGCCAGCCAATATCAGCAGTAAATTTATAGCTCAGAGAAATGACAAATGTGGTGAAAAAAATCATATAAAAATCTGTAAGACTTTTCTTTACAAATCTGTCACGATGTTCACAAAGGTGGTACTTTACTTAGAACATCTTCTCTGGAGCATGTACATCACTCATTCAATTCTAAGCTGTAGACCCCACCATGTAACCAGCAGCCCCTGCATAAGTACCCCTGCTTTCGTGCATAATTATAAAGTCTAATGAGTCCTGGCTCCACATTTAAGCCTACCATTAGCATTTTATATTAGAGCTGAAAATGTAGCTCTTTCTTAATTTGTTGTGTCTTCATTTCACCCTTCGGAGAAGACTGCAAACACAGAACTATTCAGATGTTGAGAATAAAATGCAAGTCATGGGGAAACTCTCGTAGGTTCAGGTCTCATTACAATATTGAAAATCAGCCCAGGTTCATCAAAAGATTCACTTTTTTAAGCAAACCTGAGTCTATTTAACAGCTAGCTAGAATGATTTGTAGTTTTATGAGTGGGGAGGTATGAGTGCTTGGTGGAGGAAGAAACATCAAGAGCTCAGTTTTGCTCATGCTGAGTTTAAAATGACAGATGGGCATCCATGTATAAATTTAGAAAGACTGGTTGAGTGTGGGATTGGATTGAAAGCGATAGGTCATCAGCAGAGAGGAAGATTTGCAAGTCATTGGCATAAAGGTGTAGTCAAAGCCACGTTTGCAGATAATAAACTCCTAGAAATAAAGTGTAAAGAGGGAAAAGAGGAAGGGGGTCAATAACAGAAACGTAGGGATTGCCCCTACAACGGGGAAAAGGGAAGAGAAGGATCTAAAAATGAGATGCCAAAGGAGTCATCAGAATGGGAGGAGGAGAACCATGTGGAGATGGAGCCAGGGAAGCCAATGAAGGACAAAATTTCAAGAGTTGGGGAGTGGTGAACAGTGTCAAAAGCTGCTGACAGGTCAAGAAGGATGACGATGGAACAGAGGTCCTGGATTCAGCCAGAAGGAGGACATTAGAGACTTTAATGACAACAGTTTCTGTGGATTGGCAAGAACAGAAGATGGACTGGGGGTGGGGGCTCAAGAGAGGAGTTGGAGGAGAGCCAAATCAAGGCTGTAGTTCTAGACAAAATGTTCAATTAGTTGGATGTGAAGGGAGATACAGAGCAATAGCTGGATAAGCAGGTGTGGTCACCAATCGACTACAAAGGTAGCACACACTGGCTGAGACCAACCTGGTCCTTAGCTCCCTTTTGCATAGTTTGTTCTTGCTAAAAATAGAAATTGCTTGCACTAGGCACCAAACATATGACCCATTGGTTGGCCACAGTAGTCATATATACATATGCACGTAGGACATGCCTGCAGGGCCTTGGCCCATGCTCCATTACACCCCTACATAAGTAAGTGAAGGAGGAGCAATTCCTCTATGACTATCTACATAAGGAAGCATCTTGGAAGCTAACACCCAAACTGCATTTCTGCTGTTTTCCTCCTTTCTTGGCATGCACATGTAGCCGGTACTTGTTCAGTACCAAACACCTCGAGACTCCCAAAAGGGCCACACTGTAATGCTTCCAGAAACCAGCCCACCTACATTAACATAGACTAAAATCAGAAAAAATGTGTATTTTTCCTTGCTTGGCCTAGGAAGTTTTACTCCTTTTCCAAGCTATCTCTAATTTTCACCCAAGTGCCTCTTGGGGACTTGCATAATACAATGTGTCAACTAGACACTTCCTCACAGTGGGCCAGATCATTCCTCTGCAGCTAAGTTAATAGAAGCTTTACATGCGGAATGCCAGGGAAGACAGAGTTCAGAGTAATTAAACCTCATAAAATATATATGAGAATGATGTCTCCTAATTTCTGGATCACTTCATCGTGATTGTAAATGGGCCAAATCCTGAGGTCTCTGTGCAGCTTTTACTCAGTTCTTAAATGTGCTCCCAATGAAGACAAAGAGTTTTCCAGAACTAGGACCTCAAGATCTAACCCTATAAATGGATTTTAACTGAACTATAAAGATCTTAGGCCAAATTCTTTTCTGAGTGACAAGATGAATGCTTGAGTCACTCACTTAAAGTCAATGGGATGACGCAGATATAAATCTGGAGTATCTCTGAGGGTGGAACTTGGTCCCTTATGTTTGTTTCATTAACACATTATTTTAAAGTGCACTAGATGCAAGCATCAGGCCATCTCTGAAAACGGAGCACACCACTGGAGAAATTATGCCTAGGGTTTATATGGCACACCCATTTCCAGGCATTGGAGAGGAAAAAAGTACACAAACTGTGTTCCTCCTTGATAAAAGAATACTATCAGCCTATACAGAACTGAAGAGAGGAGGGAAAGTTCCATCTACGTAGCAAGACAGACAAGGAGGAGACTGAAAAAGACACCATTGGGGAAGCCAACAACTAGAGGGAGGGGTGGGAGCCAAGGGACGCTCCTGTAGCAAACAGCAGCAAATCAAACATTTTCTATACAAGAAACAGAGCGTGTGACCAGCAGTGGGGCTGGGGGGCGGAAGGGTTGCATTAGACTGATCCAGTAAAGCACAAGTAGTCTTATTGACTTCAATGGGATCACTCATATGCTTAAATTTAGACAGACACTCAAGTGCTTTGCTGAACCAGGGCACTACTGGCTAAGAATCAAGGCCCTTTGTAATGAAAATACAAAACCATTGAACTGCCAAGAAAGAGCAGTAAAATTAAGGATCTGATCCTGTGAGGTGCTGAGCCCTCGCCTCCTATGTAGCCAAGAATGCCCAGCATCTTGCAGGACTGAAATCTTACCAACTCCCACTGAAGTTACTGGAAAGGTTCCGATGGACTTCAAAGAGTGAATAATCAGGCCCTGTCTCAGACCCCACTTCTGAGGCAGTGTGGGCCTGTGAACAAGGCACCAGACTGGGAGTTAGGAGGCCTGGTTTCTACCACCAGCTCTGCTACTGGCTTGCTATGTGACCTTGGGCATGACACTTCACTTCTCTGTGCTTCCATTCTGCCAGATGCAAAAGGGAGATAACACTTCTCCTCCTTTGCACAGCAACTTGAGATCTACAGATGAAAAAAGTTCGGTATTGTTACTAATGCTCACGTCCATAGCCATATGGAAGTCAGTGGGAATACTCACAAGTTTACAGTTAAGCACATGCGTAAGTGTTTGTAGGATCAGGACCTAATTTAGCAGTTTGGGGAAATGTTCCATCTTTAGCACTGAAATCACTATTCAGTCGTTAATTTTTTTTTTCCTCTATAGTTCAACAAGGAATAAATATCTGGTGTATAGTATCTTTGCTTTAGACAGGGAATAAAGTCATCTTGGTGTCTTGATAGAGCTGGTGATGAGACAGGTTGCGCAGATAGATAGCCCCAATAAAGAAATTAGAAATTTAAATTGAAAAAAATATGTATGGGCCAGATCCTCCACTAGCATAAATGGACATAGCTCCATTAAGTCAGTGGCACTACTCCAGTTTACACTAGCTAAGGATTTGGCCCACATACACACACACACTACTAAGTAGGCAAAAAATGGACCTGTTCTGAGAAAATGAAACATTCGTTAGAAAACAGACTTCAAAGCTGGAACACTGAAGCTAGTTTATTTTGAGACGTTTCAGTCAAAACATTTAGGAAAATATTAAATGAATCCTTTGAAAAAGATGCAGTATTGTCCATGCCCTCTGAGTTTTTGGTTTGGTAAGAGGCCTCTTTATTCCCCAGAGTTTAAGACATGTTTAAGATTCCATATGTTTAGTATTACATCACTAATGATTCATAAGGAAATTCCAGGTAGTAGCAAAAAAAGAAAAAAAGGATTTAATGATAAAACTGCATAAGATATAGATACAGGGGCCCTTGTGAGCAGATTTGCTGATAGGAATGTTGAAAGTGGGTTAAAACAACAGCGTTGTCTGGCTCAGACTCATGTATGTGCTAAAATGTCCTGTGACTGAGCGCAAGTTATGCTATTACTAGAGCCTTTTAAAAAACTTAATTTAATCCTCTGAGTTTAAAGGGCTTTTGGGGATTTTTTCAAAGGATTTGTCTTTTTACAGCTACATTTATGATACAATGGACAATCGTGGCAATTGTTTTTCTGTATCCTCATCCACTTCCCTCTTCCCACCAACCAATATTTCGATAGGTTTCGTATATTTTTTTAAAATGCCTGAATCACAGATTATCTGTAACACTGTTTGCAGCCTGGCCTAGAGGACAGGACTGTGACTCAGAAGATCTGCAGGTGTCCTTGGACAAGCCATTCCACCTCTCTGTGCCTCAATTTCCCCATCTATAAAATAGGGATAATCATACTAATCTCTTTTGTAAAGCACTTTGAGATGAAAAGCGCTATATACGAGCTAGGTATTCATACTATTTGCAATTATATAGAACCTTTTCACACTAAAATTATAAAATGATTTTACAAATGTTAGCTAAGCCTCCATACCACAGAGTGATGAGAATAATTACCCTTGAGGGACAGAGGTTAACCCTGAGCTCAAAGTCATACAGTGAATTTGTGGCAGAGCTGGGACTAGAATACAGGAATCCTGATTCCTAATAACTTTTTCTAATCACTAGAACACATCATGTCCCTTGTAACCAAGGGTTGCTATTTGGCTTTGGGACTGAAGGGACACTTGTTACTAAATTGTGAATAAGATTTTGCCTCTTCAGTTCCTCCAGAAAGAATTTTGAATGGAGAGATTTGTTCCTCACTGATTTTCAGACGTTTTCATACCAAGTTTTGAAAAAGAAAGCATAATCTTGCAAAAGTGCCCCAAAAATGTCTTTGGAATAATATGTTTAGGGATCACTGACTATCCTTGGCCTTACACTCAGAAGGGGGCAATACTTCTGAAAACATGGCAAATCATGATTAATCCCATGTTGGTTTTTGAGATCTAGCATAAGATGACATTAATAGGCTCTTAAAAGTCTCATCCTTTGAATACAACGATGCTGTTCATGATCATTCAATGATCATTGTTATAATGATGTAACAAGAGCATTAAGCAGACACATACGGTCTCATGGCAGTTTATAATTACAGTTGGAGTCCTGACAACACTATCTAGATTTTCACTATATAAAAGGTATATCTACTCATAAAATGAGTATTCTTCCTCACTAGGGAAAAACATGTCTAGAATTACAGTGCTTATAAACGTACTGGGCCAAAGCCTGCAGTTCTTAGGACAAAAAACTCACATTGACTTTAGTGTCTGTTTTGAACTTAGCTCTTTGTAAGGTCCAATGGATATGGTCCATTGTGCACACATTTTATGGTCCAAGTTACATAAAAGAAAAAATAATTTTACTGTAGACTTAGATTTCTGAGACATGGTGGGGGTTTGGGTTTTTCTTTCTTTCTCCTCCCCCTCTCCCATCATCATGTATCAGAAATCCCATCTTCAGCTATTGACTGCCTTCGTTTTTAATTTGAGATGGAAATTGAACCATAAAAGAGCAAGTACATTTCAATCATTCTGTTAAGCTTTTAATCAGTGTATTGCCCTATTGTATGCTTGATCAAGTACATTTTGATCAAGATTTTCAGAAGCGACTACTAGTGATTTTGGGTGCCTCGATTTCTGGGTGCCTAATTTGTGACACCTTAAAGGGGACTGATTTCCAGAGAGTGTGAAGCACCTGCCCTGAAGATGAGTCAAGTTGGGCACCCAAGAATTAAGAATTAAGAATTAACCACCAGTTACAATGGCAAATCTTGGCCTTTGTTTTAGCCCCTTTTACAACAAATGTGTCCTTTTCTTCCTTTAGAAGGACAGATGTGAAAGAGCACCTAGAATATTGCTCCATCCAATGATCCTGAATATATTTTTACACACGGTTATTACCTAGAAAAGTGTAAAATATTAATTCAATGGAACTGTGCTTGACCTTAAAGTTAAACATGTCCATACATCTTTGCACAATCAGGGCCTTAATGTACTTTTCACTATTTATGCTATTTAATTTTTCCATTTTATTCATCTTGTACAGTGACATTAGACTGATCAGTTGCACTTTCTGGCTGAAGTCCTGACCCCATTAAACACCATGGAACTGTTGCCACTTACTTCAGTGCGGGTCTGGATTTTACCCTCTATTTTTCATGAACTAATTATCACTGTTCTCAAACATCACTGTCTAACGTGGGTTTTGCAAACACTACAGGGGAAGTTTACTTTAAAAAGTTATTTTCATTGATTTTCTTTTTAAAATAATCAAACATTTTTATTCAAATTAAAGTTTGTAAAACTCTTTTTTTCCTAACAAAACAAAATTCTTTTATGCTTTTTAACCTAAACTATTTTAGAGCTTGAGCCAAAGCCCACTGAAGACAGTGGAAAGACTTCCATTGACTTCAATGAAATTTGGATCGAGCCCTTGGTCCTGCAGACACCTAAGAACAAATGTTGTCAATTATGCCCTCATATCTTTGTTTTTGTAATGCAGCCAGCATTGCCCGTTCTATAGAACAGAGTTCATGACCTTCCCCTCTCTATACAGTCTAAGATTTCAGCTTTATTAAACCAACTGCAGCCCCTTGGAGGGATTCTTTTAAGGGGACGTTATGAAAATAAAAGTAAAATACGTACTTTCACATCATAAAAAATGCATTTTGTTCCACTTTAGAATACAAGATTAAAAATGAGTAGCGTGAACAATAAAAATGAAAAACGTATAAGCCTCTAGCCAATAAAGGGTTATGCTCCATTGCGGTGTGTTTTTGGTAGATTTTACTCATAAAAACTGAAAATATATCAGAAGTAAGCCAAATCAGCTTTTTTGATATGCATTAACTTCCAACTACCCTACATACATGCAGTAGCTGGATCCATTCATTTTCTTTATGAGAATAGTTGAAAGCAAGTAAAAGAAAGTGGATTGCAATTAGTGTAAGAGATTGAGAGTTAGGTGTCCAGTGTTCTCTTCCTCGTTCCATGTGTGACACTGGGCAAATCAGTAAACCTCTGTATCTCAGTTTCCCCAACTTTAAAAGAAGTGGATACCTATCTTAAAGGGTATTGCATAATTAATTAACCTTTGTAAAGTGCTCTGAGAGATCTAGAAGAGGGTTCTCAAATTTCAATGCACCATGACCCCTTACTGACAGCAAAAATTATTACATGACCCCAGGCAGGAGGCCTATAACTTGAGCCCCACCACACAGGGCTGAAGACCTCGGTCTTCAGCTTTGGCCCCAGGTGGTGGGGCTTGGTCTTCTGCCCCAGGCAGTGGGACTCGGGCTTCAGCTTTAGTCCCAGGCCCCAGCAAGTCTCACACCAACCCTGGCAACCCCATTAAAACAGGGTCCCAACCCACTTTGGGGTCCCAACCCCACAGTTTCAGAACTGCTAATCTAGACAAAAAGTGCTTTTTATGTACAAATATTTCATCAAAAATACTCACTTCACTGTTCCAATATCAGAACACTTTTTTTTTAAGTAGTATTTGATTGGTTTCCCCAAGCAAATTAACTAGTTGACTCTTTGGGTGAAGCCAGTCATAACTTCTGCTCATGATATTTAAATGGGTATTCAATGGCTGTATTTCTTACCTTTTAAATATAATGCAACCTTAGCATAGCAACTACTCCATCAAAAGATAGATCTCGGATTTTGAAACTGAACAGCCTTACATCTCTGGAAACGGCAGAATGTAACTATTTCCTTTTTATTTACTGTGTTTAAAGGGGGAACTATTGTGTTTCAATAGATATTTATTCATCGCCCTACTGATGCTCACGATCGGGCCAACAGAAACCTTTTATTTGCATGGAAGAAGAGATATTAATGGAATTTTCCATATACCAAGGCACCATTACAACTTTTCTTATTCTTCTGCTTTTCTGACAACACTGATCTTATCCTGCTGACTTCTGAGCTGCTCCACCAAAAGTGAGAAATACAATCCAAGAGCATTAACACTTCTCTTGCTCTGAAGTAAAGAAGTGTCTTTCAAGAAGGAACTTAATACTGTTCAAAGGAATTCTCTCTGAAGAGCAAGAAGTGCCCTGCAGGACAGGTAACATTTTAGGACCCTAGCAAGATTCCCAGTGTGTTCCCCTCTGTCAGCGGAAATGAATGGGCGTCACCAAATCCCTCAGTCTTGGTATATCTTGCACATTGGCCTCCCCATTGTTGAATCATTACACGTTACTCTATGGAGTGAGGTCTATTCATGTAGAATTCCCACCAAAGAGAATGGGAACTTGTGCCTGAATAACAAATAAATAGTGGGATAGATTCTCCACTGGACTAAACATGAAGTGGGAAAGGGGTGAGGCAGAAAATGAATAAGCCAACTTTTCACTTACTCTGATCCTGTAGCTACTGGGAGCCAGATAGGCCTCTGCACAATAAATTACAACAGCAGGTGCAGTCTGAAACTACGTGAGTTTTGGTTGATTCAGGCTTTCTTTGAACATTTAACCCAGCTCCTTTAGTATTTGTCACACTATTTTTTCACACTAATGCTGCTGAAATTAATTTACCTTGGTGCAGTATTTGCACTAGAACCAGAGCACTGCAATAGAAATCTATTTTAGTTACTAATATGGCCCCCATCGCTGTAGTAACTTAGTGTTTTACAGCACCTCTGGGAGGTAGAGAAGTATTATCCCCACAGATGGAGAACTGAGGCACAGAGAGGCTAAGTGACATGCCTGTGATCTCCCAGGAAGTCCATGGTGGAGACATGTCTCCCAAGTCCTGGAGCAGTGCCCTAACTGCTAGACCATCCTTCCTCTTTGTGGTCCTAGTTTCTTGTGCTGACATATCTGCAGGGAGGCCAATTTTTTAATGCAACTTTGGTGATACAGCTACTTCTGCTGTTATTGTCATCTATGAATCTGTGTCTTTTACTAATAGCAACCCATGTAATCTAGCTATGCATTTCTAATTCACCCTTCGCTGTACTATCAGGTAGGGTTACTCATTTTCATGTATAATATGAAGTCACCCAGTCTAGCTGTATAAGGGAAAGTAGAGGTTCTTACCTAAATAGATGAGGCTAACAACTCTAAAACTGTCCTGCAAGTTGCATTCAAGTAGAGCATAACGAAAGAACCTTAGTTGTCTGAACATACGGGATTTTTCTCCACCTCCCAATGAGTGAACATTACGGAAATAGTCACAGAAATACACACTAGGAAACAGTACTCAAACCTTCCTGAAGTTTCCCCATTACAAACGCTATTATTCAAAATCTTGCAGCTTAATCCATTTGGTTGAGTATTTGCTTTAAAGTGTGGATATGTCACAGTTCACTCAAGATCGTTTTCAACAGATAATTGGCCCGAGGATATAATTTTACATATTACTCTTCTAACATAGAAGTATTTGGCAATTTAGTCAGCCAATGAGCTAGAGTCGAAAATACTGAAATTCACCATGCCACACAACTGTACATATTTAATTTAGACTAAAAATCATTTCTGTTCAGAAAGAGCAAATCTAATTTAACTAAGTCTTTTCTATGCAAACTTGCAGTAAGATGTGTAGCAAGAGCTTACACGTTCCTTTGAAGTTTGTCATACATTCCTGAATACCTTCGACAGCCTAAAAAGTTATGGGTCTGCTTCTGATTAGATAATTGGACTAAATCTACACCAAATAAATATGGATCTCTTAAAATAAACTTAAGAGGTATATGAATTTTGCAAAATGCATTTAGTATTTCAACTAAAAAACATTCTGCAAAACTCAGCTATCATGCTATCAACCTAACATCAAGGCCTAAAAATTAAAAAGCATATTGAATTAGGCTAGTGTTTGAACTTTCACCTAAAATTAATTTCAGGCAGTATCAGGTATAATTTCTATCTTACTTGAATGCCACCATAGTAAAAGGAAGTCCATCATAGTTACACTGATTCTTCTCTTTTATTACCTTTAATGTGCTGCTCATGAGGCAGGAAAGATTGTGAACACTGTAGCATCAAGGGCTCTCTCTCTTTTCTTATTTCCAAGTCCATAAAAAGACTACCAATACATTCGATGAACAAACAAGTTCCTGCACATGGTCGTAGTCAAAAATAATTACAGTACTGTATTTAAACATAACTAATTCTTTACAAGGAGTTAGAGATAACAAGAGAGAAATTCAGTCATCCTTTTTCCTCCTGGAACCATCTTCCTTGCTTGTCATACACCATTGTGTTCTGATCCTGTCATGTTTAATAAGATTGCTTGGTGACCTCATCATCTTAAGGTGGTTTCAGCTACCACGTCTGTGTGATTTATTCCCATTTCTATCACTCTACCCAGCTGCTCCTCCTCTGTCCAGTTCCACATGTCCAGCTGTTCTCATGTTTCATCTTGGATGACCTAGCACCATCGCATACTCAGTCTTTCCAAAAGTGAATCTATCTTTCCTCTCTTCTGCCTCCCTTTTCTATTACCCTTGACAGCTCTGCTACCCTTCCCTTCTCCAAGGCTTGTAACTTCAGGGTCATCTCCAGTTCTTCTCTCTCCTCCCCAGTTGACTGCAGTCTCTTTCTAAATCCCCCTGATTTTCTTGCATTCTTCACCCTGTCTTCATATTACTATTTGAATGTGAGACTTCTTAATTTATTATTCTAGTGGCTATCTTCAGAAAAGTGACATCAAGCTATTCTTTAATGATCCTTTTTTCTGGCCACTCCTCCTCTTTCCCAATGCCTTTCTATCCAAAATGCCACTGCTGAAGTCATCTTCCTCTCCTGATCACACTATACTCTCCTTTTACCAGCTTCCTGTCTCTGACTGGAGAAGAATTAAATTCTTTTTCCTCACCTTCCTCATCCCTTTCACTCCCAATCATCTTGTCTTAATCTCTTTCTTACACTGTTGATTTCTATCTGGGTATCCTCTGTATTTGGAACAGTCACCTTCCTTTCTTATTTCCCCTCTAAATTCCTCTTTAAAAGCCTACTACTTCAGAAATCCTTTCCCTTCACCTTGTCAACAATCTCTCCTAGCCTCCCTTTCCTAAGTAATTGTACTATCTATCTTAGACTGGAAGTTCCTGGGGGGAATGTGTCTTATCCAGTGTATATCACATGCACACTAAAAGCAATTCCCCTTACCAGTTTATCTGTTCAATGAGGGCTCAATCCTACCAATTCCTCAGCTCCCACTGAGTTCAGACGTAGTTGCAATAGTTTAGCACCTCAAAAGGGGTCAGACCCTAAGTATGACTTCAAAGATCTTGAATACACTCTTTCAAGCAATCCCTCCTCTTCAGAACTAAACTAGCTAGGTGTTTCTAGAACACTCATCACCTTGGAGTCTAGGCACTGAAGACATTTCTCTATGAATCCCCTTACTACCTTTAAGGTAGCATTACAAGGAGTCGTGCATACATACTGGAATTTCTGTTGGGCCCTGGAATATCAAAATTTCAAATTCTGCCCCAGAATGCAGTATATCCAACACAGTGTGTGGAATTTGGAGTTGGCTGGGGACCAGCATTAATATGGTTGATTGCTTTCCTCTTTCAATATTTAATTTATATTTCCTCCATGACACCATCAAAGAAAAGCGTGTGTTTTTTTAAATGACAAGCTTATACACACACACAAAGCTAAGTTGCTTTGGCTTCCACTTCAGTTCCACGCGGCAGGGCTTCGGTTTTCATTTTTTCCACTGGGCCCCAGTGAGTCTTGTTTTGGTGGACTCCCTGAAATCTGCTTGCAGCCCCTCAGAGGGCCACAGGCACCCTGGTTGAGAACCACTGTTCCAAACCACCACATCCTCCCAGAATCCATTCTCATCTATAAAGGATCCCTACCCTATATTGGAAAGGCAAGGGGACTGCAGCACTTTGTCACCTGTCCATGACCCTGAGATTGAGAAGCCATGAGCTAGACAGTGCAGAACAGATAACTAAGGGCTAGGTTCTCAACCCTGTAACTTAGCTTCCACAAGGCACTGCTCAGAGGAAGAGGCAAAAAGGGATCTGGTTATGGCTTCCTGATCCTGGAGCCACATACTAGACCTAAGTTGATTAGAGCAGCCTGGGGAATCATTAAACCATTCATCCACAGAATCATTCACATAATCATTTCCCGAGTTTCTCTTTTTAATTCTTAATTGTTCTGTAGGCATTATTTTAGCGGTATCATATTTTAAGAATGGTTATTTCTTCTCTTCGCTATTTTGCAGGAAAAGTGCTGCACAGTAATTCCAAGAGAACCAAACTCCACTTTCAATTTCATTGAAGTACTTTGCCTGTCACAGTAGTCTAGCTTTAGTTATGCTAATTACTTTGATAATAAATGTCATTAAAATATTGACACTTAACTATTTGAAAGCATCAAGAGAAAGAGATAGCAAGAGTACCTGCCTTGCTCCAGCCTGAGGCTATAGCAACAAACATGGCAAAGTTTTTGAAGAGTTCTTAACATTTTGATTATATACACAATGTGCGAGAATGAAGTTGAAATCAGGACAGCAAGTAATTGGGTCTAAAAATAAATAATTGATACAACATTCCAATACTTTATACCCAGAGCAATAAAAATACGATTGTATGGGTTGCACAAATTTCTCTTTGGAGTAAAATTTACCTTTTCCTCCCCTGTATGAACTATTGATTAAAATATTTAGCAAATAGTATTCTAGATATTCTATTACATTACTGAAGTTCCTACTATATTACAAAATATTAGGGCAGGGGTGGCCAACCTGAGCCCTAGAAGGAGTCAGAATTTACCAATCTACATTGCCAAAGAGCCAAAGTAAGGCGTCAGCAGCCCCCCCCCCCACCAGCTTCCCCCCACCCCCGCTCTCAGGGCCTCCCACCCACTGGCAGCCCTGCCAATCAGTGCCTCCCCCTCCCTCCCAATCAGCTGTTTCGTGGTGTGCAGGAGATTCTGGTGGGGAAGAGGGGAGGAGCGAGGGCACGGCAGGCTCGGGAGGGTGCAGGAAGGTGTGGAGTGGGGGCAGGGCCTGTGGCAGAGCCAGGGGTTGAGCAATCAGCATCCCCCAACACATTGGAGAGTTGGTATCTATAGCTCCAGCCGGAGTCGGTACCTATACAAGGAGCCGCATATTAACTTCTGAAGAGCCGCATGTGGCTCCAGAGCACAGGATGGCCACCCCTGTATTAGGGAGTGGTGTTTTGTGACAAGTAAATGATAGTCTAAGAAAGTTTGGAACTAACAATTTTGGGGAGAAAATTCCTCTGCTGAGTCTACTATACCTGAACTTTCCTGTTACATGGATTTATCTTGCTTTGATTTGTCAGTGAAATATTGCTACAAATAATTCAGCCAACATTAGCTTTGACCTAACAGCTTTCAAGAAAAGAACAGCTCATTCAGACTGGCCTTTAACTGCATAGCTTGCTGCTTAATTCCTGTCCCATTTTTTAATGCACAGAACCCCTAAGTCATGTTGGAATAATATCAGCCTTTGCATTTCTCCCGTACAAGCTCAGTATTATCTTCCACACATTGAGTTATTTGTAGCCTAGCTTCCAGATGTTTCCAAACAACGTTCCCATAGCAACTCCTCAAGGCAGAAGCTTTAGCAAAGCAATTAAGCGTCATTAGATAGGATTACTATAGGAATTTTAATTAAATACATTTCTATTGGGTTGTATTGCACCCCGCCCCACACACACTTGAGATGGCATCAAAAAGGCTCCAATATGTCTAATGGCCTTCCTAGTTTTAGACGAGTATCCCTATTTGCAAATTTTGCACTGAATATTAGTTACAGCATATTTTGTGGATCATGCAAAAAAATGAAATTTGTTGCAATGTGGCACCCAGCAGAAAGGCCATTAAACCTGCTGAGCAAACAGTATGAAAGCACTTCTCAGAGGTGGGGGAGTTCCAAGGGGATCTACAAGGACTGCCCATTACTGTTAGTAGCATAGGTGCATTATTATTTGTGTACTCACAACAGTTGCCTTTAAAAAGTTTACCATTACCCACAGCTAACAAACAAGTACAAGATGCATTCTACAGTAAGTTGCAAGATGTATTAAGCCAGGTATATGCTTATGACTTGGTTCTAGTTCTGATTGACATGAATGTCCAAGTTGGCAATGGCAGCCTTGGAGATGAGCATTGCATGGGTCAACATGGAACTGAGGGGTAGATGGACAATGGTGAAAGATTTCTGTAGTATGTATAACCTATGCATGGGGGGGTGGATCACACTGCCATTAGCAGACTGACTGCAGAGAAGATTACTGCTGGATACACGATCTCTTACAACTGCTAAATAGGAAGCAAACACTACCTTGTCATCCTAACAGTTAGAGTAAAGCTACAAAGACAAGTTAATAAAAAAAAAGAGATGGGATTTGATGCAATGAAACTGTCTGACCCAGGAATTGGGACAGACTTTACAATCCAGCTCTCAAATAGATTCCAAGAGCAGTGGCTAATGAATTAGGATATAGAGGAATAATGGGCTCACTACAGAGATGTCTGCCAGGAAGCTGCCAGGAACTCCACTTGGACCAAGAGGATCAAGGAAAGATGAATGGATACAGCCCCACACATGGTAATTAACTGAAGGGGAAAAAGCTTAAAAAAATAAGGCGACATGATAAGAACACCACCACATGCTGCAATGGGAATCTGTAGAAAAAAAGTAAAGATGTTTTATCCAAAAGATAAGAGACTGGCATGACAAAAAAAAGTGAGACACGCCAATGAAGCATTTCTGAGAAGCAATTC
Source organism: Caretta caretta (assembly GCF_965140235.1). Lineage (NCBI taxonomy): Eukaryota > Metazoa > Chordata > Testudines > Cheloniidae > Caretta > Caretta caretta. Next base: position 240,886,762 of record NC_134206.1, read on the forward strand.
GAAGAAATTGTTCCGGATGTGTAAGATTCTAGAGTCACAGTGGCATCATCAGAGCGAAAGATGGCACATTATTAACCATGGAAGCAGAACAAAAGGACTGATGGTGAGAACACTTTAATGAAGTACTCAACCAGCCAGAACCAACAATTCCAACCGATGGATGTGAAAAAGTTGATGAAGAATTAAGTCTCACTCCTAGAAATTTCCAAAGCAGAAACAGAAGCAACTAAGCAGGTTAAAAACATAGCAAAGCACTGGTCAAGATAAGATCACTGCTGAAATACTTAAAGCTGAGGACAAGGTGGTAGTAAATGAAATATATAAACTTTGTAATATGGTTTGGGAGAAAGTACTCTGCTCAGAGGAGAGGAAGAAAGGTGTGATTTGTAAATTACCAAAGAAAGGCATGTGACAATTAGTGAGGAATAACACTACTTTCAGTACCTGGAAAAGGTATTATTAAACAGAATCAAACTGGTCACAGATGCATACTGAGCAAGCAGGTTCTGTACCAGAAAGGTAGTGTACAGATTACATCTTTACCCTAAGATGATTAAACAAGGCTTGCTTGCCAGAGAAGATTAGTCTTGAACTTTATTGATTTCACCAAAGCTTTTGATTGCACTCAGAGTCACTACGGAAGATCTTGCAAAAATACAGCTAGCGTCACAGGATAAGATGCTGTATGAAGGTTCAAAATGCTTCATAAGGACAAAAAGTAGAGTGGCTGGTTTGATATTGTCATTGGAGTGTGACAGGGATGCATCTTATTATCTCTTCTCTTCTGCAAAGTGATAGATTACATGATGTGCAAAGCAACATCAAAGGAAGATACAGGAATTATATGGAATAGAGCAAAACTGCAAGATCTTGACTTTGCAGATGCCTTTGTTCTATTGGACACAGGTGATCATGCTGTGAGAAATACCACTACCAATGTCAAATATGAGGCCACCAATGTAGGATTAAGGATCAGTCAAAAGAAAATGAAAATCATGATCGTTGAAAGAGTCAGTGATGGAGGTGCATATGTGATCCATAGTGAAGAATATGACATGATTAATGGGTTTGTATATCTCAGAAACATAATTAGTATAATCCAGCCAACTGTCCATTTTATTTTATTTTTTTAAAAGGTCAGTGTGTTTAGCAGCCTATATATCCTTCCCTGCAAGGCATTTTCTCCAGCCCTTTGAATCATATTTGTGGCTCTTTTTTGCACCCTCTCAAATGTGGACACCTGAGCTGTACAAAATACCCAGCATCAGTCTCACCAATGCCAAATATGGAGATAAAATCACCTCCCTAATTAGTACTCCAACCTTTATCCATTCAAGGATCACATTATCCCTTTTTGCCACAATATCGCACTGGGCACTTGTGTTATTTGTCCACCACAATCCCTAGATCCTTTTCACAGTCACTGCCTTCCAAGTTACAGTCCCCATTCTGTAGGTATTGTACAGGTTACAGAGACTCAGCTCACCATGGTTGGGGTGAATGCAAGGCTGTTTTTTATTTCCCACTTACACAGACTCTTTCATCCTTGCTCTATGTCCCCTAGTGGCCACTCTGAATATTCACAACATCACATGTGTTTCCTGCATTCCTTTTTCCTGGAGGTATAATTTTTCTATTTGGCTGTACTAAAAACATTTTCTTTGAATGGGCCTCGCTTACCAAGCAATCCAGATTGATCTGTCTGACTGCACCATGACTCCTGTCCCCATCATTATTTACCTCTCTGCCAATCTTTGTCTCAATCGCAAACTTTAGCACAGGGGTTCTCAGACTTTTGTACTGGTGACCCCTTTCACACAGCAAGCCTCTTGAGTGTGAACCCCCCCCCCATACATTAAAAACACTTTTTTATATATTTAACACTATTATAAATGCTGGAGGCAAAGTGGGGTTTGGGGTGGCGGCTGACGGCTCGTGACCCCCCCCCATGCAATAACCTTGCGACCCCCTGAGGAGTCCCGACCCCCAGTTTGAGAACCCCTGCTTTAGCAGAACGGGAATAGGACATAACTGGAGTAGCCCACATACCACTGAGTGGTAACTGTAGATGAATGTCAGCTTTTTAATGGCAGCAACTGCAGTAATAAACTACTTTCATGCTGTCTGCAAAAGGCTCTACAAACTAGTGACTCTGGTTTTTAAGACATTTGATAGGCTACTTTGAAAACTGGATTCACTTTCATTGATTATTGCTTTCTTCAATGTCCCTTAATGGACTGGCATATTCTTCTGACATGTGAGTAATGAGGATTAATTGGATGAAATTTTTAAAAAGGAAAAATAGTAAGCTGCATATCAGAAAATGCTTGGTAATGGTGAGGAGTGGTCCATTACAGTAGTCTGGAGGAAATCAGTGAGTAGATTCATCATTTCAGATATTCAGAAACGGACAAGAGAAAACACTGGAGATTGTGATGCAGGAAGCGGGATGGACATAGAATCAGATCCTATATCCTAACTCAGGCAAGTATTTCTATGTACACAAATAATCCTATTGCCTTCAGTTGGAGGAAGAGTTGCAAAACTGGACCTTAAATGATAAATAATCATCACTTACATGGTGCTGGCATGGTGGGCACTTTGCAGACATGTAGGAATAAAGGGTCCTGGCATAGAAGAGCTCACACACTAAATAGAAAAGTTACAAATAGAGGGTCGAGCCTTCAGTGCAATAAAAATCATCATGACTGATTGATGACGTTTAGCTCTTCTTTCATGGATTCCATATTTTGTTCACAGTGGGACTTATTGATCTTCCCCTGCAGGGAGGGCTAGAGTTCATAGGCCTCTTGGAAGAATTCTGTTCTGAGGAGAAGGCTTAACCATGGAAAGGAAAGGGAAGTTCTTGCATTGGAAGGGCTCATGGAGAAGGCACAAAGATGAGCGCAAGAGAAGGCTGTAAATTGGTTGAAGCAAAGAGGATGGAGTGGTCCTAGAGGAACTAATAGGTTTCTTCCATCTTGAACTTCTGTTTCTTGTCTCTTATTTCCTAGTCTTTTCATCTCTGGTGCATGATCTGAGATCTGCTCGTGAGGGACTACTAGGACTCATACATGTTTCCAAATATCACCTTTAGTTTCTGGTGTGAACAACTACCCTAAGACTGTGAAATCTGAGTACCATCAGTAAAGTGGGATTTTGCCCTACAAGCCTAGTTCACTTGAATAATCCCACTGGAGTTATGGGTACTATTTTAAAGGGAAAAGACTGCTCATGGCGAGTAAGGGGTTACAGAAGCAGACACACTGTATGTTACTGACATTGGACTAGATCCTGCCATTTATTTGTATGCAAAACTTCCACGGCCACATTTTACTAACTTCAGAAACAAATTTCCAATCTTCTTGGGGAAGGGAGGAGGTGCAGATAGGGAAGGCTGGTCTTTTCCTTCATTTCAGTAGGTTTGCATTTCTATTTTAGTTCTCTAACCTGTTCTCTTGGAATTTAAGAAAACAAACTAAGCAAACTAAAACTTGTAAGTTGTGGTACATGGGAGCTTGCATAATTTCAGCAACCACTGAGTAAAATCCAGGAAAATCTTAAAACCTCATTCTTGCAAACTATTTTACTCCATCCAAGTGGGTGGATAAATGCAAATACTTGATAAGTACTTATACATCCCTGTAAAGGTTTCAAACACAGTACTGAAAATGTAAACCAAGGGATGTTGGAACATTCTCAATGCCGAATGGACCTTTTTAACCTCTAGACTTTTAAATATGTAAACAGGTTGCATATTTGCTGAGAGGATATTTATATGTACTTCCTGTTTCAATGCTATCTTTTAGCTGCTGGAAAAGAACCAAAAGTGTTCTACTCCCTTTTGGAAACATTCTCCATTAAAGAAAACTTAGATGAGTTATTTGTTGTTCAGATTTGGAAAACAATTCCTAATAGAATGTATATTTTGAATGTTTTAGCCTTTTTACAACAATAAGCAAGAAACAGATGGCTGCAGAGATTTGTAAAAGAATTTAGGAGCCTTCTTCAAATCCACCCCATAGCAATAGAGACTGAAAGTTGGTCCCATCTGTTGACTGTTCAGGGCCTGTGGGGAACGATTTTGGTGGTCCTAGTTCTGAGCCTAGTGGGCAATTTTTTCACATCAGTAAAACCACAGCTGACACAAGTAAGTGGCCTGGTTGACAAGCTCCACAAAAAGGCCTAAAATTGTATGGGCATGAAAACTACAGTGGACAATCCTCTTTTCCCAGCAGCTGGGCCTCACTTCCAGGGCAGGGTTGGGCTGTGTGAGGGAAGCCTGCACTTCTGCTGTCCATCTTGTTTGTGTTCTATGAATAACTGGGATTTCAAGTTCCAGGACAGTGATGCCAGCACCTTTCACAAGCAAGTTTACATTAAATAATGTTTTCAAACGAACCCACTATAAATGGTACTGTAACACACTCTGGTGCCTTACTACTGATGGGCTCTGCCATGTGAGGGATGAGGTAGCATAGAAAGAAAGTCAGGTACTGGGTGCTGCCAGCTTCCTCTATTAGTGCCCTCCTGTTTCCTGATGGCAAAAGTCATAGTGCAAACTATGAAAAATCTCAGTAGGGATAGTGGGTGATGAGCAAGTTAAATTAAAGCATGAGGGGAAACTGGTATCCAAAATAGTATTGTAGGGAGTATATTAATAAATATCTCAGAGTCAAGCACTTAGAACTTTTCCTGACTGACCAGGGTTTCAAAGAGAGAACAAGCTAGGCGGGGGGGAAATGACATTGTAGCAGGGTTGGTGATTTAAAAGCATTCCTGTTGGGCCAGTAGGCTGATACACTGGTATAAATCCAGAATAACTAGACTGAATTCAATAAAGTTACTCTGGATTTATACCAGTGAAAGTAAGAAAAGAATTGGTGTGCCTCCTAGGAGGCATGACTATTGTTAAAAATGTTGAATCCACCCAAGAAATGCCAATCCACTGATGTTGACTAATCATTTCCAGAAGTACCACTGAAATGACCACAGTATGTGTGATGTTGAGGCATAGGAGCAACTTATAGATAGGGAAACTTTGCCTTCTCATCTTACTTTCTGTGGGCCAGATGCTGCCACCCTAACCGGTGAGGATACTTAAGCTGTAAATAAGGAACAAAATAAGGAGCAGCATAAAGGTGTCAGGATTCAGTCATAACCACCATATGCTTCATCAGCAACACCTGAAATGTGAGCAAATGTGAGAGTTGTGGATAGGGGATAAAAATTCAGTCCTGAGATGGAAGGTGTTCTCTCAATGTATGTGCTCTAATATTATGAAAAACAATGAAGTTTTCTTTTTGAACTAAGAAATGAACTGAATGCTGCGAGACCATAACTTTGCTTTCTGACAGTACGATCAGTAATTACATAATCGCATACTTTTATGGGCCACAAATCACAGAACATGTATGCTTCAACAACAAATTAAGTGCTCATGAAAGATAGAATCATAGAGTACAAAGGTTGGAAGGGACCTCAGGAGGTCATCTAGTCCAACCCCCTGCTCAAAGCAGGACCAATCCCCAATTTTTGCCCCAGATCCTAAAAGGACCCCTTAAGGATTGAACTCACCATCCTGGGATTAGCAGGCCAATGCTCAAACCACTGAGCTATCCCTCCCCCGCTCTGAGATGGATAGCCCAGGAGGACAAATTCCTATTTAAAAACATATAAAGTATATCGCACAAGCACAGCAATTAAGGATTTGTTACACTGCTCCAAAAATGTGCTTCACCCCTGACCAATGACACACTAATAGTGATGGAGGCCAATATCCACTAAGAACTAGTTTGAGACCATCACATTCTTTCATATACTATAAGCCACTGAACAGCCATCAGATGGCAACAATTTATAGTTAAAATATTGACCTCACCTGGATTTGAGCTGGTGGCCTGAAATATTCCCTTTATCATATTCCCAGGTGGTGGCCCATGAGTGCGGGGGATGGGATAGTGGGTCATGTGCTGGGTCCAGGGGGTGTGATCAAAGAGGGGGAGCATGGCCCACCTCAGCTTGACACCCTTCTCTCCCTCTCCCCAATCCCCCTAGCTACAGTGGCTCTGGAAGTTCTCAGGTGTTTGCAGTACAGTGTGTGATGCTGTGGCTACAGGAGCCTGGCTCTTTAGAACGTTCACGTTCTCTCATTTTGGCAGGCTGTCGAAATTTCCCCGAAGGACACAAGCCAGAGAAGAGAAATGTTGATTTTTAACAGCTTATATCTTAGCTAAACCTGGATGGAATTTCATGAGGCAAAAGAAGAAGCACTTTTCTAGCCCATGAACTTTCTGTCAAATTTCAAAGGATGGCCGGCTATAAAATAGAGGCATTAGAGCCCCTCAAAAAGAGTCATCAGACTCTTATAATAGAAAATATTAGGCAACCTAAATATATGGGCCTCTGCCAACTCCCTCTCTAATTTGTAATTTTATAATTATATTACAGAGCAACCAATGCCAGTTTATACTAACTGAAGATTTGGTCTTCTACTGTTTCTAATTCTTAACAGCTGCATCCATATTGCTATGTAACAGCTGCATTTTCAACTCTATTTCTTATCAATTTTAGGATATTGTTCACGGCCTCAAGGACGGATCATCTCCAAGGAGAATAATAAACGTTCTTCCAGTTTTAATCACAAAAGGATAGTAGTCATAACAGATAAGCCTTACTAATTCACCAGTAGCAACACAAAATAATACATTAAGGTAGAGCTAAGGTAAATTATACATGTTGGCTTAAATTCTAAGAAATGCCTACTGGTTTTGCATGCCTCAACCTCTTGGTGGCCAGCTTGAGGCATCTTAAAGGAGCCTGATTTTCAGGCACTGGTTGCTTATCACTTTTTGAATATCAGACCCCTTTAAGGTGTACCATGCTGGGCAGCCAAAAGCAGAAGAGCCCAAAAGTCACCATTCACTTTTTACAATGTAGGCCTCTGCAAGCATAGCATACAGGTATACAGTAAGCTGCTTTATAGGTATTACATAGATAGCCATTAAAAAACAATTGCAATACTTCATTCCATTTTTATTTTCAGGTGACGAGGGGGAGTATTTGTGAAAGGAGCCTTGCTGACAGCCCTGGAAACTGATGTTGTTCTTTCATCCATCAAACAGGTACAGAATATTCAGTATCCTGCAATGTGCCTCAAAGTCTGAATGCATCAGGAGGGATCACCTTCTAGGGGTAAGAAGATACATCAATAGCCACTCAGCCCTGGGTCTCTCTTATGGAACTTTTAAAAATTGGTGCCAGTTTTCATAATGGTTTATGTAAGGTGAACACTGTCCAGAAGGAACTCATTTCACGATGGCCACTGACCTGCCATCAAACCACAGTACCTTTCAGTGAGTTCTGATCTACACCACTTTGAAATCAGTGACTGGTTCCCATCCCATTAACAGCCCCTGAGCCATCTAGACTCCAAATGAGAAGTTTTTATTCATACAACTCATTGTTAGTGTACAAATACTTTTGACAGTCACTGCCCTAAGAACTTCCAATCTAAAGAGGTTAGACAAAGGATGGGAGAAAGGTAGTATTAGAATTATCCCCATTTTATAGATAGGGAATTAAGGCACAAATATTAAAGGTATGCTTTTTCCAAAGCATCTCAGAGATTTAACAGCACAAATACCATTGAAAGTCAGAGGTTTTCCAAATCCCATGCTAAGTGATTTACTCAAGGTCACATAGGAAGTCTGGGAACTGAACTCATGTCTCCTGAATCCCACTCCAGTGCCTTAAGCTTGTTTATTATACTCAGAGAAGAGACGAATTTGATGTAACCAACATGGCCATTTCTAATTTAGACATCCCTGGCCCTTAAAGAAACTGGATGAAGCCCAAGAGCATTATATGCTGCCAGCATTCACTTTTCCCCAACCAACATGTGATGTAGGTTCAGGGCTCATAAACACATATATTTTAATAACTTCATAAAGGGACAAATTTTGGATTAAAAAAAACTACCTTCTCACTATAAATTTAAGACCCACTTCAAACTACATATTAACATGGGATCTCTTGCCGAGAGGGTAATATAAAGGAAATTTACTTTTAGTCACGGATTGCTTTCCTGTAGTACTCAGTAGTTTTATTTATACCAATGTGGAAAGGGTAAACTTCCAAGTTATGATCACATGTAACAGAATGGATAGATATAGAGAGAGAATATAGGCATCAGTGAGATAGGGCCTTTATCCTCCTCAGTTAAGTCTTTGTTCACCTCATGAGCATGATATATACCACATTAAGCTTCATCAACAGCATTGTGTATTAACAAAACAAAGGAAAGAAGCTAAATTAGAAAAAGAACTGGGCAGGCACATTACAATTAGCAGTGTACAAATTGTGTAAGAGCTGGCCTGTAAATCTGGTCCTCAGTCCAAGCCGAACTCAAGTAGTTTTTGTTGTTCTGTATCAATTCAGCTTCATCCTACAAACATTATTCATCTGTGTAGTCACACTGGCATCGCAGAGACTGCCTACATTAATAAGACTGGATTATGCCCTTAAAGGAGATGAGGGGAAGCCTATATGGTTATGCAACAGACACATATTAGGTCAGATTTTTGGTTACCCTGTGGACCCTTTACACTATAGAGCATCATAAAGAGGCTTAAAGTCAGCAGAGGTGGCCCATATGGAATATTCCTGGTGTAAGGGGTTTCCCCACACATTGCTGTTCTTGTGTACCACCTCTGTGCTGCCGTACTACACAGTCCCTGGCTCATGGCGCATTGGGGAGGGAGGGACCATGGCCAATGCTAATGCTATTCTCAACTGAGGAACAGTCACCTGAGAACTTTTGTGACCAACTGAGGTTGCGCAAAGTTATGCCAACCCCAAAACTACCTGTAATGCCCTCCCACCCCCCACTCTTTTTTGTTCTTGTAGCCAAGCTATGCTTGGCACCAACAGAGAATCTGCCCCCTTGAGAATGTAAAGAAATAAAATAAAATAAATAAAAAGGCTAGAGAATTCAGACAATGGCCATACCAAGGTCTAAGGGAACTGAAAACTTCATAAAAATGGGATGGGGAGGATTCAGGGAGATGAAATCAACAAAAATCAACACTGTTAACAACTGAACTTCTTCTATATTTTGGCTACAATTTTTCTTCTGTAAATACAGCATTTATTAGCCTCACTTTTTCTTTGTGATGTTAGAGCTCTCAGGTCTGAGAAAGACCACAAAAGGGCCAGATTCTCAGCTGACGTCAATCAATGTTGCCTTCAGTGAAGCTATGCCAGGTTATGTCACCTGAGGATCTGGCCAAGAAAGATGATTATTCCAGGGTTTGGTATTCTCAAGGCAGCCCCTCAGATTCCCCATCCAAAGAACTCCTGTACTAGAAGCGCTCTTTTTTTTAACTTGCCTTCAAGTCACTCCTGTGGCTCTCAATAGTGCATAACTTGTCAAGATAAAATATGTTTGGGGACACACAATCTCTACTGAGCATTTTGATTTAACTCTACTATTTCTGAAAGGCAGCCAAAATTCCTTTATGTTTTTGAAGAACTTTGTTTTCTAAATATTATCCATGGACAGACAGAATACAGAAATCCAAGGTTGTTTATGCAGTTTTACTTATGTGCCATATTTTGTCCATCAGAGTGTACGAATTTTCTTTTGCAAGCAAAAAAAATAAATCTAGTGTACAAGATGGCTAGGTTTAGAGTTTGTATATGGAAAAAACTCCCCTTTCAAATTGGTGGGGTTTTGTCTGAATAAGATCTGTGGGACTAAGTCCCTGCTAACCTCAAAGCAACTTCATCCAACATGTAAAAATAAAGGTTTGAGGGCTCTGCTGTGGCTTTCACTGCCAGACCCTGGGCTAGGGTTAGGGTAGGAGCAGACTGCAGTGATGCTACCTCCTCCGCTCAGCACCCCGGAAGACATTCTGACTGATTCAGACAAAACAACCGCATATCATAGCAAGATCCCAGGCATCCTTTGAAAGGGTCCAGCATGCTGTCTCCCTGTGCTGCTGCTTCTCCGCTGACCAGCACAGAAGAGGAATGGACCAGGAGCTAGATTCATGCCGTGTCTGTGATGAGGTGATAGCCAGGATAGAGGGGAAGCAGCTTGTACCTCTCTTAATCAAGAGACTGACAGGGGCCAATGTTCCCCCAGCACAGGCTAGGGCATCCCTAAGTACTGTTGTGACTTACGTCCCGGCTGTCATTACTCCTATGGGTCACTGGAGAGGATGCAGAATTGCTGGGGTGTAAAATGCCCCAATCACAACTCCTTCTGCCCATGCCCCCAGAACACCCCCAGCATAGACCATGCACCAGAACCTCTGCCTAGCGACTGCCAAGGGGCCACAATGCGAGAAGAAATCTGTCCTTAGGAGTACAGAGACAGACTGTGCATGGGTGTGCAATGGACAGGAAGACTTCTTGAGTCCTCTCTTTGTATAACTGCCGTACCTCTACCAGGCTGGCTATAACACTGAAATACTTAACTGTTTGAGGCTTGTCTTGTTTGTTTGTTTGTGTTTGAAGGGGAGGGTCACACTGTGACTGACTGGCGGGCTTACTAATTATTTTAGTAAGAGTCTCTTTATTTAGCCTGCAGTGGCTCCTCAACATAGTAAATTTCTAGACTCTATTATGTCTCACAGAGTAAATCTATAAATTCCTGACACTAACTGAGGATGAAATTGTAAACCTAGTAATTTATACCAAGTGTTTAGATGTAGCCTCCCTAAGTGAGCTGGACAGTGTTACTTCATGAACACATCCTTTGTAAAGGGGAAACAAAACAATACTGAAGAGGAGGAATTAGAAACTAGCTAGATTAAAGAGCAGGCACTAAAAAGCTTTGCAGTCGATGATAGCCTTATCTGCAATGTCAATTTGCTAGTACTCACAGGCATCACGTCAATCAACAATATCACAATGCACTTCATGCTTTGAGAGCCTTTCATCTGAGGATCTCAAAGCACTTTGTAGACATTAATTACGTCTCAACACTCCAGTGAGGGAGATGGGTATATTGGTTAAGATTTCCATAGCAGTATGGGGAAGTCAAGGCACATACCATCCCTTAATTGCATTGTGTGTCTATCTACATTAGGAACATTTTTCAAATATTTGCACCAGTGTAACTGCAAGTTACTGGAATAAGCTATACGACAGGCAGCTCTGGTTTGTGTCAGTTTAGCTGTATGTGGGTCCCAATGTAGGTCTACATCAATGTAGTTTTGCCAGTGCAACATTAGAGACTTGCATTGGTGTCACTACATTGATGTATTTCTGCTGTAAACAGTCCCTAAACCCCTCAAAAAATACACCTATTTTACAGCTGGATAAAATAAGGCACAGAGAGATTAAATGATTTGTCTAAGTCACACAGCGAATCAACAGCAGAGCTGGAAATGGCCTGTACTAATGTTGATTCCCAGTCTCCTGATTCACACCTAGACAGCACTACCTCCTTGGCGTGTATCGAAAAAAGGGGTTCAGGTTTCCTTCACATTTTCAGAGCATTTTCAAATTTAGAAATTCCTCAGATTTGGAAAAAGGATGAAGCACTTCAGAAGCTTTTGAACTTTCTATCCCAAAAATATTTTTAACTGAGTTGCAGAGTGCGAAGAAACTGCAAAGACCAGCATTTCCACTCAATTTCAATTCACTATCAAAAGTCAAAACGGAATAATGTAGGGCAATGATTTCTTCCCCCATGCTGCTTGAATGGCGCAACACAAACCACCACCTCTGTCCTCTGCCACTAATCAGCTGTAAGAAACAGGTATATTAACATTAAACCTGGCCAGCTGTAATGCATTTGCTAAAGTAATTATATTTATTTTTACAGATTACATGGGCTTAGGTTTCACTTACTGCTGTACTAGAGAGTCAGAGGTTTCAGTTTTGCAGATAAAGCTCGGCACTGTTATAATCAAAGACAGAATCCGGTGCTTAAAGCTGCTAACCATACACGCATTTAAAGAATGTAATACTGTATTTAATCCAACAAAGCCCACTTATCGTACACTACAGGATCTATATTTTTTTACTCTCCAACACAAGTACCCTATTTTTCTTTCTTTCATTTCTCATTTTATTAGCAAAGCTTAGATAATTGGATAGCAATTGGCTTAATATTTAAAGCCTCGTGTTCCTTTAAGTGGGCCTTTTTAGATACACGTAGCTTACTCCACAACGAAGGGCTGAGGTTCTAAGGTTCCTCAAGGAAGCTGGCCCGGGTAACAGTGCAGCAGTGTCTTGAGTATTGGTCCCACAACAAAATATTGTTTGATTAAATTTGAGCTTTGTTTTCCGCTTTTCTCCAGTGATCGTCTAAACTATACATTGGGCACTGCGGACAAATATTAATGCAGGCAGGGGTAAGGGCTTGTCTACACTTGAAATGCTATAATATAGACACTACCTATGCCAACAGGTGGGCTTCTCCCATCAGCACAGGTAACATCTCCCTGAGAGGTGGTAGTTAGGCCGACAAAAGACTTCTTTTATAGACCTAGTACTATCTACACTGGGGTGTGGGTCAGCTTAGCTACACTGCTCACAAGTGTGGATTTTTTGCACCTCTGAGCAACCTAGTTAAGATGACAATTTTCTAGTGTAGATCAGGCCTAAGAGTCAAAACCAGACAAATACTTCTTTGGTGAGACACAAAGATGCATTTCAATAGGGCTCATACCAAGGAGAAGAAATATGAAAACAATAAACTGAATAAATTCTGTTGTACATAACTGTCTGTTATGAACAGTTCTTTGGAAAGATAATAGCTAAGCATCTGATCCAAAGCCTGCTGAAGTCAATGAAAATCTTTCTACTTTTCTTCACTGTGCATTGGGGTCAGGCCCTAAGTATGTTCTTTGTTGGGCAATTCAGATACTGCTGTACGTTACATGAGACATAACAGCAACATTGCAAACTGCTAGATATGCATGATCAGCCAATGAGAATGCGTTCGGCTGGTGTAATGCTTCACACTAGCTGTTTCATTGACTACATATGTTGTCACTGGATAAACTGCTGAGGAATTTTAGATCTGAAGTTCAGTAGAAGCTCAGAGAAGTTTCTCTCTACTACATGCAGTTCAGTTTAAGTTTGTATGAAAAATCAGTTATTTTACTTTCTCTCTTGCTTCCAGACAATTAAGGCAAAATTTTCCCACAACACATGTGAATACAACAACATTGATTTCAGTAGGGCTGAATTTGGCCTTTAATTGCTATGGTTTCAAACAACATGCAGTAATACATTACAGTGTAATTTTCAAACTGGCACTTGAATTAACTGTTTCGTGGTTTTGTATTCCAGGTCTACTATTAAACCAAACATGGGTGTCTTATCGGTGAAGCTGAGTGAAGAGAAAAAAACTACAGAGGGTAAAACAACCTGGTCTTCACTGGTCAAAAAGGAAATGATTTGGGACAATTCTGTGGCTCAACTTAGTACAAATCGGCACTTTTGATGTATTCTGAAGTTTAAAAAACTAAACAGATTCTCAGCAGTGCTGACAAACCCAGAGTTTTGACTTGATGATCCCCCATTTTCAGAAAGAGGTTTGCCTGTGGGAGCAATTGGTTCCGTGGGAGAATTTCTAGAGGCTACTGTATTGCTGATCTTATAAAGGTGCCCCTTGTAGAAATGATTTGATGTATCTATTTAAATTAGCATAGTCTGGCTTTTCAGGTTTGGCCCATGGTCCCTGTAATGGGGCGACACCATCTCTCACATGCATCCCCTTCTGGTCGGGTGTGTCTGTCATCTTTCAGTTCATGGTGACCCCTGTCAGGGGTTTCTCAGGTGGTTTTTCCAGTGAGTCAGCCCCCTGGCTGAGCCTCACACACTGGGTGTGAATCAGAACAGACCCCTTCCGCAGTATACAGTCCTTAATTTGTCCCGGCCCTGGTATGCAGCCATACCCCCAGGGCTTCCTCTCTGGAGACACTGTCTTCTTGCAGCCATCCCTGAGTTCAGTCCTTACCAGCAGCCAGCCAGGAGCTGCTTCTTTGCTCTTCCAGTCCCTGCCAGCAACTGTCTTAAGCTCAGTCACAGCAGCCAGCCAGGAGTTCCTCGTTAGCTCTGCCGGTCCCTGATCATACTAAACTGTCCGTGGTTCTGCTGCTCTCTCTACCAGCCAGTAACCCAATCTCTCCCTTCCAGCTCCAAGCAGCAACTGACTGCTGCTGCTCTGTTGTGCAGCTCCTTTTACATGGCCCTGCCGAGCCTTGATGGGCTGCTCTAGCAGCCCCACGACTACTCTCGGACACTTGAAGCACTTCTCTTCCGCTCCTCTCTGGGATGAGGTGGAGGCCTCCAGCAGGCCGTCACAATCCCTGACCCAACAAGCTTGCAACTTAAGCAAGATATGGCATGGCACAGGAAAGGACTATTTGAGGCATAAGGTTTACAGAAAACAATTGGGGTGGGGTGTTCATATTGTACTTGACATACTGTGTTGATTCCCTAATGGTTGTTTATTGAGTTAAGTAGGTGGTAGTGGGTTAAGTGTGAGAATGTGTGTCACTGTTGGAGAGATTGAGAGAAGTGGATTTTGAGAAGAGTAGGGCAGAAAATTGATCAGAGAGAAGAATTTTGCCCTAAAAGGGGGATAGAGAAAGCATAAAAGAAAGGGCTTAGAGCTCACTCTCTCACACGTGTGGAATACAGATTATGGTTGTAGGTCTTGGCTACTCTTGAGAACTTCTAATTTACATTCGGAGAAGAATAACTTATTTTTCCTAATAACCTGCTGACCAGTATCACAGTACAAGTACTCAAGAGGTTTCAAAAATGCAAGAAATTATTAGTAGCTGTCAGCTCACTGGGCAATTAAATCACTGACCAAGTAGACAGGGCAAGTAAATAGTCTTTAAATATCACTTCGGTATGAAAATTAGGTTCCAGAAACAACAAAAAATTCCCATAACATGTAATTCCCATAAATTGGACTCTCCTGGACTCCTCAATACCTAAGATCAGATTTGTCAACAGTAAAGAGTATGGGAGTATCAATGAATCATCCTTTTTAAAATAAGGATTTTGTTATGTAATAACAATAACTTTGCATACTTTTCTCAAATCTCTTTACACACAAGAAGTCAATATTACTCTATTTTGCAGACAGGGAAACCTAGACAGAAGTGACTTGCTCTGAATCACACAGTGAGTCAGTGGCAGAATTGTAATGGTTCTAAATAAACCCAGGATCTGAAGCATCTTGGGTGTCTAGGCGTGCGTGGAAAATCCTTCTTTAACAATTAAGGGTTGAAGTCTGTTGCCCTATCTCAGTCAGTACTCAGAGAGTTTTGCCTGAGTAATGTTACCGGAACCTATCTTAATGCAAGTTGCAGGATTGGGGCCTGAGTCAGGGCTGCAGAATTGAGCCTTATGTCTGTTCAGTGTTTGTTTTTTTTTTTTAATTATTCTATTACCATATAAGGAGCTTACGGCAGTTTGGCAAAACTTCATAGTTGCATCAGGAGCTTCTGTCTAGCATTGGACTTACATAGTCACATTTTTGTATGATGTGTCTTGTAGGGGGGGAGCAAAGGGCACGCAAAATGCAAGATATGCAATGGCTGGGAACGAGATTCCCTTCATACTAGCTATATACATATTTGTGAACCACTAATTACATTTTTTTTAATTAAAGAAAAATTCATAAAGGTAATTTCCACTTGCAATAATCAGTGACTTCAACTAAGTGGAATTCTGAAATTACCATCTCTTCATCATCAGCTGGGTAACTACCATATTCTTTTATGAATACTGAATAGGTGCATTATACCCATATGCTTTTTCTGTAAGCCTGAGGGGGACAGGTCCCCTTTTATGCACACTAGAAGAAGTACAACACAAGTGGTGCGTGTTTGTTTAATAACACATATGTAAAAGTCAAGTAGTAATTTATACTGATTACATAATGAGACACTCCATCTCTTTTCAAAATGGCACTTCAGTCAAAGCCAGTAACACCTGTATAAATGCAAAGTAACATCTGGTTCATAAATCTGTTCTTTCTGGTACTCCAGAGAGATACCTTTATGCCGTATGTGGAACAGGCTGGACCAGAGTTGTATGAAGAACATTAACTATTTCCACACGGTCTCCCTCCCTCTGACTTTGCCATGTTTCTGTTTGAACGTTCAATCACTTCTTGTACATTATCTTTCAGCTTAGGGGCCAGATTCAGACATGGCACTAGTGAATGCAACTCCAGTGTCAGAGAGTTACAAACCCTTCCATCCGATCTTCATTTAACCCAGTCTCTTCATTTCGGCACCCACGTGCCATTCTTTCTTCCATTGCAAATGATCTTTGCACACTGCCACCTTTTCTATCTGAGGCTGACCTTGCAGTTTCACTCTCTTCTCAGCAAACAAACAGCTTCTTTACAAAGCCACAAAAAGATAAGTCAAAGATTTCCTAAAAGTGTCTTTCATAATGGGCCTGATCTTCAGCTGCAGTAGATCAATATAGTTCCACTGATGTCAAGAAAGCTATGTCAGTTTATACCAGCTGAGGATCTGGCCCAATCTGGGTTTTGTTTTTTTATGTGAACTTCCATTAGTCAAAAGACAATTAAGGATGGACAAATTGGTTTGGATAAAGTATTGTAACAATCCACGTCAACCTAGAACTTCACGTTTGTTCACCATAGAGATGGGTGACTTACCCAAAACCACAAAATTGAAAGCTAGGCTTGTAACTCAGAAGTTAATGGCTCTGAGTCCAAAAATGTTCAGACAGCTAACAAGGTCTTCTTGGGTCTTTTGTATGTGAAAATCCTCAGATGAGAAATGTCCAGCATATGCAGATTATTCTGCACCTGATCATTATGGGTTCTCAATGTTTGTAAATGTTTTAAATGCACTTAAATTCTAAACATGATTCACTGATGGAAGTATTTACCTAGTACGTGCTGTTTGGTCAATGTGATAGTTCTACCAAACTAAAAATAACGGGAGGCATTCTGGTGATTTAAGAAGCAAACAAACACCAAGTCTGAGAATGTGAGGGTTGGGATGAAAACATGATTTAGAGCTGCCTGCATAGGGCTAGAAATCAGGATTCATGGGTTCTGTTCTGGGTCTTTCATTGACTGTGTTTGACCTTAGCAGAGACACAAACTCTCTCTCTCTCTCTCAGTGTATATGTGTCTGAATTGTGTATGATATTTAACTACTTTATACCGGTAATGGATGTACCAATTAATATTTCTGAAGTGTTTCAAGATTGGTGCTCTCTACTAGGGTGACGACAACATTGAAATAAAAGGGACATGGTAAATCAGGATTAAATGCCCTGAGATAACCATGCACTGTGCTTGAATTGAGGCTCGCCTACTAAACCTTCCCTTGTTTGAGCACTTAATTCACTCAAAAGGAAGATCCAGGGGGGACTGAATGGCTTAGGGGATTTGTAACAAGATACAAAGCCTTTCACCTTTCGGTTCCACTGTGAATTTGGTGGAGTTCATCAGTGAACAGAAGTCATTCCCACCTGATCACTCTTTCATGTTCCATGTGAAATGAACTGGTGGTGATCTCAGTCCCATTTGTGACTGGACAAATGTCTGTACCTCAAAGTGGACCATCATAACTGGTATTAATTGGCACACTGTATAGGGCAGGGAATTCAGCTCTCACCATATTTTTTCTATGGATAATAAGCAAATTTCACATGACAGAGCTACAAGTGCCACCTTTCTCTAGAAATTACTTTTTAAATCTCTAGACATAAACAGATGTTCCCTTCCCAGCAACACAGTGTTGTATCAATCCACAGGACAGATATCAAATTCCATATATCAAAGGCATATCACATGGTGATAGGGACAAAATGTTAAACTTGTGCTGTAAAAGGAATTTCAAGAGACAAAGAAAAACAAGAAGTTGACTAGTCTCTTCCCTATTTTTCCAGATGAAGTTCTAATAGCTGCAAGAAATACAAAGAGATAGTGTAAACAAGTACATCAAATATGATAATTCTTGGTTTGCACACTTACAGGACTTATGCTATCCTGTAAAGAGAGAATTTCAAACCATCCCCATGCTGTCCCCTATTTGTACAACTGGGAGGATTTCCATTCTATGCCGTCTCTTTTTATTTCTGGTTTCTGAATCATGCTTAACTATTATTTTGCTCCCCTCCGAGTGCTCTAATAAACGCCGAAGGTGACCACTGCATAATCTCAGTCTCTTAGGGCACGTCTTCACTAGCAACATTAAAGCGCTGCCACGGCTGTGGCCATGTCGTCGCAGCACCAGCGCTGGGAGAGAGCTCTCCCAGGGCTATAAAAAAACCACCTCCATGATGGGAGTAGCTCCCAGCGCTGGGGCACTGTCTACCCTGCCACGTTACAGCACTGAAACTTGCAGCGCTCAGGGAGATGTTTTTTCACCCCTCTGAGCAAGAAAGTTGCAGTGCTGTAAAGTGCCAGTGTAGACAAGGCCTCCGATTCGCTCTGCTTCTGTTAGTGCATATAGAAGAGAAAAGAGTAGCACAGCACCTAACATGATTATTAAGAATACTAAGCACCTGTAAACTTCAGTTCCAAAGCTCTGTACAAATTAAGTATCTGAAATCAAGTGTTTAACTTTACACCTTTAAGCAGTCCTGTTGAAATCAGTGGAGCTATATCGATTAACATTGCAATCAATAAAAAGGGCAATGCATCTACTCAGGCTAATGATGCACGAAGATTTTAGTCCTTACTGTGGAGTACCTGAAATAGAGTATCCTTTAGAAACAGGATAAAATCTCAATGAGCCATTGGTCTGTTCCAGTATTACAATTCCTTCGTGTAATAAATTCAGAAATTGATAGTGCTGAAGTATTTGATCGATTGAAAGCTTCAAAAGATTTTCACTAAGAAAGATGTAGAATTTGGTTGTGTTTATACAGCACCTGGCACAATGGGTGTGTGGGTCTATGACGAACGCTACACAAATATAAATGATAAATAACATTAATAATAGTGGACAGAGCACATTGTGACAGGTTGCCCCCCCCTTAGGATGCCACCTGATGTGCTGAGATACCACTGAACCTGCCTGGTATGCCAGCCTGGGCACCCTTTTTACTTGTCTTGCTGAGCCCAGCTATTAAGCCTCCTCCAGCACAGACACAGGCAGGGCCACACCCAACTGCAGAATGATACAGACACTGAGATCAGTTCTGGGAAGACTCGGCTTAAGGGACTTGACCCAGCACTCAGGTGTCCACCTCCCTTGGAGTGCAGACCCAAAAGGTGTATTATGAAATCTGCCTCCTCCCTCAATGTGGAGGAAGGTATGCACAGCCTCTTCCCCCATTATGAACTGTACAAACGGGGTTATATTATAAACAAGAAATAAGTTTTTTAACTACAAAAGGTGGATTTTAAGTAAATATGAGAAATAACAGACAGAACAAAGCAGATTACTGAGCGAATAAAACAAAATACGTAAACTACACTTGTTTCACTAAAAATAATTGTTTACAAATAGTAATTTCTCACCCTAGATATTGTTGCAGGCAGATTACAGAAAGTCTTGAAAGGCAGCTGCACTGATCTCCAGCTTGAGACCTTAGGTATTATTACAAGTTAGACGCTCTTTCAGCTTGGGTTCAACCCTTCTCCCCTCAGTTCAGTTCTTGCTTCAAGGTGTTTTTCAGTGTCTCTTTGGGCGGGGAGGCAGAGGAGAGACACGATGATGTCACTCTCCTGCCTTATATAGCTCTTGTGTATGGCGGGAACGCTTTGTCTCCCAGTGGAAGAACACTGGCATTCCAAGCAGTGGGTCCAGTACCAGGTGACTCAGACCCATATCTCTGCAGGGCTGTGGCAGCCATTACTCAAAGGCTGTCTGGAGCGTCCACAGAAAGACTAAGCTCTTTCACAGTCCATTGTCTTTGCTAATGGACCATTTGATCTGTTTGGCTTTTCCATTGTTGTAGCTGAAGGGTTGGTTGGGGTTGACACCCAAAGTAACACATTTGAAATACAGATACATAGTCAATATTCCTAACTTCAGATACAGAAATGATACCAGCATACAAATTGGATAATCACATTCACTAAGTCATAACCTTTCCAATGATATCTCACATGAGCCATCTTGCATAAAGTATATCTCAACTATGTTCATATCATAAGCATATTTTCATAAAGAATATGGAGTGAGATGTGACACACATAATAGAGCGTCATGAATTCTAAAAGCATGTCTGTTGCTGATATCTTCTTTGGCCTTGATCAATTCACTTTACGTATGGGGAAATACACAGCTAGAAAAGCCAAGTGTAATAATGACACAACTATCTAGTTTATCTACCTACATTACTGTTTTAGACTGCTGCCCACCACCATAATATGAGCTCCTTCCATGTTAAAAAAAAATCAATCACAAAAGTGAAGTCCCTCATCGAGTTCATGGTGTCTCTAGTATTTCTCCCTTTTTGGAGTAAAAACTGTTTTTGCAGCACTTTAAGTACCCAATGTGCAACATATTCTTGCACAATCCCAAAGAACGGTTTGACTGGAAAAATAACTAGAATTTAGTCAAATGTTTGCTTTGATTTTTGCCAAGTAAAACAACTGCACATAAGGAGATTTATGCTGTATTTTTGGCTGATTTGGATAAATGTTAATCAACAACTTGAAAAGCACAAAAAAGGGTTCTTTGGATGTTTGAATGTGACACAATTGCAGTTCTAATATGGAGGTGATCCATGTTGGCATTAGAGATAGCACTCTGCCTGGGACCTTGCAGGAGAAAGTCTCCATTGGCTTCAAAGGAGTTACTCCAGATTTACACAGGTGTAACTGAAAGCAGAATTTGGCCCTTATTCTCAGGTTCCCTCATTTATTTATTGCTATGTGTTGACATGCCTGAGTTTAAAAAAAAATTCCTTGAAATAAGTCTCCAAGAAAGTCTCACAAGGACTCTGGGCCTGATTCTGATCTCACTTTCATCCATGTAAATCAAAAGTAATGCCATTGAAGTCAGTGAGGTAACACTAGTATTAAACCAGTGTGAGATCACATCAGACCCATGTCCTTAATAAAATGACCACTATTAGCTTATCTCCAAGTTTCCATTCATTAGGATTTCTGCACTGAATTTGCACGAGCAATATCCACAGACCAAGAAATACATTTGAAAGTGATGGCTATTTTCTCTTGCTGAAAACTACAGAATGCAGCAAGCTATCCCACTTCTCATCCAAAAAACTACAGCTTTTATATTTTGTTAACAGAAGTGTTTATGGACAAAACACGTGTGAATATACCATAGAAACCATCCGGCATGGACTGGGGAGAATGAACGAGATGATCTAATGTCTTTCTCTTGTCTATTTTTATGGCCTCAACCTTTGGTGTTCAAGTCTAAATCATGGAAAAGCATTGAACACACATAGCTAAGTTCTGCTCTCAATTATAGGAGCATCCCACTGAAAATCAGCAAAGTCCCTATTTAGGGTCCAATCCTATTTAGGGTCACACTGATCCCCAAACTTTTGGCTATATAGTACAACTGTATTTCGTGGTGTAAATCAGACAGACAATCTGTCACCAAGCACAGTCTGTTCCTTACAAGGGACACACTTTCCCCTCATTTTTTACTAAACATGGACAGACGACTTATCTGATGTGCTGATATAGAAGACAAACAAATATGGAGTTCCACCCACCCCCATTTTAACTATTTGATAGCTACATGTTGCTTCTAAAAACTGGTTTCACATCCATCCACGATGCCGTGAATGAAAAAAAAAATCACTATTCATCACAGATGATTTGTGAATTTGTTGGGACAGACACTTAAGGAATGGTACTCTAAACATTTTTAGTTTGGTAGGCAGTGCACTAAACTTTAGCCCCTTTGGGAGGAGGCCCGATTACAAATTTTGAGTTAGGTCTCAAGTGAAAAAAATGCATTAGTTGGTGTGATCCTAAAACTCCTGTTAGTTCAAATCAAAACAACCTCACTGCAAAATGTGACCTAGTTGGCAACCATTACTAAGAGACCCACACATCAACAGGGGGGACTCACCAGGCTAAGGACTTAGGCACAGTGACCAAGCTACGCAATAGACGCATCAGAGTACCAGGTTCGAGCTTTCACAGGCACTACATTCACCTACAAATTCCGGTTGTTAGTGGGGTTTTTTAAATGAACTCGCTCTAAAACATGCACCATATAAATTTCCTTTAATAGCCTCACCTCCTATGTTTGAGCCTTCAAAGACTGAAAACCATATGGATGAAATAAACATTTGCAATCCAGCAATACCCGCTGTACCCTGATATATTTGTTATTGAAGGGCTTTTCCAGTGTCTCAGGGAGCCACTTAAGAATATGAAATAAGGTAGGATTTTCCCCACAGTAATTCAGTTCCTGTTTGGAGAAAACACTATGAGAAGACCAGATATTCTGTTGTTTTGGTTTCATAAGTGGCTCCATGATGCATTTGAAACACCCTGAAAAACAACTTGGCATTAGTATATGTATTATTATAAATCTGATGCTTGACAGTGGCTATTTTTGACTTTATTAATGTTCTTATGGAACCCAATTGACACCACTAGGAATGGCTTCAGGCTCACACTAGGAATGATCAAATGATGCTTCCTCAGTAGTTCTGAAAAAACTGATTTACAAGAACCATTTAATTTACAATCTAAAAGCAACTTCTCCACACCATCCCCTTGATTTAACAAATCTAGACTTTCGAAAGAGCTGGGAATGTCAACTTCCTATCAAAAAACCTTCCCTCCGCAGGTTAGCTATTTGAAACTTTATAAATAGCTGAATAGGTTACTGAACAATGGTTATTTTCCATAACCTGTAAACAGAAGTGGCACCGTATCTCAGAGAGAAATTCTCTGGCTCTGAGAAACCAAACTACGCTCAGCCCTGGTCTACACTAGGACTTTAGATCGAATTTAGCAGCGTTAAATCGATTTAAACCTGCACCCGTCCACACAATGAAGCCCTTTATTTCGACTTAAAGGGCTCTTAAAATCGATTTCCTTACTCCACCCCTGACAAGTGGATTAGCGCTTAAATCGACGTTGCCGGCTCGAATTTGGGGTACTGTGGACACAATTCGATGGTATTGGCCTCCGGGAGCTATCCCAGAGTGCTCCATTCTGACCGCTCTGGACAGCGCTCTCAACTCAGATGCACTGGCCAGGTAGACAGGAAAAGAACCGCGAACTTTTGAATCTCATTTCCTGTTTGGCCAGCGTGGCAAGCTGCAGGTGACCATGCAGAGCTCATCAGCAGAGGTGACCATGATGGAGTCCCAGAATCGCAAAAGAGCTCCAGCATGGACTGAACGGGAGGTACGGGATCTGATCGCTGTTTGGGGAGAGGAATCCGTGCTATCAGAACTCCGTTCCAGTTTTCGAAATGCCAAAACCTTTCTGAAAATCTCCCAGGGCATGAAGGACAGAGGCCATAACAGGGACCCGAAGCAGTGCCGCGTGAAACTGAAGGAGCTGAGGCAAGCCTACCAGAAAACCAGAGAGGCGAACGGCCGCTCTGGGTCAGAGCCCCAAACATGCCGCTTCTATGATGAGCTGCATGCCATTTTAGGGGGTTCAGCCACCACTACCCCAGCCGTGTTGTTTGACTCCTTCAATGGAGATGGAGGCAATACAGAAGTAGGTTTTGGGGACGAAGAAGATGATGAGGAGGAGGTTGTAGATAGCTCACAGCAAGCAAGCGGAGAAACCGGTTTTCCCGACAGCCAGGAACTGTTTCTCACCCTAGACCTGGAGCCAGTACCCCCCGAACCCACCCAAGGCTGCCTCCTGGACTCAGCAGGCGGAGAAGGGACCTCTGGTGAGTGTACCTTTTAAAATGCTATACATGGTTTAAAAGCAAGCATGTGAAAGGATTACTTTGCCCTGGCATTTGCGGTTCTGCCTTTGCAAAAGGTTTCTGGGGAGGGCAGCCTTATTTCGTCCTTCATGGTAGGACACTTTACCACTCCAGGCCAGCAACACGTACTGGGGAATCACTGTAGAACAAAGCATTGCAGTGTATGTTTGCTGGCATTCAACCAAAATCCGTTCACGCGGTGGGAGGAGGCAAAATGCGACCTTGTAACGAAAGCACATGTGCTATGTATGTAATGTTAACTTTCAAGGTTTACCCTGAAAGAGTGTAGCCACTGTTTTATAAAATGTGTCTTTTTAAATACCGCTGTCCCTTTTTTCTTCTCCACCAGCTGCATGTGTTTCAATGATCACAGGATCTTCTCCTTCCCAGAGGCTAGTGAAGCTTAGAAAGAAAAAAAAACGCACTCGCGATGAAATGTTCTCCGAGCTCATGCTGTCCTCCCACACTGACAGAGCACAGACGAATGCGTGGAGGCAAATAATGTCAGAGTGCAGGAAAGCACAAAATGACCGGGAGGAGAGGTGGAGGGCTGAAGAGAGTAAGTGGCGGGCTGAAGAGAGTAAGTGGCGGGCTGAAGACAGGGCTGAAGCTCAAAGGTGGCGGCAGCGTGATGAGAGGAGGCAGGATTCAATGCTGAGGCTGCTGCAGGACCAAACCAGTATGCTCCAGTGTATGGTTGAGCTGCAGCAAAGGCAGCTGGAGCACAGACTGCCACTGCAGCCCCTCTGTAACCAACCGCCCTCCTCCCCAAGTTCCATAGCCTCCACACCCAGACGCCCAAGAACACGGTGGGGAGGCCTCCGGCCAACCAGCCACTCCCCCACAGAGGATTGCCCAAAAAAAAGAAGGCTGTCATTCAATAAATTTTAAAGTTGTAAACTTTTAAAGTGCTGTGCTTAAAGTGCTGTGTGGCATTTTCCTTCCCTCCTCCACCACCCCTCCTGGGATACCTTGGTAGTCATCCCCCTATTTGTGTGATGAATGAATAACGAATGCATGACTGTGAAGCAGCAATGACTTTATTGGCTCTGCAAGCAATGATTAAAGGGAGGAGGGGAGGGTGGTTAGCTTACAGGGAAGTAGAGTGAACCAAGGGGCGGGGGGGTTCATCAAGGAGAAACAAACAGAACTTTTACACCGTAGCCTGGCCAGTCATGAAACTGTTTTTCAAAGCTTCTCTGATGCGTACCGCGCCCTCCTGTGCTCTTCTAACCGCCCTGGTGTCTGGCTGCGCGTAACCAGCAGCCAGGCGATTTGCCTCAACCTCCCACCCCGCCATAAACGTCTCCCCCTTACTCTCACAGATATTGTGGAGCACACAGCAAGCAGTAATAACAGTGGGAATATTGGTTTCGCTGAGGTCTAAGCGAGTCAATAAACTGCGCCAGCGCGCCTTTAAACGTCCAAATGCACATTCTACCACCATTCTGCACTTGCTCAGCCTGTAGTTGAACAGCTCCTGACTACTGTCCAGGCTGCCTGTGTACGGCTTCATGAGCCATGGCATTAAGGGGTAGGCTGGGTCCCCAAGGATAACTATAGGCATTTCAACATCCCCAACAGTTATTTTCTGGTCTGGGAATAAAGTCCCTTCCTGCAGCTTTTGAAACAGACCAGAGTTCCTGAAGATGCGAGCATCATGCACCTTTCCCGGCCATCCCACGTTGATGTTGGTGAAACGTCCCTTGTGATCCACCAGAGCTTGCAGCACTATTGAAAAGTACCCCTTGCGGTTTATGTACTCGGCGGCTTGGTGCTCCGGTGCCAAGATAGGGATATGGGTTCCATCTATAGCCCCACCACAGTTAGGGAATCCCATTGCAGCAAAGCCATCCACTATGACCTGCACATTTCCCAGGGTCACTACCCTTGATATCAGCAGATCTTTGATTGCGTGGGCTACTTGCATCACAGCAGCCCCCACAGTAGATTTGCCCACTCCAAATTGATTCCCGACTGACCGGTAGCTGTCTGGCGTTGCAAGCTTCCACAGGGCTATCGCCACTCGCTTCTCAACTGTGAGGGCTGCTCTCATCTTGGTATTCATGCGCTTCAGGACAGGGGAAAGCAAGTCACAAAGTTCCATGAAAGTGCCCTTACGCATGCGAAAGTTTCGTAGCCACTGGGAATCGTCCCAGACCTGCAACACTATGCGGTCCCACCAGTCTGTGCTTGTTTCCCGAGCCCAGAATCGGCGTTCCACAGCATGAACCTGCCCCATTAGCACCATGATGCATGCATTGGCAGGGCCCATGCTTTCAGAGAAATCTGTGTCCATGTCCTGATCACTCACGGGACCGCGCTGACGTCGCCTCCTCGCCCGGTATCGCGTTGCCATGTTCTGGTGCTGCATATACTGCTGAATAATGCGTGTGGTGGTTAATGTGCTCCTAATTGCCAAAGTGAGCTGAGCGGGCTCCATGCTTGCCGTGGTATGGCGTCCGCACAGAAAAAAGGCGCGGAACGATTGTCTGCCGTTGCTCTGACGGAGGGAGGGGCGACTGACGACACGGCTTACAGGGTTGGCTTCAGGGAGCTAAAATCAACAAAGGGGGTGCCTGTACATCAAGGAGTATTTCAGGCAGGACTGCACGGAGGGTTCCAATAAGAAATGGTGCACCTAAGTTATCGTTGTTATTGGAACAAGGAGGTTAGCCTGGCCTCTGATTGATACATGGCTAGATTTACCTCGCTGCACCTTCTCTGTGAGTGACTGCAGTGTGACCTAGAGGAATGAGTCCCCTAGACAGGGGAGGAGGCAAATGAGTACAAAACAAATCTGGTCTATTTCTTGTTTTGACCCACTCCATCTATCTTTTACATCTTTGGCTGGCAGCAGACGGTGCAGAAGGACTGCATGCCATCCACATCTCATGGCTGCTTGGCAGAAGATGGTACAGTACGCCTGCTAGCCATCCCCATCTCTTGCCTGCCTGGCAGAAGATGGTGCAATACGACTGCTAGCAATCCTCATCTCTTGCCTGCCTGGCAGAAGATGGTACAGTACGACTGCTAGCAGTCCGTATCGCCTGCCTGCTCACCATAAGACGGTTCAATAGGACTGACTGCAGGACTAAAGAGAATGACCTGGTCAAGTCACTCCAAATTTAGTCCCTGCGCCCATGTCTGCCCAGGCGCTCCCAGCCGACGCGGCCAGGAGCACCTCGGACACGATGAGGACGACTACCAGTCGTATTGCACCGTCTGCTGCCAGAAGGCAAGGGGTTGCTGCTACTGTGCAGCAAAGCCGTACCGCGTCTGCCAGCACCCAGGAGACATAGGGTGACGGTTACCTGAGCGGGCTCCATGCTTGCTGTGGTATGGCGTCTGCACAGGTAACTCAGGAAAAAAGGCGCGAAATGATTGTCTGCCCTTGCTTTCACGGAGGGAGGGAGGGAACGGGGGCCTGACGACACGTACCCAGAACCACCCGCGACAATGTTTTAGCCCCATCAGAGCGCTCCATTGTGACTGCTCTGGACAGCACTCTCAGATGCCCGATTGTTTGCCATTGCTCTGACGCTGGGAGGGGCGCTTACAGGGTTGGCTTCAGGGAGCTAAAATCAACAAAGGGGGTGGCTTTACATCAAGGAGTATTTCAGGCAGGACTTCACAGAGGGTTCCAATAAGAAATGGTGCACCTAAGTTATTGTCCTTATTGGAGCAAGAAGGTTAGCCTGGCCTCTGATTGATACATGGCTAGATTTACCTCGCTGCACCTTGACTGCAGTGTGATCTAGAAGAATGAGTCCCCTAGACAGGGGAGGGGGGGGGAAGCAAATGAGTACAAAACAAATCTGGTCTATTTCTTGTTTTGACCCACTCCATCTATCTTTTACATCTTTGGCTGGCAGCAGACGGACTGCATGCCATCCACATCTCATGACTGCTCGGCAGAAGATGGTACAGCACGACTGCTAGCAGTCCGTATCGCCTGCCCGCTCACCATAAGACGGTTCAATAGGACTGACTGCAGGACTAAAGAGAATGACCTGGTCAAGTCACTCCAAATTTAGTCCCTGTGCCCATGTCTGCCCAGGCGCTCCTGATCGACCTCACAGAGGCGACCAGGAGCACCTCAGACATGACGATGACGGCTACCAGTCGTACTGTACCGTCTGCTGCCACAAGGCAAGGGGTTGCTGCTACTGTGTAGCAATGCCGTACCGCGTCTGCCAGCACCCAGGAGACATAGGGTGACGGTTACCTGAGCGGGCTCCATGCTTGCCATGGTATGGCGTCTGCACAGGTAACTCAGGAAAAAAGGCGCGAAATGATTGTCTGCCCTTGCTTTCACGGGGGGAGGGAGGGAACGGGAGGCTGACGATATGTACCCAGAACCACCCGCAACAATGTTTTAGCCCCATCAGGCATTGGGATCTCAACCCAGAATTCCAATGGGCAGCGGAGACTGCGGGAACTGTGGGATAGCTACCCACAGTGCAACGCTCCGGAAGTCGACGCTTGCCTCGGTACTGTGGAAGCGCTCCGCCGAGTTAATGCACTTAATGCACTTAGAGCATTTACTGTGGGGACACACACACTCGAATTTATAAAACCGATTTCTAAAAAACCGACTTCTATAAATTCGACCTTATTCCGTAGTGTAGACATACCCTTAGGTTGCTGGTTCATATCCAGCCCAGACTGGTAATGACAAAGGTGTTACCATCTGATGGCAGGCAACCCATGCAAATTGAGTCTCTATCCAGTTCCCAATAGACCAATATCCATATTGAAAAGCCAATTGCCAGAACTGATATGCTTGGTGGAAATCATAGAGAGGCCCAGAGATGTTTGAGCATGGAGGCTGAACTAGTCTCTCTCACTTAGTTGTGGTCCCTTCATGAAAGGATTGACAGCACTTTGGAGGGGCAGTGAGGGAAACTTGTAATACTGCTACCTGTATTGTGCCTATTCTGTGACTAAAAAGAATATAGGAGGCCAGATTCTGATTTCAGCTATGCCACTTTAAGTTCTCAGAACTCATAGGAGTGACTGGGCTCAATACAGGGGTAACCAGGTGAAATTCAATGGCCTCCGTTATACAGGCGGTCAGAATAGATGATCTACTGGGTCTTCTGGCCTTAAAACTTTATCCGTCATTGCAGTGTTTCCCAAATTTGGGACGCCGCTTGTTCAGGGAAAGCCCCTGGCGGGCCGGGCCGGTTTGTTTACCTGCTGCGTCCACAGGTTCAGCCGATCGTGGCTCCCACTGGCCGCGGTTCACCGCTGCAGGCCAACGGGGACTGCGGGAAGCAGCACGGGCCGAGGGACGTACCAGCCACCACTTCCCGCAGCCCCCATTGGCCTGGAGCAGTGAACTGCGGCCAGTGGGAGCTGCGATTGGCTGAACCTGCGGATGCAGCAGGTAAACAAAGCAGCCGGGCCCGCCAGGGGCTTTCCCTGAACAAGCGGTGTCCCAAGGTCGGGAAACACTGCGTCATTGGATCATAGAATCATAGAAGGTTAGGGTTGGAAGGGACCTCAGGAGGTCATCTAGTCCAACCCCCTGCTTGAAGCAGGACCAATCCCCAATTTTTGCCCCAGATCCCTAAATGGCCCCCTCAAGGATTGAACTCACAACCCTGGGTTTAGCAGGCCGATGCTCAAACCACTGAGCTATTCCTCCCCCCCAAATTCCATTGATTCCTATCAATGTCACCAAGATCAGAAACTAGTCCATAGTCTCCAAATCTATCAACATGGCACAGATCATTCTATTTCCAATTTATTTTAAACAACCTGAGAATTCTGGCAGGGAGCAGATCCTGTATAAAATTTCCTCGCTGCAGCAACCTTCCTATCTTTCTTCCCGTGAAACACACATGCAAAATTGTATAGTGGTTTTGTTATTTTCTGTCTCAGGACTTTGATGGCCAAAAAATCCCACACACGCATAAAGAAAATAAATCACAGTGGCAAAAAGTAAATGCACATATATTCTGATGACTTAATGTATTAACCTGTCTGTGCATTATTTTACTATGGGCATTTGAGGGTGGGTAAGGGTCTTTTCCTGTAGGCTCTGGAACACCAAATGAACCATTGCACAGCCTCTATTAAACCATTAGGCAGAGAGTTTTAGTGTGAGGATCGGTGTGCATTGATCCTTTTCTGCCCCAAAAGCCCTCTCTCTGGTTCTACAGAGACAGCACACACAAGGGGTGAGAACTGTCTCCCTCCCCACAAAGGACTCTCCACAGCCTCTCCCTCTCTGTCAACTGGATTTAGCATTTCCGTGCATCTCTATCCATGGATGAGAGGAGGATTTCATCCATTGTGCCAGAACCTCAGCCACTGCAAATCTGCACAGTTCCACTGACTTCAATGGATCGATGCTGATTCAGACCAGCTGAAGATGTGGCCTGTGGTATTTTAAACCTGCACTATATACAACAATTTATATCTCAGGGATCTAACTACAAGAACAAAAACCAGTAACAGAGTTTTTAATGCACCTTTAGTAGAGGAAGTTGCAAACACTACTATTCTGCTGTTTTTCCTTTTTTACTCTGAAAAGCCATAACTCCCAATGGGTTATCCCTTATTTGTATAGGGTGTCCAGTGAGCAAGCCATTTACTATTGCAGTTAAAGTGAATAAAGCTCAGACCTTTCCATATATGGCAGTGCCTTTTAATCAACGGGGAACGAATGAGCAATGGAATTTTACTTGGCTTTTGATTTTGCAATGCCCTATCTTATATGAAATATTGTTTTTTGATGAATGGTTATTATTGAATGTGGGAATAATTTTGACCCGAGTTTTTGCAGACCCATGATGTACATGAAACAGAGAGAGTGGGCCAGATTCTGAACTCAATTATCCCATCATAAATCTCTCTGAAGTTAGAGTTACTCCAGATTTATACCAGGATCATTTAGATCAGAATCAGGCCCAGGATAAAGATCATTCGCTGGCAATGGAGTTTCACCAGTGTAAAACTGGTGAAAGTTAAGATCAAAATCTGGGCAAAAGCTGTCCAAGTTAAAACCTGGACCAAATTTTGTTCTCATTTACACCAAACATCAGATTTACACCAGTGTAATTAACAGCAGAATTTGGATAACTGATGTTTTAAGTTTAAAAAAAGGATTTGAATTAGGCTTCTTTTATCTGTGTACTGTATACCAGCCACAAAAATGCATGGCAATATTTCAACTGGATCACAAACACTCATTCATATTTATAGCAATTAAAATGACATACTTCAAACAAAACTGGATTTTAAAGACTGAAGTTGCAAAGCAACAGCTGTAGCTTATCAGACATCTGAATGGAACCCATCATTTTCATAGCAGGGGAATGGCCATGTATCTAAAGTTAAATTCTGCTCTCAGAGGCACACAAAGAATCTAAACTCCGACATTCTGCTATCCCCACATGCCTGGAGCTCCTCTCTCTCTACCCACAGGCAATATGAAGGCAGAACATCAGAGCGCTGAAGCTGTGCGTGGATCCAAGAGAAGAATTTTGCCATGTGCCATTAGGCATCTTGTGTTATCAGCAGTGGATGGGAGAAGCTATTCAGATAAAACAACAGCTGACCAGAATCTTCCCCCATATCTCAATCCTATCCCGACCAGATCCTTTTTCAAGGTTTGCAAAAAGTTCCACAAACCATTTTCCCAAACCTCTGCCCTTTGCAACCAAGATACCAAATTCAGCCCTAGTGCTAACAAGCACAATTGCTTTTTAAATCAATGGGGTTTCATAACAGAGCAGAGGAGGGGAAGGGAGGGTGTCACTAGCTCATTGTGGAGTTGGGGTGGCGGGGGGAGGAGAGGAGTAAAGAGGAATCTCTTAGCTCTTGCTAATCCCAGGGGATTGAATAGAAATTGTTCCTGCTGCTGCTCTTAATAGAAATTAATATATGGACTTGCCAAGGAACTCCACCAGCTGTTAGCATCCCCTGAAACTGCAAGGAATAATGAGATGTCCTGCCATTGCTTATGGGATGAAAAGAAAGGAATATTTTGACCATGGTGACTTTTTGGGGAGGGAACCATTTCACTGTAGCAGTGTTCCTTTTCCCCTGTGAACACTGTTACAGTGAAATGGTTCCCTCCCCAAAAAGGTACTCAGCCATTGCCTATATGAGGCAATGGTACTCAGCCATTCCCTATCTGAGGCAAAGATACGCGAAGAGTAGTAACGTGCTCTACAGCATTGACATTTACATAAGCAGAATGCCAACATCGAAGCCCTGCGAATAAGAAACAAACAGATCACAATGTCCTTTCTTGGGTAAAAATTCCCTTTGAAGGCAATGGGAGCCTGGCCTGTGTAAGGGCTGCAGGACTGAACCTTGAAATTTAAAGGAACGCAGCAACTGCCATTCAGGATCAGACCAGTGCAGTGGTCCATCTAGTCCAGTACCCCGTCTCCGACAGTGGCTACAGCCAGCTGCTTCAGAGGAAGGTGCCAAGGAACCCTGCGGTAGGTAGTTATAGAGTAACCCACAGGGAAAGTTTTCTCCTCGACCCATTAGTTAAAGAACTGTCATATTTCCAGTATCCCTCGTTACTCCCATGAAAATTATGAGAATTCTATAAATAGTGAATCCTATAATTTTCCCAATTTGCAGCATTGCCCCAAACTATCTAACCTTAAAACGTTCATCTTAAATTGAATCTGTTTCCCTGTCCTTCGAATATCCAGTTTCTTGAAGGGGGGTTTATGGGAGGTGCGCGCGTGTGTGCGCGTGTGACACCAAGTTGTCTTGATGCATTTAACAATATTCCCAACCTTTTTTTATTTATTAGGCTGTAAAAATATCCACTGGAATAGATCCAAGCAGAGCATT
Organism: Caretta caretta; assembly: GCF_965140235.1. Lineage (NCBI taxonomy): Eukaryota > Metazoa > Chordata > Testudines > Cheloniidae > Caretta > Caretta caretta. Next base: position 240,919,467 of record NC_134206.1, read on the forward strand.
AAGGGTAAAACATTGCGTTCTCCACAAATATATTTATAAAAAGAAGCTAAATTCCCCATATGATTTTTTTCTATTTCAGGATATAAACCAGAAGAAGGTGTGTGAATGGGAGGGTTCCTTTTTGCTTCACACCCGCTGCAACACGTCTGGGGGAAAACCTCTATTTGTATTCTGTAGACGTAGGGACTGGAAATATGTAATGAAGTTTCCACTCAGTGCAATCTTTTCCAAGTAGGGTATTTACCCATTGTAGCCTGTTCTAGCTACTGTGGTTCTGATCGCAAATGCTCCCATCATATGTGCAATGACAAGCGGATAAATGTTCAGAAGTTTGTTTAGAGTTATTTGTCATCCAAGCATTTAGACCATCTCTGCAATATTAAAAAAGGGTCTCCTCTCTCCACCCATATTTTCAGAACATGCATTTAACATGACAAGTGTAAATGAATCATAGAATCATAGAATATCAGGGTTGGAAGGGACTTCAGGAGGTCATCCAGTCCAACCCCCTGCCCAAAGCAGGACCAAACCCCAATTAAATCATCCCAGCCAGGGCTTTGTCAAGCCTGACCTTAAAAACTTCTAAGGAAAGAGATTCTACCACCTCCCAAGGTAACGCATTCCAGTGTTTCACCACCCTCCTAGTGAAAAAGTTTTTCCTAATATCCAACCTAAACCTCCCCCACTGCAACTTGAGACCATTACTCCTTGTCCTGTCATCTTCTACCACTGAGAATAGTCTAGAACCATCCTCTTTGGAACCACCTCTCAGGTAGTTGAAAGCAGCTATCAAATCCCCCCTCCTTCTTCTCTTCTGCAGACTAAACAATCCCAGCTCCCTCAGCCTCTCCTCATAAGTCATGTGTTCCAGACCCCTAATCATTTTTGTTGCCCTTCGTTGGACTCTCTCCAATTTTTCCACATCCTTCTTGTAGTGTGGGACCCAAAACTGGACACAGTACTCCAGATGAGGCCTCACCAATGTCGAATAGAGGGGAATGATCACGTCCCTCGATCTGCTGGCTATGCCCCTACTTATACATCCCAAAATGCCATTGGCCTTCTTGGCAACAAGGGCACACTGCTGACTCATATCCAGCTTCTCGTCCACTGTCACCCCTAGGTCCTTTTCCGCAGAACTGCTGCCTAGCCATTCGGTCCCTAGTCTGTAGCGGTGCATTGGATTCTTCCGTCCTAAGTGCAGGACTCTGCACTTATCCTTGTTGAACCTCATCAGATTTCTTTTGGCCCAATCCTCCAATTTGTCTAGGTCCCTCTGTATCCTATCCCTACCTGCCACCATATCTACCACTCCTCCTAGTTTAGTATCATCCGCAAATTTGCTGAGAGTGCAATCCACACCATCCTCCAGATCATTTATGAAGATATTGAACAAAACCGGCCCCAGGACCGACCCTTGGGGCACTCCACTTGATACCGGCTGCCATCCAGACATGGAGCCATTGATCACTACCCGTTGAGCCCGACAATCTAGCCAACTTTCTACCCACCTTATAGTGCATTCATCCAGCCCATACTTCCTTAACTTGCTGACAAGAATACTGTGGGAGACAGTGTCAAAAGCTTTGCTAAAGTCAAGAAACAATACATCCACTGCTTTCCTTTCATCCACAGAACCAGTAATCTCATCATAGAAGGCGATTAGATTAGTCAGGCATGACCTTCCCTTGGTGAATCCATGCTGACTGTTCCTGATCACTTTCCTCTCGTGTAAGTGCTTCAGGATTGATTCCTTGAGGACCTGCTCCATGATTTTTCCGGGGACTGATGTGAGGCTGACTGGCCTGTAGTTCCCAGGATCCTCCTTCTTCCCTTTTTTAAAGATGGGCACTACATTAGCCTTTTTCCAGTCGTCCGGGACTTCCCCCAATCGCCATGAGTTTTCAAAGATAATGGCCAATGGCTCTGCAATCACAGCCGCCAACTCCTTTACATTTACGCTTGCACATGCAGATGCAGTAACTGGGCAAACCCTGTGTACCTGTGTAATTCTGAAAGCCTGCGCCACTGACCCTAATTGAAGTTCCAGCGAACCATTTTCAACTGGTTACTATTGGTTCTGCTTTGTTTTGGAAGCAAATTACTCTGTTAGCCCACTGGTCCCTCCAGGAGCAGCCCAAACAGACTAACTGAAGTCCTAATCTAATGGAGTCCACTGGACTTTCCACTAAGGAGAATGTATAGCATATAGTGTCTAAAAGACTCTCTCAAAAAATAAGTATTACCAGCACGACTTTGGACTTCCATTCCACGATCTCAAAGCATGTTACAAAATACGAATGAATTAAGCCTTAATAACCTTAGTGTACCTAGTTCATAGGGGAAGGATTTATTTTACAGATATGGAAACTGAGGTAGAGAGCTGAAATGATTTGCAAGAAGGTTACAGCAGATCCTGGAACAGAATCCAGATCTCCTGATTGTTACTCTGGCATTTTAAGAACATGATTACCAGTCCACTCAGTAATTAAAAATGGTTTCCCTAACTCTGTCCAGTCAAATACATTGGGGGGGGGGAAGATGGTAGCGAAAAGATTAGAATTCTACCTAGTGCTCCACCACGACTGCTACTGTTCATATACCATTCTCATTGGTAGCGTGAGCAGAGAGATGAAAGACTGAATGGGCCTGGAGAAGGAGCTCGTCACACATTCCCTTACAGATGGGTTGAGATGCTTTGGAAAAGCAGCACGGTTGGTAGCTGAATTGCTGCTGCTTTGCCAGTTCTGCAGAGAAATGTTAGTTGCAAGGGCTGTCAATCCATCCACATTCACCAGTACCAGATTCACTCCCAAAAAACATTTGTTAAAAGACAAAAGAATTTTTTTTAGTGAGGGTCAAAATGATGATAATCATATCGGTTATACATATATATTCAGTTTCCTATCTAAATAAGTTATGTACCCTAGTCTTCTGGATTTATCAAGTCATATTTTGGGACCAGTAGGAGGTATACATTTTTTTTTTTAAGTCTAAATGTTGCCAAACAAAATAGCTCAACTCTTCCCTTCCACTTGATATTGATTAGCTAATTTATACACAAGCTTCAGAAGAAAGCTGAAAATAAAGAGTTACATAGTTCAACAGTCATGTGACCTCAGTGACCTCAATGTTTCATCCAGAAAGGTCAAATCTAATCTGATCTTCAAATGCCTTTGAGTCAAATTTCAACTTCAGTTAGATCCTTCTCTGACCATTTTCTTTGAGGCCAGCAATGGCTATAATTACATACACGCACGCACACACACAGTGTATGGCATTATACGTACAAGCCACACATGCTAAAGTGCAGCTATATCCAATAACCACTCAGTCCTTCTAAAATAGCCAAAAGCTCAGTACCAATCTCAGCCAACCCATCTGTGTGCACACGCACAAATCCGTATATATGTCCGATGAAGGGAATTTTAGTAAGGAAACAACTATTTTGTTATGAGAGTTTCCATTAAGTTATTATAAAGAACAGGCATTTTTTGAAAGGATGAAACCTACTGTGACTAGTAGCAATAGCATTAGCCAACATTCTACTAACATTCTTTAAAGTAGTCATCCTGCCTGCCTCGGGTTTTACTCATCTGGGGCCCAATTCTGCAAACCCTCAATACATGACATTCCCCTTGAAGGCAACGGAAGATTTGTAGGATTTGACCCAGAAAACAATAGTAACTTTGGGGGTATTCCCCCCCCCACACACACACACACCCTTTCTCTGGTTTCCATGGGATTTGATGTAGGGTACTGAAGATTGACAGCTAATACTGTATTCTCAGCCTCTTGCTCTCTTTCTTAGAGTATGTCAATACTGGAGCTGGAGGTATAATTTCCTTGTTAGGTAGCCATACCCTGGCTAGCTCCAATCAAGACAGTATTCTAAAAATAGCAGGATGGCCACAGCAGCAGAAGTGGTGAGAGGGGCTAGTACAATCCTATCTGAAACCCTAAGTATGTACTTGGGGCAGCTAGCCAGTACCGCTGCTCATGCCCTCACAGCCATGCTTCTATTGGTAGCCCGCTAGCGCAGGTATGTCTATCTGAGCTGGAAGTCACACCTCTATCTCTAGTGTAGACATACCCTTATATATACACACACTCTTTTCTTTCACCTCTTTGTTCTTGCAATAGTAACTAAATTCAGTGGGTCAAATCCTCCATAGTTCCATTGACTTTAATGGATGTGCATCAATTTACACCAGGTGAAGACCTGACCCAATATGAATTATGGCCCATGTACTCACAAAAAATGTCAAATGCAAACTACAGAAAAAGAAGAGTGTTGATACAGTCCTGGAGCAAATTCCATTTGTTCTGTAGGAAAGAAATCCCATAGGAACTCAGTGTTATACAATGGAATTTACCCTGTTGTGCAGCACATCTCCTGCTTGATAAGAGGAATTTTAAGGCCCTAGGACAGTAGGGTCCTATTGTTATGCAGTTTGCTACAGTAGAAAAGAGGAGAAAATACACCACACACTGCACAAAACAATACGAACTATGACAGGTTTCAGAGTAGCAGCCGCGTTAGTCTGTATTCGCAAAAAGAAAAGGAGGACTTGTGGCACCTTAGAGACTAACCAATTTATTTGAGCATAAGCTTTCGTGAGCTACAGCTCACTTCATCAGATGCATGTAGCTCACGAAAGCTTATGCTCAAATAAAGTGGTTAGTCTCTAAGGTGCCAGTAGTGCTCCTTTTTTTAAAACACAAACTATGCCGCCTCGTGTGCCCAGTGCACTCCTCCCTGTTCTGACAATGCTCATGTGCACAGAGCCTACAGACTGTTAGAAAGGTGAGCAGATGTGGGGAGTGTTGGCAAAGAAAAATAAACAGCACTCAGTTTCTTTCCCAGCTGTACAATCCACTTTTAAAAAAGCTACCAGATATAACAAGAGCACATTTTAGAGCATATCCAGTTTGTTAGATCTTTTGCAGCATACTTCGGTGCCTGTTGGTCCAGATAAACCTCTACTCATTGCACCAGCAGTCAGGAGGAAATGCGGGAGGGCCGTATCATGTAAGGCTAGCCATGGCTGTTAAGCAATGCTGTGCACGGATGCCCTCCATACCTACTCATGCACCAGAGTTTGAATACAGAACAGTGGATGCAGAACCTCCATTTCTGTATGGGGAGAGGTGGAAGCAATGCTAGACGGGCTCCTGCCACAGCAGTGTTTCTCAACCTTTTTTACCCAGGGACCCCTAAACTTAAACAGACAAACCTGTGGAACCCCAACCACGGGTGATGCATGAGGGGACATGAGGGGTCACACGCCCCCCAGATTTCAGCTTTCCACTTGGCCCTGCTCCCTGAAGTGCCAACGTAGCAGGGCAGAGCAGTGATGTGTATCCTTGGCTAGCTGCTGCCTGCTCATGAAGTCGATGCCTGAGAGGCAATCCCTTCTTATAGCAGGGGGAGATCTCTCTTCTGCAGTGATGCTGCAAGTTTTGATTTACCCGCCCATCCCGGCCAACCCAGACAAGCTTGGTGGCCTGCTCAGGTGAGTCAGGGGATGGAGGTGGCACTCTCTCCCTGAGCCCCGCCGCCCGGGCTGAAGCCCAGTTTATTTTGGCAGACCCCCTGAAACCTGCTCAGAGCCCCCCAGGGGACTGCAGACCCCCAGTTGAGAACCAGAACAGCAACCTGTTCAGATAATGTAACTGACACCCATGTCTCAATGCCACAGAGACCACTGTCCCTGCTAGCAGTCTGCAAAACAGAAGAATGCCCAGTTCTATTGCCCTATCATGTCCTGCTCCTAGCTCTTAGAGTCATTGGTCCCATCGCTATTCAACAAGGAGAGTTCATTCCATCACTGCCACTGTGTCCTCTTTCATGTCATCTCTGTACACAGGTGCCCTTTAACAATCCCCAAAGCAGCACCTTTCATTGAATCACAGTACTGCCCTCCACACTTTGTACTGATATGAAACACTGCTGGTAAACACACCTATTGCAGCCTCCACACATGGCCCAGTGAATGAGGAATTGAGGAACACAGAGACCCCCATTTTAGTGCATCTTTTCCCTTCTGCGTCACCTTGCATGGAAGGAAACTGACCATCTACCCTGTAAAAGTCAAAATGTTTCATAATGATATTGAGTGCAAAATACTGAGTTTTCCATTCCTTTATGCTGTTCAATGTTGAAAAATAGGGTTGCAGTAGTATAAAGTAGCAACTTTACATTGTACTTTGCTCATTGTCAAAGTGTATTTAGATGTGGCAAGCCATTACATCTACTCTCCTTGAGTCTGATCGTGTATTTGTTAATGAATGTACTGATTTCACCCAAGACTAATCATGTGAATAAGGGCTGCAAGATTGGGTTGGGTCCCTTGTCATTTCATGGTGCAACAATGAGAAGTTTTCAGGAAATACAAATGACTTCAATTTGCCTTCTGTTCTCAAACAACCTGTCCAATATTTCTCCCAGTACCATCATGACAACCAAATGCCAAACATTACAGTTACATGTATAGGTTTTATTGAATATCATCCTCCTCCTTAAACAGTCATCTGAAGATAGAGACAGACCCATAAGCTTCCCCAAATATACTGATAACTGCTCTGTTCCCCCTTTTTCAGAAAGCCACTTCCATTAACAAATTATTTTTTGTCAGTCCCTTGAATGAGCACAAAAAACAGCTTTCACTGTATTTGTAATGCATCTCAAGAAAAGTCCATTTTGAGTGGTTTTCAAGAAAGCAATTTCAGGATCGCCTGATATTTCCCAATTCCAAATGCAAAATATTGCAACGGCACACATACATATACACACACCCCAACCTGTAAATATAATTAGAAAAAGAAAGGGTGCTGATCTCAGACTTATTTAATGCTTGGCTGTACTAGCAAATTCATTTAGAATATGTTATATGAAAGACACTACAAAAGAAATTCTCCCCCCACAGTTTGTTTCTTCTAGATGTTTCCAAGGGAAAAAATGTGTCATTTTCATAGAATATTCTCCAACAAGCCTTTTAGTGGGGAGGAAGGGGGGGAGGGAAACCTTCCCGAAAACATGAAGTCCTCAGAAGAAGCCACATGCTGTAGAAAAGTTATTTTAAAAAATTATTTTGTGCATCCTTTCCATAAATAAATGACATAGGGCATGGGAGAATAATCACCTTTGACATATCTGTGAGTTTGGTCAGGAGTTATCAGGTCTTCCTCCCACTCGCTCCCCCCCCCCCCGCTCCCCAATCATTCTACAGCTAATCTTGCCCCTCTCTATCTTTATGCCCCATATCATTCCTTCTTACGAGGAATTCCATGCTACACAAAATGTCACTAGTATCAGCTATCAGGCTTGCACAACACAACTGTACAAGCATGTCAAAAGTAGATTGAAATGAAAGTCTGCTTCCTCTCTTTCTGGAATAGCAGTCACACAACACACACACACACACACACACACACACAAAGCTCCAGTCCCACCCATGAACAGTTTGGGTCCCCCCGCCCTTTCTTTTCTCAGGAAAGACTGCTTCATAAGAAACATTCTGGCAATATGCTGCTCTGCATGTTAAGTCTGAAAACAAAAACGGATGCAGTCTATTGTCAACAATACTTTTCTGAAAGACAGCCATAATAGACATCTGTTTCAGCAAATATCAAATCAGTGACAATGTTTTCCCTGCCTTCTCTGCCTTTAGATTTTTGCTACTTTAATAGCCTAGCTCTTAGGTTGCAAAATGAAAAGCAAGTCAGTCTGTTAGCCTGCAAAATCTTATTCAATCACCCCTTTAAATGCACTTTAAAAGAAAACATGAATAGGCTTTTGTTCCATGGGCAAGCGTCCCCAAGAATACCACTGTGTGGTACCGACTCATTAATGCTGGCCCAACTGGGTTTCTGCCTCCTTCCAAACAAACAATGGGCTATCCTGTACACGAGAAGCCTTTCCGTTCTGCCCAGGAATTGCACTCACTACGCAAAGCATACATCTCTGTGAAGAACAAAATATGAAATCTTCTCTCACTAACAGTGGTTCACAATGAACATCTGCCAAGGGAAAAAGCTGCAGGCACTTTTAGTATATTTCCACAGCTCTGTTACATTTAACATGCACTGTGGATAGATGTTAAACAGCAAATGCAGTCAAATCAGATCATTGGGGTGGGGGAAAAGAGTATCTTAATCCCTTACCTCTGCAGCTGAAAAGGTTTTCAACTAGTAGGAAGGAAATGAATAACTGGCTGTTTAGGCAGGAGCACAGCAAGAAAGGTACACCAGCAGCCTAACACACAGCCCTATTCAATAAAACTACAGACTTTCCTTGGCCCCTCCCAAAAGTCAATGCTAAGTGACTACATATCCCTTATGTTTACAATTGGCAGCCAGTGGTATGCATTGTTCTCAATTTATTCTAATAAGCAGCCAATGACTACGCTTGAGCCAAGGTGGGTCCAGCCTGCCTGCAGAGATGCCTGTCATTCCCTAGGCATGCTCAGGAAGCCACTCATCAGAAAACCAAGACCTAAAAAGCTCCGAAAATTCATGCAAGCTGCCAAAAGTGTCTTGCTACATGCCCTTTTTTGGTTATCCTTAGCAGGGCCTCTGAAAGTAAATCCTCTGTCAGGAACAATCATAAGAAATGTTAATCTTGGGGAAAAGAGGCTGTCTTGTTGAACACAAATGGAGCTTTAAAAAAGGAAATATACTGCAAGGAAAGGGGGCAGAGTAAATACGTTTATTTTTTTGCATCAATTTTAAAGAAAATTTAAAAAGCACATACACCACAACCAACTTCATTGTACTGTTTTAACGAATACCATCTGTAGAAAGAGAATGTAAAACCTGTTTGTCTTTTCCTGCAGAAACAAAAATATTAGAGCAAGAGCATGAGAGGAGCATGAAAGAGGAGTTGGCAGACAAGTGGGTTACCTGTCAAATAGTGTAGCAGAAGTTGCATATAGAATGTCCGTGTTCTTAAAAATTGTTTAAGATACCATTAAAATCTTTGACACTAATCACTGATCCTAAAAAATGTTGACTAGTGCAGGTAAACATTGAGTTAATAAATGTCCATCTCTATATATATTCTGAACAGCACTTTTCACTAAACTGTCTTTTTCCACTAATCGAGTATGTTTGGATTAATCTTTACCTTGAAAATGTCTTTTGTGGAGCATCAGAAAATTGCAGACTGTTCACAGAATTTGACTGGAGGTTTTACTTACCCTGAGTAATTTAAAGAAGTAAAAGAACAAATACAAAACACATGCACAGAAAAAAGTGAGGTACATCAAGTATTTGCAAAGAATGAGATGAAATGTAACTGTTCTTACGGATGTAAATATATAGCACAGTATATAGACACATACATACACACACACACACATCAATAAAGACTGAAAGAAAAGTGCTGACTGAACTGGAGAGAAGTGGAAGAAACTGCCCAAGCCACAAGATATTTCTGCAGGTTTATTATTTGACAATAATTTGTACAAAAGCACAGTGAGAGGGGAAAATACATATAACAAGACACTGCAGCCGGGTGGGCTATTTTATGTGTTCGTAAGTCTATTGTTTTAATGCCAGTCTGGATCTTTCCCTTCAATCACGGGGCCTATTTGAATCTACTCACATGAGTACAAGCAGCAAGATTTGGCCCATGGACAGGTAACTAATCTTATTTAACACTGTACACCTCTAGCTAAAGAGCTAGAGCAGGGGTGGCCAACCTGTGGCTCCGGAGCCACATGTGGCTCTTCAGAAGTTAATATGCGGTTCCTTGTACAGGCGCCAACTTTCTAATGTGCCGGGGGGGGGGGGCTCACTGCTCAACCCCTGGCTCTGCCACAGGCCCTGCCCCCACTCCACCCCATCCCGCCCCCTCCCCTGAGTCTGCTGTGCCCTCGCTCTTCTCTTCCCCCCACCCACCAAGCCTCCTGCACCACATGAAACAGCTGATTGGGAGGTGCGGGGAGGGAGGGGGAGATGCTGCTTGGTGGGGCTGCCAGTGGGTGGGAGGTGCTGGGGGGGTGGGATCTGCTGGGGGGCTGCTGATGTCTTACTGTGGCTCTTTGGCAATGAACATTGGTAAATTCTGGCTCCTTCTCAGGCTAGCCACCCCTGAGCTAGATGCTTAACTGTTACAAAGTGGCATAGCTCGAAAGGTATGCTGATTTACACAAACTCAGAATCTCAGCAAGCATGCTTATATCAGTTGTTTAGTTCTCTTTTTAAATATTACAATTGCATTTTATTAAGTAGAAAAAATGGTATTTGCTCTTGGAAATACGCATTTTTATTTTTATTTTCAGATGCCTTTTCTAATGCAGGAGGCTTTGTCTCGGCAAGGATTTGAAACATAAAATCTAATACACACAGTATGTTGATAAAGCAGATGTCACATTTATAATTGACTAACACAAGGGAGAACCGAATGTCTAAACTCTGTTGTACTAAAAGCTTTAAAAACCTCAGGCTGTTAAGAGCCAAAATCAACTGAAGTCAATTAAACTAGTCAGGAGCCTATGGCAAATGGGGAGTGGCCCTAAATTGCCACAGAGATTTTTAATTCCAGGATTTTAAATATATGAAGTGTCTACTCCAGTGTCCGAGCAGGATTAGAGAGAGCTCATGGTTACAGCTGAGGACTGGGAGTCGGAAAGACTCCTGAGTTCTATTTCCGACACAGTCATTGACTTGCTGCAAGCGCTCAGTGTTCACTGAAACAGGAAGCCAACGTATACATTATAACTAGGGCTGGATGAAAGCAATTGTGCTTTTTGAATGAGATTCTTCACAAACTCTGTTGTTGTGTTCCAGGCCATTTGTGTGTCAAGGTCATTTTTCCAGCGAATTTCTGCAAAGTGGCTATTTCACATCAAGTTGACAAGATGGAAAATTCAACAGTGGGACGTGATGTTCAGCCACAGGAAACTTTGAATTCCAAGATTCAAGACTACAAAAATACACCGTGGGGTTTGCTGTAAAATAGGGACACTCAAGCAGGGAGGAAAAAGTGAAAGTGCACAGGTTTTAGTGAATTGTCATCAACATTTCTGAAAAAAATAATCAAGGACGTAGATGAATAAGGTTTTTAAATTTCATTTCCAGTGGAAATATCTTTGCACACTTTGGAGAGAAGCATCATGCAAAACCCTTTGATAAAGTAATTATAATATGCTCCATCAATAGCAGTGCTGTACTAGAAATTAGCTAGTACAGAACTACCATAACAGTAACCCCTGCAGCTGCTTGCAAGGTTAGGCCCCACCTTACAGCCATGTCTTCCTGCCATCTCTGCTATGACTCTGCCAGGCCCCGCTCCTCTTATGTCATGGCATGGAGGGAAGGCTTCCTTCAGCTTCCCTTTTCTGTCATGGCACAGGAGAGAAAAAACTACTGACTGACCCTCTCCCACCCCATCCCTTCATTTATGGCACGGGGCAGGAATTGAAGCTAAAACTTCAATGCCCCTTCAACACCAATCTATTAAGCAGCAGCCCTGTAAGCTGCTTACTTCCATACTTGCTAGGGTTAGGCTAGGGGTGGAAGCAGACATATCCTGGTTATTTGTGATAGCAGCTACAGGGACTACATTTGAGTGCTGCGAGCATGGAATTCCTGTGATTGCAGTCACTCAGAACATACCATCTCAATGTTTTCATTAGAAGTCCTGGGAAATCTCTGCGGAGACCATGGCTCTCAAAGGTTTATCACTGTTTTCCTATAAAATTTACAATCTAAAGAGAAGATACGGTCGGGGTTTAGAAAGTGCACTATTGATCATCTCCTGAGAGGTAGATAATATTTCTGAATAGATCCACTCATGGGATGCGCGTCCCAGCACGGTAGTAGCCCCCCAGAGAGTGGTGCCCATAGGAACATATTTTCACAGAATTGAGCATTCAGAGCAGCAGTTTTATAAAGTCGTGAAGTTCCAGTTCCCTCAGTGCCTTCCTTTCCATGGTTCAGTTCCAGGCATAGACAGACCGGCGCTCTGTGTTTTGGGGTAGTTTGTTAGTTTTTGGGTGGGGAGAAGTTAACCCCAAAGTCTTTTTTATTACTGGGTTTTAGCAGTTTATCATTTTTTTACTTTGTAATTAGATTCTGCATTAGTGAGCAGTGCTGAGAATCCCAGAAAGAGCTCCATCCTTGGGGTCGGTGCCACTATAGCAGCTGATCTGGGCTCCAGAGACTTGGAAGAGGGGAGGAATAGTGGGCTGGGGGGAATGTTTGTTTCCATACACTTATATGTTCCGACGGTCTGATACACACTGTCTGATACAGTTTAGGGAAGACAGTAACCTCTGATCAGTATTCAGTGTGTTAGGCCCTTTCTTCACTTCCCCTGCTTCTGGATCTTTGGCTGTGAAGACCACCAAACAGCTCTAGGGCTGGCTGTAGTTTTTCCATTCAAGAAAGATGCAGAAGAGATGTAGGCAGAAAAGCCTACTCTAAGTTGCCTTTACCAGGCCATCAGGGGAATGGCCAGTGTTGAATTTTGAATCAATGCCTACAATCATCTATAACAAAACAAAAAGTCATTACTAATGAGGCAGTGAAATGCGACCAAACATTCCTGAGAAGGGAGAGACACAGCGAGTGAGTAAGCCGCTGGGGAAATGGGGTAGGAGTAGCCTGAGCAGAAGAGAAGGTAGTTGCTGATACTCCACTGGGGGAAGCAGGCCCACACTGGCGTGTCTGACATGTAGGAGCCCCATTCCACCGTCCAGTGGCGGTGGGGTGAGGGCCACTTCCGCCTGTCTCTCCACGGGATTGCGTAGCGTGGCTGCTAACATGGCTGGCACAGTCCCGTGGGGAAATGCTACAGAAAGCATCAGCAGGCATCAAGTTTGCACCAAGGGAGCTGATCTATTATGCACCCATCACCATAGCATTTTGCAGGAATAAAGGATGGTGGAGAGGCTGGGTGATGCTCGTGACTAATTGCAATACATGGTGGCAGGCAGAGCTAATGGCAGGACTGTGGCTGCGGGAGCAAGGTTACACCAAGGGCTTTGCGACGAGTCTTTTCACCTCTTCGGAATCTCGTGCATGCACTGGGAAGCATTGAGTCCAACAGCAGATTTTTTTTTAATGATGTCGCCCACCCCTGTTTTGCACTGAAACACGTATGTTGCCGATTTGACACATGAGCGAGACTGATCCTGGTACGGCCCACGCATTGTGGGAGACCTAACTTAATTTTAGGTGAAATGTTTGCTGGTCAACAGATCCACTCAGGTGTAACTCATCAACTTGATGGGGGCTTGATGTAAAATCCACATCTTATTGCTTTGCTGGAGTGCATGGGGATGGAGGGTAATGGTTCACATACGCTCTCCTTGTTCTAAGAGATGACGACTGTGTGGCATGTGGCTTTAGACACAACACATCCTGCTTGGCAGGGGGCTAGACGAGATGACCCTTGCGGTGCTTTCTAACTCTAAGGTGCTATGATTCTGTGATTCCAAAGTACAGATTCATTGTGCCCTCTGTAAAACGGGGTGGGTTTTTTTGTGTGGAATCTACAGGGGAATTGCTACACAATGACTTGTGTGTCACTTACACGCTATAAAGAATTGCAATGTATCAAAATCTTTTGCCTTTGTTAAGGTACACCAATCAAAAGTGGGTGAATGAAAAATCATGGGGAGACTAACAGACAGGAACAAAGAAAATGGACTGATGAATGCATGATAAGCACAGGTTTTGAACACATTAGCTGCACAGGTATAGCTGTAACTAGAACGGATGGCCAGCATTTATGCAAAGAATGACCAAAGCTGACCTTAGCAGAAAACAGAGAGCTCTCTGTTAGGAGGAACTGAACATATGCCCTGGGGTACCGTATAGAAGCAGACAAGCAGACTTTCTTTCTACATCCGTAATAAAGATGTGACACTGGCAAGAAAGTAGTGGTAATTTCCCCATTCCTGCTACTAATAATAAAGGTGTGACATATAGGAGTGCTGACATGGGTCGTGGTTTAAAAAGGGTATAGCCTTGTCACAGTAAGGGTCATTATCCATTGGTTCCAGCGTCTACTGTTACAATCAAGCATTCCTATCTTCTTGTTCCAACAACAAACATTCTCAGATAAACCTACATATTGCGCGTCCTGCCAGGAAAATACTTTTATCCATTCATGTTTGAATTCCCTCTGTGTCACTCACGTGGGAACAGTACAGTGCAACATTTAATTCTAACCCAGTGTTCACAGTTCTTTGTCGTGGAGTTCAAGGGGATGGGGGACAGTTAACACATGCAGTGGTGCAAGATAACCCACCCTGGCACACGTCTGCATTGAATGGAGGGTGGGCTCATGGTCTTACCCCTGCTCACCAATTGGTGTCATCCGTAGGGAGGTGCACACCACAACTCCAAAAAAGAAATAGGGGCCACTCCCATCAGCACCAAAAATGATGTCTCGCATGCCTCATCTCTTCACAGGCAGACTGTCTATAGCAGGGGTCCCCAACGCGCCCGCCGGGGCATTTTTGTGCCCCCGCAGGAAACCCCGCCACCGAAATGCTGCCGAGAAGCTGATCTTCCGATCTTTTCGGCAGCGGCATTTTGGTGGCGGGGTGCCTGGCGCCCGCCACAGTCTTCTGGGAATAGGAAAGTTGGGGACCACTGGTCTATAGGAACCGTCCCTGACACAGGATATCTCCACACACACCCCTAATGCAGTTGAGACTTCTGCACAGCTCATGGCTTGCGGCTCCTCCAGAAGGAAAGGCACTAAATAAGGATACAAATAACGGACAGTCACAAATAATTGTTTTCCACAGTGGAACCATTGTGAGATACTGTGAGACAGGACATCTCTCACAAATTTTGTGAGAATTCCCACTATGAACTATGGGCTGTATAATGCCTATGTCTTATTTCAAGACACAGGGGAAGTAGACCTCCACACCCCTGCTTTCCTGAGTAAGGCTCGCCCAGCTGCAGGGTCTGAGTCTGGTGAGGAGCATACCCCAGTCACTTACCTACTCCCTTTTGTGAGTAAGTGTGTAGGCACTGGTGGCAGACGAGAGAGGGAACTAGGTGGAGCTTTGGTTCCACCCTCCCCCTATGCTCACTGCCCAGATGCAAGGCCCTAAGATGCACTCTTTCAAAGGCTGCAGTAACATACTTCTCTCTTCCAGCGCTGCATGAGAGCAGCAGGAAGGAAGTGTACCTCCGAAGGATATTGGTGAGGCACAGTGCCTCCTAGGGCTATCCCTGAGTGGTACAGCTTATATACTATCCCTTGCTCAGGGCTGCAGCTAAAGACAGTCTAACTCTCTGAAATGACCTTGAGTCCCCACCACGTAAAGAGCACAGTGCATTTTTTCCCTAACAGACAGGTTCTGAATTATGCTAAGATGAGCCATGGAAAATGGCATAACCATAAGTCATGCTAATGGTATATACAGAGAATATAGCTCAGTTGGAACAACAGTGGCGGTGCACACACAGCTGTGCATATTTGACATAAAGGTGAGTGAGCTTATATTTGTTAGCTAGCCACCCAGCTGGCAGATCTGTCTGGGAAGGGAAAAAAAAATCACTCGGAAATGAGAGTGAGAGAAGCCCACCCACCATGAGCAAATTTGGTCATCCTTACTCTTACCTCCTGTCTCTAGACAGCGCTGCCTGTGTTAGAGAAAAGCAGATGTGAAATTTTGTATATTTATCTTTAGAAGATAAAGGTGTTTTTGCACTCTGTATTGAGCAGGGCCCTTCAGTCTTTAACAACACAACCTGTAGGGCTCGGAGGGTTGTATTGTCTTTCCTTAACAAGCTGTGCCAGTGCGTAGATGGTCTAAAAGTTAATACAGAACAGAACTACAGGAGAAGCCCATGAGTATCCCTGAAAATTTAGGAGAGTTTGCAATGTGAAGAAAATAGGATTTCAATAAGTGGGGGAAAAGACAATGTTTACTTTAATGCCATTAAAGCATTTAAATGGGCCTAGCAGGTTCTGGGCACTACCAGAAACAAATAAATAATAGCAGCACATCACATATAAACCATAGCAATCAGCTGTGGTATGAAAGGTCCCAGTCACGCCTGGCAAAGAAGGCCTCCAGGGCAGATGATAGTATCAGCTCTGGCACGTATACGCACATCTTGAGTGCATAAGCATATTGGATATTGGGAATGGAGTCTTGTGTCAGATGAGAAGGAACAACGCAACAGTAGGGATCAGTCTGAAGTTTTCAATGAGATCATTCCCTCACTAGGATTTAAAATGTGTTACTGTGGAATTATATATCATTCACATTTCGAAATATTAATTTTGGTGCAGACAGCTAGTTCATTGCAGTTAGCTGTGGAATTTTATTTTTCTTGGTATTGCTGGCTGTGTAAATGTAAGGCATTTAATAAAAATAAAACAGAAAAGGAGCAGAAAGCACACTTGTATGAGACATTTTACCCATAATAATAATTATTATAGGAAGAAGGATTTATTGTCGGCACAATGCCCTCACACTTACTAAAAACATACTGAATAGCACAATGACCCACATCCTAATTAAAACAAAATACTTGCATATTTTCAGTATGAAACCAAGCGAGCCTACAAGACCACAATGTCTCCCAAAGCAAAGGTGACTTCATTCCTAATGTACCATTTTATACTGCTTCTGCAGGCTAACATATGGCCGGAGAACTTTGGCCTCCAGGATGACTCCCTTCCTGAAGGCTGTGCCCACTTCTCTCACAGAGAGCACAAAATATGAACAACAGATGTGCATCACTTTCCAAACTTTTCTGATGGCAGCATAAGGGACGGGGAAGTGCAAAATGTTTGCAATGACATTTGAAGCGTTCAGCACTTGCACACATTCCCAGTTCATTGAGACATGGGACTGAGTCCCATTTGTGTTAAATTGGACCATTTTCAGTTAAAATGCGGAAAATGTGTTGCTGTCACATACTTTTGCAGCATAAACACAAGTTTCACAGCGGCTGGGGCAGGCATTTCGGGGGCAGGGTGTAGAGTGCTTGAGCTTGAGTCCCTTCTTGCTTAGACCAGTGTAAGTCAACGAATGCAATTTACCTCACTATAACATTGGTGTAGGTGAGAGGATAATCAGGCCCCTTATCTTTTGTACCTAAATAAACCATTTAGCTTTGGCAGGTCAGCTCAAGCAATGAGCAAAGGTTAGGTCTGGATCACTAATTTGTCACAGACTCAAATACAAACCCTAACTTTGCAGATAACAGGCCTGCGCATTTAGGTTCCACAGATACCAGTCTTCTGCAAACGTTGCCTTTGGTCTCGGCTTGGGCCTTCCGTGGGGATCTAGGTGACTGTCACAGGCAGAACTCGGCTTTGCTCCTCGGCTGCGATGGCAATAGGGATGGACGCTTCTTGGGGGTGAAGCACTGTATGGAAGCAAGGAGCAGGGACTGGTCGGGAAACAAGAATTCAGTTTTGTGGGAAAAACCTGAGGTTGAGATTTTTCTTCATTTTGCATCAGAACAACAGCAGCTACCCCCTTTCAACATTTGCCAAGAAAAACAGGGGGGAGACACATGCTCCCCACTCCATAACCGCCAATAGCCTCACATCAGGGCACTTGCACAGGATATGACACAGCCGGGCTGAAGTCCCTAGTCTGCCTAATTCCAAGCAGGGACATGAACTTGAATCTCTCACATCCTATGTGAGTGTCTTAAATTGTGGGCTATCAGCTATTCTGGTCAATCATGCCCTCCTCCTCCCCCGCCACCCCCAAACTAGATCTGAGAAACTTTTGACAAAACCTGCGTTTCAGCAGAAAGTTTTTGTTTCAACAAGTTGGCATCTTCCAATGGAAATTGAAAAACGGCTTCAGCAAAAAAATCCCAACCAGCTCTAGCAAGGACTCCTGCACAGCTGGAGGCAGCCCTCAGGAGCCGCAAACTGAGACACTGCTGTAGAGAGCAGGAGGGAATCTAGATGGCAAGTCTATTACTGTCTCCCCCGCCCCATACACACACCCCACCCACTTAAATGGAGGAGCTTCAAAGCCGGTCACTATCCTCCCTTCTGCTAGCAGTGACATAAGGAATATGCATTACTACACTTGCCCTGAGAGGCCCCAACAGATCAGGGCTTCACTGTGGTAGGCACAGTACACACACAGTAAGAGACAGCCCTTGCCCTGAAGGGCTGAAAACCTAAGCAGACAAAAAGTGATAGAAAGCAAGTAGCATAATTTCCATTTTACTGACAGGGATCTAAGGCACAGAGGGATTAAGTGACTTGCCTGAAGTTACATGGGCAATATGGCAGAGACAGGAATTGAGACCAGATTTCCTGAGTCTCAGTCCACTCCCTGTCAACAAAGGGCATCCCCGTGAGGGGGCAGCTTTCTGAATTGCTGGCTGTGGGCAGCTCAGACAAGGCTGCATACATGTAATTGCATTCATGGCAAGAGCAGTAAAGCAAAGAGGGGATGCGGGGAGAAGTTAGAGAGCTAGAGGCAGGGCTCAGAGAGAGAGCGTGTGGCAGTCAGGAGAAGGAAGTGTAGTGGCCAGTGTGCATATGGAATACAGCACAGAAGAGAAGTACTGTGTAAAGGAACTGTTGTGTGCCTCTGGACACAGGACTGGGAAGCGTGAACGGTACAGACTGCAAGGGCAGGAGAGACCCTATTTTCATACACTTTTAGCCCATAGCCATTACCTACCCACGGCGTCAGCCATATTCAGCCTGAGTATTGAAAGCACTAACTAATTAAGGTGCTGTGAAGATGTACAATGCTGTGTAAGTGCTCAAGAGGAATACTATTGTTGTAATGAATCAACATTAGTTTAAAATAAAATAAAAATCCTCCAAGATGCTGCATCGCACTGTATGAGCTTACATAACAGGATCATACAGCAAAAGCTAGAAACCAACTAGAGCTGACCCTTCTGTGTTGGGTTGGCTGTAACACAGACATATGAAAGATGGTTACATTGTCATTCAAGATGTGTTCCCTCCTCAGTCTTCCAGACATCCAGTTACTCTGGACAGGCAACATCTATGCCATTTGTCCATAAAAGCCAGCTCTGTGACGTAACCCGTGCCAAGGAAGCTCCTGGAGTATATAGGAAACAGGAACAAATCAGACAGCAATTGCAATTGCATTCCAAATCTGTTTAACTAGCCCAGACACTTTGTTAAGCCAAAAACGTTGGCTGTCCTCATTTGTATCCAAAATAGCTAGGAGGAACTGCAATATCTATTTCAAAAGAAAAAAAGAATTATAAACTGGAGTGGGGAAGAAGCAGATGCAAAAACATTAGAGAAGTGCATAATATTATGGACCAAATTTGGGGATAATTATTCAGAGACTCAAAGGTACATAAACCCCTTAAGTACATATAGTAATAAATCGACTACATACTGGGTCAAGCAAGCCTAGCCTGACTGTGTGAAATGGGTCCTGGAAAGGATTATTATTTCTATTGTGGTAGCAGCAGCTGCTAAGGACCTCGGTCAGGGATCACAGTTCCATTGTACTAGGCACTGCTCTCCCACTGTGGAGATACCTGGGAGAGAGGGAACCTTAGGTAAATGAGGTCCCACCTATCCAAGCAGCACTCTGCAGATATCTGACTCCCTCCTCACTCTCTACTCAGGGAGTGCAGGAGTTACTGCAGCCCTAGGAGAGCATTAACCTCAATACCAGCTGCCATGGAGGGAGTGGTACATTACACACATGTTGGAATGTAGTTTTTCTTCCCCTGCCCTTTTATGGAAAGAGAGACCTTGTGGTTTGCTGCTAATACTCCATCATGGGTTTCCCCCACTCTCCAAACTGAGACACTCAATTTCCTGCTAAGAGTTCTCAGTCATATAGTCCAATAGACAATTCCCTATAGCATTTTTAAAAATTAAGTTGCTAAGTGTAGATTTTTAATGAATTAAATAAGGATTTGATAAATATAATCCATACAACAAGCCCTAAGTTTATTTTATGCTTCCACCCACATTTTCAACATGTGACTTATTTCTTAGCTGCATTGCAGAATTTGTTGTGGGGGGGAGTAGCACTTCGGGGCAATAGTCAGGGTCTGCTGGCGCTTTGAAAAGATGCAGAGGAGTGATAGACAGTTTGGGACTGTGAGATAGTATATTAGCTTGATGTTTCTGCCAAAGTGGTCAGCAGTGAAATAGCTCATGTTGACAGTGAAGATGTAATATTTGAGATATATATTTTAGACAAGACAACTCTACGCATCTCATTGCCTCATATCTCCTTGATCTGTACCAGTCTAGGTACCAACCCAGCTACAGCACAGAGATGGCCTGGTTGCATTAGTTGACAGTCTTCTTCTGGCAATGGACGAAGACCATGCATGCATTATTAAACCTATAAGCTGCCAGTGATATGGTTCATATGGAGGTGTGTCTGTCTTCCCCACAGACCACAGGAGAGATGAACAGAGCTGCTCTCAAGTGGATCCATTCTTTTCTTGCTGAGCATTTAGTGGAATGTTGGGCAAGTGCTCCTCCTCTCTGAGGACATGCTCATGCAGGTTTTCCTAGAGTTTAAGGTTATATAGGGCTGTTGGGAGCATTAGTGAGGAGACATATGTTGCAATGTATTCGCTGTAGTGATGACGACACCCAGCTCTATAATTATCACATCTGACCTAGTCAAAGCAGCTGATTGTGTGACTCAGTATGTGGCTGAGATGTGGCAGCAATGAGAGGTAGCTGGCTGAAGCTCAGTCACACGAGGACCGGGTTGAGGTTGATTGGTTGACTAAGAAAATACAGTGAGGATAAATATCTGCTCCTTTGATTGCGGGTGTCTGTCTGCCTTTTGTTGTTGGAGTTTACAGTCTAGGTGTCTGGTTAGATTTCCAGCTGTTACTAGAAGATCAAGGAGCAGCAACAGCCAAGAGAACTTGTTTGTTTTTCATTTAGGTATGCCTGAGAGGTTGTAACTGTTTCTTGCAGATGCAGATCTTCCTGTTGTCATCCGTGCCTTTGCCACCAAGAAATTAAATGACTGCCATCTACTGCACATGGGGTACATCTTCAATCTAACCTGAAACTGAGGCTCGTGCAGAATTCAGCACAGTGTGCTATTGCATGCATATAACACCCGTCCTCCTGGATCTGCCCATTGGTCTCCAGGTGGAATTTAAGGTTTTAGTTTTGACCTATAAAACCCTAAATGGCCTAGATCATACCTACCTGAGAGATTGCCTCCAACCCTACACCTTACCCTTGCAATTGTGATCAATATGTATGCTGAATATTCTAGGGCCAATCTGAACTAAGTACACTGAAGGATCCTACCTTTACAATGGTTCCAAATTCCCATTTTCCCTTCTTCTACTGGCATGACTTGAATACTCCTGGTTTTGAATTACTGGAGTTTAGCATGAGTTTGGACATGCAGGTCCTTGTGTTTCACTCCTTTGTTTTCTACCGTTCGGGGCAAATCAGGTTCAAGAAGAGTAAGATTATCTTTTCATCATTGCTTCAGCAATAGTTCAGGGAGGGTGAGCATCCAGTGTCAGTACATAGGCTACATTGTTACCTAAATAAACAGGGTTGCCAAGCTATGAGGATAATTTCATCTGTCCCTGCTTAGCACTTATTTTGCAAGTCCATTTTTCAATGTGCATAATGATCTTTCTCCAGCTCCATTTCCATGAAGAAAGGTGCAGTGATAATAGCATATATTTTATCGTATTAGATGTCTGGTATTTTTCTGCAATAAGTCATTGTACCCCATTAGATACCATTTTCTCAGGAAATCCATATAAAGGACAGTAAACTCTATAATGCTACTGTGATTTTTGTGACAGTTGTTGTGGACTGTCATGAGGTACAGCTCTCACCACCAGACTGACGCCCCCTTCTGGTGGCTCTGAGGATTAGCTTGAGGCCAGCTCCCTCATCCATGGTCTGCACACTGTCACTCTGTCTCCAATTCCGCCTGCAGTCCCTCTCTCCACTTCAGGAATGGCAGCATCCTTCTTCCCGACTCAGCCCTCCAGCTAGGTTGTCCTCTGTGTTCCCCCTTCCAGGGGGTCAGTGTCTCAGTCCAATAATTATGCCACTTCCCCAGTGGCAAGTGGGGAGGACCCATCCCCATGCACTACTCTGCGTCCCAACCCAAGAACCCTGTAAATAGCAGCCTCCTGCTGTGTCTCTAACTTCTCTGGACACTGCTATGTTTCCCTTGACCCCTTTCCCATGGCCCCAGCACTTTCTTCACCCTTACCTCAGGCACTCAGCATGTCAGACCCAGAAGCCAGCCAGGTGCTCCCTCTCACTCCCCCAGTCCTGCCAGCAGCTGCTCTGTCCAAGGTGCTTGCTTCCATCCACCTGCTAGGAACCAAGTTCTTCCTCCTTGAGCTCCAAGCAGCAACTGACTACCTCTGGTCCTGCAGCCCTTTTTATGTGAGCCTGCTAAGCCCTGATTAGCTACTCCTCTCAGTCTCTCTCCTATTGGCTGCTTCACATGCAGCCACCTTGGGGCTCTATTAACTCCTTTTATGCCATCGCGTGGACACTCAAATCACTTATAGCCACTTTGAATGACCACGGATGTCCCTAAGAAAGTTCTTTTTTTCCAGCAAAGTCAATGGGAACATACTAATGTACTTGAATTACACTTTTCCATGGATGGGGAAGGACATGTTCTTTAACACTCTATCCACTCTATAGCACTGTACCTTCTGCTCAATATCTTTATTAACTCCTGGTCACCAGAAATAGCTTTGCACTGTGACCTTCATGTGACATACTGCAGAGTGTTCCCCTCCCCACAGATCCTCTGATAATCTGACTTAATAGAATGGAAGTGCTAGCACCCGCAGTGCCCAAAGAAAGTCGCCCGGTTAAGTTGAAAGTGGATCTTTTTTAACTATAGAGGATTGAAAGCCAACTCTGACAACATTTGGCTAGGCATTCCCTTCTGTATTCCCACATTCTTGATAGCAGAGGACTTTTCTGAGTCCCCTCAGCAATCTTTGGAGAACAAAATAGCTCACCAATATGTAAACAAAAGAAAAATATCCCATTCTTCTGTGAAACTCTCCTAATCTTCATATGGTAACTTTGATTAAGCCATCAGCATGACCAAGTTCTGCTGATATTCCATACCATAAGTAGTGAAGAGCTTG
Source organism: Caretta caretta (assembly GCF_965140235.1). NCBI lineage: Eukaryota > Metazoa > Chordata > Testudines > Cheloniidae > Caretta > Caretta caretta. The sequence goes on from NC_134206.1 coordinate 240,942,561, forward strand.
CAATGTTGGGCAATACGCAGTACATCTAATATGGGTATAAATAGCTTTAAATGCTCACCATTTTATGGTTTGTACCTAAGATGAATTTAACCACTTTTGGAATGTTCACAAACCAGAAGCTATGGACAGATCCTCTTTAATACAAGCATAATTCTTTTTATTGCTGGCTAAAGTTCTCAAGGTGAACACAACTGGTCTCTCTTTGCCATCTTCTACCACATGCAGTTTCAGAGCCACCATGCTATATTTCAATATCACAAGCTAGATGGAGTTGTTTGTGAGTGTCAGTGTTTGTGTGCCTTGCTGACTGATTTTAATTTGTTAGAAGAAATAGCACACCCCTTTGACTATTTCCAGGGCTTGCCACTCCAGCAAAGGTTTATCGTTTTATAAAAAGCGGCCATAGTATTTTAACAGACTTCAAAATTAAAGTTCAGAAACACTTTCCAGTTTTGACTGCAATCTTTTATCATTCAGAGTAACTCCCAGATACTCTACACTTGGCTGTAAAAACTGACAGTCTGTTTAACTTGGCCTCCACACAGTTGTGAGCGAGTGAGCATTTCCTCACAGTCTCTAGGTGTTGCCTTACAGAAATCCCTGAAATTACAAGGTCAAAGCAACAAACATTACCAAGTCCCTGCAACATCTTATTGGTCATACCTGGAATATTTCCCATTCCTGAACATCTCAAGCAAGAAGTTCGCAAGTCTCTTCCTAAATACCACCACCATCTCGTACCCTTCCCAGCCAGGCTTCAAACCAGGACATAGAACAGAAATGTGGGGTGATTGCACTGATAGATGATCTCAGGGCCACATATCATGCTCATATTATTGGAGCTCTCCACAGCATTTGAGAAAGCTGCCATCTTGCCTCAGAGATGTGGCAGGGACTAGTGAGGTCATGCTGCAATGGCTCCATTCATTCCCCTCAGACCATACCAAGACAGTCCGAATGTTTCCAGAGCCCTCAAGTGCACAGTCCCACAAGTATCTATCCTCTGCCCCATTCTATTCAACATCTACCTGGAGCCAGAAGGGGAGACTGTGAAATCAATTGACTAAAATGCAACCACTATGCAGATGACACCTTGCTCTACATTTCTTCACATCAGATGTAAACAGTGCAATCCCCTAGATACCCAAGGGCATGGTCCTTTGAATGTGTGAGATGCTAAGTAAATACTAAGTAGAGCTGGCCCAAACTCAGAATTTCAATTCCATGGGAAGTTCTGACACTTTGAAATTTATTTTTGTCCTAAATCAGAACAAAAAGTTGAAATTTCCCATGAAACAAAATTTCCATAAAATTTCATTTTGACAAGGTCAAAGCACTTCCTTTCAATTTATATTACATTTTATAAACCCAGCGCTGATATATTACAGTTGAAACAAAGTGCTTTGCATAGAAAATTGATAAACGGGACAGTTACAGCTCAATGCTCTAAAGCACTGACCAGCCCTTAGTAACAAATTTTCAGGTTACTTTCTCAAATTTTATTCTAGATTAGTTGTGATTGATCACAAAAGTCACATGGTATCAGTTCTAGTTTCCTGAATGATTGTGACTGACTCTACCTCATGTGCTCAAAAGGATTAGCAAAAGCCATTTTGACTTGTTTCCTTCAAGGCAGCAGTGGCAGTTTATAGTCTCGCTGTTTAAATCAATTAGGAAAAAGAAATCTGTGGGGTACTGCTTCCTACTACAGTATGGAAGATAGGCTGTTTAGTGTTCCATGAGCAGGCCATCCAGGATTTTTGAGGGCTTGGCAGCCTCCAGACTATAGTATAGATATGGTTACAAACACAAACACAAACACACACACACACAAAGATGGCTGGGCCTTCCAGTGGAAGTAGACGACAGCCGAAAGGGGGTTAAAAACCTTTCTGTAGGCAACATTTTATGTTGGAAATGGCCTATGTTTAAAAAATATGAAATTTAACAAAGTTGTCAATGAAAAATGGAAAGTTTTGATAAAGTTTTTACCACAAATTATGTTTTCTTATTTAATAAAACCACAATTTCAGTTAAAGACTATGATTTCTGTAAACATTCCACTAAAAATGGATGCATTTTGAACCCTGCAAAATGGAAGCCACCTCAAAATTTAAGTGTTTTTGCAGTCTTTTTCCTATTTTTCAATGGAGTTCTAAACCCCAGGATGCATGGCAAAAGGAGTGGGTTGGGGGCAGAAGGCTATGTTATCTGTTGGGCTATTTGGGCACTTCAGACAAACAGGCACTCTGAACATTGAGGTTCTGCTATCACTTAATCAGAATCTGTATACACTCCAATCACAGAATGCAGCTACAGGTCATGTAGACATATCTGAGCTAGTTTTAATCTACCTTGCTCTGTTACTGGAAAAACCAAGGGAAGGACAGGAAGAGAAAAAAGATGTTAGAATCTGTTAAAAGAGACTCTCAACAGCAAGACAGTGCAGACCAGAACCATAAGATAAGACTGGGCAGGAGAAGAGTAGGTGCAGAAGAATCCTGGACTCCCTGGAAAAAACACTAAGATCCAAAGGACTTAGGTAGGGTGAGGAAACTGGGGCAGGGTCTTGCATCCAGGTATTATTTTTCCATAGATCTGTAAATTTCTTGTGCCGTGTCTACAAGTATAGTCTGTATGTGTGGTTTAGAAGTGCCTTTGCAAAACCTGTGTGTTACTTGCTTTAATTGTCAGGAAGACCCCGAAGGGTGAAACAATAATGCAGACTTCCCCAAACGGTGGCGCTCTGGAGAGGCTTTGTGGACCTTGGGAAGTTAGATTGCAGGTTCACATTGCCTTTTTACCTGTACCAGTGTTTTTCCACTGACTGGTGTGAGAACCAAGCTTTGAAACAAAGGATTCCTGCCATATGCAAAAGCTATATCAGGCAGAGGAGAGACATCATCATGGTTTTTCACTGACTCCTCGTCCAAAGGGACTTCTAGAAACACCTGGGGAACAAAGACTGAACTGTGGGGAAGTGCTGGACCCTGGCTAAAGGGATTTTTAGCATGTGATTGAAACACCTGGGGATTCCAAGATTTAAGTTAGTGCATCTTGCCCCTTAAGAGCCTGCAGCCTGCTTGCATCATCATTTAGGGTGAGATTGCACTATTCATATCAGAGCTATGTAGTATATTAAGCTTAATTTGGGTGTTTTATTTGCTAGGTAATCTGCTTTGATCTGTTTGCTACCCATTATAATCACTTAAAATCTATCTTTTGTCATTAATAAACTTGTTTTTGCTTTGTCTAAAACCAGTGTATGTGGAAATCATAACTCGGGGCAGAAAGCTGTTGTATATTTCCTCTCCACATTGAAGGAGGGGGCGAATTTCATGATCTTATGCTGTACAGTGTACAGCGCAAGATGGTATAATTTTGGGTTTACACTCCAGAGAGGAGGTGCGTGACTTAGAAACTGGGAGGTGCCCTAGCTATGCCTCCCCATGCAGAGCTGATCATAGCATCTGTATGTAACTGCAACTGGGTGTCTCCCTACCTGTATGTGCGCTGGTAAAGTGCAGGCTGGAGCCTGGGAGATGGCTTGGAAGGCTGGTCACAGCAGTACAGTGTAAAGGGAGCCCAGGCTGGTGCATCGGGGGGCTCAGTGGTACCCCAGTTCCAGGTGGTACCCCACGGGGAACCCGTCACACCAGGCAGTACTCTAACCACCCAGATGTTCAGTCTCTTTCAAGCAGCCTGTGTCACCAAAATGAAAGTATTCAAACCAGTTATAGTATTTGTTAGGCACTGCTAGATCAACAAGTAGCTGCTGTAGAGTTTTTGTACACTGGTTCAGTTCAGAATTCTTATGTATTTGAATTGTGCAGTGTAGTGTATGATGATTTTTACTTTTTTTCTTCCCAGATGCCTATTTATGATCTGGTCCCTAGAGATTGGTTTATGCTGGTCACATCATCTACAAAGTCTCATGATATTTGGAAGAGATTTTTATTGTTGTATAATTTGTTATCACAGGGCCAGATTGTGGCTGGCTCTCATTGGATAGCATAAATCAAGTGTGGGCAGTAATGAGTGATGAAGGATTTTATGTCACTGAGGAAATGGCTGCACCCCTGACCAGTTCATCACAAGATATTCTTATTTGACATTTTAAAGGTGTAGAATTTTCATAAAGTATAAAAGTAGGATTTTTCAGTGTTAGTCACACAAACATTTTCAACCTTTACCCCTTTTCTAGGAGGGGTTTTGTTTCAGTAAGCATATGCTGTACATTAGTGCCAACAAGTTTTGCATTCTAGTTCTGTATATAGAGAGGTTCTGAATCGCTAAATACATTTGCTTTCATTATATCCCATTCACCATTCTTCATCTGCTCATTGTGCTTGCTCCTGCTCTATCACATACCTCACCAGCTTTTTTTCAATTTAGGCCCTAGTCCTCCAAACACTGACCATGAAGCATTGTGCTTACTGCTGTGCATAGTTCCACTGAGGTGGGTGGGGGTGTACGCTATGGTGTTCGCAGAACCAAAACTGTTAGAGTTTAACCGCTTCAGAGTAGTGATCAAGGAGCAAAATTGGCCAACTCGAGGCTAAGCAAGCCCATGCTCTAGAATCTCATCTTTCATTAAAAGAAAAACAACAAAACCTCTATCTTTTATGGTTGCAAAGGAGTGCTCAAAACTCAAACTAAATCCAAATTAATGCAATTTCTTCCTGAGGTTGCAGAGGAGACTGAATCAATAGCTTTGAGTGTTGCAAACTAACTCTGTTTATATCAGTGGGACATTGATTCAAATAGCCAGTGATAAAAATGTTGCCATTTATGTTAACTATTTCACTGTTGATCAAAGCAGGAAAGAAAACAGAGGGACAATGAAGAATCCACCAGAGGTGATGTCTCTTTTTGGTGTCATGAACAGGTCATGCTTAGGAAAGCACCAGCATTTATTTCCTCCCCCCCTCCACCCAGTCTGTGGAGCTAACGAGCTGGAGGCAAGGAGTGGACCCAAGAAAGCACCTGAGTCCCACCAAGGGAAAGCCAAGTTCCACTGACCTTACCAAGGATGAGACAACCTTGAGGAAGCCACCAGAGCCCGCAGGAACACATTCTGAACAACTGCACCCTCTTCTCTGAGTGATCTCTCATTCTGGTGTCTCAAATGCGTGAAACATGGTTTGTGAGCTAGGATAGGTAGAGCGCCGTTACTTTCCCCTTCACCCTATGCAACCCCTAGCAGCAACTTTGTCTCCTTCCCCACTCAACTCCTGAAGCACACAAGGCACTCTAGATAAATAGCAAGTCTTGTATAATTTAATTATGACTGGTGAAGTCAACGCCTCTGAAGGTCAAAGGGGGTAAATATTAGATATTTTAAATATAGGGTGACCAGACAGCAAGTGTGAAAAATCAGGACACAGGGTGGGGGTAATCAGAGCTTATATAAGAAAAAGACCCAAAAATTGGGACTGTCCCTATAAAATCAGGACATCTAGTCACCCTATTTAAATATATTAGATTAACACTATAATCTTAGCTATGACAAGGATGGGATGAGAGAAGCAGCCTTCACCCAGGAAACACACTACCTGTACCTGAAGAAATTAAGGTTAAGTGGATTGTGCAGATGTTTACCTCTTCATATTCTGTTCTGGGCTACTAAGGATATGTCTACACTACAGAGACTATATGCCCACATATCCTTACAGTATAGAGGCAGCCTAAACTGACAGAAGGGTTTTTTTCTGTCAGCATAGGAACACCATCTCCCCAAACAAAGTTATTTCTGACAACAGAAGCCCTCTTCCATGGACACAGTGGCATCTACACTAAGTTGGTATAGCTGTGGCACTCAGGGGTGTGGTTTTTCCCTCCCATCACCCTGACCAGTGTAGCTATGCCAACATAACTTTTCAGCATAGACCAGGCATTAAGCAAGAGAGGATCATCATTTCATCATGCAAACATTTCAATTTCCTAATCTCATAGATGTGCCAAAATGATTTTTAGTCTATTAATTGATCATTGTTGGGAAAACTCTGGTATTAAGCAATGTTTGAGTCCCTAGCTCCTATAATCCTGTGTTCTTTGTGTCTTTGTTTTCTCACTACTCTCTTTCCCAGTTCGTATGCACAGGGGAGTTTTGAATGTCTAGTTTCTGTGAATAATCTCCCACTAGTTGAAGTAACCCTTCACACATCTCTAAATTCTTCCATTCACTCTGTGCTAACCTCATTCTTCCAGATGTTTGGGAGGTTTTGCATTCTGCCAAGAAGAGCTAATACAAAAGGGGAACTCATAAATCTTGTTGGCTTTTTTTCCTTTCCATGCAAAACAATTGTTGGGACTTATTCTCATCACCTTCCATTTTCATTTAACAATTTTGGTGGACAGTTTTGCCCCATGGAAACAGCTGCTTCAAAGTGTTAGGTCCTATGCTGGTTACATTATAATGACCTCTCCTTATTTCCTAATTAGAGGCATAACAGGACCTTTATGAGACTACCAATGAAGTCTACAAATTCCCAGATGGAACTGTTCTGAGGAAATGGCCACTGTGGCAGTTTGCAAAGAAATTATATCATTCTCCATTGCCAAAAAGAAAGATCCTAATAGAAGCTGAGTGAGATGTGGATGCAGATTGCCAAGCCAAATAGTGTGCAACGTAGGGTGGTCTCCTTTATCTGGAAGCAGAAAGGACTAATCAAATATCAGAGTAGCCATTGGAAATGACTTGAATAAGAGTCATAAAATATAGTTCACTCATTTTGTCCTCTGTGGAGAATGAGGGAGATAAATGTAGTATTTACTATAAATATCACAAGTTACCCTATAAGGATTTTAACTTGCCTGAATGCAGGGAGTTAAAAGTCAAAAGGAGGCTGTAAATGAGGAAACCTGCAGGAAACAATGTGATGGCAAAGATAAGGCTCCTTGAAGAAACAAGACAGAGGGCATCAGTTGAGGAATACTCTGTGACTGGCTCCCTCCAGACTAGAGTGGTTTACTCTTCCCAAGACTGAGCCTAGGATCAAAGAAGAGTCTAAAACTCAAAGATGCTAGAAAAGGAAGGACCAGTGGTGTCAGTGTCCAGAGGCTACTGAGAGTGTCAGTGAAAGCTGACTGAAACATAGAGACTACTACAGCATGAAGGGCTGCTTCTCCCTGCCAGGGACGGAGGTAGCTGGGCTGAGGGGGAACTCTTACAGTAGCTAGAAAGAAAAGTCAAAAAGGTGTAACTACAGTGCATGCTTGTAGACCTTTTATTGTTTTTACCCTAAGCTCTACATGCTGTGTACCTTTGAGGAATGAATAAGCAATGCTTTGTTCTGAAGATGCTGTTTCTATGTCTCTGAAAACATATATGGTCACAGGCTTCTGAAGCGAAACTATTACAGGGATCAAAACCAAATGGGGCCTGTGTCATTAACACAGTTGGGCACGAGGGGTTACAGTCCAGAGACCCAGTCTGAGTGCAGTTGGACCATGTGGTTCCACCCACAGTGAGGTGCAGGAAGCCAGGCTTGTCACCTCAAGGGTGCACTCAAGAGGGATTAAAGGGGTCTAAGGCACAGTTTACCCTGTAGCCCTAACAGTGACAGTTTGCACTTCTGGTTTTAAACAATTCTCATTTTGGGTTTCAGTAGTAAGAGAGCATTTTCTTTTGCACTAGATTAGGAGGGTCCAAAAATATAAATTTTAAATAAAAAAGTTGGATTTATTTTTGCAGGCCATCTTGGAAATCTACTTCTAGATTAAAACTGCATGGAAAAATGCCATGGCGGTAAATATGACAGGTTGGCATAGAGCAACAAGTAGACAGTCACATGCACTTACAGATAGCATTTGACAGCAACATCTTTACTCAAGGTTGCCTCATATTTTCCATCACAACACCCTGCTTATAACTTTGCCAGACTAACTGTTTGGGCTGAAATGTTCCATGCTAGGTGTCTGCCTCTGGCTGGCTTATTATTTTTTAAGTTTCAGCAAAAATCGTTCAGTTGTTTCCTAATAACAAGGGTAGGGAAAAATACATTTTTAACATGGGAAAAACATTCTTACAACTACTTCACTGAGAAACTGTAGTGCTTTCATGCTTTGGAGCAGGAGTTTGAAATTTGGTAGAGAGGCCAGGCTGGGGTCAGAAATCTGTCTTTGGCTAACCCCATGAAAATCCAGCCAAATTTCAACCCAGTAATAGCTTCTGAAAAAAGTCAGAGTCTGCACACATTCAGCAGAGGATGGCATGAAAATTCTCCAGAGATTCTAACTGCCCTGAGCATTTTTTCCTGACTGGCTCAGGGAAAGGAAGGAAGTGCATATCATCCATAGCCACTCCTGCTAAGAAAGTGAGCCAAGAATGGCTTCTGCCAAGCTGCCTGACCACATGGGGTGGCTTCAGCCAATCAAAGAATGAGAGCAAACAACTGGTGACTAGTCTGAGCAACTACATAAGCGTTCTAGTTCTCTAACTGTCCCTGTTCTGTGCGAGTGTGCTTAAACATTTAATGTTCCCCACCATAGCACACCTGCTCAAGCCAGGGCAGTATGTAGCACCCAAGGTATTTAGCACCCCGCCACACACACACAAACACCCACAATTAGCATTTATTTCACAACAACCTGATTCTTCAGAGGAGAATTTTTTTTAATGTTAATGAGGCCACTTTCCTCATCTTTATCCCAATTACCTTACTGTTCTCTATGTTTTATGTTGTTCTGGGCAAGTACTCACTCTGATACATGCCTGCTGGCCTTTAGTAGGGATTTACATCACCACCGGCCATGCAGTAGCCTTTCCAGTATCAGCCACGCTCTGGTAGCTAGTATGCAGGCTTGCTGGCCTCTAGCATGCATTTACATCACCTTTGGCTATGCTGCTGCCTTGCAGTATCAGCCACTATTCAGTAGCTAGTATGCAAGTTTAACAGTCCTTTTCCTTTTTTTTTTTTTTTTTTTTTTTTGCTCCCCAGGAGACAGAGATCTGTTCCAAATAAGAAAAAGAAAAAAAACAAACCCTATTTCTTGGACTGTTAATCTGGAATCTTAAATTATGAGTTTCAACCAAACCCAGAGAGCTTGGAACAAAATCTGCAGATGAGAGAACTGAAGTGGAGTCTTTGGCTCTGTTTTCAGGATGTTATTTGCTCTTATGCTTCTTAACCAGCTTTCAAGAGCATTTCAGCTGTAACTACAGGGTTGCAAAGCCAGTCCTAGTTAAAATGTGATATTTAAAGCAATTTAGATGAATAAGTCTGCAATGTGTCTAATGGCTCAAGACTCCTAATCAGATTTACAGGGAGTTTGACTCAGAGAGGCATCTTAATGGACACCGAAGGCCAAAGAAGAACTGATAAAAACTGAAGTGTTTAAAAGGTCCGTCAGTATCCAAAGCCATTTTGGTGCATCCAGTGCAACTCAGTTAACTGAATCCCTTGTTCAACTAAAGCTCCATTGTAACCACTGGAGGTCAACCATCTGATCAGCCAGCCAGCGTCTCTTCAATACAGTAAGGGTCCTGAGAGTCCCAAATTTAACCTAGCTGCCAGAGCTAGCCAGTAACTGGGCTGGAAGAGGCTTCGGATGCTCTTAAACTGTAGCTCTACTCCAGGAGGCTGGGGGCAGGAGAAGGGAAAAGACATTATTGGGGCTACCTGTTTATGGTGTCTCTCCGACTATCATACATCTCCATTTACAAACAAACGAAAGGTTTCAGAGGAACAGCCGTGTTAGTCTGTATTCGCAAAAAGAAAAGGAGGACTTGTGGCACCTTAGAGACTAACCAATTTATTTGAGCATGAGCTTTCGTGAGCTACAGCTCACTTCATCAGATGTATACCGTGGAAACTCTGATGAAGTGAGCTGTAGCTCACGAAAGCTCATGCTCAAATAAATTGGTTAGTCTCTAAGGTGCCACAAGTCAAACAAACGAAAGTAATTCCTGCATGTCCAGGCCTGCATCTCACCCTGAGCTCTAAGAGTCAGTAATAATGTCCTGCAGCTCAGCTTGTGCCCTCAGTTATACCTATGAAACCTCACGCTCAACCAGCCGTGCATTCAGATAACACTCATGCAGCCTCTTTAGTCCTAGAACTCTTGAGATAGTTTTGAATTTCCTTAGAGACAGTCCTATTCGCACCACATTCATGGCTCCGTTCTGCTCCTATTGAAGTGAATGAGAATGTTGCCATCAATTTCAATGGGCGTAGGAGCAGGCTCCAAACTGCCCATTTAACTGGAAAAGCAGGAACAGACGTAGGAAATAAGCATAACCTGGCCAATGCTGCTGCAGGAGGAATCTCACCATGTGTATTCACTGACTTTTGAAAATTTAAACTGTGCAACCTTAACACTGTTGATTTTTGCACTATACCCTTTTAGTACTCAGACTAGAGAATATGTGAGGAGCCTGTTCTGTGTTTGGCAGCAGTAAAAAGGCAGTTTGAACTAACAGCCCATGCTGTAATCTAGCCCCAGGTATGAGGTTAGCTACTGGTTGAACACAAAGCATGTGTTTTCTGAGCAGCGCAGGTCTGGCTGCCGGAGAGGTTTCTAGATCCAGAACTGCTGCTGTTTTTAAAGCAAACAGATATGAGCTCATTTCTAACCTCAGATACACCTGTGCAACTCCCATTGAACTCAGTGCATGTATATCAGAAGGCAGACTGGAGCCCACTTGGTCTGAAAAAGAGTTCAAAGGAGAACTGTGCACTCCTTCAGTTCACATTCAACATCTGAAACGCCAAAGGAAACCAACATGCTAACCTAATCTTTCTGGAATTAGTCCATTATTTCCTTCCACAGAGAGGTCCACTCAGCAAAATCTGTTTGACACAGGATTGTAGAGTGGATTTCCACTGTACCAGCTGGTACAATGAGATTTGCTAACTCCAAATGGAAGGCACATTTTAAAAAAAGAAAGGAAAAATAAACCCTTTACATAAAACAATATATACAGGGCAATTCTGTGATGCTGTCCCAAACTTTTCGTCCACACGTGGCAGTAATTCTTAGCTCCAGGAACACAATTAACACTTTTGTGACAATCAAACCAGTTCTACTGAGAAAAACAGAAGTTGTATCAAGCTTTTGACTCTGTTCCTAGAAATTCACAGGAAACAACCCCCTCCTTTATACCTTTTTCAGGAATCAGATAGACCTAGAACACCTATTGATTCAAGTATGTATATTGGTAACATCACCATATATAGTGTAAACCATGATTCTTTCACTTTGATATGAAGGGACAGGTTCTCCCTGCCCATGGTACTATAGAGTCTTTACAGGCTCTCAACCAGTTTTCAATCACAGGCAATTCATCCCTTCAGGAGGTCCCCACAGAATGGGTCTATCTAGATTCTTATGTTACCCCCACTGTAGCATCTGAGCATTTCACAATCATGATATAGGTAAGTATTCTCTCTATTTCACAGAGATAGGTAAGTATTATTTTTACCAATGGCAAACTAAGGCTTCAAGAGAATAAGTGACCAGCCCATGATCACACAGGAAGTCTGAAGGAGAGCTAGAAATCTTAAATTCAATTTCCAAGTCCCCAAACCATCCCCCCTCCCATATTTGGGCATTTTAAGTTCTTCCTTTATTAGTGACCAGTATTTAGCATAATGGGGCCTGGCCTTTATAATTATAATTAGTCCACCAAATCATAGAATATCAGGTTTGGAAGGGACCTCAGGAGGTCATCTAGTCCAACTCCCTGCTCAAAGCAGGACCAATCCTCAACTAAATCATCCCAGCCAGGGCTTTTTCAAACCAGACCTTAAAAACTTCTAAGGAAGGAGATTCCACCACCTCCTTAGGTAACGCATTCCAGTGTTTCACCATCCTACTAATAAAACAGTTTTTCCTAATATCCTACCTAAACATCCCCCACTGCAACTTGAGACCATTACTCCTCGTTCTTTTATCTGCTACCACTGAGAACAGTCTAGATCCATCCTCTTTGGAACCCCCTTTCAGGTAGTTGAAAGCAGCTATCAAATCCCTCCTCATTCTTCTCTTCCGCAGACTAAACAATCCCAGTTCCCTCAGCCTCTCCTCAGAAGTCATGTGTTCCAGTCCCCTAATCATTTTTGTTGCCCTCTGCTGGACATTTTCCAATTTTTCCACATCCTTCTTGTAGTGTGGGACACTACTCCAGATGAGGCCTCACCAATGTCGAATAGAGGGGAACGATCACATCCCTCAATCTGCTGGCAATGCCTCTAATATACAGCTCCTATCTAATCTAAAGGAAACTGCAGAGTAATCCAGTTAGGTTATACAGATGCTGTATAACAGATGCTTTGCCCTGTAAACTCTCACTGTCCAGGCAGGCTTGAAAGTATAGGGAGAAAAGTATAGTCTGGTTCTTCCGCTCCTACTGAGTCTGGTCTAATCCAGACTCTGAAGAAAGGCAGCCAGGCCTCCTGCCTAAGCAGCTGGAACCTCAGCTGGACTCTGATCCTCGTGGTTCTTACTCCCTGCCTCTACTGATTGTGCGTGGCCAGTTCTGAATTTGCTCTAACCACACCAGCCAGCTAGCGCCATCTGCACTGATGAAACCCTATTGGTTGCTGGGCCAGATTACTGATACTTTCCCCATGCACTTACCTGGTCTTGTCTAGTTATATGTTCCCTTACCTCCTGCTTTGCTTCTGTTTGCAGCCACATTAAAATCCCTCTTTCCCCCCAGACGCTTGCTGCCTCTCCCTTCAATCCAGAGTGATTTTGAACCAATCACTCAAATTGTGGTCAGGCTGGATGCTCACTTCTTCAGGACACCTACCTCATTTAATAAATAGTTAAGTGCTGGCATTATTACTCTCATTTTACAGATGGGGACACAGACTCCTAGAAATTAAATGAATCACCCAGTGGCACATAGCAAGTCAGTGGCAGGGCTAGGAAGTGTTTACGGCAGCCTGATCCTTCATTATATGGCAGCCTGCATCTTGAATAGTGATTTACACTAGTGCAAAAGGGAGTGTAAATCGCCACCATTCTGATTTTTGTAATATTTGAATACCCACCCTGTACTGGTGTAAATGTCCACACAAAATGCCAGACAATGGAGAATCATGTCCTAGGTGCAAAGTTTACTGCTAGTTTACACTTCACATTGGTGTCTACTCCATGATTGTTGACAGATAGCTCAGAGAAGAAATGAGTTTTTACTGTCTGTCACCTTGGCATGCTGAGGGCAGAGGTGAAAGTAAGCCAGTATGCCCCAGTATGGCATACTGGCAAGAGCCGGTGCGCCGTACGGGGTGGATCGGCTTCCCCAGGCGCAATTTAAAGGGCCTGCGGCTCCCAGCAGTGGCTGGAGCCCCCGGCCCTTTAAATTGCTGCCAGAGCCCAGGGGTAGCGGCGGTGGGGCTGGGGGGTGATTTAAAGGGCCCGGGGCGGTAGCAACGGCCGAGTCCTGGGCCCTTTAAATCATCCCTGGAGCCTCGCCGCCACTTCCCCAGGGCTCCGACAGGCTCCGGGGATGATTTAAAGGGCCCGGGGCAGTAGTGGCGGCCGGAGCCCTGTCCCTGGAGCCCTGCTGCCGGAGCCCTGGGGGAGCAGCAGCGGGGCTCCGGGGACAATTTAAAGGGCCCAGGGCTCCGGCTGTCACTACCGCCCAGGGCCCTTTAAACTGCTGCCAGAGGCCCCAGCTGCCGCTGTTACCCCAGGAAGGGGGAAGGAGGCACTTGCCGGTACAGGTTGGGCTGGGGCTGGCTCTGACCTCCCCCAGCCCCGTCCTGTCCGCCTGAGGCCCCGCCCCTTCCGGGGGCCAGAGCCAGCCCCAGCCCAGCCCCGTACCGATAAGTCCCTAGACTTACTCTCACCCCTAGCTGCGGGTGACAGATTTGCTCTGAATTCAGCTGGCCCTCTTCCCAGGAAGCCCTATAGTAGCATGGTCTATTGTAGAAATCCCTTGCTATTCACCTTGGGGATTCTAGTGGTTTGGGAACCCTGACCCCAGGGTCAAACTGATTTCAGTCTTCATTCACTGTTGGGAAGAGTCAACACCAACAGGTTCCATTGAAGATTTTGACCCAAAATTTGTTCAGCACTTAAGACACCTTACCAAAAAAGACTTAGCTATATAAATAGAAATATAACAGAGATGGCCAGCTATGTGCAAGGATCATGGGAAGGGGAGAATAAAGGGAAAGGATCTGTAATCCAGACCAGCAACCAAAAGGGCTGAGTTAGGGCAGGTAGAGAGGAATGTTTATGGTATGGCATATCTATACCCTGTAGAAATAGAATACAGTTGTAGTTCTGTATAATGCATACTATGCAAACCATGTCCCAAAGCCCTTCAGGGGTGCAATAAGAGTTATAAAGTTAAAATAAATAGCAGGGAGAGAAACACTAAGATTAAGGGGTTATGGCAGAGTCATTTTCAGATGAGACTGTTAAATAGATGAGGAGAGATACAGAGATAGCCAAAGGCAGAATAGATAAGTCCATCTCCATCACAGGGGAGAAACAGAAGTAGGCAAAACAAGTTCCAGTAAGGGTCTGACCCTGAGGAAGAGATGTATTTATTGAAGTGTTGTTTTGATGTAGTCGTCTTCCATTCTGGGGTGAAGGCAAATTGCTTCATGGCATTTGCATTTAACTTAAAAAAAAAAGACTATTGGCAAAGGCATAATGAACTAACATTGTACACATCAAGCAGCATTTACAATCCATTTAGCTTTGAGGGATTGCATAGCTTAGTTGGGAAAGCATCAGTCTTTTAGTCTTAGGATAGGTCTACACTGCAGTTAGACATCCAGCTGACTCGGGTTCACAGGGCCTGGGTTAAGGGGCTGTTTAATGGCAGTGTAGACCTTGGGCTCATGCAGGAGTCCAGGCTGCAGAACTCTGAGGGGAGGGACCACAGTTGTCCAGCTCTTCCCATTATATTGTTAATCTACAAGTAACCAAGGACCTGCATACCCTACTCAGCAAAAATAAGTTATAAGCAGAGTTTTTGCCTAAGGAAAAATGAACTGTACAGTCCATTTTGAGTTTTTATACTTCAGTCTCTTTAGTTCATGAAAGAAAGGCTCAAACCAAAAACCCTGGAACTTTGGAAAAGCTTTGACCTGGATGTTAGCTGTGTAATCTGTTTCACACATCTCAGCCCCTTACACAAAAACTGCTTTAAACAAAGATCAAAGTAAAAACTGCAAAACATTTTGTGAGTTCTTAGAAAATAGAATCCATATTTCGCAGAGTCACTGAGGATCTCCGATGAACTGGAGAACATCAAAGCCGCGTAAGTTTTTAAAAATTATAGCTCTAGTTTTGAAATGAGAAACGTTTTTGCCAGACAGTTTTGCCAAGTGTTTATGTTTTGGTGCATATCTGGGCTGCTTATCAGTAGTTCAGATGTTCTTTGTTTGTAATTTCCTACAATTATTCACTCTCCATGCTCCATTCAAGCACAGTAACACCCATTGGTCATGAGAGCCTGCAATGCTTCTGTCTCACAAAGCAGTCCAGCAAGAGCCCAGGGCTTTGACCTTGACTCTCAGTGTGTGGCAGCATTGCAGTATGAAATCATCGCAATGTCTCCCTCCTCCCTCTCAGTGTGTCTTCCTGCTCATAAGAGAATCTGAGTATTCAGATGTCTCTAGAAAGAGGCTGAAAAGAGCCTCACTAAAACTGCAGAATTCCATGCTTTGACACCAATTTTTTTGTTGTTGTATTGCTCAGTGCATTCCAAGCCAGTCAACACATCAATTCATTGCTTACTGGAGCAATTTAAGAGCATTTAGTTGCTCTGCAAGAGGTACTCTGTATGAAAAATATTCTCAAATGAAGAACATTGATTAAAATAGTGTATTATTAATTTGAATATCTTGAAGCACTTTGCAAAGGCGGGTGACTATCATTCGCTCCATTTTAGGTAACTGGGCAACCCAGATACGAAAGGGTTAAGGGTGAAATGTTCAGAAGTTACTGAGGTCCTAAATGACTTATGTGTAGTTAACAATAAAGTGAAATCCCATTTTGCACAAAATTTGTTTCTGTATTTTGACTGGCTTTACTGTTTTATGTAAAACAGTCAGGGACAGGCCCAGAAAAGAATTGCTGCTTTCCAGAGCCACGTGGCTAACTATTTTATTTTTTAAGAATGAGATTATGTTGTCTAGTCAAATTAATGCAAAATGGGGTGTAACAGACATCAGTTTGGACAGGACTTGCGGGGAGGTGAGAGGGTAGGACAAGAGTCAGCAATTTTTTGGGGTGGGGTGGGGTGGGAGCTGGCTGGGAGGAGATTGTTCTCAAAGTGTTTTGTAGGCCTGGCAAAAATGCTACATTCTATACAATATGATTGAGACAAATTAAGAGGAGAGGGAAATTACTTCAATGGCTAATTCTCACACAGGGAAGAAGATTAGCAAATAGAATAAGACAAGTCAGCACACAGCAGCAGGAAGTACTAGACAAATATTTATCACTGTCATTTATGTTTAACCTGTCAGATGACAAGGTGGAAATAATGCTGCAAGATATGTCAATACACTGCAAAAAGGTAACTGGCAGAGCTTCATGGATTTCAGTGGAAGTACAACAAATTTACATCAGCTGAGGCTCTCTGCTCTCATCCTCCACTTCAGTAGGATGGAGGACAGAAAGCAACTCCTTGAGGTCTATGGCTAACCTCTTATTTACTTGAGTGGGAGCAGGCCCTACGGTATATTCAGGAAAGGACTTTCTAGGACCAAAAGGGATAGGGCGTTAGAGAAAGGAAGCTGTTGATCGCAGACATATCTACAGCGTGCCTGCTAAAAGTCTGGATCTACTCCCATTGATTCCTGGAAACAGTGCAAGGCAAAGCTTTGACATTATAACCCCAAACCAAGTAAAACACAAATCTGAAACTCCATGCAAACAGAGCGTGTGCAGTAACCTCATTTTGATTTGCTGAAACCAGACAAACCAAGCCTGGTGGCCACAGAAACTCTACCTGGAAACATAACTCTTCATCTTAGACCGAATTTATTCTATTGACTTATGCTGCTACGCGCACATACCACACTGAACAAAAAAATACCTTTATATAGTTTGGCCTTTTATTCTTTCAGCACATACTGTAGTACTTCATCTAGGAACAGACAGTGAAATTCAGTCATGACAAACTGGAGGAACCTTCTTAGGGAAAACCTGCTCTCAGGGTGTAAATAGGAGTTTTGCCATTGCTCACACAGCGCCAGGAGTAGGCTGTCAGGACCTGCCTCCTAATAACTTCACTGGATTTTGGATCAGGCCTTATGGTGATCATGCTTATGCACGAAAGACAAAAAATGTAGAAGCATTAGTATTCAGTGAAATATTGTTGGCCAAGTGGCAGAACAGATCCTACTTTAGATCACTGGTTTGGTCAGGTAGAAAGAAAACCAGGGCTGGCTCCAGGCACCAGCGTTCCAAGCAGGAGCTTGGGGTGACAGTTGGAAAGGGGCGGCAGTCCCTCCGGCCGCAGCGGCAATTCGGCGGCAGCCTCTGTGCTCCACCCGCCACGGCGGCGAATCGGTGGCAGTTTCTTCCTTTTGCCGTCCACGGCAGCAGTTTTTTTCACTGCTTAGGGCGGCAAAAACTGTAGAGCCGTCCCTGATGGAAACAGAAGATCGCCAACATTATCTGCATGAATAAAATCAACGTGATAAACATTTTGATGAGTGATCTCCTACAGAGAGGGATATGTATGCTGTAGATTTATTGGGATGTACAAAGCAGATCAGTGAGATGCTTTCAGAGTAAAAAAAACAAGTGATAACTGTGACTGGGGTCCCAATGGGGAGCCAGCTGTGGTCACTCAATTAGGATGAATTGCAAAGAATGGAGCAGACAATCCTCATAAAGCTGGTGAATATTCCAATACTTAGATTCACCAAGACAGCATAAAACAGCTTCTTTATTACCTTACTGGTTACTCAGAAGTCCAAACACAGTTCCCTTAAAGTGATACAGCCTCAGGCCTCCATCCAGGTACCCACGTCAAATATGATGAAAATTTCTGTAAATCTTATTTCATCACATAAAAGAACAGGTTCTACCAATCCCAATACCAATCGGACACATTACCTCCCAGGTTAATGTTTCAGATCTTACCCAAATACATGCTACAGACAATTCTTATTAACTAAACTAAAATTTATTAAAAAACAAAAGAGAGAGCATGGTTAAAAATCATTATACATACAGACATGCGTTCAATTCACTGAGGTTCAGATTCATAGCAGAGATGGTGAGCTTTGTAGTTGCAAAGAGTTTCTTTAGAATTCAGGTTTCAGAGTGGTAGCCATGTTAGTCTGTATCAGCAAAAAGAACGAGGAGTACTTGTGGCACCTTAGAGACTAACAAATTTATTTGTGCATTTTTGTGGGCTAAGATCTGATGCATGGAGTGGAAAATACAGTAGACAAATAGATAGATAATCTTCCTACTGTATTTTATACACACACACACAGATCATGAAAAGATGGGGTTTGCCTTACCAACACTATTGAGACAAATCAATTAAAGTGGACTATTATCAGCAGAAGGAAAAAATCACTTTTGTAGTGGTAATCAGGATGGCCCATTTCAAACAGTTGACAAGAAGGTGTGAGTAACAGTAGGGGTAAAAATTAGCATGGGGAAATAGTTTTTAGTTTGTGCAGTGACCCATCCACTCCCAGTCTTTATTCAGGCCTAATTTGATGGTGTCCAGTTTGCAAATTAATTCCAGTTCTACAGTTTCTCATTGGAGTCTGTTTTTGAAGTTTTTTTCTTGAAGAATTGCCACTCTGTAGTTGAGTGTCCAGAGAGGTTGAAGTGTTCTCCAACTGGTTTCTGAACGTTATAATTCTTGACGTCTGATTTGTGTCCATTTATTCTTTTCTGTAGAGACTGTCCGGTTTGGCCAATGTACAGAGGGGCATTGCTGGCACATGATGGCATACATCACATTGGTAGATGTGCAGGTGAACAAGCCCCTGATGGTGTGGCTGATGTGATTAGGTCCTATGATGGTGTCCCCTGAATAGATGTGTGGACACAGGCAACAGGCTTTGTTGCAAGGATAGGTTCCTGGGTTAGTATTTTTGTTGTGTGGTTGCTTCAGGTTGGGGGGCTGCCTGTAAGCAAGGACTGGCGTGTCTCACAAGGTCTGTGAAAGTGATGGGTCATCCTTCAGGATAGGTTGTAGATCCTTGATGATGCACTGGAGAGGTTTTAGTTGGGGGCTGAAGGTGATGGCTAGTGGCGTTCTGTTATTTTCTTTGTTGGGCCTGTCCTGTAGTAAGTGACTTCTGGGTACTCTTCTGGCTCTGTCAATCTGTTTCTTCCCTTCAGCGGGTGGGTATTGTAGTTTTAAGAATGCTTGATAGAGATCTTGTAGGTGTTTGTCTCTGTCTGAGGGATTGCATCAAATGTGGTTGTATCTTAGGGCTTGGCTGTAGACAATGGATCGTGTGATGTAGTCTGGATGAAAACTGGAGGCATGAAAGTACAGTGATCAGTAGGTGGTGTTTATGTAACCATTGCCTACTAGCACTGTAGTGTCTAGGAAGTGGATCTCTTGTGTGGTCCAGGCTGAGGTTGATGGTGCGATGCAAATTGTTGAAATCCTGGTGGAAGTCCTCAAGGGCTTCTTTTCCATGGGTCCAGATGGTAGAGTAGGGGCATTAGGGGACAAGAGCTGAGGAAGCATTGTTCTAAGTCAGCCATAAAAATGTTGGCATACTGCGGGGCCATGCGGGTCCCCATAGCAGGTCATAGTTCAATGTCCAAATCTCATATTCAGGGTGTACCAGCATAACTGGGACCACAGTTTTGTGACTGAAACTTCCCATGATGAAGTCTAAGCAGATCTGAGATGACAGAATCAGGGCCCAAGGATCTTTTATACAATTTCATGTCCTCTGACAAGTTGGGATTTCCTTGGGGAACAAAAGGTAATTAGGATGACTTTGAAGGAGGTCCATCACCAGTGCTTAACTATACAAATTAACAAAAGGCCATTTGCTTTTTTCTCCTCCATTCACAGTACATTTCAAAGAGAGATGAATACCGAGATATCCCGTGTTTATAATTCATTTAAATGATATCAGTATACAGCACAGACAGGGATTGTTGATTACATTGACCACCCTACTCATACGTATGTAAATACACAAACATTATCTCCCCACATGTCTTTTGAGGGTTATTTATTTTGCAGGATGTTTAACCCTTTCTAGCCATTCACCCCACCCTCAACATGAGACTGGTGTGGAAGGGCAAAATTAGATCTCCTGGATACACCTTACGGACCTTCCAACATTGATATGAGCTGTGTTTACATTGAATTCTTTGTAAGGCCAAATTATTGATACATGCTTTGGCCCCAGCCAAAAACTTAGTCCATACTTTGTGAAAAATTTAGTGATTCCAGTGTTTGGCCTATGTGTTAACTTAATATCGCCATTAATGTTCTTCATAGATCATTTACTCTGGCATTCAGCCATGAAGGCTGGGAGGTGTTATACCTCAGTTTCCCTTTGTGCACAGCAGTTCAAGCTTATAGTGTTTTTTCTGCTGTGGAAAGTTTTAAAAATAGGTCTATGCATTAGCTGTTAAGCCTCAACATTATTAGGCTTTTTAACACAAAGTGTGTTCTTGTTGAACCAAACAGCATAATCATAAGGGTTTCTATTATGTACCACTCTTAACATGTTCAAGGGCTTTTCCGAAAGACCACGCACATTGTACATTTTATAAGTTCTTGGTATCAGCAACAAGTTAGTTACAATCATTAGCAAAAAGAAAAGGAGTACTTGTGGCACCTTAGAGACTAACCAATTTATTTGAGCATAAGCTTTCGTGAGCTACAGCTCACTTCATCTGATGCATACTATGGAAAGTGTAGAAGATCTTTTTATACACACAAAGCATGAAAAAATACCTCCCCCCACCCCACTCTCCTGCTGGTAATAGCTTATCTAAAGTGATCACTCTCCTTACAATGCGTATGATAATCAAGTTGGGCCATTTCCAGCACAAATCCAGGTTTTCTCCCTCCCCCCTCCCCCTCCCCCCCCACAAACCCACTCTCCTGTTGGTAATAGCTTATCTAAAGCGACCACTCTCCTTACAATGTGTATGATAATCAAGGTGGGCCATTTCCAGCACAAATCCAGGGTTTAACAGGAACGTGGGGGGGTGGGGTGGTAGGAAAAAACAAAGGGAAATAGGTTACCTTGCATAATGACTTAGCCACTCCCAGTCTCTATTCAAGCCTAAGTTAATTGTATCCAATTTGCAAATGAATTCCAATTCAACAGTCTCTCGCTGGAGTCTGGATTTGAAGTTTTTTTTGTTGTAATATCGCAACTTTCATGTCTGTAATCGCGTGACCAGAGATATTGAAGTGTTCTCCGACTGGTTTATGAATGTTATAATTCTTGACATCTGATTTGTGTCCATTTATTCTTTTACATAGAGACTGTCCAGTTTGACCAATGTACATGGCAGAGGGGCATTACTGGCACATGATGGCATATATCACATTGGTGGATGTGCAGGTGAACGAGCCTCTGATAGTGTGGCTGATGTTATTAGGCCCTGTGATGGTGTCCCCTGAATAGATATGTGGGCACAGTTGTCAACGGGCTTTGTTGCAAGGATAGGTTCCTGGGTTAGTGGTTCTGTTGTGTGGTATGTGGTTGCTGGTGAGTATTTGCTTCAGGTTGGGGGGCTGTCTGTAGGCAAGGACTGGCCTGTCTCCCAAGATTTGTGAGAGTGTTGGGTCATCCTTCAGGATAGGTTGTAGATCCTTAATAATGTGTTGGAGGGGTTTTAGTTGGGGGCTGAAGGTGACGGCTAGTGGAGTTCTGTTATTTTCTTTGTTAGGCCTGTCCTGTAGTAGGTGACTTCTGGGAACTCTTCTGGCTCTATCAATCTGTTTCTTCACTTCCACAGGTGGGCATTGTAGTTGTAAGAATGCTTGATAGAGATCTTGTAGGTGTTTGTCTCTGTCTGAGGGGTTGGAGCAAATGCGGTTGTATCGCAGAGCTTGGCTGTAGACAATGGATCATGTGGTGTGGTCAGGGTGAAAGCTGGAGGCATGTAGGTAGGAATAGCAGTCAGTAGGTTTCCGGTATAGGGTGGTGTTTATGTAACCATCGTTTATTAGCACTGTAGTGTCCAGGAAGTGGATCTCTTGTGTGGACTGGACCAGGCTGAGGTTGATGGTGGGATGGAAATTGTTGAAATCATGGTGGAATTCCTCAAGGGCTTCTTTGCCATGGGTCCAGATGATGAAGATGTCATCAATATAGCGCAAGTAGAGTAGGGGCGTTAGAACAACGCTTCCTCAGCTCTCGTCCCCTAAGTCAGCCATAAAAATGTTGGCATACTGTGGGGCCATGCGGGTACCCATAGCAGTGCCGCTGATTTGAAGGTGTACATTGTCCCCAAATGTAAAATAGTTATGGGTAAGGACAAAGTCACAAAGTTCAGCCACCAGGTTAGCCGTGACATTATCAGGGATAGTGTTCTTGACGGCTTGTAGTCCATCTTTCTGTGGAATGTTGGTGTAAAGGGCTTCTACATCCATAGTGGCTAGGATGGTGTTATCAGGAAGATCACCAATGGATTGTAGTTTCCTCAGGAAGTCAGTGGTGTCTCGAAAGTAACTGGGAGTGCTGGTAGGGTAGGGCCTGAGGAGGGAGTCTACATAGCCAGACAATCCTGCTGTCAGGGTGCCAATGCCTGAGATGATGGGGTGCCCAGGATTTCCAGGTTTATGGATCTTGGATAGTAGATAGAATATCCCAGGTCGGGGTTCCAGGGGTGTGTCTGTGCGGATTTGATCTTGTGCTTTTTCAGGGAGTTTCTTGAGCAAATGCTGTAGTTTCTTTTGGTAACTCTCAGTGGGATCAGAGGGTAATGGCTTGTAGAAAGTGGTATTGGAGAGCTGCCGAGCAGCCTCTGGTTCATATTCCGACCTATTCATGATGACAACAGCACCTCCTTTGTCAGCCTTTTTGATTATGATGTCAGAGTTGTTTCTGAGGCTGTGGATGGCATTGCGTTCCGCATGGCTGAGGTTATGGGGCAAGTGATGCTGCTTTTCCACAATTTCAGCCCGTGCACGTCGGCAGAAGCACTCTATGTAGAAGTCTAGTCTGCTGTCTTGACCTTCAGGAGGTGTCCACCTAGAATCCTTCTTTTTGTAGTGTTGGTAGGGAGGTCTCTGTGGATTAGTATGTTGTTCAGAGGTATGTTGGAAATATTCCTTGAGTCGGAGACATCGAAAATAGGATTCTAGGTCACCACAGAACTGTATCATTAGCAATAACATCATCATATTTATCACACGTGTGCATTTATAATTATTTTTGTCATGCCAAGCCTTTGGTTTTGACAAATCATTCTTTAGGTCAGCTTGTTCAATATCCCTTTTGAATCTTTGTCGCTTTTTCTTTACCTCAGGGTCTTCTTTAACATAGGCTTTCAGTTTAACCACTTCCTTGGGTTTTGGTATTTTAGGGTTAACCTATGGCTTTTATTTGCAAGGTTTAATACTTCCCTTCCTCCCTTCCAGTAGGGTCAAAATCTGAATTCTTTTGCTTAACAGAATCCATTGGCTGGCTGTGTGTGTCCTTTTTGCTAACAGCTACAGGCAAGTCTTCCCCCTCCCAGACAGTCAGGTAATTTGCATCAACACAAACACTAGCTTTCAATTCTCAGCTGCTACCAATTTCAAGGCTGGACATTCATTCTTCCCTTCAGCAGGATGGGGTTCTTTCCCCCCACCACCTTTTTCCTAGAAGGTTGAAATCTGAAACTTCCTGCTCACAGGAATTCCTTTGCTGGCTAGGTGTGTTCACCAACTGCAGACCCTCTGTGCTATGAACATCTACACAGATGCTCTCCTGCAGAGGTGCCAACTTTCCCCAGCGCTGGTGGGTGCTTGCCCCGGCCCTGTCCCAACTCCGCCCCCTCCCTATCCCTACTGGACTCCTTCCCTAAATCCCCGCCCCAGCCCCGCCTCGTCCCAGAGTGCGCCACGTCCCCCCTCCTCCCCCCTCGTGCTTGCTGCTGCAAAACAGCTGTTTCACGGCGGCAAGTGCTGGGAGCTAGCGGAAGAACCAGGGATGCGGCGCACTCGGGGAGGAGGCGGAGTGGAGGTGAGCTTGGGTGGGGCAGGGAGCTGCCGGTGGGTGCAGAGCACCCACAAATTTTTCCCCAGGTGTTCTCCAGCCCCAGAGCACCCATGAAGTCGGCACCTATGCTCTCCTGCATGCTTGCTTGTGAATCTATCACCACCAGCAGCTTAGAGACTGGACTCTGTTTTAAAGAGATACCAAACAATTTCAAAGTGTCTAAGGGTGAGAGTTTGCCTGCTCTCCCCTGAATCCTTGTGAGTTCAGTCATAAGGCTGTTCTGCTCTGAAAAATCAGTAACCCCATCTTTCCTCAGTACCTGAGTCACAGATTGCCTACTTAAAGAATCAATATGGAGACATTCCTGCCCCAACAAACTGGTCAAACACAGCCACTTGGTCATAGGGCTGTTCAAATTCCCTCACAAGTTTTATTCCATCTGAAATCTTCTCAAAGCTATTCACACTGGGTCTTTCCAAAGCAAAGTCAGTGGATTCATTTTCATTTGAAAGACTTTGGGCATGGCTACACTTGCAGATGTAGAGCGCTGTGAGTTAAACCAGCCCTCAGAGAGCGCAGTAGGGAAAGCGCTGCAGTGTGCTCATACTGTCAGCTGAAAGCGCATTGGCATGGCCACATTTGCTGCATTTGCAGCAGCATCGGGAGTGGTGCATTATGGGAAGCTATCCCACAGAGCACCTCTTCCCATTCTGGTGCTGTGGCTTGTGGGAAGGGGGTGGGAGGTGCAGGGCATCCTGGGTCCTGTCCCAACACGCCGTGATGCATCGCTTCGCATCCCAGAAATCCCTGTGCTTCCATCCACATTTGGTGCCATCTTTCAATGGTTTTTGTACTGCGCGCTCTGTCTTCCCTTTCAGTCTGTGGGAATGGAGCCCAAAGTGCTGAGGAATATGCTGATGAGTCTCGCCAGCACATCGTCTTTGGCAGTCGAGTTACTCCTTAAGATACAAACTGACAGTAAGATGTCGGACGATGTTGACTCGCATAATGCATATGACATGAGATTGCTTGTGGCATTCACGGACATGCTCACTACAGTGGAACTCTGCTTTTGGACTCAGGAAACAAGCACTGAGTGGTGGGATCACATCGTCATGCAGGTCTGGGATGATGAGCAGTGGCTGCAGAACTTTCGGATGAGAAAAGCCATTTTCATGGGACTGTGTGCTGAGCTCGCCCTCATCCTGTGGTGCAAGAACACGAGATTGAGAGCTGCCCTGCTGGTGGAGAAGTGGGTGGCTATTGCAATCTGTAAGCTGGCAACTCCAGACAGCTATCGATCGGTCACTAACCAGTTTGGAGTGGGGAAGTCGACCGTTGGAATCGTGTTGATGCAAGTTTGCAGAGCCATTAATCGCATCCTGCTCAGAAGAACCATGACTCTGCGTAATGTGCATGACATTGTGGATGGCTTTGCACAAATGGGTTTCCCTAACTGCAGAGGGGCAATAGATGGGATGCATATTCCAATTCTGGCACCAGCCCACCTAGCCTCCAAGTACGTTAATCGGAAGGGGTATTTCTAAATGGCTCTCCAGGTGCTTGTGGATCACCATGGGCGTTTCACTGACATTAATGCAGGCTGGTCTGGAAAGGTGCATGACGCACAGGCCTATCCAGGAAGCTGCAAGCTGGGACTTTCTTCCCAGACTGGAAGATCACCATAGGGGAAGTTGAAATGCCCATTGTGATCCTTGGAGACACTGCTTACCCTTTAGTGCTGTGACTCATGAAACACTACAAAGGGAGCCTTGACAGCAGCAAAGAGCAGTTCAACAACAGGCTGAGTCAGTGCAAAATGACTGTGGAGTGTGCTTTTGGTGATTTAAAGGGCCGCTGGTGCTGTCTGTATGGGAAGCTGGACCTGGCCGATGACTACATCCCCACAGTTATAGCCGCGTGCTGTACCCTCCATAACATTTGTGAAGGGAAGGGTGAAAGATTCACTCAGGCATGGACCTTGGAGGTTCAACACCTGGAGGCTGAATTTAAATGATCTGGAGGATGGTGTGGATTGCACTCTCAGCAAATTTGCGGATGATACTAAACTAGGAGGAGCGGTAGATACGGTGGCAGGTAGGGATAGGATACAGAGGGACCTAGACAAATTGGAGGATTGGGCCAAAAGAAATCTGATGAGGTTCAACAAGGATAAGTGCAGAGTCCTGCACTTAGGACGGAAGAATCCAATGCACCGCTACAGACTAGGGACCGAATGGCTAGGCAGCAGTTCTGCGGAAAAGGACCTAGGGGTGACAGTGAACGAGAAGCTGGATATGAGTCAACAGTGTGCCCTTGTTGCCAAGAAGGCCAATGGCATTTTGGGATGTATAAGTAGGGGCATAGCCAGCAGATCGAGGGACGTGATCATTCCCCTCTATTCGACATTGGTGAGGCCTCATCTGGAGTACTGTGTCCAGTTTTGGGCCCCACACTACAAGAAGGATGTGGAAAAATTGGAGAGAGTCCAGCGAAGGGCAACAAAAATGATTAGGGGTCTGGAACACATGACTTATGAGGAGAGGCTGAGGGAACTGGGATTGTTTAGTCTGCAGAAGAGAAGAATGAGGGGGGATTTGATAGCTGCTTTCAACTACCTGAGAGGTGGTTCCAAAGAGGATGGTTCTAGACTATTCTCAGTGGTAGAAGATGACAGGACAAGGAGTAATGGTCTCAAGTTGCAGTGGGGGAGGTTTAGGTTGGATATTAGAAAAAACTTTTTCACTAGGAGGGTGGTGAAACACTGGAATGCGTTACCTAGGGAGGTGGTAGAATCTCCTTCCTTAGAAGTTTTTAAGGTCAGGCTTGACAAAGCCCTGGCTGGGATGATTTAATTGGGGATTGGTCCTGCTTTGAGCAGGGGGTTGGACTAGATGACCTCCTGAGGTCCCTTCCAACTCTGATATCTATGATTCTATGATTCTAATTTGAACAGCCAGAGAGCAGGGCTATTAGAGGGGCCCAGTGTGGGGCTGCAAGGATTGGGGATGCCTTGAGGGAGCAATTTGAGGCTAAAAGCCACCACTGATGTTTGCTGCCCTGCACAGGAGTGAAGTACAGTGGTTCCAATGTTAGCAGGAATCTGTGTTTGCTACGTATGATGCACTGACTTGCAGTGCCTGTTGCTTTCCTTGGCTAAGGTATCTTTTACTTAATGCAGTAATAAGGAATGTTTTCAAAGCCAAAAAATCCATTTATTGAAAAGAAACACAACTGCTTGGGAAACAGAAAGGGCAGGGTGTGGGGTGGGTAATGGTTCAATCACAGATTTGCGTATGTCCTGTTATCATACTCAGCCTTTCTGTTTGGAGTGCTCTGCAATGAGTGCTGCACTTCTGTCTGGCTAAAATGCATGGTGATGGGGGTTGAGTGCAGAGGGTAAGGGTCATAGTTTTCAGGGCTGGGTGGTGAAGCTACAAGTGTTGGAGGCAGCTGGTGGCGATAAGAACCCAAGGCTGCTTTAATGCACTCTAATCCACAAGTGTAGCCATGCCCTTTGGCCACTAGCCACCAACACATTTTCCTCAGAAGAGAGACTGTTTACTGTTAACAATGGTCCATCAAGAGTCAATGGAAACCATTCCTTTTCACAGACTTCAAAGACTTCCCCAAGAAATTCCTTTCCTTCTGCAATATCATGCACTGCAACAGGTTCTTTCTGAACTATATTTATGTCTAGAACCGACTTTGGCACAACAGACAAATCACCAAACTCCTTCTGAGTTTCACATACATCCAGAATCACCTCTGGCCCATCAGGAGGATTTTCACACAACTCCCTTTCAGGGAAACTGATAGACTTCACAGTCACAAGATTAGAAGTATTCTCTTCCTTGTTACCCTCTGACAGTGTGGAAATTGTAACAGTCAAGTCACCTTCATGCTTTTCTTGTGCCCTGGCTATCTCATCACCCTGATCAGACAAGGTTGTCATACCTTTACCCAGCAACACACTAACAGGCAAAATAGAAGCACCAGAATCACTTGGTCTCTGGGAGCTATTTATGACATTAACTGGATGCAACCTAGTTGCAATGTCATCATCCTAGCAGATACAAATTTAGGACCACTTCCTTTCTGGGCTTTAGTCGTATCCAAAAATCAGCTCTGGGTCAACTGATACATTTTCAACCATCATAGGCTGACAAGCTTCTTCTCTCTGTAGAGCAAACAGAAAAGAGCTGGAAAAACTCTCTCCTTTAACAGACAAACAGCTTGGGATATCAATTCCCTTGTCCCAGCACACATGGCTGTTCACGGACAATTGCTTGGAGATTGGGGTAGCTCCCTTCATGGGCAAATCATTACCCCAGACAGACACAGGAACATTTCCTTCACTGTTACAATTCTCCATACTGGTAATATGTAAGGTATAGGGATTTTCATGTTTCACTAACTTTGCCTTCCCAAACTGCTGATTAGACAAAGCCATCAGCTCAGAAGGCTGCCTATGCTCATCTAAACTGTCTTTGCCTTCCCCTCCCTTTTACATTTTATAAGTTCTTGGTATCAGCAACAAGTTAGTTACAATCATTAGCAAAAAGAAAAGGAGTACTTGTGGCACCTTAGAGACTAACCAATTTATTTGAGCATAAGCTTTCGTGAGCTACAGCTCACTTCATCTGATGCATACTATGGAAAGTGTAGAAGATCTTTTTATACACACAAAGCATGAAAAAATACCTCCCCCCACCCCACTCTCCTGCTGGTAATAGCTTATCTAAAGTGATCACTCTCCTTACAATGCGTATGATAATCAAGTTGGGCCATTTCCAGCACAAATCCAGGTTCTCACCCTGCCCCCGCCCCCCCCCCCCCCCCCCACACACACACAAACCCACTCTCCTGCTGGTAATAGCTTATCTAAAGTGACCACTCTCCTTACAATGTGTATGATAATCAAGGTGGGCCATTTCCAGCACAAATCCAGGGTTTAACAAGAACGTCTGGGGGGGAGGTTAGGAAAAACAAGGGGAAATAGGTTACCTTGCATAATGACTCAGCCACTCCCAGTCTCTATTCAAGCCTAAGTTAATTGTATCCAATTTGCAAATGAATTCCAATTCAACAGTCTCTTGCTGGAGTCTGGATTTGAAGTTTTTTTGTTGTAATATCACAACTTTCATGTCTGTAATCGCGTGACCAGAGATATTGAAGTGTTCTCCGACTGGTTTATGAATGTTATAATTCTTGACATCTGATTTGTGTCCATTTATTCTTTTACGTAGAGACTGTCCAGTTTGACCAATGTACATGGCAGAGGGGCATTGCTGGCACATGATGGCATAGATCACATTGGTGGATGTGCAAGTGAACGAGCCTCTGATAGTGTGGCTGATGTTATTAGGATGAACTGCAAAGAATGGGGCAGACAATCCCCATAAAGCTGGTGGATATTCCAATACTTAGATTAACCAAACCAGCATAAAACAGCTTCTTTATTACCTTACTGATAACAACACAGTTCCCTTAAAGTGATCCGGCCTCAGGCCTCCATCCAGGTACCCACGTCAAATATGATGAAAATTTCCATAAATCTTATTTCATCAGATAAAAGAACAGGTTCTACCAATCCCAAAGGATTGGACACATTACCTCCCAGATTAATGTTTCAGATCTTACCCAAATACATACTACAGACAATTCTTATTAACTAAACTAAAATTTATTAAAAAACAAAAGAGAGAGAGAGCATGGTTAAAAGATCATTATACATACAGACATGAATTCAATTAATTGAGGTTCAGATTCATAGCAGCGATGGTGAGCTTTGTAGTTGCAAAGAGTTCCTTTAGAATTCAGTTCATAGGTCCTAGTCCAATGTCCAGATCTCATATTCAGGGCATAACAGCATAACTGGGACTTCAGTCTTGCAACTCAAACTTCCCCTGATGAACTCTAAGCAGATATGAGATGACAGAATCAGGGCCCAAGTATCTTTTATACAATTTCATGTCCTCTTTGACAAGTTGGGATTTCCTCGGGGAACAAAAGGTAATTAGAATGACTTTGAAGGAGGTCCATTACCAGTACTTAGCTATACAAATTAATGTAAGGCCATTTGCTTTTTCCTCCACCATTCACAGTACATTTCAAAGAGAGATGAATACCGAGATATCCTGTGTTCATAATTCATTTAAATGATATCAGAAGACAGCATAGACAGGGACTGTTGATTACATTGTCATACTCATACATATGTAAATACACAAAAACACAAACATTATTTCCCCCAATGTCTTTTGAGGGTTATTTATTTTGCAGGATGTTTAACCCTTTCTAGCCATGCATCACAACAACATACAAGCTTTCAATCCCAGACAGCACTGTGGTGGCCTTTAAAAGCTTGCCCGTTGCCTTAACTATGGCCCTGGTCCTTCAGCAAATGCTAGCTGGGTCTATGTAGGATCAGGGAGAGATCCACCTCCCCAGAGCTCATTTCAGGATCAGCGCCTAACTATTTGGAGTTAAATATGTCTGCATTTGCAGTTTTGAAGATATTTGCTTATATGGAACATATGAGAGTACTAGAGAATACTGCAAACACTTTGGTAACTTTGTCTCGAGGTAAAATTGGCAAGTCTTTAAGTGCCTCCCACTGTACCATTAGCTACCCCAAATTTCATTTACTTTTTAAACTATTTTTTCAGATAAAGACAACTGCAAAGCTCTTTGGCACACTTTTATTGTCATGACTGTGCTATATTGTCTCACAAAAAAGAGCAAGCAAAGCCCTCCTCCTTTACCCCAAAAAGAAAAGGCCAGAACGAGATATCCCAACATTTCCTGAGGACAGCTATGACAGTCATTACAGAGGTGAAGCAGACCACATATATGTAACAAGCTATAAGCAAGCATTGCTGGGGGCAAGGGAGTCAGAGTGATAGGGAGAAAGATGAATCAGTGACTTGGATAAAAATATCATATTTCTCATATCAAATCAGACTGTTGGTTGATGTAGTCTGGGATTGTGCTTCTGACTGAAGCCAATATCTTATGCTTTTGGTGGATTGGGGAATAAATAATGATAACTCAATCATTTGTGCAGTGCTGTAAATGGGCGATAGCGGAGAAACATGGCTTTTTGACCGCTTTTCCCAGGTGGTGTTTGAGATGCAGTTATCTTCTTTATCTTGCAGAGAGCTCTCATGCATATAATATAAAGCACAGGCAGATTAATATACAGCAGAAATACCTTTAACAGTAATTCACACTTTGAACTGATAGAACACTTCCATCAGAGGCTCTCAAGGCCAATCTTTACTGAATTAAGCCTCACAGTATCTCTGTGGATAAGTAAAGATATTATCCCATTTTTCAGATGAGGAGACTGAGGTCCATATAATTTAAGTGATTTTCTGCAAGGGCACACTGGGAACAAAAACACTGATTTACTACATGGAATCCTGTGCCATAACTACAAGACCACCGTTCCTCCTCCATCACAGGTCTTAATGTCTCCTTCCTGCGGGCCCCAAGCAGAAGAGATTATAAGAGCAATCACTGGTAAGGTGTTCATCCTATAAAAGCTGATGTACTCAGCCCCCCTTTGGCCAGGAATGGCAAACCACGGCCACTGTGAGCAGCAGGCAGCTGTGCAAATGTAAACAAACTGTCTGGCGGCCCACCAGCAGATTACCCGATGGGGCACCACTGTTCTATAGGCTAGTCATATCCACGACCAAATGTTGTCAGATAAAAACTAAACTACTATTGACAACTAACAAGAAGAAAATCTAGGGATCCCAAGTTTCTAATGTGAACACCTTACATTTTTTATTGGAATTCAATAAAGCAAATCCATTCAAATGCATATGAGTGCAGCGCCAAAGGGAAACCCACAGCTTTCCAGACAGTATGTCAAGTTCCCAATAACACTGTTTTATAAGCTACTACAGTTCCACTTGCACCTCCATACTCTTTAAGGATATAAACTTCCTAAAATAGCGAGGTAACTTCTATTCAAAGTGTTCTTTGTTGGGAGGAAAGAGCTGGAGCAACAATCAGACCCAATCAAGCTACATACAAAATGTGTTTGTCAGAGATCTCCTTTGACAGAGACAGTGATTGGCGCAAATGCCTAATCCTCGGTCACCGCCACTGGAATTTCTGCAAGTATATGGTAACATTTTGGACTGAAGAAAAATTATGGCAACACTGAGGACTGCTAAATACAGTAGAGGCTTGTCAGCACTAAGAGACTTATTCTGACCATTAAATCATTCTTCTGCAATTAAATTTTCAGCAAAAAATACCTCAGTTGTCAACCTCCTATTGAAGTCTACACTGGAACAATTAAATGTCCACATCGTTTGACAGTCTTTTAGTGCTACTGTGACTCCTCAGATGAAAGTGTTCCCTATGAAATTCAAAGGGAGTTAACATGTTGCTTTATACACAATAGTCAGTTGCAGAGCACAATTCTATACTTCTTTTGTATATATAAACGCTTTGAAATCAATAGTCCAACAGTTCTGGTAAAGAGCAATGGAATTATTACAAGACTTTTTGCTACTTTAGTGTGCATATATTTTCTTTCCTTTTAGAAGCTGCAACAAATTTTTCCCTTTCACTGTGTTCCTATTATTTTATATTTTTGCCAGACTTCATAAAGATTTCCTGATTTACCACAGAATTCTAAGGTACTAAGTGAAAGAACAGTTGATTTTCTGTACTTAATTGATTTTCCTTAAATTAATGACCATGGGGGAGAAGGGCAGTTGGCTCAGGGGATTAGTAATGGGATATGAAATATTTCCACTGTAGGTTGATGGTTCAACTACAGTCTAAGGCAGTAGTGCTTTGAAGACTATTTGATGACTTAGATGGAATGAATTGGTGGTCTCAGTGAAATTCCTACTAGACACATGTCCATATTGCAATTGACTTGTTTGAAGTCTCTGTAAGGAGTTCAAAGTGAAATAATCATGAAAACTTAACTACAAGATGCATAATAGGGTATATCATCATCATCTGTTAACAGAGTATATTTGGAGGATAAGGAAAAAGTTCTGTTACTCAAACAAAACCAGAAAGAAATTTGAGTGGGGTGCATCTAGATAATATTTAGGGTAAATTACGTGTTGAATTGAAAATGCACATGCACACACACAGCTTACATGTGCACAGAACCTTTCATCCTAAAGGATCTCAGAGAGAAAGCTTCATAAAAACTATAGTATACAGAAAAAAACCCATTAACCACCACGGAAATGGTGCCACCTCTGAAAAAGAGCCATGCCAACTGTTTAACACACAGGACCATTGAACAAAATATATGGAATGAAACTGAAGCTGCAAGGGTCATTTTAGTTAGGCAGAATTAGCCACGGAGCTCAGGTTTACCTCAAGCATGATTTCTAACTGCTGTGCTAAAGAAAAGTGCTCCAGACTCTCCAGTCAGGAGTTCAGTTTCCCACCCCATCCAGAATTCCGCATCTCCAGCAGCATGGTACTCCCTCACAGCACACTGACTCAGTTCCAAGTTGGAGACAAGAATGTCTCCTAGTGAGTCAGCAACTCAACATCCTGTAATTTTGAGGTCTCCCATTCAAGTATTCTTATAGCCCAATTCTGCTTAGTTTGAGACACAACAGAATCATAGTGCCAGCTGGCAGATAGGGAGGTCCTTAAGGACCAAGAAGCTGCAGTACAGCTATAAACACACTTGGGCCCATCTACTCCTCAATGGAGAGAACACAGGCACCTTGAGATGGAGGGGCAAACCAGAAATTAGGTAACTGTTGGGACATTAATACAGTCTTCATAAGAAACCTTCCTCTACTGAGGATAAAAATCAATGGCCCAAATCCTCAAACTCAGTTGGATACCTGAAGTTAAGCGCCTAAATAAGTGACCTGATTTTCAGAGACGCTGAGCACCTCCAGCACCTGTTGAAGTCAACAGAAATAGTTGGTACCCTGCACTTCTGAAAGTCAGGCCACTTATTTAGAGACCAAAATATGCATTTAGATGCGTAGGTCTAGAGACCCAAATCTGACCTACATTACTAGGTTTTAAAAGGAAGTTATGCATTATGCCTTAATTGTTTTTGTGCTCAGTGCTTTGTGTGACCCTGTCAACAAAATGATTTTGTTTGTGAAATGGAGCTCATGAATAGAGCAATTTGATAGAGAACAAACAGACCCCCTTCACACACAGACACAAACTGCCTGTCCTGTAGAGCAGTGGCTTTCAGCCTTTCCAGACTACTGTACCCCTTTCAGGAGTCTGATTTGTCTTGCATACTCCCAAGTTTCACCTCACTTAAAAACTACTTACTTACAAATTCAGACATAAAAATACAGAAGTGTCACAGCACACTACTGAAAAACTGCTGACTTTCTCATTTTTACCATATAATTAGAAAATAAATCAATTGGAATATCAATATTGTACTTACATTTCAGTGTATAGTATATAGAGCAGTATAACCAAGTCATTGTCTGTGTTAAATTTTAGTTTGTATTGACTTGGCTAGTGCTTTTTATGTAGCCTGTTGTAAAAGCAGGCAAACATCTAGCTGAGTTGTTTGGAAGACCTCTGCATACCTCCAGTGGCACATATACACCTGGTTAAGACCCACTGATGTAGAAGGTCAGGATAGTGCCACAAACAGAGGGGAGTGTCCTGTGAGCTTTGATTTCATTTCTCTGTGTTGTATCTGTTCTGAATTTCCATAAAATGTTTCAGGCTCCAGGGCTTACACAAAGTTACCGTCGCTAAAATAAGCTATCGAACCTGAGACTAGTAGAAGAATATCTCCATAAGCATACATGTCCAGGTTTATCCCTTGAGTCTCAACTGGAGTTAGTAGATTTATGAATGTATCCCATTGAATTTACACAACGAGATAACATTGAGCATTTAAATAACTCTTTAAACATTAAAAGCTCTGTGCAGACTTCAATTCTCACAGCATCTCTGTGAGGAAAGCGGGTCAGTAGTATTATCCCCATTTTCACATAGGTAATCTGGGGCAGAGAAAGTAGTGACTAGACTAAGTCACAGACAAAAACCAATGGAAGAGGCAGGATTAGAACTCTGACCTTCCTGACTTCCCAGTAGGGCTATTTGAAACATTTCTATCAGAACTATTTAATGGAAATTGGGATTTCAGTTAAACATGTTTTTTCATGAAAAGCTTGTGATTTCCATTGAAAATTTTGACTAGAATACATTTGACATGATGCACTATGCCCACGGACTCCCATGATGTGCTGTGCAGGCTCCGCAAGAGGAGAGACTGTGTGGTCTGTGCTGCATCACCGTAGGACGTAGTCTGGCTCGGAAGTCCAGTCTCTAGAAGAGAATGGAGGCTTTGCACACTGTAGTGGCATTTCTAAATTAGGATTTTCTGTTTTCAATCAGAATTGTTTGATTTTCCTTTAAAAAAAGTGTACTGAAAAGTCAAAATTTGCTATGAAAAAATTGACAAAGAATTTCTCCTCACTTGCATCAAAATTTTTGCAGAATTTTTTTTCCAACCAGCCCTAGTCTTCACCCTGTGTTCATTCCTCCAGAATAAATATGCACTCAGATCAACATCTGCTGTCACAAATCAAGAAAATGTTTAGTAGAACTCTATTTCAGTGTAAAGTTTTGTGTTTAATGCTCAGTGTACTAATGAAATATGAAGACTCATCTGTACATTTGCCTAGTTTCTAAACAGAAATGAAGGACAGTTATTGCATAGTAGAGGAATTCTTGAAAAGTAGATTTAATTAGAGTTAAAATTTAGACACAAGATGGGTTTCAATGAACATGTATTCATTTGCAAAATTCCAAGATAACCAGAAAAACATCCCTCCTTTCCTATTAAAGGTACAAGTGCCGCTAATGTAATGCAACAATTCTATGGTGATGAGCCCCATAGAAATGCCTATAAATAAAATACATTTTTCCAGGAATATAACAGTGAGGGAATGGATAAAATGTTCTTCTTTGTAACCACATTGCACTGCAATAGGTTGCTACAATGATGTAATGCAGACTGCATTTTACATTTATTGCTGCAAATTACTTGCAAGGTAACGGGGATTTTCCTTTACTAAACAACTAGGATTTTTGGTGTTTGTCCAGCAACTATTCCCAGCATGACCTCAACGATACTAAACACTCAGAGTTTCAGGTGCTCATTACCTCTCAGAAGCAGGCCCAAAGGGAATACTACAGTATTTCAGTCAAGCCTCTTATTTTTCTCAGTTATCTGCTCCTGCATCTGAGACACCTACCAGTACCGTTCCGGGGAAGCTGCTGGCTCTGTACCTTCAGCTCCAAATGTATCTCACAGCTGGAGGAGGATGACCCAAGAGAATCAAGTTTTCAGTCCTTGCTTACTAAGATGTGGAAGTTTGATTTTTAGCTATAAAGGCCAGCATACCAGCTCTAAAGACACCTATCCAAATGCCTATTAATGAAGTTCTAAAAGACAGATTCCTAGGAGCTTGCTATCTTCCACAGCAAGCAAAGTACAGCCTTTCAACATCCACTGTCAGCAGAGTCCGTAGAGAATGGTGCCTTCTTCAGATAAGGCCTAATTTTGACACCCTTTACTCTTGAGATGTAAGTGTGTTACTCTGGAAGTAATCTCATTACATTTAATGGATGAAATCCTGGCACTGTTTAAATCAGTAGCAAAACTCATTAACTTCAGCGGGGGCAGGATTTCACCCAATGGAACTACACCTGAAGTAACCCATTGTAAATAAGGGTGCCAAATTCAGCCCCATTAGAGGGGTTCAGCATCATTTAGGTTAGCAGCTAGTGATTCATTTTGACTAGGAATGTGTGAAACTGCAGAATATTTTTCATTACACTTTGGGAAGTTTCCCAGAATTTCATCCTGCCTATTTTTGGATCCCTAATAATTTCCATTTGTGGGACATTTTGCAAAACAAGAACTTCACTACAAAATTGTGACATTTTAGCTACTTTCACAGTAGGGTAGAGGAGCATTAGTGTACATTAGAATTAGGCCCAAGGCCCTGAGTCTGCTATTAATTATGCACAGGCAAATACTGAGCTGACAGAATCATATTGACTTCAGTGAAGCTATGAGGCTGGATTTCTGCACCCACCTACCCACAACCAACTGCAGGATTGAGACATAAAACTGATCTTAATATCATTCCAGATTCATTTATTTAAATTATGTATTTTAGATCTAAATCATCAATAAAAAGTTTACATACAGTACATTCCTGGCATACTGAGACGTAGTATGTGGACCAGTATTTTCCCAACCTCTATTATTAGTGTCATTTTAGGATAATGAAAACTGAAAACAAATCTAATCTAGCTCATTATTTAGGCTGTTTAGTTTATGCACGTCACATGGACAATTAAAATAGACTGGTGTTTTCCCAAGTCAGTTTCACTTTAGGCATATGACTATTAAAAAAATTTAACTGTAAAAAGCATTCAACAAATATTTCTACAGACTAAGCCACATTCCATGAAAGTCAATGAAGTTACACCTGGTACAGGATTTGGCCCATCAGAGTTTTTAGGGCCCCATTTTCTTCTTGTTAAACCTAAATTTGTGACCTACTGCTAGGAAACAGGGTTCCTTTAAGCGAAAAGCATGGATTACTATCATAGCCTGCCCCAGAACACTTGATCCAAATATTCTTATATTTTAGGAAAGATTGCATCCTGAACTGCATTTTGGATCTAACTTGGCTGAAATAAAGCGACTTATGTTAGAACTATAAAACTTTTAACAGCTTTAAATCCAGTTCTGTATCTGAACTTTGCAATTTTAAGTGCTACAGAACTTGCATGTGAGATTATTATATCAACAGTAAAATGCTCTTTAGTCAGCAGACCTTCGTGTCCTTTGGTGATTACATTTCATACAGATAAAAAAAGATGGCAGAGGGAGACATAATTTTGGGCTGCTCTGGGAGGCTTGTTTTCCCAGGAAATCAAAACAATTTCCATCAGCAATCCCTGCAGTAATGAATACTGCTCCTTTGCAACATTAATGTCCACTCCTAAGCTTCTTCACCATCACAGGTGGATGGACCAGAAACCAATGGGAAAAGGTTATTAAGCCAGCTATATTGCCAGGTGGGAGAGAAATGCCCTGACAGCATGAAAAGGTGAAGACACTCTGGCCAGATGCTCTGAGATCCAGGAGGTTGAAACTGGGATTCCCTGCAGATCCTAAACAACTTTGTGGTTAGGAGGTCATGTCCCCTAGCCCTCATGGTGTTGGTAATCCCTGTCAATTTGTCAAATTTTCCATGAGTGAGTATAATTTTTCTACAAGTTTCCAGAACTGTAGTGGCTGTGTTGGTCCCAGGATATGAGAGAGACAAGGTAGGTGAGGTAATATATTTTATTGGACCAACTTCTGTTGATGAAAGAGTACAAGCTTTTGAGCTACACAGAACTCTACTTCAGGTCTGGACCTACTACCAATAAAAAAAAATGTAATTTATCAGGTTCAGACACTATAAATGTTGGACATTTATGGTTACTTTTTTTTAATATGGTCTCGCCTAAGACTTGTTTAGTTTATTTAGGACATTTATTTTGGAGTGTAATTCTTTGGAACCATTAACATCAACCATGCTAATACAAAAGTTTATACTGGAAAGCTGTTATGACTTTTTGCAAAAGAGTTTAATCTAAATTATAATATTGTATGTTGCTAACGTCCAAAAGCTTGCACTCCTGTCAAAGTGTATCCACTGTCTCTGTCTTGTGGGGAGGAAATGTTAAGTCTAATTCCTTTATGATGAATACAGTTTCTCTCTCACTCAGAGGAATTGTGCCTCCTGTGGGTAGCCTCAACACACAAGCTCTGCTGAGGGGAACGGCACAGAACATTAGAAGGAGACAGAGTACCTCTTCAGCTGCTATTATAACCCAATCACTAGCCACCTTCCTCTGACGCATTTGGTAGTCACCACAGTCAGACAAAAGACACTGGACTACATGGACCTCCGGTCTGATCTAACAGGATACGACAATCCTAAATTGCTGTGCAGGAGTACCTGCACAGGGATAGACTAGCGGATCCATGAAGGCATTCATCAGCGATAGAACTCAGGATTTATGGTTCCAAAACCACAGGCGTCTACTGCTTAACTGTAAGGAAGTTCACCTTCCTTGTTGGTTATGGTAAGACCCAAGTCTGTAGGATAGCCATGAGAGAGCAATCGTACTATCCACCAATCTGTAAGGAATCCATATGCTGCACACTTATAGTTAGATTAGCCAGCAGCAAAACTGCACACACGTAGCACCAGGAATAGATATCCAGAAACACAAGATTGGACACATGAACTAAGGAAAGTCTACTCTAGCTAGTAATAGTGAGCCCTTATTTGTAGGCCAAGGACGCTGCCCACAACTACATAAAACTTGTCCTGAGTATTTGAAGTTCAAGTTTAATACAGTCAGCCATCAGCCTAACGATTCTATAGCAGCATAGACATGCCACTGGGACTGAACCCAAAACCTTCAGAAAGATTCCCATTGACTTCAGTGGGCCCTTACAGCTCTGCAAAATGCTACCAATCCAGCTGAGAGGTGTTTTACACTCACTTCTTTTCACAAAAAACACAATGAAAGGCACAAGGCAATGTAGAATCAAATCCAATGCCTCTAATTATTAAGTGATAAATATCTGAGAGTTATTGCTTACCCAAATGAGAAACTTTCCAAGTTTGTCCATCGCTGATTGATGTCTGATAAATATCACCATTTTAGCTATATACAATACCACGGAGCTTTTATTTATCCTTTTCCATCAGTAGATCTCAAAGCACTTTACAAAGGATGTCAGTATCATTATCCCCATTTTATAGATGGTGAAACTGAGACACAAAGGTATGAAGTGACTTGGCCTGTCTCTATCTATTCCATAGCCAGGTTCAGTCCCCTTCTAGTGTAACCGAAGCCCAACTGAAAATTCAAACAAATGGTACTTCCACGCATCATGGGCAATGCTGTAGTTCCCTGCTCTTGGCCCCTACTCCCTGCAACATTTCTTCTATGCTTCTTAAGCTATACACTGCCACCTAGGCCTATTCCTCAGACGACCTTCTCCCAGCAAGTTTTCCCTCTGCCTCCTCTCTCCAGAGGCTCCAGCAGTTCCTCCCATGGAACTCCCGACTTTCCATAGTCCCTACTTCAGGTCCTCCTACAGGAGCCTAACCTAATCCCTGAACATTCAGTCTGCCTTCACCAAGCACTCCCAACCTCTCCTCTCAAGTCTCCCCTCTTGACTGAGTTCTCCTCTCTCCTTATGTCCACTCTGACCCTTTCACAGCTGGTATCACTACTTGTAATTAAGTCACCCAATCAAGATCAGCTGGGGGGGATAGAGGCTTAGTCACAGGCAAGTCTGAGCCAGACTACCCTTAAAAGGGGCAGCCAGTTCTTGCAATGAGCAGGAAATTTAAATAAATACAATTACTGATCAAGATAAAAGACATGAATGTACATATCAGAGTGGAATATTCAGAACAAAATCTTCAGAACAGAAAAGTTTGTCAAAAATGGCCTTTGATTTTTTTTTTTTTTTTGCAAAAAAATTGTAGACATACTTTCATGAAAAATATTGTGCCTTCTTTCATTTTAAAACAGAAAAAAAAATTTACCAAAAACTGACGGTTTTACTATGAGAAATTTCAATAATGTTTTTGATCAAAATATTTTTAAAGTATACAAAACTTCACAAAACATTTTGGAGAAAGTGAAAAGTTTGTAACACTTTGAAATGAAAATAGTTTTAAACGTTCTTGCAAAAAATATTTCCCCCATGAATGAATTGCTTTAGCCTTTTAACTTTTTTCTTCTTCTGAACACAGAAAAGACTTAGCACAGTATTTTAAAAAATGTTGTTTTAAAGAACCTTGGATTTCAAATAGAAGGTTATCTCTCTGATAAACCTTTGCATTTTAATAAGCACCAATAAATTAATAATTATGAGAGAACAAGTGTAAAAGTATCCCTAGTTTTCCAAGGTCCGATGAATATGTAGTCATGACAAACACAGTAATTTTACTATTAGAGTGAGAATTAGCAGAAGACTATTAACTTTACCACACACTCTCATGATAGCTTTTAAAGAACTCAACAGGATAAAAGGATATTCAATCATAAACTCTCCAGATTCATGTGATCTTGAAGAGTAAGTGTGAAACTACTGTGTGTAGGCTATACAAGACAGATGTGGGGTGGGGGGGGGGGGAGAAGGGAGGGAGTGGAGTGGCCAGGGAAGGATGGCATCTGGGACAAGATGGCTTAGGAGTTTGATAATGGTCATCAGTATCTTTTATCTCTAACTTAATGGGTCATATATACTCTAGATTGACAAAAACTAAAAGAGGGTGCCAAAACCAAAGCAAAATTCAGTCAATACAGCTAAATTTGATATGGTTTTATGTCAATGACAAATGAAACAATACATTCCATATGATCTGAATGCAAAACTATATATTGGTTTAAGTTTGCTCAAAACTGCATGTATGTTTGAACAAAACTGGGCTCAGGTTTGCTTGAAAGCAGAAATTGGTTCAGGCCTCAAAATCTTGGTCCAGATCTTTACGGCTTTAAATGTAGAGAGCAGTGGACGTTCAGATCTGTGGTTTTGGCTTAGTCTATTATATAGATGGGGGTGTAAATAGCTACAAGTTTTAAAACCAGCAATGTTCAAAGGCAGAGTTTTGATTAAGGATCTTGCACCTGAAAGTCTGTAAACCTTTGCAAAGCTTTTTTTCCATGCAGAGTTTTATAACAAAACTTAAACCTAATATGTTGTCACTTAGTTCTCATCATAGACCCAAAACTTCAATATCTGGCACATAACGTTACGTACTTGCCACCACACCACTATAGGAGATCCTTTCCCTTTTTATGTGCAGCTGGAGACTCCTAATGGCACGAAGATCACTCCCTCTATGGAACATTAGCTGTGATTCTAGCGATACCTATACTGGCTGCTGCTGTAATTTGTTTCCCTCTAGGTTCAAATGGAAGGGTGGTGTGTGGGGGGGACGACCACAATTAGCTCTGTGGAGGTATTAGATTGCTTCTCTGCAGGATTTAGAGGGCCTTTGCACATCTATATGTTGTCAGTCAGGCCCTTGCTTTCATCCAGTAACACAGTGAAGTTATGTTTTGTTTTTCCAGATACTATTATCTAGTCAAACTTTCAGTCTTTTTGATTGGAGACTATGTACTACACACACATACAAAATCAGAGACCCACGCAAACACCAACACCACATCAGTATAACTTCAGTTCCTCCAAGTAAAAATTCGGTCATCACCATTGTGTAAAAAAAAGACAACACTCCCTTAGACTGAACTTTTTCCTGTCAGGCTCCCGGTGCATTTTCTATCTGATTTGAGTTGTCTATTTAGATTGCAAACTTATTAGGGCAGGGAACATGTTATCTTCAGTAATTTGTACAGAACTGAACACACTATCTATGCTACATAATGTGCAGTAACTGCACTTTGCACAACGCACTTTGTATGTATCTATCATATCTACCTAGGTAGGGTTAGATAGATAGATATGCAGTATCAATTTTCTATTGATCAAAGTTAATTTTTCTCTGTCATTTCTAAGTACAGATTCCTGAAGGACTCTTAAGCATCTGGCTTGCTGCCAGTCATTTTGGAAAAGCTCCCCTTCTTCTTTCCTCTAGTAATGCTGGAGAATTCTAAGTATCAATCCAGATCCCCAAATAATCCTAAGCAAAGGAAAGTGTAGGTGCAGAGTACAGTGAGGACTACTAGAGTGTAGAATAGTCTCCCCAGGGATGTGATGAACCCCTTTTGCTTGATATTTGTAGACTGGGTGAACCATCAGATATGTTATTTCAGAGAACAGTCATCCCTCAGGAAGGGTAGACTGGCCTAGCTGAGACTTTAGGGGTCTTTTTGATCTTCGATTTCTACAGCATACATCTCAGATCTGGTGGTCAGGGGAAGCAAACAGAGAAGGACCTACTTCAGTGAGGTATGACATTCCAGGGTGCAATCCAGACCAGTGAGGGATTGTGTCACCATCAGTCCTGCAACCTGGCATGCCTCACAAACAGCATTCAGGTCACACCCTGAATGTCTATGTATATCTGTAGCCTGCCAGAAACATTCCAATCACACTCTGGCTTCCACCAGCCTTGGTTACCACTTGGCAGGGTGACCCCAACACACTCCCAGTCCTGGATTTCCCCCCGCAAAACTTGTGTTCTGCATAGTCCAGCACTTTCCCAGATAGTTCAGATATTTTAGGTCCATTGCCCTTGCAAAGGAACAATATACATCAGGTGCTACTTTAAATGGAGTTACCAAACTGCCTAGTTTAACCACAACACTGGGCTAGTTTTGATTAAAGAATAAAACAAGTTTATTTAACTACAAAGAGAGAGATTTTAAGTGAGTACAAATATAAGACATTAAAGTCAGAAATGGTTACAAGAGATAAAGATAAAAAGTTTCCTAGTACTAAAACTTAAACTAGACCTGGTTCAAGGTGAAGTCCCTTATCATATGTTCCCAGTAACACTGGTGGCCAAATTCTCAGTCCAGGCTCTGCTCCCAAAGTCCAGTGGTTGTTTCTTTTCTCTTCTTGTGTGAAAGAGAGAATGATTGCTGGGGAGAGATACCTTGGGGTGTTTTGCCCCTCTTTTTCATAGTCCAGTCTCCTGCTTTGAAATGCATTTTCTTAATGGTTACCCCTTGATAAATTTCATCCCACTGTGAAGATGGAGACAGGGAGTCTTGCGGTGAAAGAGGTTCCATGCTGTTGTTTGCTAGCCTAAGATGCAGATCTGTGTGT
The DNA here is from genome assembly GCF_965140235.1 of Caretta caretta. Taxonomy (NCBI): domain Eukaryota; kingdom Metazoa; phylum Chordata; order Testudines; family Cheloniidae; genus Caretta; species Caretta caretta. Next base: position 240,986,481 of record NC_134206.1, read on the forward strand.
TCCTGCCCTCCTTCCTTGCCAAAGAATGGCCACATGGTAGGTGATGGACCATCAGCTTTGGTGACACCTGGCTAGAGGCATCAACTTGTCCTTTGTCTTTGAGAAACTCTGTTAGCCAGACTGGTCTGGTAAACACATTTCAGTCCTAATTTCAGCTTAATTTTATAACTGTACATATAATGTTGCTACACCCATTTCACCATGATATTATTGACCAGCAGGTTCTTAATTTTCAAATGATCCCTCACAAGGCATATTTTGTACCCAGGTTACTACAATAGTGTGTAGGGTGTGAATATAGGGGTGCATTCGGTAACAGCAGGTCAAAACATACAAATAAGGAAGAGGCAGTTTTGTTTCTTAGATCAGGGTGAGACTTCTGGGTTACTGCTGAGCCTCAAAAAACAGCAGTTCTCCCATGATTCATACCCAAAGAGCTACATTTTTGGCTGGCCAGAACTTCCCCACAAGTCAAGTGTCTGTATTTAGCTGTCTTCTAGGGTTTGTATTGTGTATGTCACCATTGTGGAGCAAACCACAAGGCATATATTTTAGACAGCAACATCCACTGCATGCAGTATTTGGAGGAATTTTATGTAGCAGTGATTAAATCTAGGGTCCCCAGTCCTTGCCTAATACACATCTAAGTTCTGACTAAACCTATGTTTGTTTTTAAATCTGGTATCATAAATTAACCTTGCAATTGTTGCCATTTAAATGGATGGGGAAAATTATGAGGACTATATAGGAACGGAAACAGTGAATAGAACTTTATTGCAATTGGACTAAAGCAGTCACTTGGAGTAAAAGTTTCTGAATTGTCCTTAACTTCCCTGGGCAGGGCTCTCCATGCAGAGCTCTTCCAAGCCTTTATTTACCCAGAAACACCTTTGGATTGGGATTCTCTGACTAAATTTACTAATTAAAAGGGAGATGTCCTCCTGCCTCCCCACACATTCATTAGTCTTAACCCACCTTTATGCCCTCTTCACACCCTGTCTCTCACTTCTTTTCTTCTTCCCAGGACAGTTTTTCCTGCTGCCTCCCTCCCAACTCTCATATTTCCAAGACAGAAGCCACAATAAACAACTCCCCTGATGGTCTAGTTTGAAACTACACCTCCCATTTTAACTTTCCCTTTAAACTAAACACTCCATTTAACATGGTTTTAAATAGGCTTCTAGGATATGAATATCACTATAACTCTGCTCAAACACAGATACTGAAAATATGGCCTCATTCTTCCACAGCCCTACAAAAATCAAAAACAGATTTGTAGAAAATGTAAAATATATATCCTACAAGCTAATCTGTATAAGTAAATTTACTTGTCAAGCACAAAGTTGAAAACAGATGACAAGTACAGCACAGAGCATCTGATAATGTTTTGGTAGCACATCTATAACCAGTTCTAAACACTGCATTGGGGATTCTCCCCGCCCCCTCAGTCCCACCCTTCATATTGATCTGCCTTTAGACTAAAGCTCCTGATCTGATCAGTCCTTTTTCCTGCCAATGGTTGGTCACGTTGAGGGCTTGTTTTCTTTCAGGACAGACGTTCCCTGCTGTGCTTTTCCTGGACTATTTTGGACTATTTTTAATATTTACTTTAAGTTACTTTGGCAACGGGGAATCACAGATGGTAAGAGTTAGAATTATGCCACAGGAGACATTTATCATTGTACCTTCGTATAATGTGAGTTCTTGTTCTCAGAATTTCTCCTCATGCTGGGCACTCCCATGTTTATTTTATGAAGAAAGAACTAATGAATGCACATGCCTAATGAATAATATAAAATGCTGATTAACCTTTATTGGAGCCTGTATGATGATTGTATTAATAAGAAAACAACCATGTTTACTTTTGCCACTTTATACTAAAAAGAGAAAGGGACAGATTTCTTATACTCTTCCTCATGTTAGTCCCCTGATAATCTCATTCACTTCAATGGCACTGAGTGTGGAGTAAGATAGTACTTCACACGAGCAAGGACATCAGAATCTGGCTCAAATGACTAACATCTGGCATTTTGCTTCCTTCCAGGAATCAGAACATGATGTACGTATCTCAAATAGGTATTGATGATATTTTAATAATTCTAAAATTATCTGTAAAACATGGCAGGGGGGAATGCGCTTGCTTATTTTATAAACAGTTGTCAGGGGAGGAAAGAAGCCAGTCAGTTAGCCTAATTTCCACCAAAATAATGATATTAGTATTTTCAAAAATGTCTCTAAAATTAGGCACCGCAATGGCATGGCTTTGAAAGGAACAGAGCACCACAGCTCCCACTGATCTGGCAGCAGGGTGACCCACAGATGCTCAACACCTCTGAAAATCAGGCTATGTAGGTGCCTAACTTTAGGTACTCACTTTTTAAAAATATTGGCTATTATTGTACTTTTGGTTTAGCCTGGGACAACTGGACCAAGTTTTTGGATTTAGGTACATAACTTTAGACACCCCTATTTGGAACGTCTGGCCAATAATAAATACTTTTCATCTGTAAATCTCACAGCCCTTTACACAGGCAGGTCGTCTTATCCCCGTTTTACAGCTAGGGAGAATGAACAGACTTCCTGAAGAGGGGACAGAACAGAACCCAAGCCATGACAATACCACCTAGCCTCCCTCAGTGTGAGCCCCCTGGCGTACAGGAGATCCGGCTGGTGCAGAGAAGTGTAATTTCAGCCTCTCTGCACCACCTTGGATAAATATAGTTCAGTGTGTAAGCAGTTAGAAGAAAGATACCAAATTTGAAGTGCAAGCCACCTTACTGCAGTGGAGTGGTTGCAGTGTAACAAGAAGAGAATTTGTCTCATAATATGCAAAATATTGATCAAAGGCAAATTTCCCCCCAAAAGATACAGTCATCAAGAGGCATATTGCTGAGACTCCAAGAATTAGTTTCCTGTGACATAGTACAGTATTGTAGCAATAACAATAACAATTTTTATTAACAAGCTATCCTCATTAAGCAACCAAACTCTGTCAGCACAGTCAAGTTTTCCCACAGTGCACCATGAACCAAGGGCTAGAGCAGCTACAGCTGGGGAGGGTGCTAGGAAGCCTGAGATAGGCTGATTTGACTCAGATCTGCATAGTGCAATATGTTCACATGAGCAGAGGTGAGAGGTCTGGTTCCAGGAATTGTAAACTCAGGGTCACTAATCAGTGTACATGCTCAGGCATGGGCTTAGAAACACCGCCCCTATGCACTCAAGTCCCACAGACGCTGCGCTTACACTGATGTGTAGACATACTCAGAGAGGTTACTTAAATCATGTTTTCTGTCTGAATAGGAATCATCCCCCCAACTGATGGGAAATGACAGCTGTATAACAATTCAGACATGCCCTACAAACAATTTAGGACAAAGTGAAAAAACAACTTATCCAAATGATCATGCAGAACTTATTCAGGATGGCAGAATGTAATACAGCATGAGCATCTATGTTCCAGTTTAGATGTCTTTCAGCCAATTTATATTCAAAGTACAGCAATAAGTCTATACCAAGATGGGTTCAAGATGAACACTGCTATTATAAAGACAACAGATTTTTCTATCTATTTTCTATCACTCAGTATTTATACTACACTCTTCACCATAGTATCTTAGCTCCTAAATGCCGTCATTTAAAACAAAGAGAGAGAAATTGAAGTACGTTGGGAAAGGTGACAAAGATGCAGAAGTTCAACATGAAAAAGGGATTCCTAGTTTTGAACAGAGCTTTTTGAAAAACGGGAAAGTTTTCATGAAGGATATGTTCCTTCCCTCCTACACTCCCATTGGAAAAAAATAAAAGTTTTTAGTCAGCTCTTCTTTTGAATCTAAAGCCTGAAAACACTATGGAGAGGGGGGCAGCCCAAGAGCATTAGTCTGGTAAAGGGATGGGGACAGGTTATGTTATAAAAAGGAAAGGAGATTAGAAGTCCTACAAATGCAATATGTCCAAATTGGAGAGACAGTTACAGAAGAGTCAGCTGAGTGAATTTATGCCGAAGTTGATAATTTGGACAGTTGTTTGGCCCTGGAGTATAAGCAGTATGCAAGCACCTCTGGATATGTTGTACAAAGATGATCCATTTTACTTGTCTCAAACACTTTTTCTTCTCCAATATTTTTATTAATTTTTGAAAATTGTTTTAACCCCCCCCAAAAAACTATTATAGAACTGAAAAATATTGAATTACAAATAATTCACTCAGAGACAAATAATTCATTTAATGACTTAAGGAGTTCCCGAGATACTTTCAAAAGGACCCAAATCACCATTGCCCTTCACCTCGTGCAGTCATTTACAATGGTGCAACAAGACTGCAAAATGCCACCAAAACCGAATGAACCTGTTAGGCCCTCACTTTGCACTGGTTTAAATGAAAACACAAGATGCAGAGCACTGGTCAATTCCACCTTCTATGATCTTCCCTTGTTGAATACTAAGCAGAGAGTCTTTTGCCTTCTACATCCCCAAATAAGGTACATGCAAATGGTTGGGGGTGGGGCACATCCACACAAACACTGGACCAGGGCTGAGTGTTCCAGTCAATTTGGGCAGAGGTGACTGGTAGGCTTTGTTTCAGTCTGATAAACTAGTTATGAAAACAGCATGAGGCAATCCATGCACTAAACAATTAACCTGGAGATCCAAAAGAACTTTTCGGTATGATTAAAATCAGAAATGTGAGTTATTGGACTGACTTTGAAACATGCTGTGATGTAAACCCTATTCGGTTTCATTCTCAATTATTTGCATCAATATAAATGTCTATTTCCGGCATCTTTTCTAACCTTGTGGTGCAATATATTCCATCACTGATGGTCTTGAAAATTTTCAAGGAGCAAAGGTGTTGATTGGGCTGATTAAAAAAAAAAAATTTGCCAAACTGTTAAAGTCAGAAATGTTACACTGTTTGAATAGGCCTCTGAGAATACTTTTGTAATGCAATTTACCAACTGTAAATATTTGAAGAAAGTAGTACACAGAATGCCAAAATTGTCTACCAATCTTGTAAATTAAGTGGTTTAATTCTTTGCTCGTTTAGTGTTGTATGTTTCCTAATTAACGTATGCCAAGCTCAAGCCTTTCTTCCATATAAAGGAGTTTTTGTTACTCCCAGGAGCTGGGTTCCCCTAGAATGAGTCAGCTTTGGAAGAGACTGCTGTTTTTACATACAGTTTATTCAATGCCCCAATGGCCTGGCAAGTTACTTTAATAGCAGGATGAGAGCAGGATGAGAGTCTAAGCATAGTGGGCAGGGAGACAGGAGACATTAGCAGACGTGTCAATGCCCTGTGTTACTAGGCAGGATTAATTAATAATACACCAAAGGCCAAATCATGGCTTATCCTGTGATGATGTAGTAGGGGTGTGGGAGAGCTCAGAAGGAGCTCCTCCCCCTTGCATGCACTACCGGGAAGCCTGTGCTTGGCTGTGTTAGGGGTGGGGGCTAGCTAGCACTACCAGCAATGCTTACTAGCCCAAAAGAGGAGTATTTAGGCAAGGTGAGGGAAATGAATGTACCGACAGCACCAGAAACGGAGCACTGGAGAAGCAGTGCAGGATATTGCGGCTCCCCTGCAGGCCTCCCTCCACCACGGTTGGAGCAGCAGACATGCACTCCTACTCCAACAACCTAGAGATTCCCTCCACCCTGCTCCAGAGCCCCACAGAGCCATAGTTTTGGCCATAGAAGAAGTGTGGCTCTATTCTGTGTAAACAGCATCACAGGGCTTTGACTCCTGATCAAATGCAATCAGTTTACCCAAGTAAGATGTCCCCACCCTAGACCTGCACCAGCCAGCTCTGGCTTGAGATCTACAGTCGAGCTGGGTTTTTTCCATTTCATGCATCATTCCTAGCAACACAGTTTCTGCAAGCCAGCTTAGAGGCCCTCTACCCAGGTGTCTTCACTGGGGTTGCACAGGTGTAACTATGACCTTGTCTACACTTGCCAATGCTGACAGAAGCATGGAAGGTATGTGTAGCTCTACACTGCAGTGCAAGGCATGCTGCATCCAAGCTGCTGCATGGAGCTACACATGGCAGTGAAAAGTGGGGAGGCAGTGAGGACAGGATCTGGCAGCAGGGAGGCAGAGGGACACAACACTGCTAAAAATAGCAGTGTAGACGTGGGAAGCACTGCTTGGGCATGTAGACACCCTTGCAGGGTTCAGATGTATAGGGCTCTTTATTGTACTCTACCCATTGAGGCAGTGCTTTACCATGTACACTGCTATTTATATCTAAACTAGCTGGATGGACTCTACACTCTACTGTTCATGATTAACAAAATGAAAAAGGCCCATGATCTCCTCCAGTTGTGGTGGTTTCTGCAAACTAATAGGAATAAAAAGTAGTAAAAACTTATCTTTGTCACTAGAGTCAGCAAACTCTGGGTATGCACAGGGAGCTACTAATGAAGTTGGTTGTGATCATGTGGAAGAATGACTGCACTGATGGGAGATTTGCCCCAAAAGGCTAGTGTGCATGTAACACCGACAGACCCCGGTCCGTGGCGGGCAGGATTGAACCTAGGACCGCTGGAGTTTAGTGTATGAGCCTCTACTGCATGAGCTAAAAGCCATATGACTCTTAGTTAAGGCTGTAGGAGACTCATTAATCTCTCTTTAAGTGGTCTCGGTGCTACTAGATGGGACAGAGCACCACACCCAGGAGGTGTGTAGGTTACATACAAAAGATTCCGGATTCTATTCCAGCTCTGCTACTGCCACTCTGCCTCAGTTTATCTATATAATAGGTATCATTAAATTACTGTTCCTTCCTCAGAAGGGAGCCATGAGAATTAATGTTAATGGTTCTAAAAAGCTTTGTGAGCCTAACAGAAATCTACTGTATACATGCAAAGTATGAACCAAATCCTAATACAGTGCACAGGCCAAGTAAACAGGCTAGGGAGTCTGAAGCGTTGGGATTATCACCAAACATAGTGCAAAAGAAGCCAGATTGCCTCCCATCTCAATGCTTTTCTACATCTGTAAAGGGGGGAGGGCATAAGAGGGAGGAGTGGCTCCTATATGCTAATTGAGTTCACCCCCAGACATACATCACACATAGGTTCTATCAGACACAGAGCCAGTTTCCCTACTGGTATAACTGCTAGAGCAGTGGTCTCCAACCTTTTTACACACAAGATCACTTTTTGAATTTAAGTGTGACTCAGGATCTACCCCACTCCTTCCCTGAGGCCCCACCCCGCTCACTTCATCCCTCCTCCCTCCGTCGCTCGCTCTCCCCCACCCGCACCAGACTGGGGGAGGGGGTTGGGGTGTGGGGTCTGGGCTGGGGCCAAGGGGTTTGGAGTGTGGGAGGAGGCTCTAGGCTGAGCCTGGGGCAGGGGTGCAGGAGGGGGTGAGGGGTGCAAGCTGTGGGAGGGAGTTTGGGTGCAGGAGGGGTCTTCGGGCTAGGGCAGAGTGTTGGGGCATAGGAGGGGGTATGGGGTGCTGGCTCTGAGAGGGGGCTCAGGGTTGGGGCAGGGGGTTGGAGTACAGGAGGGGATACGGCAGAGAGTTTGGGGTGCTGGGTCCAGGAGGGGGCTCAGGTGTGGGAGGAATGTGGGCTCCCGCCGGGTGGCACGTACCTAGGGCTGCTCCCAGTCAGCAGTGCAGCAGGGCTAAGGTAGGCTCCCTGCGTGTCCTGGCCCCACACCGCTCCTGGAAGCGGCCATCATGCCCCTGCGGCCCCTGGGCAGGGGCAGTACGTGGCTCCACACGCTGCTCCTCTCTGCAGGATCCACCCCTGCAGCTCCCATTGGCTGCAGTTCCCTGTTCCCAGCCAATTGGAGCCGTGGGGGCGGTGCTTGCATGCAGGAGCAGCACATGGAGACCCCTGCTCCCCCCTCTCCACTGGGGCCTCAGGGGCTACTGGCTGCTTCTGGGAGCAGCACGTGGCCAGGGCAGCCTTAGCCCTGCTGTGCCGCCAGACTTTTAGCGGCCGGAGATCACGATCAACTGGCAGAGGCTCCAGGATCGACCAGTCGATTGCGATCAACCAGTTGGTGACCTCTGTCCTAGAGGTTTGTGTGTCTTGAAACCCACAGATCTGACCATCACCACATTTTCAGGGTATAATAATGGATTTGTGAGATGGCCTTTCATGGTTTTTATTCTCTTAACAGGAGCTTTCTAAGAACTCCAGTCCTATTGCTACCCAGAGATAGAAACAAGACAGACAAACATCCAAACATACTTTTTTCACTGAGGAAAGCGAGGCAAATGAACAGCCATTAGCATAAATCTGAGCTATGCTGTTTCTATATAATAATCTATAACCACTCAATAAAATACAGCCTAAAACAAAACCATATGAATACATCAAAACCAGAGTAGCTTCTATGCAGTGCACTTAAAGGCCCCACCCGGACATCAAGAGGGACAGCTCTCATAGTGGAGCTGGGAGATAATGTGTGAGATGATTTATACATTGTTCCCTTGCTGAATACAAACTAAATCTGCTCTTAAGAAAACTCTCTTGTTCAGGATGAATAGCCAAAGAAAGCAAGTTATTTTGCCAGCACTTGTTTGCAGTGGTGGGGTAAAGGGTGCGTGGTACCATTATCAGAATGGAATTTTCAATCAATGACAAGAGCAAACAAATGAGTCGAGTGTTTCCTTGACACATTCTCATTTTCTTTGGTTTAATACAGGTAGACTCCACAGGACTTTGGCTGATGGTACTGATGCCAAAGACCCTGATCCAAAAACCACTGAACTCAACTGAAAGAGATTCACATTGGCTTCAGTGGGCTTTGAATTAGGTCTATAGTGAATGCGGGTAGCTGAATGTGTGTCATCTACTCTTTTCCCAGCCATCACATGTTGATTAGGGGGGTGTTTGGAGGTAGGAGGCTAGTGTTTATTTTATAGGAATCTATTTTGACATTGATCTATATGACCCGTGAAGGGTATTCAGAAATGGGACCTCTGGGTAATTACACCATGCATGACACCTATGTGGCCAGAGACTTTGGTGCTGGACACAATTTATAAGTTAAAATGAAACTCTGTACAGTGTGCTGCATTAAATTTCATTTCCCAAGAGGCAACATCCTTCGGACAAAATACAGATGGCCTTTCATGAGGCCGTTTGTTAATCTGCTCTGAATATCTAATTGCACCCACCTTGTTCATCATATCACCATATGTGTGATGAGTTTATGCTGGGAGATACATGGGTCTAATCCGGCCAAGGAGCAGAGTGCCCCTTGACTCCAATGAGAGTAAAGCAATATACACCTTGAAGGAGAAGTTTGACCCCCCCAGTGGTGGGGAAGGGGGACAACAGATTGGCCAAGCATATGCACACATTGCAAATTGTCAGATGACTGCTATGGGGAAATCACGTCCTTGCTCAAAGTTGCTTGAGCCTGATCTTTAACAGTGTACTTCAGTTAAAGCAGACCAAATTCTGCCAATTTTTGCCTCACAGCAGTTTCACAAAAACCTGCTGCCAGATGCAAGTCAGATCTGTTTGGGTGTATTGCAGTTCACTTTGCTCTTGTTCTCACTGAGATTGAGGACATCTGAATAAAAAATACTGTGGGCCTCATTCTCAAGTCCAGCTGAGATTCACCTTGTTTCAACCCAGAGGCGGATGCATTTCAGTGGCTGGTAAGGTGACCCCTATCTGTACACTCTGCAAAGCGCGTTAGGGTCATTCAGGATGAAAGATGCTATAAAAATGTAAGGTCGTATCTTCTTATTTCCATTTGCTATTTCCTGAATTCCTCACAGTCAAATTCAAAGCCCTTATGCTTTTGAAGAGTTAGGCTATGTCTACGTGGCAGCTTATGTTGGAATAACTTATGTTGCCCAAGGGTGTGAATATTTCAAACACATCCCACGCAACATAAGCTACACCCACATGAGTGCCAGTGTGGACAGCAACATAGTTTCTGCCACTCTTGGGGGCTGGAGTAGTTAAGCCAATGGAAGAGCTCTCTCCCGTTGTCTTAGAGCAGCTACATTCGAGAACTTACAATGGTGCAGCTGTACCGCTGTAAATGCTCTAGAGTAGCCAGGCTCTTAGTAATGTACACAGCACATTCTCTGATATGTGCAATACCATTATGGCACTCCTTACTCGCAAACACTGACAACATATTGATGCAGTTAAGAATAATAAACTATGGATTCTCATACGAGAACTGGAGACATTTAATTTCAGTTCATATTCTTACACAGTGAATTAACCCTATAAGAATATTATTCATTTAATCTTTTTCCTGGAGAAATGTTTTTATGTTCAGACTGGTCCTGTAGTTATGGATATGCCATTGATTTCTTGTTCATCTAACAAAATGGGTTTTTTTCCTTCTATGCACAGCAATTAACTAATACAGGTGGTGGAGAACAATATGGAACAAGATCATTCCTATTTTTCTTCAGCCGTTATAGTATTTGCACTTACACTATATTATGCCAAAGTTATCAACATGTTTTACAAACATTAATGATTTCTACCTGTGAGACAGAAATGTATTATCTTCCCATTACTGATAGGAAAGATGAGGCACAAGGGAATTAAATGATTGCACAAAATCTGCGGCAGATCCAAACAGAGCCCAGAACTCCTGACTCCCAACCCTGTGATTTAAGCCACAAAATCATCCTTTATTTCTTGGCCCCAATCCGTCCCTCCTCCCTGCCCCCACCATTAAAAACCTCCATAAAATAGAACAAACATGCTAATGTACTTTGTTGGTTTCTGCACACATAACATCCTTCTTCGAATTATACTGTGTTTTGATGACACAATCTAACATCACATATTGTATCATCAGAGTTGGCCTTGATTTGAGGCACTTGAAATGGGAACGCACACACTATTTTGGCCTTTTTTTCTTGTGAAGATAATCTTGAAAACAAAGTGACAAACCAATCACTAGATATGAAGGAAAAGGCAGACAGGCTCCACTTCTGCAGCTAGAGTGAGGGGGTAAAGCAGAACCTGATGGTTACACACACATTTATGTTGAGTCCTTTACATTTTGGACGAATCATCTTTCTAAAATACAAAATCCCTAGGATATCATTGCACCACTGCACAGGGCTGAGAAATGGCAACAGTTTCATTGGGAAGGGGTTGGGGAGAAGGGAATTGTTTTGCAAGCCCATAAAAAAAGTGTTCACGTTGTCTACATGGCTCATAAGAGGATCTCATAGGGCAGAGTTAAGCTCACACATTCCATATATTAACTAGAATTTCCTGCTTCTGGAGGGTTTGATCCTGCACCCTTTGTAAAACTCCCATTGACTTCTGTGGGACAGGATTAGGCATGAGTGCATAATTGTGTTATCTTAAGGTTGCGTTGCTGGGTTTTGTATTTAATTTCTTAGCTTTTTTTTTTTTTTAAGTAAAAAAAATGGGGAAAACCCCCACTTCATTCTAAGACTTTCAAACACCACCAGCTCACTAAAAATTACCAAGGGACCTTCTACTGTATGTTGCATAAGCTAGAACCATTTGGCTTAGGTATATTCTGAACCCAGGTATCACTGACCCAAGCTGCCAGAACACTAAGCCACAGGGATCATTTTGATTTTAGAAATTGCATGTTAAAAGGCTAGAGTTTGGAATTTCAAACTTATCTGATATCCGGTTAGTCATCACTGTAGTATGCAGCAAAATGCATTCCCTCTGAGCAGATTGTGTGCTAATACTATGTCAAATAAAGCAGTCATTATTATTCATAATCCTTAGGCTAAATCAGTTCCCCGAGACATCCCAATGAAGCAACCATCCCAATTCATCATGCCCCAAGTAGAATACACTGAATTATATTTTACATTTATATAGCATCTTTCATCTTAGAGAAAGCTATACTCTAAGTCACATACATATACCACCATGAACTAAAGCATCCTCTGTGGGTGAAGACAGCAGCTGTAGCAACTTGCATGAAACTTGGAGGGAGGAGCACAAGTTGTAGGAGAGAAGAGTCGGGAGAAGGCATCAGGAACTTAGTCTGTAGGCACAATGCTCGCTGAGGTTGTAGTATCTCTAACCAGATCATTTAATAGACAGTAAGTTTAGTTTTAGAAACATGGAATCCTCTCACGTTATGACCCAGCATGCAGTACATAAAACAGCAGCAGTACACAGTATGCTGTACATCAGTGGTGGGAGAGAGGAAGTTTTCATATGACAACCGTTGGCCTAGTCCGAAGTTATTTCATAATTGCCAACTTCAAGGTTTCTTGCATCTGCCTCTGATGCATCTGGTACTGGCCACTGTCAGAGAGAAGCTGCCAGACTAGATAAACCACTGGTCTGATCCACTATGACAATTCACATGTGCCTATGGAAAAAATATCCCTTCTTCAAAAGAGTTGCTTACACATCCATTTTACACTTCCTAATGACTCATTATTCTAAACTCTGGCCTCACAATTTCAAGCAGTGGAACTTTTGAACGTTTTGTATTTTCCACAATATTTCGCACTGTAACCTACCATCTGACGTGATGAGTCATCCCTCAACTAAAGCTTGCTTAAACCACATCTGGTGATGAGCCATTCCTGCACTAGGCTCCGGCCAATCCACAAGGCTGGAACTGGTCTGTTGGCTTTCAGAGCAAGTATATAAGCCTCGCAGGAGAAAGAGCAACTCAGTCTGCACAATGTCACCTCCTGGCTTGGAACTCTCCCCTGCCTGATGGTGGTGACAGACACCATAGGCCTTAGCTTGCTCCAGCCCTGGCTCCCAGCCCCACTCCTGCTTTTTTCTGAACCCGCTCTTGACTCTGGCTTCTATTCCTGGCCCCACTGCACTGCACTGCACTGACCACTAGGCCTGACTGTACGGCTCTAACTAATAGGCCTGACCCACCATGTCTCAACTGCTGACACTGTAACCATTTCATAACCTATTTCTCCTAGACTGGTAAGAACATACGGGGCCTGATCCAAAGCCCATTAAAGTCAATCGGAATCTTTCCACTGACTTCAGTGGGCTCAATCCCAAGACCATAGTACTTGCTAACAAAAGTAAAACTGTGACAGGTACCAAAGGTAGTCTGCTCCCTACATTCATTAGAAAGGGGATGAAAGTAAACATAATCTATTAAAGTTAGCAAGCTCAAGATCAAGCTCTTGTAGCTAAAGATATGAACAGTCCTCTTGTTGCTAAAAGTGATATCTGAGATGAGAGGGAAAATCTTGGAAGGAACATTAAACTGAAAACCATTACCGAAGTGTATTGACCAGTCAGGTTAACAACCCCGGGCTTGAAAGGTACTTAAAAGAGACATGAGCAGTCACCCTCAAGACTTAAGGCAACCTCTTCGGTTAAATAAGTGCTCCCCCTCAGTATCAGCTCAAGCTGGGGAAGCTAATGAGCCAACCAATGAACCAAATTTGGCAAGGAATCCTGGTCACGTGCCACCTGAGGAATATTGCTCTAAGAAGAAGCGGAGATTTTGTTCCATTACAGTTTAGACAGAAGATCCTTGATACCCAGAATTTAGGTAGCCTCTCTTTTTGTTTTCAAAGCAGGTGGTCCAAGGGTGGTGAGTTTTAGTGACAGCCCAGACACGTTTTCCTTGCTTTTCTTGCTGAGTTTCCGTGTTTTCACATGATATATTAGAAACTCATTTTTTCCTGCGTTTTGTAATTAGCCTTGATTTGCTGTGGTTCTAGGAAGTAAACAGGAAACTTTCAACAATCACCACTACAGGTCGAGTAATATCTATAACAACTATTTCAGTGGTACTTTCAAAAACATATTGCATCTTCTTTACACGTTAGTTTTTTTTTAATCTGGGGGGGTTCATTCCCTCCTCTACTACTCAGATATATAAACACAATTCACACTTGCATGCATCTCCCTGCAGAAAATACTAGTATTCCTGCTACCTACACAGTAAAAAGTAATAATAAATAATAATAAGGTGCTTTAGTCTTAGAATTAGGCACATGCAGTAATTATTGTATAAGTTATTATTCACCATCCACTTGCACACTATGTGTATAAAAAATGTTTTGATTAAATGTATTGAACTACAGTGCCAGCCTTAATTTAAATAGTTAGAAAAATGGGGTATTGAATTTCCAAGGATCTTTTTTTAATTAGAACCAAAATAGTTGCAAAAAAGAAGAGGTTAAAGGCAAATATGAATTCTAGGTGTTTTGGCAATGCAATAGCAAGTTAACTAGAACTTTATCAGTTTATATTTAAAATTGATTACAGGGGTTTGTCTTATTTGTACTTTATTCTTTTCAGTGAAAGTACTTTGCAATAAAGTATGTGGCATCACCAGCTTTTGGGAATTGTATCATGAATCTCATAATATTTGATGTTTTTCTTAAAGCTCCAGCTCCAGGAGGCAAGTGATTATGTGATAATCTCAGCTTTCATTACATCAGGAAAGTAATACTTAGATTGTCTTGTGTAGGGTGAGACAATGTGATTACAGGCACTGTGGTTTATCCTGGCAATCATCATTTGGGTTTGGAGCAGTCGTGTTTTGTTTTAGGTGGAAATGATTGTGCCTATTAAACTATTTACAATGGGTATTCTGCTATCTTGATCACTTTTAAAGGGTTTATGAACCATTGGTGTGCACTTGGGTCACATTTTTGCTTTTGTCTGCCCTAACTGTTGCAGGCAAAAGCAAAAATGTGACCCAAGTGCACGCCAATTGTTCATAAACCCTTTAAAAGTGTTCTTATGTTCTAAATTGACCCCTTCACTAAAAATAAAGCCCATCATCCCTCCAAAAGAAAATACCCAGCAGCTGAAGCAGGTGATCAATCAGTGCAAACCAAGCACCAGGATCAGAGTTTACCAAATGCCCTAAAGTTTCAGCCTATCCCTTGCCTCTTCCCCACCCAACAGCCTGTGTGCATACCAGTGGCTATGATCCACTTCCTCAGGATACCTCCCCCGCCCTCTGCAGTCTCTCTCTCTCTCTCTTCCTTCCACCCAGCTTCCCTTCCTGTTTGGAACTCCTGTTCTCCTACATCATACGGTCCTCTTTGGACCCAGCCATTGCTCCTGTCCAGCTGTGACAATTTTAAGCTGAGTGAAAATGTTTTCAAATTAGTAAAACACTGTAGACTTGAGCTGTAGTTACACCAGGCCAGACATTCTGGATTACACAGTGTGAGGGTGGCTCTCTGAAGTCGATCAGCACCCGGGGGAGGCATCAGGTTGTGGGTAGTTTTCTAAGGAAAGGGGATTGCAGCTATGGACAGTAGAAGCAGCTGGTAAGGGAGGAAGGAAGATAAATCCCTCCTACTGTAGGTAAATTGCCTTGTTGACTCAAGCAAAGACAGCTGTGTGGAAGGAAGGGAGATGATTGGCAGAAAAAGGGTAAAACATTTTAAATTGAACTTTTGGGAAAGCATGAATATTGTTAGAATAAAAATCCTAAACATTGGGGTTTGTCTGATTCTTTCAGAACCCCAAGAAGTTTTTGCAACTCACCCCATCACTACTTTAGCCATTGTTAGTTGAAGATACACATACCAGCCATGGGTCATCTGCAAAGCTATGGACATTTGTTTGAGGTCAGAACAGTTTCAGAGTTTCAGTTCTTGCATAACCCACTGCCAGGTGTTATCAGCAGAAACAAGAGCTGGCTTCAGATATCTAGGGGCTCCTTTTAAAATTCTAACCAATATCATCGACTCAAGCTCCCACACAGAAGCCAGGTAAGTGAAATACTTTTCGGGGCACCTTAAAAACAATACTTATGCACACAAAGTGTCTGTGTATGAAGCTTTTTGAGGAGAAGAAGGGACACAATCATCTTGGAGAAAAACACAGTAAAGCTATAATAAAATCCTAATTTGTACCTGCAGCTGCATGACACACCGCTACACTTATTACCTTATTTAGGCCATAAAAATATTTTGTTTGAGGATTTTTTTAAACTTGGTTTGCTCATCTCTAATTGTACCCATATACTCTCTCTATATATAGTTTTGTTGTTGTTCTGTTTTCTATACACACACGCTAACTAAAAAAACATACCCATGGTATCTTTGGCAGTAATCCTTTAACTTAGTTTCCCCACCCCCAATATGAACATCCTATAAAGCAATGTACCTTTAATAGTCACATTCCTCCTGTTTAGTGAAATCCTAGAGTTCATGTAGGTCTGTCTCTAGCACCTAGGGGACGGGCTGCCTGGTCAGGTACTGAGGCTCCACTACCGAAGGGGATTTCAGTTTTACTGGTACTGGGTTGGGGTCCCCTCACCAGAGTTGGGTCAGCTCTGTTGCTGCCCTGTGTAGTTGCAGCAAACAGTCACCTCTGGACATTAACCTCCCTGTCGCAAAGCCACCTCTTCACAGTGTTCAGTAGAGAGAGATCAATGCTACAGAGCAAACTGGAACAGAACCCTTACCACCTGAGAAGCACTCACGCCAGAAAATCGGAGTCCCTTTCTCTGACATGTCACGCTGGACGGATGTTTAGGTTAGGGCAAACCATCAGCCAGGGCATATTTGGTGCAGTTTTTCCTCCCCCTTTGTTCCCCAACAAGGATAATATTTCATTACCCTTTCACCCAAAACTAAAATTAATTTTAACCCAAAACTGAACATTTTTACATAACAAAATGCAAATGAGGCTCAGTTTCTTCCCCCACCACCACCACCAATCGCCAGTGGATGGTAGCAGAGAGCTCCTTCCCCTATGGAGCCTCTGTCTTCCTGGCATTCTGAGGCAGCTCTGCGTTGCTCTTTCCCCTGTTCACCAATGAATAGCAGTAGCAAGCTCCCTGCCTTCTAGAGCTTTCAGACTCAGGACTTACATTTGTCAAAAGCTAATTCAGACCTTCTGAAGCCTTCTTCATTTCCTTGACTTTCACCCTCCCTGCTTCCACCCAAGCAGATATTTTCCCTTCTTTAACCACTCTCCTTCCCTTACCAGTTCCCCTGATCTGACCCAAGGCCCCAGTTCTTCCTCTTCCAGCACAATCAAGTCTACCATCCTAGACACAGTGATTTACACACCTCTTTCAGGGTAGGGACCAGTACCAGGGTCTCCCACATCCCAGGTGAATGACCTAACCACCAAGCTATTGGCTGTTCTGAGGTACGTCTCTCATTCCTTTAGACCAAAAATTCCATCCTGGATCCTGAGAAACCTTTCCTGATGAACGTTTTCTCAAAACTGATATGTTTCTGGAAAAGGTTTCCGTTTTGACAAATCGGCATTTTCTGCCAAACACGTTTTGTCAAAAAGTTCCCAGGCACTCTACCTCTGACTTCAGGGAAGCACCAAAGATTTGTAGAAAACAATAAGCAAAGGGTACCAGATTTGCTGAGACCACCCATAGAATTTTCTAGGTATCATTAGTACAAGTGGTAGGTGAAAAATCCCAGATTGCAGTAGTGTGACATGGGTACCTGCATTATCTTATTTAGACCCTAAAACTATTTTGTTTCAGGACAGTTATTTTAAAACAAAAGTTAGTTTGCTCATCTCTAACTGTACCCGTCTAGAAGCCTTACAAATATAAGCTCTGGTCTTATTGTACTGAAATACACATTCACTGTTAGCAAGCACAACAGAATATTTTCTGAAGAATGAAAACATTTATTTTTTTTTTAAACTGCAAAGCTTATTAGAAGTTTCATGTGTTATACAGTTGTATAGCCAGCATTTAAAATAGGGCACCAAGGCTTTTAAAATTAGACCTAGACAAAGCCAGCCCAATTCTTTGGGGGTGATCTTCTGAAAAAAATTTAATTCAGGCCCCCCTACATTCAACCCATCCTGGCCAATGTATTCATGCTTTGCATAGGACCAGCCTCTGGGAGGGCCAGAGAGACGATCCTTTGAAGGATCCCCAAATTTAATTGACATATCTAAAGACAAGGAGATCTTTAGGCCACCACCAGCTTTCCCTGGTGTAGAAGCAGTTGATTCAGCTACTCGTACTGGCGTCCATGCATAATAGTCAGCATAAAAATGTCAGGGACAGTTCTCCAAATAATTGGGAGGAATGTTAGCTGCTAGTAATATTCACCTGTTGTAATAAACTAGCTGTGTATGTGTACTGCTGCCCTCTAATGGACAGAATTAGAACTGCAAAGATGTGTCATATGTGCTGTACTGCGGGACTGCTATAGTGGAGATTCTTATTAAGTTCAGGTTGTAGGGATCTGTGCCTTTTTTTAAATATACAGGAGGATCCAAGTTCCAAGTCTGTGGCCATGAAGTTCCAAAGAGCCACAGGGCAGAGCAAACAATCATGAAATCGAATGGGACTCTATTCTCTAGGCAAGCTAATCAAAAAGCTAGCAAAAAAAAACAGCTTCCTGGGCTACTTGTCAGGGGCTAGCGTCCAATATTCTGCTCTGGCAGCTTCAGGGCAGGGCACCATCCAGAGACAGAACTTGATGGTCTGGTGGATGACACCCTCCTGGCATAAACAAGCAGTGTACACGCACGCTCATCCTGATGGGCCCCTCCGTGGCATTACAGGAAAGCCCCAAATACTCCTCTGTCCTCCAAGAAATTGCCTGGGTGAACAGAAACACCAGCCTTTGGCTGTGGAATCTCAGAAGGCTCAGTCCTCTCTTGCATATTATCTGATGTCTGTATGAAGCCACTGGGAGACTAATCAGTCAGGTCAGGCTGGGGCTCCACCAGCACACAGATGCGTATCACCTTTCTGTCAAATGGAACAGCAGCATCACTCAGCTCTCTCAGTGCCCAGCCAAAATCAGCAGCAGGAGGGAGAGCAGCTGGCTATTGGTGAACCCAGGCAAGACTGAAGACTGAAGGTAAAGGGAAGCACTTTCCATAATCTGTGTCCTTTGCAACACTCCCATCATTAAACTAGCTTGCAGCCATGTGTACCTTTTGGACTCCACAAGGCTACTGGGTGCCCAAGTGGCCTTGTCAGCAACAAATATCCATTTCCACTGGTGACTGGCCATCCTATCAGATACAGACCAGACCAAGCATGGGTCTTCATGCAGTTGTGACCTTCACGCTCTACTACTATTTCAGAAGCTTATAAACTTGGTACAAAATGCAGGCTCCTGTTTGCTTAGCAATATAAACTACTGTGAACATATCACCCTGGTGATCTGCTCTTTGCACTGGCTGCCCACTGAATACAGAATCAAATTCAACATCTGTCCTGATATTGAAAGTCTTTGTGGGATTGGCCCTGGCTGTCAGAGCGATCACCTCTCCCACAGCAACACCAAAATTAGACTCTGGAATTCACTCCTGCACATGGTAAGTATGACAACAGGCCTTGGGATTGCAGAAATTAAATGGGGTGCTCATTTCGTCAATCTAGTTTTCCCACAGTGCGTTCTTCAGACACACAAATACAGATAACAAACCTTCTCACTTTCTCTCATGGGCCCCCACTCCTCCCCACACACACAAAGTTAAAAATAGCCTGTAACTATTAAGTCATTTCTACTACAAGCTGGGAAAGGAGAGATTGTTTCTAGCATTTCTATTGTAGAATGCTTGGAAGGTCCTGGGATCTCAGTGTGTCGGGGCATGACTATCTAGACAGACATTTTTGTTGAGGAAATGAAGGACTTCCCTACAAAGTCAGCGTGTTTTACTTTCAATCAAATTCTCAATATTCCATTTTTATTCCTGCCTCAATGGGAGAAGGCAAGCAGTTTTAAAAAGGAACTTAACTGCTTCTATCTAGTTTCCCCCCTTTATACAAGGCCCGGGAGAGTTTAGAACTAAAATGCTGTGTTGTCTTGGGCGGCTCACAAATAGTACTTACGCAAGCTGGGAACTGGCTCACAATTACCAGTTCTCCGTTAACTTCTGACCTATTCCTGGACGTCAGATGGGAATGATTATTAGTCTATCCGGTCTGGGGTGAATTTGATCCTGAGCACTAGGACTGAAAAAATTGAAAGTTTATTCCCTTAAAAACTTTACATACTGGATGTTTAAAATTTAACGCTCAACCCTTAAAGCTATATTCCGAGCTCAGAGATGGTAAGAAGCAACATGTTTTTGCTTTAATCCTTTCCAAAAAGACACATTCCATAAATCGTTAGCATCCTTGCCAACCACTCAGTCTCTTAGTGACTCCACCTACTGGCTTTAAAGTAAGCTCCTCTAAAACCAGTGCAACAGTCCTGTGGGTTCAGTTTATATTATTTCCAGATCCGTATAGCTGCAGGCTTCTTTTTAGAGTTGCAAATGATAAGTCATGTCTTTGTTGCCAGCACGTTTTTCCCCCCTTTGTTTAAACGCTGCTCACCAACGCACGTAGTGAAAAGCAGGCTACACTAGCTGCAGTGCAGCTGTACATGTGGTAGTGATAGCAGTACAGTATGTATTTTCAGAGGAAAAATCCCTTCTTAGACAAGGCAGCCCCTTAATAAATCCAGTATAAATGCTGCTGCTTAGAAGCATATTCCAGTGCAGCAACAACAACAGTAGCGATGTGTAACATCTATGCAGCACCTTTTATCTCAAAAGGATACCAAAGATGCACACAAAGGATCAGTCATGAGCCAGACTATGCAACCACACAGGAGAGTGCAGGGGCATGTGAGCCACCCCTATTGCAAGGCACAACACAGGGGAAAACAGGCACCAGGGGCCACTCCTCTTCTTCCTGAGCAGGCGTGCAGGAGGCAGGTGGGTAGGAGTGGGGATGGGGTGGACAGCATAGCAGAAGAGGTCTGGAATGGGAAACGGGGCCCAAGTTGTGACACTATCTGTTGCAATTCAGGCCCTGCCCTTTCTCTTTCTCCTGGCACAGTGCAAGTCTAGCTCTAAGCAGTCAGTTCATCCACCGTTGAAATGCCACCACCTCATGGTGACCGTGTGGTAGCTATCTAACACCGCACTCCTAACCCCCTGAAAAACCCATGGCTTCTCCTGGCTTGAACGCTTGACCTGGCACTTTTAACAGGCTTTCCCTGGGAATTTGGAGAGTTGAAGTACAACTCATGGGAATCAGCACTGAAGAAAATATTCACCCAAACCTCTAGAGTGACACCACCAAGCTACCCTCAGCTCTGCTCTCATGGGACCAGTTCTGCTCATTTGCACCAGTTTTATGTAATTCTTTGGAATTCAATGAAGTAACTCCAGAAACCAGCCTTAGCTAGAGCAGAGCAATGCCACTCTAAATAGCAAGGAGACAGAACTTAAAAAAAAAAAACATACTTCATCTTCATTGCGGCGTTGGAGCCACATGAATATCAAACCTGTGACTGCAAAGAGGAAGGAGTGTTGGCAGCTCGGACCAGGACTCAGGGTTCTCACAGTTCTACAGCTTCTTTCAGCAGACTATGCTTGGCTCTTTCTATGAAAACACTTTGAAACACAAGCTCTGGTGACAACCTAGGGAGTCAAACCCTGACTCTGCAAACAAGTACATAAGTTAAATTAATCACTCAACTATCCACTTAATTGTTTGCACAACTGGGACCTGGGGTGAATGGACCATGTGAGATCAGAATGTAAGAATGGCCATACTGGATCAGACCAAAGGTCCATCTATCCCAGTATCCTGTCTTCCAACGGTGGCCAGTGCCAGGTGCCCCAGAAGGAATGAACAGAACAAGTAATCACCAAGTGATCCATCCCGTCACCCATTCCCAGTGTCTCGCAAACAGAAGCTAGGGACACCATCCCTGCCCAGCCTGGCTAATGGTCATTGATGGACCTATCCTCCATGAACTTAACTAGTTCTTTTTTGAACCCTGTTATAGTCTTGGCCTTCACAACATCTTCTGGCAAAGAGTTCCACAGGCAGTGATTTGCATGCGTTCAGAAATAGCCTTGGCACTAAAATATTTAAAATCCATTTTCTGATTGCCAGAACTCTCTCACACTTGAGATGTCCCCATCCTCTCCCCCAGACTGTAATGTTAAGAGCCAGTGCTAGGACAAAAGAGATGGCACAGGATTATCAGGCAGTGCAAGAGGAAGGAATGAACCGACAGGGGTCTGGGATAAAAGCACATTAGTTAGCAGGGATAAAGTAAAGTTTCTCTCCACTCACTCCAATGAATTGACAGGATCAGCACCATGGCTGGGGTACCATGATAAATCATGTGGCATACTGTGAAAAATTATTTTTAATTAAGTAGTACATATAATAAAGAAAAGTCTGGTATGTTCATTAAAACCCTGATTTAGCAGGACACAAACAAATACATAAGCACTATGCTGAATAGGGATAACAACATTAAGGATGCACTTAAGTCTAAGCATGTGTCTCAGTGCTTTACTGAGCTGGAGCGTAAGGTGGTGGGGAGGAGGGATCTACCTTAAAAATCATATACATACACACTGCAAGGATCCATCAGGGTAGCACATTGGCAGGCAGATTATGGTAAAGGATTGAAGCTGCATAATTTTTTTGCAAGGGAATTCGTGTGTGTGGAGGAGCCTTGCAAGCCTAAATTCCCCCCTGCTGGTGCCTGCAGCCAAATGCTGGAACACTTTTTGGATGAGCCTCTAGCTGGAATAAAGCTATTTCCCTTTTATTTACCTCAAAGGGTGTGTGTGACTCACTTTACTTGGCGGGGGGGACTTGCCTTGGTTACTTCCTGAATGTTTATCTAAAACTCTAGTTATGTGATTAAAATAACCATTTTATAATTCCCAAAACAGAAGGGGCCCAAATTCTGGTCTCTCTGGTGTAAATCCAGAAATAACGGAGCTCAGAACCTTACCCAGGCTATACATTTGACTATGTACATTTTCACTGGCTGTGCCTCAGCTTGCCCTGGCTAATAGACACTGGGCTGAGAGTTCAATAGCTCTCCTCATGTATGAAAGCTACTTGAAAAATGACTAAACCTGGGTTAACAGCAAAAATAGGAAGGACAGTGTTATAGTTAAGTAGGCTGTGATGGGCCCTTGGCGATTGGGTTGTACTCCCAGTTCTGCTACAGCAGAGATTTCTGTGCACCCTTGCAGAATTCATTTACACGTGCTCTCTGCCTCTGTTCCCCATACAGAAAATGGGGAAGTGCGTCTTTCTTTTCTCCCTCCCTTTGTCTGAGTTTTCTATTTAGATTATAAGCTCCTTGGCTTGACACTGTCTCTTACTGTGTGTAAGTTTAGCATGTGGCACATAAGTCTTGATGTGCAATTGCAGCTGACCTGCTCCCAGAGGTTTCTGTTCTCCTCCCAATGTGAAGATCAGCAAATCTGAGGAACTGTTTTCTTTAGATGTCAAAAGGATTTCTACTTGTCGTAATATTTCCATGCAGTTGCATGTTCAGCCACTAGCTGTTTTAGAAGCTCTAAAGAGGGCATGATCTCCTGATTACAGACAAAAGAAGGAAGCCAGCTTGTTTTGTTCAAAGCTTGTTGCTCTTCTTTCTAGCAAATGGGCTAAGAAGAGCTGTGGCTTCAGATATTAGGAGTTAAAATGAACAAGAAAATCCTTATGTAACAAAGCTGATAAATGTGTCATAAATGTTATGTTTCCTACATGCAACGAGCAAAAACATGTATTTCATTGTAGAGGAAATAATTTAGATTAAAGGAAACAAAGAAGGAACAAATGTAAACTCTTCATGAGAGAGGAAGCAAAATCCACCCCTTGCATTCCCCCCATAGCCCTGCCTCCTAGCAGGCAGGCAGGAGTATACAGTACATACCTAGCACACAACAAAACGAGAGATACACACATCACAGAAAAACTGAAGAGTCATTTCCTGCTCAGTGTCATGCAAGTAGCCCCAATGGAGGTAGGGCATGAAAACACTCCCAGTGACTTTGGATCAGGCTACGAATGAGCTGGGTTTAACCCTTAAGCTCTTTACTGCCTCCGATGCCAAAGACAAGAAGAAAAATCCCCCACTGCAGCACTGAATGCTACAGTTCATACTTTTTAAAAGGTAAATTCACGGCCAACCCCATAAAGCAAATGGCTACACTGAAACTTAATGACAGTTTGCTTTACCTAAGCTCCAATACACCACACTACATTTTGGTCCTATCTTGCAGTTTAGCTTGTGTTTCAGCTGCTCCCTAATGATGTGATCTGACCTGAAATACTACCGCCAAGCTACTGTTACTATTGCCCGTGTCATTTGAAAGCAGCAGAGCTGGACATGAACACTCACTACTTTCTTTATTTAACTAGCTTTTTCAAATATGTTTTGGATGGTCGTCATTTTTTTAAACATGTCTCTGTTCTGACAACAGTATTCTTCTCAGTTCTGAGAACAATGAGGTTTTTTGCCCCTTGTCGTAATGCTGCTGAATGGATTTTCAATCCATTGAATGGAAACACTAATGCACAGCTCTGAAATGGCAACATATCATGCAGAAAGGGGCAGATTTTGCTTTCAAACTGAAGCAATGTAAATATTGAAGAGATCTTGTATCTCTTGCATTTTTCAATATATTTATCCCATCCTGCCAGAGCTCCTTAGGAAACATTTGACATTTCTATGTGAGCTAGTGCTGGTTCAATTCTCATTTAATGTGCGTTGAGGACAAGCTAATTATGTGTCACCTTTCAGCAGTTCATGGTAGTCTAGCTACAGCAGAGTGATTTTTAATATTATTATTTTGTTTGTCTTTCAGTAGCAGCCAAGTTCCCCAGTCCTGGACCAGTACCCCATTGTGCTAGGTGCTGTACAAAACACAGAACAAAGAAACAGTACCTACCATAAGGTGCTTACAACAATATGTAGTGAGGTAACAGGAGCTACAGTCAAGCTCACATCTTCCAAATATCACTGCAGATCACTGCGACCACTAGGCCAGTGGTTCTCAACCAGGGATACGGGTACCCCTGGGGGTCCACAGAGGTCTTCCAGGGGGTACATCAACTCACCTAGATATTTGCCTAGTTTTACAACAGGCTACATAAAAAGAACTAACAAAGTCAGTACAAACCGACATTTTATACTGACAATGACTTGGTTATACTGCTCTATATCCTATGCACTGA
Organism: Caretta caretta; assembly: GCF_965140235.1. Taxonomy (NCBI): domain Eukaryota; kingdom Metazoa; phylum Chordata; order Testudines; family Cheloniidae; genus Caretta; species Caretta caretta. Next base: position 241,011,388 of record NC_134206.1, read on the forward strand.
AATGTAAGTACAATATTTATATTCCAAGTGATTTATAATTATATGGTAAAAATGAGAAAGTCAGCAATTTTTCAGTAATAGTGTGCTGTGACACTTGTATTTTTATGTCTGATTTTGTAAGCAAGGAGCTTTTTAAGTGAGATGAAATCCAGGGGCACTGGAACAATTTGTATAGTGTGGGTGCTCAGAGCCATTGAACCAAACTACAAACCCTGTATATGATGGAAACCCCTTCAAGCCAGTGGATGCTGCAGCACCCCCATCACCCTTAGTTCCAGCACCTATGGTGAAATCTTAGGGTAACCAAGACAAATCAGACTCCTGAAAGGGGTACAGTAGTCTGGAAAGGTTGAGAACCACTGCACTAGGCTAAGATTAAAACAAAACACACAGCATCTTTCTAATTAAAATGTGTGTCTATAATACAGACCATATACTTCTTGCCAGATTCTGTAGCCCTAAACCAGTGGTTCCTAACCTGGGGTGCGAGATGCCCTTTCTGGGCGTGCGAGACATGCCAAAAATTTTTAGAAGGTAAATCATCGAAAACACAAATTAAGCACAGGCATGTAAGTAAAACTACTTTGTTTCATCAAACCTATGTATTTATTAACATTATATATTTAACGATTACTGTAATATACAAACAAAAAATATATCTAGGTTTAAAGAACTGACCTACTTCAATGATTTTTATAAGGGGTGCAAGAACATATTTTGAGAACCAAAGGGGTGCAGGCTGCAGTAAAGGTTAAGAACCACTGCCCTAAACAAACCCGCTTTCCCCCAGAGAATGACGGTAGACTACTTCTTCTGAAGCCCCCTTCTGTTCTCGGCTTCACCCCTTCATACAAGCCCAACCTGCTCCTTTGTAATGGAAGATGAAGTTCCTCCAGGCTTTATTGAGCCCTGGATCTCTTCCAGGTGCAGCATATAAGGTAAATTGACTTAATTTAACCTACTCTGCCTTGTGTAGAGGTAGACCCTCCATTAAAGTACTATACTTGTGCATTTGATATTTTTTCTTCCTAACTGCAAAATGGGGAATACATTGCTAGAGTGCTGAAAAGGTGTGGGGGGGAGGGGTTTAGTGGATTAAAATTTGAATATGAGTCAACAATGGGAGGCAGTTGTGAAAAAGGCTAAAATAATTCTGGGGTATTATGACCCAAAGCATCCAGGTATTCATACCCTACATATGATTGTAATAATTTTTGTACCAAATACAACTTGTGAGGTATCATTTGAAAACTAATAACTCACTGATCATTAATATTCTTGCATGATGTATGTATGCAATGTGTATTAAGAGTTATGGCTATATGATAAAATTATGAGTAAAGCATGTTTAAACCAGGCATGTCCAAGGGAGCTGGCAAACAGACCTGTCCTAAACAAAGGAATGTGGATTTACCTCAATTTACATTATAAACAGTGAACAGTAATCAAGACAGCAGGGACAGGAGATTGTAGGAAACCAAAGAGTTTGCATTTTAGCAAATACCAGAAGTGGGGAAAAGCAAGGAGCTTCCTTCATTACCAGCTTGAATGAACTTGACTTTTAGGGAGAATCCATTTCAAAAGAAAGGGGGCAGAAAATTCCAAGATCTCTCTTTCACCTAAGACAACAAAGAAATCAGCATTTCTTCTGGCTTCTGGAGGAGGTCCTGACTTGGTGGATTCAGCCACCCTCTTGCTGGAAGACTGTAGGTGAGAAAAGCTATCGAGAACAAAACTTAAACCTTTCTAGATTAAGTTTTAGACTTTTTAATGTGTTTTCCCTTTTATTTGCTTGTAACCATTTCTAACTTTCTACCTTAAAATCCTATCTTCTTTTGTGAATAAACTTGTTTTACTTTTAAGTTAAACCAACAGTACTATGTTTAATTTAAAGTGTTAACTCCAGCTAATGTGGCAAGCTAGTGGGTTTTGTCTCTTTAAAGGAGCAAATGGATCTTCCTGTTTCTCTGAATAGAGTTGGACATTGCAGAGCACATGGGTTTGGGAAAATTCAGGACTGGAGGTGTGTTGGGGTTACCTGCTGACATTAATCACGTCTTGTAAGACAAGTGTGTGTCTGTGCCAACTGCTGGCAGGCTGTTGGATTCAACATTGTTGAATCAGAGCTGGACAGCATACACAACACAAAGTGCATGGCAGCTGCAGGCTGTATGCACAACCCAGGCAGGGAGCCACTCAGGTTTATAATACAATCAATGACAACCCTTCGCTGGTCTGGATTGCACCCTGAACTCCATGACAGGTGTATTAACAGGAATGTTGTATGTAAGACACGGGACGGAATTGTCCTGCTTTACTTGACACTGGCAAGACCTGAAGTGGCCTACCCTGTTCTGTTCTGGGCATCCCTTTAATAAAGATGTGGACAAACTGTAGAGTCTCCGGCAGAGAGCAACAAAAATGATAAAAGGTGTTAAAAAAAATCCTGAGCTATGAGGAGAGGTTAAAAAAGCTGGGCATGATTTTTCTTGAGAAAATAAGACTGTGGGGTGACCTGATAACAGTCTTCAAATATGTTAAGGGGTTGTGAGAAAACGGATGGTAAACAATTGGTCCACTATAGATAGGATAAGACATAATCATCTAAATCTGCAGCAAGGGAGATTTAGGATAGAGATTAGGAAAAAACTCTAAGGATAGTTAAACAGTGGAATAGGCTTCCAGGGAGGTTGTAGAATCTCCATCCTTGGAGGTTTGCAAGAACAGGTTAGACAAACACCTGTCAGGGAAGGTCTAGGTATACTAGGTCCTGCCTCAGCGCAGGGGGCTGGACTGGCTGACCTCTCAAAGTCCCTTCCAGCCCTACATTTCTGTAAAATTCATGGAAATGCAGTAGCATATGTTGATAGCAAACTCAGGCCTCTCAGCATGCTCAGTAAAGACTCCTAGCACTGTGCCTGCTTGCTGCATCATTTATTGCTAATGAAACTATGCAAATATCCAGCACACTTAGAACTATTCACCCCTATGCTTATTGCTGTAACTTCTGGAAAACAACCATGTTGGGCCAGATTTGCTGGCATGCTGTGGTGGCTGGTATCCTTCACAGGAGTGTGGCCAAGCAGCCAGAAAATGCCAGTGAATGTGAAACAGACACACGGTATTAGGCCTGGTCAATTCTTTCTTTTCGGGTGACAGTAACTGTTCAAAGACACACAAGACTAGATTTAACAGAAAAGTATTTTGCAGTAAGCCAAGTACAAAAAAAAAAACCAAAAACACATCAACGTTTTTCTTACAGGTGCAACACACTATTCTTTTTTATGTTTGTGTAACTGGCTTTAAATATCCATTGTAGTTTCAACAGGAAAAGTTATTCTTCACATCCTCCCTTCAAGTCTATTGTGTAGTGTTGTTGGCACTGTTAGATGGCACGCTGCCTCTGCCTTCCACCCAAGAGGTGGGTAAACGATCCCTATATATGGCCTGAAACATGCCTGGGGAATCTGGCATGATGAAAGGGCATGGGGTATGGTGCTAGTGTGGGCTGCTATTAGATGGATAAAACATGTGATCATAACAAAACAAGAGAAGACATTTCCCAAGTTCTGCCAAAACAAACAATATTTCCTGCGAATTGTTAGATTTTTTTCCATTCTCCCCCCCCACCCCACACCCACATACATTTTATAGTCAGCTTATGAAAAAATTCAAAAACATTTCTCAACTTATCTTTTTTTGGAAATAAAAAAGGATTTGGGCTTCTTTTGTGCTGTAATGTGCATAGATTTGTTTTCACCACAATTCTTCTTTTTAATACCCATCTCTTCCCCTCCAAATGCTCTGGAGACCACTTGGTAGCATACTTTGGAGCTACCAGGAACAGCTTTAGTTTATATTTGACTGTCATATGTTTGCCGGTACATGGTAGAAGCAGGAGTATGCAGCACTAGCATGGATTATTTGAGCACCTGTTTTTCAGGAGATGTGCAAATGCTATACTCATGTGCCTGTGCTTGACTGCACCTAGGGACAACAGGGTGTTGTGTATCTTCCCCTTTACCACAAAGAAGTGTGTGTTACAAGTTATTCTGTAAGTTAGGGACTATAGGTGTGATCCAAACCCACTGAAGTCAATCAAAAAATCCTCTGAATTCAGAGGGCTTTGAGATAAGAGAAGGGGGGGAAAGAGGCAACTGAAACAGATTAAAGCAGCAAAGATTTCTGCTCCCCCAAAAAACCCTGAAGTGATGAAGGAGTGACAAATTGAAGAAATAAAGAAGAGAAAAAATAAAATGAGACTAGAGGACAGAAAGAGTAAAGGAAAACTTAGGAAAGGAGGGGGCCTAAGGAAGTCTGGAGACAGAAAGACACAAGAATCATAATATAAACGGAGGAATGGGAACGAGAAAGAGGCAGAGAAATACGAGATGACAGCAAATGAGAACCAGAAACATGACCAAGATTAGAATACATTTTTATTATATTTGGCATTAATAATTTAAACCCCTCTAAGTGTGGTTAAGAAGTAAAAGAATTGCTGCTGTACTCCCTTGTATATTCATTTAATAATAAAAAATACCCTGAATATGACACCTACTTTATGCCAGGAAACTGCAGTGTCAGTGTTCTCTGGGCAGTTGTACTGCCCCACCCCCAACCTTCCTAGGGCCCAACGTACTGGAAAAAGTTCTGGCTTCACATTTTTCTCTTCACCCAACGGTTTCTAGCCAGGGCGCTGGCAAGCAGGGATTGACATTGCCCCTGCGTAATCAGAAGGCAGATTCAAATAGCCAAGTATAATTCACTTGAAAATGGCAAGTTTGACAAGTTTTGGAGAATGGCTTGCTGTCCTGATTGCACGTAGCTCCAATTTATTTTTTAAAAAGGGATAAACTAACTCCCCCTGCTGGGGACCCACACACATTTCATATACAAGTTTTGCAGCAGAGATGAGAGCAGAAACATTTGTGGCAGACTGGGTGTGTTGGAGGAAGTGGGGCCCTTTTAAATGGCGGCTGGGGCATGGGAGGTTTGGAGTTTTAGAAATGGTCCAAGCTCCGATAGATCAGTTCCCAGGTAAGATAGTCGAAGATGCAAGATAAATACAATATATTGCACAGTTCCACTATTTATCACATAACTATTGTGGCAGGAGGGGAGGAGGCACCTGTGCCTCCACAAAGGAAAGTTTCAAACCGTGACAAAAAATGGAAAATAGTTTCAGGATGATTTTTGACCAGCTCTAATATGGAGAGCCATTGGAGTGAGGAGTGAGATCTTTATCCCCACTGGAAAGCTGTGAATCTCCTCTTCATAATGGTATAGGGCCCTTGTTTCTAACACCGAGAGTCACAAAACACAGTATTGGACTATGAAATCACAATGTTATGACTACTAAAATGACTCTTGTGTAGGTTTCTACAGTGCTTTGCTGAAAACGTTTCTAGGGTTGCCCTACACCAGTGGTGGGCAAACTGTGGCCCGTGGAACCACCCTGCCCGGGTCTTGAGCTCCCGGCCGGGGAGGCTAGTCCCCTCCCCCACAGCCTCAGCGTGCTGTGCCACCAGTGCTCTGGCCCGCCACTCCTTCTGGGCAGCACGGCGGCGTGGCTGGCTCCAACATGGTAAGGGGGCAGGGAGTCCCAGGGGGAAGTCAGGGGACAGGGAGCAGGGGGTGGTTGGATAGGGTGGAGGTTCGGGGGGTGGTCAGGGAAGGGGAATGGGGGGGCTGGATAGGCGTGGGAGTCCTGGGAGGCCTGTCAGGGGGCAGGGAGAAGGGGCAGTTGGATAGGGGGTGGGATCCCAGGGGGCGGTCAGGGGACAAGGAGCAGGGGGGGTTGGATGGGTTGGGGGTGGGAGCCAGGCTGTTTGGGGAGACACAGACTTCCCTACCTGGCCCTCCATATAGTTTTGCAACCCTGATGTGGCCCTCGGGCCAAAAAAATTTGCCCACCCTGCCCTACACAATTAATTTGGGATTTGGGGTATTCCCAGAACCAAGACTAAACAGGTCTGTGCCATCTGAACTTAAGTAGTCATTGTGGGGGGTGGGGGTCAGTGAAGAAAGTCTGGCAGCACTGCAGAGAGGGAGAGGAAGCAGGAAGACAAGGCCAGTTGAGGAGGGAAATAAGGCAGGAGAAGGACTCCTGTTGATTTATCTTTTGTATGAAGCTACTTGTGTGATACACACACTGTGCATATGAATAAGAGGAGGCTTCTGTGAAGCCTGTCAGGCAACGTGCTACTAGTTCTACTGGCCACAAATCAATTGTTCTTGGCTTCCCCATGGTGTAAACACACCCACAGACAAATGCAGTAGGGGTAGGATACAAATGGGAGCACTTGCCCTCACCGCTTGAAGTAGGAAAACAAAAAAGCCATGATGGAGAGTGGAACTTCCTCCTAATTAACTCTTTCAAGGTCCTGTAAAGCAGAAATTCCAAAGAAAAGCACTGCAAGCTATCCATCCTGCTAGAAAGCTAAATATTAGTTAGGAGTCCCAACTGTACCAGGCTCAGAGAGACAGAAAAGCTACTTCCTCTGAAGCCCATCCCCTAAAATGACCAATAACATTTTCTAAACATAATAATCATGGCTTTAAAATCCATTATCTTGGTCCCTTCCAGAAGTGAGTGCTGAGTCCCACTGAGAAGCTGGAAATCTCCTTCCCAAGTGGCCTACAGACCCTGTCTCTAGCACCCTGAGGAGATGCAAGATGTTGGACTTAACGTCCTGACTTTATGCATAGAAAAGTTGTCACTGATGCATAGCAGCATTCTGCCCATCCTGGGCCTCAGGGGGGAAATTCCACTTTTGAGGCGAGAAGGAGGAACCATTTCTTCTGCGCTTTCAAGTCCAAGTGAAATCATGCCAAGGAAGCATGTATTAAAACAGATTTTTCTCCCCCTCACATAGTTTGTTCATCATGACTCAGAGGAGAGAGGCTTCAATAAGATGGAATCAACACTTTGAGTGACTTGCATCTCAAGTCATCTCAGTGGGCAAATTCTGGACCAGAGCTCCACCGGGAAAATCAGGGATGAAGCTTGCAATGGAAACTGACCATATCTTCCTCTCTCTCTCCCTCAGCCAGCTAATGAACACATATGGGTGTGGATTCTTCACAGCAGTCAAACAAAAGTCTGACAAATGTAGGACAGAGCAGAACGGCGACTTTCAAGAAAAAAGCATGCTGCTGCAGAAATCTCGTAGGCTGCTCAATCCCAGCTGTTAAATCCACTTCCAAGAATCAATGCCACAAAATATGCCTATCAATAAAAACAAACAAACGCAATACAAAACACGGTTACAAATAAAAAGAGCATAAGCAAGCAAATAAAGAAAGCCCAAAGGGAGCACTGTAGCTTCCTTCCAATAAGGATTAAGACTTTGTTACCACCACACTCACCAGTAAAGTGGATTTGGAAAATATTAGCGGTTAAGAACAACAACAACTAATTCAGTACTTCATCCAGGTCTGGTGAAAAACGGAAGAAAAAAAGTGGACTTATTTACCATTGCTATTTGTACTTTCACATGGTTCTCAAACACCAGAATGGCACTGAAATCAAAGAGACTCCAATTAAAAAAAGAAATTATAATAAGGCATGCTACTTTGGAATCAACACACAAAAAGCCAGAAGTATTATTGCCTCTAGTATGTTCTGAGACTAAATAGCCAATATGCCTCCCATATTAGCTCATGATTTCCTCAATGAGCAAAAGGACACTACACTGTATTTAAAGTGTTTGTGTGTATCTATAACAGTCTATCACCTTTAAGTTTCGCTTCTTCTTGGCCTTTCAGCGAAGCTTGATTTGTTTATGTGATATGTATATCTTTGGTACTCATCACTATATCAGCAGTCACCAGAGTCTAACCTCTGCTACAGAATATGGTAAAATCTTTTGTAATCCCGTACCTTTTGTCATGTGGCAGAGCCCAAGAAATGAAGTTCAGTCTTTTACCAGTTGTACACAGAATAAACAAAATTGACCGAAGTTTCATGCTATTAAGAAATGAGATATGGAAAAAACCTAGGTATTTTTGAAAATTTTATGGCATCTGAAGTTCAACTGTATGAGCTGGTTGTTGTCCCTATTGGACAAGGTCATTTATTTTGCTCCCATTGCACTACAGTAAAATAGTGGGGGTTTTAGGACAGTGGTTCTCAACCAGGGATCTGGGGCTGCAAGCAGGTTTCAGGGGGTCTGCCAAAATAAACCAGAGAGCAGGGCTGGCATTAAATGCACTAGGGCTGAAGCTGAAACCCAAGCAACTTAGGTTTGTGGGGCCCCCTGTGGCATGGCACCCCAAGCAATTGCCATGCTTGCTATCCCCCTAATGCTGGCCCTGGCTTTTAATCTACTGGATATGTAGAAAACCAGCTGTTGTGGCAAAGGCAGGACATGGAGTCTTTATAGCATATTGGGGGGGCCTCAAGAAAAAAAGATTGAGAACCCCTGTTTTAAGATAATGAAAGAAAATCCAAATCCCTGTGTTACTTTTTACTATACTGGGCAGTGCCTACTACTAGTTTTCTGTGGAAGATCATTTACCTGCAGCTGTATCATGTTGGGCTGTGATTCTTCTTATTGTCCTTAACTCTGCTGGCCATAGATTTCTCCTTGTATCATTTGGCTTCCCTTATCAATTTTCTACAATTCCTTAACATTCCTAACTTCTGATTTATATTCACTACTATCAACTTCCTCTTTCTTCCATTTTTTAAATATATATTTATATTTATTTTACAGCTGCTTTCACTTCCACTTTAAACCAGGTTGTTTTTTTAAGTAGCACAGTCTTCTTCCTCAGTTGTGGCTCTTTGGGCATCTAGTAAGGTATTCTTAAAATGATTTCCAATCATCATTCACATTTTTCTGATTAAGCTTGGCCCAGTTGATTTGGCTTAATTATTTTCAGCTTTGTGAAATTGGCCCTATTAAAGCACCAAGTGAGACAGGGGATTTTTTTACACATAAAAAACAGGTCTGGACTTTATTTTGTTTGCACATTATAAATATCATCAAGTCAATAATCACTTGTAACTAAACTAGTATTAACTTTCAATTCTGTGATTAGTTCCTCTTTATCTGTTGGACAAGGTCTATTATGGAATTCCCCTGTACTGGCTGCAATACTTTTTGAGTTAGGAAATTTTCATCTATAATGTTTAGAAAGTCCCAGTCCAGAACACCCTCCTGCACCCCAAAACCCTCATCCCCAATCCCGCCCCAGAGTCTGCACCCCCAGCTAGAGCCCTCACATCCCCCAGCACCTTGCCCCAGCCTAGAGCTCCCTCCCACACTGAACTCCTCATTTCTGGCCCCACCTTAGAGCCCACACCCCCAGCCTTCACCTCTTCCCACATCTCAGCCCCTGAGCCAGCACAGTGAAAATGAGCGAGTCAGTAAGTGAGGGTGGGGAGAGCAAGCGACAGAGGGATGGAGAGGATGGAATGAACAGGGGCGGAGCAAGGGTGTTTGGTTTTATGTGATTAGAAAGTTGGCAACCCTAAGCCAAGGCCTGGCCCACCAGAGCTGCCAGGGAGAGGCGCCCCTCCCCCAGGCTAGGAGAGGCATCTCTCCCCTGGCCTGCCGTGGCCCAACCAAGGCCAACCTGAGCTGCTGCAGCAAGTGGGGGGGGGGGGGGGCTCTCTCCCTGCCACAGCCCCAGGGCAGCCTGCACCCCAAACCCCTCATCCCCGGCCCCACTCCAGAGCCCATACCTCCCCCGCACCCTCACCACACATCACCTCCATATTGGTGCACATAAAATTCATTCTGCACATGGATGTAAAAAATTAGAAGAAACACTGCTCACCAACCCTGCTTATCTTTGCTGACAGCAGAACATTGTACATGGATAGGGGTATAGAAAGCATGGAAGCAGCTTTGCATCACCAGTGCTTCCAACCCATGAAATTCAAGTCAAATTAACAATTTTGCAAGATGAATTCTGACTGATCAAGTAAGTAGAAAATTTTCATTTAAAAACCATCAAATCCCATTGCTCAACAAGGCACATGTCTTCCCGGCATACATTTTCAGAACACACAGGCATGAGCTTAGCCAACCTCAGAAGCAATAACAGGAGGTTTCAAATAAAATTAGGACATTTTACCCCAAAAAAAATGGCACTCACTTTCGGTAAGTCAAATGTCCTTGTTCTATTACAAAGCTATCACATCTGGCTTAAATATGCACGCCAACTTGTCACCACTCCATAATAAACCACATTCATACTTAGAGCAAACAGTGCTATGTTGCGCTGCAGCCAGACTGTTCATGCATGGCTACTGCTGCCAGGGAGAAAGGGGAGACCAGCAGGGATTCTTGGACATTCAACAGGGAAGAAGGCCCCATGGTAGCAGAGATGGTGGGACTGTTTCTGCTTCAATAGAGGAGACAAAAATCACTTCTAGAGAAAGAGTAGGGCAGCCTCCAGGAGAACTGAGGGAATAGATGATAAACACTGACACTCACAATACCACACAGCTGCCATGAGTGCCAGGTAAGGGTGAAACCCTTATGTACTTAAGTCATCTTTACTCCTGCCATTGTTGTAGGATCAGGCCCAAACACACCTAGGGTGGGGGACTCAAAGATACTTAGGTCCTAACTCCCATTAAAGTCAATAGGAGTTTGGGGGCTAGTTACTTTTATGACTATGACCCTTCACGGGCTACTGAAATCAATGGAAAGAGTCCCATTGACTTCCATGAACATAGAATCAAGCCCATAAAACCAAATCCAGCTCCCTTTGTTCGCACAAGTGGCCCCAGTGAGGATGTAGTGGTATTTTTGTTCTCATTTTCAGGTATGGTTTTTACTGAAAGTCTTGCAAAGGCAAAGACAAAATAAAAAGAATAAATACAATGCAAGACAACTATAAGAGCAGGCTAGCAGTGGGAGGGATGTTGTCTCTGAGGTTTAAGAGACAGGATGGAGAAGCAGGAATTGTAAATTGTATTTATTCTCAGCCTGGCCACAGATTTCCCATGTGAGACTGTGGGCAAGTCAGAAATCTCTAAGACTCCCATGTATTGCAGTGGGTATTTAATCAGGCCTGGAGTGATCAATGCTAGTAGTCTGGCTCTCTGCTCGTCTTTCAGCAGTGCAGGATGGAGCTCCTCATATTGGCCTCTGAAGATTTTATTGCATTAAAGAGCTATGATCTGGTGCCCTTCTGTTCCCTCTTTTATAAAGGAGGAACACATTTTTGGCTGCTTAACTAACAGAAGAGATGGGTTGTAACAGATACAGTTAAAGCACTCAAACCACATTATTTTTCCCCCTCCCCTTCCCTTTGTGGGAAAGTTCATTAGAAAAACCCTGTCGTCTTCAAAAAAGAATTGAAAAGAAATGTCAATGAACAGCTGTAAACTAAAATCTCTGTCATTTTTACTCTTCAAACCAAATCAAACTTAGATACTTCCTGGTTAATTCTCATGTTTGCATAGGTCAAATTAATAAATTGTGTGACTTTTCCCCAGAAATGCTCTAAAGCCAAGAGACTAAGTCAGGTTGAGCAATAATTTACTAACTACAATGGAGAGAGGGTATCCAGATTATAGATGATGTGCCAAAGGACTGTAAAATTATTCTCAGAGCTGGGAATAAAGTTCATTTGCAGTCCTATGAAAAATATGGCCAGTGCCCATTCTTGTGTCTGACTTATTCCAGTAGCTTCAAAGCAACAAGTTAGTATCCCGAGCAACACTTTAAAATCAGAACAAAACTAGGGAGTATTCCCCAGCCAATATTTGTATATTTTAACAGTTTAAAATTCCAAAGAAATCCTAGCAGGTCCCATTTCTCTGAGTTTACAGCTCTTAGGAATGTTGTGACTGCTTGAAAGTTTAAAGCACCCCTTAGAAACAATGTTTTCCTTGGCTTTTTTCCCCCCCCCAAACACAGAGCTTAGCAGTAGTGAATACTAAGATGGCACTTCTATTCTTTACCCCATTCACTTGCTCTAATTCTCACCTTTCTCAGAACATTCTCCTTTGGGGCTGAGACATCTTATGCTGTTGTAGCCCGATGTGTGGGTGTTGCTTTTTTGGGGGGGACAGACCATTTTAAGGGAATATGTGTAGGCATCTTTTGGATTATGTGTGTGAATAACTTGTTCCCGAGCATCCCCAGGGTGAGGGAACATGGAGAAAGATTCCATTCAACCCCAAATGCTCTAGTATTTTATAAACATTTCAGAGTTTGAACTCTGGGTCCTAAAGTAACAGTTTACAACTGTTTCTTCTGTTATATTAAAATGAAAAAAATACCTCTTTGAAATATATCACTCTGGCTGCTCTGTCAGCTCCCAAAACAGCAACAATGCCATTGTAGTGTTTTAGACCTCTCCTCCCCTCCCCTGATTATTTGAAGGACTTGATTACAGCTCAGGGAATACTCTGTAGATTTGTTTCAGAGGAACAGCCGTGTTAGTCTGTATTCGCAAAAAGAAAAGGAGTACTTGTGGCACCTTAGAGACTAACCAATTTATTTGAGCATGAGCTTTCGTGAGCTACAGCTCAAGTGAGCTGTAGCTCACGAAAGCTCATGCTCAAATAAATTGGTTAGTCTCTAAGGTGCCACAAGTACTCCTTTTCTTTCTGTAGATTTGCTGGTCTACAAGATGCAGTATCTGTCATAAGGTAAACATTTAAGGGTCTGGGCTGCTGTGTTACTGCTTTTGGAGATGACAACAGAAGTGCTGAGAAGAATGCGATAGCGTTTAGACATTGATTTTTGAGACACTGATGCACGTAAGATACTAGATGGAAGAATCTGAGAACCCAAAGGATTCCTCAATATACAGATTACTGATTGGGAGGTGAACATTCCTGCAGGCTGTCTGGAAGCTGCAATTGTCAATACCAGTGCCTGGCTTTGTTGTTTGCCCACATCCCATGTGTTTGTTGCTAGTCAGAGCACAAAGTAGGAGGCCCTGTGACTAGAACATTCCCCACTCTGAAAGATTAATATAAATTCTTAAATGCAGCAAGAACAGCTGTTCAGATTCTGTTGGGGGGTCACTTACCCTCTTCTGTCCATCACAACATTAGAGTGAATACGCATTAATTATACCCTGCTAGCTTTCAAGCATGTTTTTGGTACTTTCAGATGTATTTTTACCGTCCCGACGTTGGCAGCATCAGAGGAGGAGTAAGTTAGAGCTGTTTGTTCATTCACATTATTTGCCAGTTTCAATATCATTTTCCTTGTACTACTAGTAGGCAGGGTGTGGGGGGGTTGTGTTTGTGCATTTGTGAGGGTAAGAATAGTATGTAATTAAAGACATTATACACACATGCACAAGGGGGCCCAATTAAAGTTGCAAAGGCAACCATACTTATGACATTTCCTAACCTTTGAGGGCTTTACAGTAAAACCTCAGAGTTACAAACACCAGAGTTACGAACTGACCAGCCAACCACACACCTAATTTGGAACCGGAAGTACACAATCAGGCAGTAGGAGAGACAGGCACATGGACTGAAGATATAAAATAGGCAAAAGCATGATGCCACTGTCCCCTTTCTCCTCCCCCACCTATGCTGGAAGCAACAAGAACACTGGGAAGACAAAGACTTGAACTGATGAGACTGGTCCCAGGCTTAAACAGGAGGCCTGTGTATTAAGAACTATAACTTATCTGCAACATCTAGTGAGAAAAATTGCTTGATCTAAATACCTACCTAGTCGAATAAGGTTTAAGATTTAGACTGTACACTTACCTTTTTATTTTTAAGTGGTAGTTACCAAAGAAAATCTATCTTTCTATAGTTAGTAAATCTGTTCTATATTTTACCTAAAACAGGGTGTTTTGCTTAAAGTGCTTGGGAAATCTCAGCTCAGTTTACAAAGGCTAGTGTGTGTCCTCTCCACATCGAGGGAAGGGTGGACTGGGTAATAAACTTATACTGGTCAGGCTTCTGACCAGAGCAAGAAGATACAGTTCTGGGGTGCAAGGCTGGAGGCTTAGGAGATTTGCTGGTGCTTTTTCCTGTATGATTCGTGAGTGGCTCAGGAAGCATTCATGCAAACTAGCTGTGTGGTGGGCTCTATATGAGGTTGTGCTGAGTGATAATGGCTCATGGGAGGGTTTGCTGCTTGTCACTAGCAAAGCATTGTGAGAGACAGCCCAGGCTGGAGAGTTAAAGGGCACAGCGGTACCCCAGTTCCAGGTTGTACCCTGTGGATCCCGTCACAATAGTTTATACACTGTACTTTTCAGGAAAGAAAAGACAACTCAGTGAAAACATTCGTTGTGGGAAGAGTCTCACATGACATTTATGTGCCACATAAAACCTTTAACTTTATCATACCTGGTGAATGCCATTCAGCAACATTTTCCTGCAACAATCACTTTCTACCTAGCCGATGACAAATGGAAAAGTTAAGGAATGACATTTACCAAAGTAGCTTGACAAATGTATATAATGGAATAGCAGATGTGTAAGTACATCCTAGGATGAATAAATTAAGATCCAAGGAAAGTTGCAAATGAAAAGGAAATTGTAGAACTTATCTATTTTGGGGTCAATTTAAGTAGTAAATGAGGAAAATAGAAAGGAGCATAAACTCTGGCAAATGAAGCATAAAAATATGATTAGGAAGGCCAAAAGAGAATTTGAAGAACAGCTAGCTGAAGACTCAAAAAGTATTAGCAAAAAATGTTAAGTACATCAGAAGCAGGAAGCCTGCTAAAGAACCAGTGGGTGATAAAGATGATAAAGGAGCACTCAAGGACGATAAGGCCATTGCAGAGAAACTAAATGAATTCTTTGCATTGGTCTTCACAGCTGATGATGTGAGGCAGATTCCCAAACCTGAGCTTTTTTTTTAGGTGACAAATCTGAAGAACTGTCCGAGAATGAGGTGTCATTAGATGTGGTTTTGGAACAAATTGATAAACTAAACAGTAATAAGTCACCAGGACCAGATGGTATTCACCCAAGAGTTCTGAAGAAACTCAAATGCAAAATTGCAGGACTACTAACTGTCATCCGTAACCTATCATTTAAATCAGCTTCTGGACCAAATGACTGGAGGGTAGCTAATGTGATGCCTCTTTTTAAAAAGGGCTCCAGACCCCAACAATTACAGGCTGGTAAGCCTGACTTCAGTACCGGGCATACTGGTTGAAACTATAGTAAAGAACAAAATTGTCAGAAACATAGATGAACACATAATTTGTTGGGGAAGAGTCAACATGGTTTTTGTAAAGGGAAATCATGCCTCACCAATCAACTAGAATTCTTTGTGGGGGTCAACAAGCATGTGGACAAAGGGGATCCAGTGGATATAGTGTATTTAGATTTTCAGAAAGCCTTTGACAAGGTCCCTAACCAAAGGCTCTTAAGCAAGGTAAGCAGTTATGGGATAAGAGGGAAGGTCCCCTCATGGATTGGTAACTGGTTAAAAGATAGGAAACAATGGGTAGGAATAAATGATCAGTTTTCAGAATGGAGAGAGGTAAATAGTGGTGTTCCCCAGGGGTCTGTACTGGGACCAGTCCTATTCAACATATTCATAAATGATCTGGGAAAAGGGGTAAAACAGTTAGGTGGCAAAATTTGCAGATGATACAAAACTACTCAGGACAGTTAAGTCCCAGGCAGACTGAAGAGCTACAAAAGGCTCTCTCAGAACTGGGTGCCTGGGCAACAAAATGGCAGATGAAATTCAGTGTTGCTAAATGCAAAGTAATGCCCATTGGAAAACATAATCCCAACTATACATATAAAATGATGGGGTCTAAATTAGCTGTTACCACTCAAGAAAGATCTTGGAGTCATTGTGGACAGTTCTCTGAAAACATCCACGCAATGTACAGCAGCAGTCAGAAAAACAAACAGAATGTTGGGAATCATTAAGAAAGGGATAGATAATAAGACAGAAAATATCATACTGCCTCTATATAAATCCATAGTATGCCCACATCTTGAATACGGCGTGCAGATGTGGTTGCCCCATATCCTTTAGAGATTCCAGCTAATGATGGACTGGATGGTTGGTTGGTTGGTTGGTTGGTTGGTTGTGTGGTGTTGTTTTTTTTTTGAGGGAGGGGAAGTTCAATTTTATGCAAAACTACTTGTCCTAATGCTAATATTAATGCCTGGAGAACAATATATTCAGAATGAGGGTTTTCCACAGCAGCTGGGTAACTGGAAATATTATTCTGATAATAAAGCATTAAATATTGTAAATCTGGAATTGTATTATTTGCACTACAGGTCTTCCAACAAGCATATGTAAATACATCAAAGTAAGCAGTGGTTTGTGTTTGCATTGCACTTTTTTCTATAGTTATGGATTCACATGTGCACCATTTTGTACTACTGCGCAGATGAGAATATATTCTAGTATGTTTTCAAGGAGAGTTCAGCACACAGAGGGTCAGTAGGATCAAGACTAGTAAACTTATTATAGGCCTGGATTGTGAACCTTGTAGTCAGGCCGGTAAGCAGTTACTCACAAGTAGTCGTCCCACTGGCACCAATGGAACTGTTTTTGTGCTCACCAGTGTCAGTAAGGGGTACAGAGTGAAGACACATAAGGGAGCAGAATTAAGATGCTGTCAAGACTGACCTTTGTGATTAAAATCTCTTGCATCAACTCAAATATATCTGGAGCTATTCAGTCACCAGTAACCACAGATCCTGCTCTTAATATGAAATAGGAGTTTTGCTATTCACCTCATTGGGAGCAGGATTGGACCCTTTATTGTCCGGTGTATCTTGTTAGATGGACTGCAAAGAAAAGGCCGTTTTAATGCTGACAGAGTCCATATATTTTACAGTTACAAGTACATCAATGAAAATCATAATGCACACATTTCCTGTAGTCAATTTTATTTACTTAAAGTGGTTTGAGCTTAGGAAATAAGAAACCCCCACATAAAAGCATAACAAATAGATATTTCTTGGTGGTTTGCTTAGTTTTGTTGTACAGCTGAGATCTAGACACTGGTCAAATGATTCTTCATGGGTATTGGTCATAGACCTTTCCATCTTACTTTAATTTCCTGTTACATTTTCAAATTCAAACTAAAAATGTGTCTGTCCTGAGAATTTCCTTTGGGCTTTGGGCTTGTTGCACTTTAATCAGAAATTCATGTGCACATTTTCTGGAAGATAATTACGTGGATTCTGAGGTTTTTTCCAAGTCATTTGGATTGCAGTTTTCGTACCAATCATTCTAGAAAAACATATCACTTTGGAGAGAGATTACCTTTCCACTGATCCCAGCTCTAGTAGGATCCACCTGAGGTTGCTCTAGGTGGGAAAACGTTTAGTAATGCATATGACTTTGATGAGAAAAAACTAAGAACCTGATTCTCCTCTCACTTGCATTGGTTTTACGATGATGCAATTCCATTGATTTCATGGAATTACTCCTACTTTACAGCAGTTAAAGTTAAAGGTAAGTCTTAGTGGATGACACCATCTGTTTTTTGTTTGCTTCCATGTGTATTACATGTAGGCAGCAGCTCTTCAACTAAGTAACAGTTTTTAGTCAGGGAGTCTCACTCAAAGAAAAAAAAACACTACTAGGAATAAGCGAAAGGACTGCATCACCACTAAAACATTTCTCCAGATCTAAACTACCTACTGGTCCAGTTCAACAAAACTGGTACAACTATCTGCAACAGCATTAATTGGGGACTCACAAATCTGATCATGTTACAAGACTTTTGCTAAAATAATCCTGAGGCATACAGCAGTGCTGGAAGTTCTCAGATGGGGCTAGTGCAAATGGTCTTGCTAGTTCCGTTTAACTGAATTCTTAACCAGTTACTTGAAGAAATGTATGTGGTCATCTGTAAGGTGATCAGATGTCCCAATTTTATAGGGACAGTCCCGATTTTTGGGCCTTTTTCTTATATAGGCTCCTATTACCCCCACCCCATCCCGATTTTTCACACTTGCTGTCTGGTCATCTGTGATGCATTTCTACTAGATGCTCTGTAAATCACCAGTAAAGTCTGCTGAGCCTTAATCCTCCTGACTGATCTGCTTCTTATGTAATATGCCTTGTGATCAAGGCAAGGCAGGATACACGTGCACTAAACACATGAGGAATTCTTTATGGTGGCTGGCTGCTGGGGTAGAGCCTTCTTTCTGTGGCTTACAGACTCCGAACACTGTTTGTTGCATTGTTACCACAAAGGGTATGTCCAAATCCTAGCCCAAATTAAGCAATCAGGGAAAGGATTGTTGGCTACAGATAATCATGCAAAACAAAACACACACAAAAAAACAGTACTTGGTGCCAGAGCATTACAAGAAGTTGCAGAAGGGCTGTCTCATTGGAGCTCATTGCAAGAGCAGGTCCTAAATTACTGCACCATTAAGATAAGAGATTTGAATAACCTGGAAAGTAGAGTTAAGATCCCCACCCCCCGCCCCATTCTGTTGTATACACCATAATAGCATCTCAGTAACCAATCACACATGCAGCCATACAAAAGTATATGTTCACCTATAGTAAAGCACAGTAGTTAATTTGTATGATATGTGCATGGCATTTTGCATATGCAATTGATACAGATTGTCAGCATGTGATAACACTATAAATACAGGTGTAAAACGTTGCAGTGGGTATCTTAACTGATATTTCTGTGCAGTGAATGACCTTGTTTTAACATTGAAATCTTCATAGTCTACAAAATGTCAGTAATAAGTGTGCAAAACTAGTTGAAACAGAGAAAGGATTAGAGTAGACACAGGTGTTGCACGCTGAAAACCTCAGTTTACTACTCATAGCACCATTACTGGACTCAGATTACAGGACAGAATTTTAAAATTATTTCATTTATCCCCCAGGGTGTCCAGTTCTCATCCATTAGTCCATCCCTTTAACTGCTCATCTCTTTGTAAGACAATTTGTTAATGGGCGAAGGTTACATTTTTAAAAGGTTGTCACTAGTGCAGTCTGTAAAATGAACAGGAAGGGCCCAAGCCTGTTCCTCTGACCTCAAAGGCAGTTCTGCCATTTACTTCAGTCAGAGCAGAATTGAGCCCCCAAATAACGTGATGCAGACAAGACAAAAAAAAAATACAAGAGGGTATATGTGAAGGGGTCCCACTTACCACAGGTGTGCCTCCTTGTGGCTGGTTCTAAGAATTGGATCTCACCCCATCCCATCAGTTGCTCAGGCTGAGGCCCCACCTACCCCCTGATGACTCAGGATGCTCCCCCTTAGTGACTTTGCCCTTCAGCCAGGTCACTATATAGTCTTCCCCTTTCGGGGGAACAAAAAAGCCAAAATCACATGGGACAAGCTGATCATATGCCATCTCAGGCAGTCTTTTGTTCCAAATCTAGGTCCAGCACCACTTTCCCTATGGCTGGTAGGGGAACCTGGGTTGGCCACTCCAGGGACCCTAGAACTAGCAATGTAGTCTACTCAGTCTCAGACCCTAATGCTGTTTCCCCGGGCATTTCCTACTCCACCTCTCTATCTCCCTGCCTACGTCTTGACTTGCCCACAGAGCTTCCTCCACTCTCCATGGGTACTTCACCCCTCTTATCAAATTCCCTCCTCTTCTTCTAGGCTTCCTTCTTGTCCCTAGGCAACTCCCTTTCCCTCTAGGGCAGGGGTGAGCAAACTTTTTGGCCCTAGGGGCCACATCAGGGTGTGGAAATTGTCTGGTGGGCCATGAATGCTCACGAAATTGGGGGTTGGGGTGCAGGAGGGGATGAGAACTTCAGGTGGGGGTGCGGATTCTGGGGTGGGTCTGGGGATGAGAGATTGGGGGTACAGGAGGGTGCCCTCGGCTGGCATCAAGGGTGGGAAAGAGATCAGGGCTGGGGCAAGGAATTGGGTCATAGGAGGGGGTCAGGGGTGTAAGCTCCAGGCAGCACTTACCTCAAGCAGCTCCCAGAAACAGCGGCATGTTCTCCCTCTGGCTCCTATGCGGAGGCACAGCCAGGTGACTCTGTGCACTGCCCCGTCCACAGGCACTGCCCCTGCAGCTGCCATTGGCCATGGTTGCCTGCCAATGGGAACTGTAGGGGCAATGTGCGGAGCCCCCTGGCTGCCCCAATGCATAGGAGGCAAAGGGACCGCATGCTGCTGCTTCCCGGAGCCGCACGGAGCCCCAGCATGAGTGGAGCAAGGCAAGCCCTGGACCCTGCTCTCTGGCCGGAGCTTGAGGGACGGATTAAAATGTCTGGAGGGCCGGATACAGCCCGTGGGCCAGTTTGCCCACCCGTGCTCTAGACAGTGACTGCAGACCTCCTCCCTATGGCCCCCTGCTACTCTTACTTCTAGCACTGTAGTCCTATCTTAGCTTCTCCCCTCCACCCCCTCACGGTTTTATCTCTCATTAGGCCCTATCAATCCCTGGTTCTCTCCAGGTGCAGCATATAAGGTTAATTGGCATATTAACTCACTCTGGGCTTGTGTGGGATAGACACCCCATCACAGCATCCAAGTGCTGAATCCTATATTTCTTACTCAGCCAGAACCTATTTGGACGTCAGTGGAAGTGTAATATCCACTAGGATTTGGATGTTGGCCACTTGAGCTACAGAACGATGGAACCTCGTACCAGCCCCTCACTCCTGCCACCTCTGAGTGTCGCTGTGGAGCACAGCAGCCACATTTGGATACCTAATTAAGTGGCATGGATTTTTTTTATTATTATTATAAACCATAATTTTCCAGCAGCTCCTACAGAAGTCAGTGTGCTCAACCCTCGAAAAATCAGGCCATTTGAGCCTAGTTTTAGGCACCCATTTTTAAAAATCTTGGCATTGGGATACCAACATAAAACCCCAATTGTTAAGCTCCATAAAACTGAAGTATAGAATGCCCACATAAAACCCCTAGATAGTACCAATGTATTTAATACACCTCCAAACATATTTCTGTAACTGACTTTCCCTCTGGATTAACTAAAACTGGCTCATCTTTGTTCTTGCCCTGGATCCTGAAAGTATTATCAAATAACATTCACTCAAAGCATGGCAGTTTGAGAGACACAATTCACTATGGGTCTGATCCTCTGAGGTGCTGAGCACCCTCAAGTCTCACCAGGATTAGAGACCTGAGCACCTTGGCAGGACAGGGCTATGAAAATAATTCATTACACAGCATGGATCAAATCTGTGTGCGACAGCACCATGTAGCATTTCCCCATTACAAGTCGATGGGTTCTGCTGCTAAAGTATGGGAACTATTTTGTGTGCCAAGTGCCTGTTTAGTGCTCTTTGTGATAAATTTTACAGGAGTACCAGAAAAACAAAATGAAGACATTAAAATTGAGAAGGAAAAGGAGGAGGGGTTACTCAGTGTCAAAGTTTTGCCTGATTAGCTTATTCTTTCCACAGATACTTCCTGGAAAAAGCTTATTTAATAAGGGCCGTAGATGGGAACCTAGGCTCTAAAAAAAAAAAAAAAACCCCAAGGAATCTGAGATTCACACCATAATATACAGCAAAGGTGTTACAGATAATACTTCTCTGATGAAAAACGAACAGGAAGGATCAGGTATGTTTTTAATTTCTTATCTATTCGATTCAGTTTCTGCTCTACTGAATTATTAGCTATTTAATAGAAATGCTTTGTAAAATCTAGCAGATCATGTTCAGACTAAAGTTGTTCCATATGCATAAAACACTTCAGGATAGACTTGATCTCATTTAGGACAAAGCAAGTCCAAGTAACTGCTGACTAAATAAAATTTGCAGTGAAGTCAAAATCAGGCCCTTGGATTTGAGCTTTGAGTGCAGACGGGAAGGTAGGAGTAGCTGGAAAAGCAAACAGGAGGGTGGAAGATAAATTGCTGTAAGGGGAGTTTGCTTTATCTGTAAAAGCTTCTGTTAGCTGTTTTTCTGTCTTCAACTCCCTTAGAGCATACTATAAGTTACACTTGTTAGCACATCATGTATGCCAAATTGTTGCAAGTTGCAATACTCTGCCATGTAAACCAGCTCACTGGTCTACTTGTACTTTGTGTGTAATTTACATGGCTGCTGAATTTGGCCTGGAGACTTACATGGAAGGAGCACCTGTTAATACCGGCTCTGAACTTGGCACATACATTTTTAGATTAGAGGTTGGCTATGAATGTTGGATCAGCAGCAAGACCATAGTTAAGGATGAGTCAGGGTTTTCAGTTTCACAGAGTAAAAATTATGTTATAATTCTTTTAGAAACAAGAACCTGAACTATAGAGGTTATAGGTTTGAAGAAGCTCTACATTGTTATACATTTGTTTTATACCATTGACTTCTATTTTTAAGCCTAAATATTAGGGCTATCAAGTGATTAAAAAAGTAATCACGGTTTAACAATAGAATACCATTTATTTAAATATTTTTGGATGTTTTCTACATTTTCAAATATATTTTATTGTGTGTTGTAATTGAAATCAAAGTGTACAGTGATCACTTTATTTTTTACTACCGATATTTGCACTGTAAAACAAAACACGTATTTTTCAATTCACCTCATATAAGTACTGTAGTGCAATCATGAAAGTTGAATTTACAAATGTAGAATTATGTACAAAAAACCCTGCATTCAAAAATAAAACCATGTAAAACTTTAGAGCCTACAAGTCCACTCAGTCCTACTTCTTGGTCAGCCAATCACTCAAACAAACAAGGTTGGTTACAATTTGTAGGAGATAATGCTGCCTGCCTCTTGTTTACAATCTCACTTTCAGATGACAACAGACATTCATATGGTACTCTTGTAGCTGGCATTGCAAGATATTTACGTGCCAGAGGCACTAAAGATTCATGTCCTTTCATGCATCAACCACCATTCCAGAGGACATGCTTCCATCCTGATGACTGGTTCTGCTTGATAACGATCCAAGGCAGTGCAGACTGACGCATGTTCATTTTCATCATCAGAGTCAGATGCCACCAGCAGAAGGTTGATTTTCTTTTTTGCTGGTTCAGGTTCTGTAGTTTCTGCATTGGAGTGTTGCTCTTTTAAGACTTCTAAAAGCATGCTCCACACCTTGTCCCTCTCAGATTTTGGAAGGCACTGCAGATTCTTAAACCTTGGATCAAGTGCTGTAGCTATTTTTAGAAATCTCATCAGTACCTTCTTTGCGTTTTGTCAAATCTGCAGTGAAAGTGTTCTTAAAATGAACACGTGCTGGGTCATCATCAGAGACTGCTGTAACATGAAATATATGGCAGAATGCGGGTAAAATAGAGCAGGAGACATACAGCTCTCCCCCCAAAGTAGTACAGTCACAAATTTAATTAACGAATTTTTTTTTTTAAAACAAGCATCATCAGCATGGAAGCATGTCCTCTGGAATGGCAGCCGAAGCACAAATGGCCACACGAACGTTTAGCAAATCTAGCACGTAAATACCTTGCAATGCTGGCTACGAAAGTGCCATGCAAATGCCTGTTCTCATTTTCAAGTGACGTTGTAAATAAGAAGCAGGCAGCATCTCCTGTCAATGTAAACAATCTTGTTTGTCTTAGCAATTAGCAGACTAAGTAGGACTGAGTGGACTTGTAGGCAGTAAAGTTTTACACTGTTTTGTTTTTGAGTGCAGTTATGTAACCAAAAAAAATTACACTTTCACAATAAAGAAATTGCACTTCAGTACTTGTATGAGGTGAATTGAAAAATACTATTTCTTTTGTTTACAAATATATGCACTGAAAAATGATAATCAAAAACATAAAGTGAGCACTGTGCACTTTGTATTCTATGTTGTAATTGAAATCAATATAGAAAATGTAGAAAAACATCCAAAAATATTTAATAAATTTCAGTTGGTATTCTATTGTTATACGTGCGATTAAGATTTGAGTTAATGATGTGCATTAACTGCGATTAATTGACAGCCCTAATAAATATGTCACAAAACAGGTCAGAATATAGATTTGGCTCCATGGTATCCCTTTTTCGGAATCTGTGACAATTTGGGGAATTTATGTACAATTTATGAATTCTGGTTGATCTTAGGAAATTGTTCTATCATTGTATGTGAAATTCACCATTTGCTGTCATGGTAAACTCTTCCAGACTTGGTGCAAGGGTGGGTCATTAGACCTTTAATGGTCACCTATTCAGATAGAAGCACCTTGGGATAATCATAGAATATCAGGGTTGGAAGGAACCTCAGGAGGTCATCTAGTGCAACCTCCTGCTCAAAGCAGGAGCTATCCCCAACTAAATGGGATCGTTAAGCTTAGGAAAACTAGTTCAACCAAGTTTGTCTGAAGAGGCTGGAGTTTAGAGAGCGGAAAATCCTGATACAGGAGAATGAAAACATCACATGTTAAGCCTGGGTCTTAAAAGCCACAGAGCCTGAGAGAACTCTGAACAGACTCACAGAAAGCTTAAGTAGGAGTGCACAACTTGCTTTCATAGTGTAGGAGACCAGTTTAACTGTGGGACCAGCCAAGGAAGAAGGAAACTGGTTGCCCAGGGGAGATAGAGACTAGACAATTCAGAGGGGAAGCTATGTGTGGGGGGTAGGGGGAATCATGGATTTGCACCTATACTGATGAGTGCTCAAGAGCGGGGAGGAAACTGAGGCAGGGAAAGGTTAGTTATGCTTATTATTGTCCAGATCAGTATATTTCTTGTGCTAGCTAAAGTAAAGAGAGATTGGGTTTTGAGAACCCTTACAAAGCCTGCAAGTCTATTTGCTTTTCAACTCTCATGTCCG
The DNA here is from genome assembly GCF_965140235.1 of Caretta caretta. NCBI lineage: Eukaryota > Metazoa > Chordata > Testudines > Cheloniidae > Caretta > Caretta caretta. The sequence continues at coordinate 241,036,022 of NC_134206.1, forward strand.
TGAAGAGGTAACAGTAAACCTAGAGTGCTGATGAGATTGCAGCACTGGAAAAGGGTGTGGTTAAGCCACTGGGAAATCTAGCAGCTCAACATTGGTCCTGGAGGCCCACGGTTGCTGTGCCATATGGTCCGCATTTCCATGAAGGAGTAACGCACAGAGCCCATGTCTAAGTCAAGGAAATGAGCCAGAGAGTCCCCACAGAGAGTTAGGGCTGCACCCTACCCAGATCGAGAAGCTTGAGAGCACAAGTCCATCGGCTCGGAACCCAAACAGCAGCCTGGTGAGCGTCCCGCAGAGGGAGCTTCACCAGGGCTGAGTGACAGTTTATTTGCAAACATGCAATAGGGAGTTGGGCCGACCTTCAGAGGTACTAATTCTCATTGAAATCAATGGCAGTTATTAGGCACCCCCACCAGGACTGCCAAAATTGCATTTCAAAAATATATGACAGGGGAGTATCTCTCAGGGGTGAAGTGACAGAGGGGGAAGTGCTTTGGGGTGCTCTTAGTCCATCTGACACCAGGACCCAGAAACCTGCTCAGCTGGCCTCTGCTCCTTCCCACGGGGCAGGAGCTCCAGCCCTTTGCCCCAGCTCCCTGTGCAGCCCAGGCTCCATCAGCTGTAGGAAGGGCCCTCCTGCATCCCCGAAAGCCCTGCCTCCTAGGGGGGACAGGGGAACCACTAAGAACTTCAAGGAATGAAGCAACAAATGAACTCCGGCTGCTTTATCCTTCAAGATGTGTAGAGCTACCTGCAAAAGGGGAAGCAGTATGTAAAGGAGGGGATATCAGATAAAACACAGCCATGTGGATTTACAGTAGTAAGGGACAGGCAATTTTTTTTTTAAATAAGGAACATTCTTATCATACAGAACTAATGCCCAAATACCCTTGAGGAGCTGAGCCCTGTAACCAAATTTCATCCCCTAATGAGTTCTGTATGTGTTAAAAATGAGCTCCAGTGTGTATTTGGTGTTGTTATGCATATGGGGCTGGGGGGAGGGGGGTGCAAGAGATATGAAAGATGCCTGACGTGTTCTGTAACTGCGATGCCATGAAATTGTAAGGGAGAAAATAGATGTTATTTGAATAGGTGGTGATCTAAGGACTTCTGTTCAATTATTCATGGTTTAGGAGAGAGATCAAAACACTATAAGCTGTTTGGGGATTAAGGAAGATATTGTTCTTTTTATTATGAAATTTAACAGGGCAGAAGAAATTCCAAAGATAGATATCAACTTCACACTGTCCCTCTGCCAACATTGGTTAAAATTCGCTTGTAAGAGATGCCGTTGTTAGAATTGAAATAACTTGTAAAACAACAAGACCACTGATTTTATTCAGAACATATTTTGTTTCTGAATAACTTGATTATTGGAGGGTTTGTGTTTCCCTTTTAATAACGTACTGAAAAGTAGTAATTAGTGACACCATGTTTTTCCTGATCACACCATAATTTCTTGTGTATATTTTTATAATAAACAGTATATTTTAAATTATAACCATGTATCCAGCTAAAGGGAATAACCTTGGCCTGCCACACATTTGACAGACAAATCACCATTATTTGTCACTCTAGCCACCATTCAAGCACCTGCAACTCTAACTGAACAAGAACATAGCTTCCCCTTTGTGCAGCCAGTAGGACCACCACCAGGACCGCTTCTCAGACACCACGCATACCTAGAGGCTAAGATTTAGTCACAGGTATTTTGTTAAGAGTCATGGACAGGTCATGCTCAATAAATAAAAATTCATGGCCCGCAATCTGCCCATGGCTCTTACTCCATCCCGACTAAATCTTTACTTCTGGAGCCAACTGCTCTGCCGGCCCTGGAGTAAGCGGCACCAACCCCTGCAGAAGTCATGGAGGTCACAGAAAGTCAAATAAATCCACGAGCTCCATAAGAGAAATCACAGCCTTAAGCATACCTAAGGCGAGGGATGCTGCCGCAGAGCATTGGCTAGCAGGGGCAGCTGCAGCTGGAGCTATCAGGACACTGCATTCCTTACACAATTTACACTCACAGATAGGCTTATTGTAGGTGTGGTGGTCCCATGATATTAGAGATACAAGGTGAGTGTGGTCATATCTTCGATTGGACCAACTTCTGTTGGTGAGAGAGACAAGTTTTCGAGCTATACAGAGACCTGAAGAAAAACTTTGTGTAGCTCAAAAGCTTGTCTCTCAAAGATATTACCTCACAATGTATCCTATTAGTTAAGACATTACATTTAGACCTTTTATCTTACTGACACCATTTTGAACCTCTTTAGTGTTACTTCCTTATAAAGGGAGGACCATTTACTTCTCCCCAAAGAAATGTTCCAGGTTGTCCTATATATTTTGTAATTAAGGGTTTGTTTGAAAAGATTAATGATGAAATTAATGGTGGCTGAACTTTGTGGCTGAACTTTGTGGCTGAACTTTGTGACTTTGTCCTTACCCATAACTATTTCACATTTGGGGACAATGTATACCTTCAGATCAGCGGCACTGCTATGGGTACCCGCATGGCCCCACAGTATGCCAACATTTTTATGGCTGATTTAGAACAACGCTTCCTCAGCTCTCGTCCCCTAAAGCCCCTACTCTACTTGCGCTATATTGATGACATCTTCATCATCTGGACCCATGGAAAAGAAGCCCTTGAGGAATTCCACCACGATTTCAACAATTTCCATCCCACCACCAACCTCAGCCTGGTCCAGTCCACACAAGAGATCCACTTCCTGGACACTACAGTGCTAATAAACAATGGCCACATAAACACCACCCTATACCGGAAACCTACTGACCGCTATTCCTACCTGCATGCCTCCAGCTTTCACCCTGACCACACCACACGATCCATCGTCTACAGCCAAGCTCTGCGATACAACCGCATTTGCTCCAACCCCTCAGACAGAGACAAACACCTACAAGATCTCTGTCAAGCTTTCTTACAACTACAATACCCACCTGCAGAAGTAAAGAAACAGATTGATAGAGCCAGAAGAGTTCCCAGAAGTTACCTACTACAGGACAGGCCTAACAAAGAAAATAACAGAACGCCACTAGCGGTCACCTTCAGCCCCCAACTAAAACCCCTCCAACGCATTATTAAGGATCTACAACCTATCCTAAAGGATGACCCAACACTCTCACAAGTCTTGGGAGACAGGCCAGTCCTTGCCTACAGACAGCCCCGCAACCTGAAGCAAATACTCACCAACAACCACATACCACACAACAGAACCACTAACCCAGGAACTTATCCTTGCAACAAAGCCCGTTGCCAATTGTGCCCACATATCTATTCAGGGGACACCATCACAGGGCCTAATAACATCAGCCACACTATCAGAGGCTCATTCACCTGCACATCCACCAATGTGATATATGCCATCATGTGCCAGCAATGCCCCTCTGCCATGTACATTGGTCAAACTGGACAGTCTCTACGTAAAAGAATAAATGGACACAAATCAGATGTCAAGAATTATAACATTCATAAACCAGTCGGAGAACACTTCAATCTCTCTGGTCACGCAATCACAGACATGAAGGTCGCTATCTTAAAACAAAAAAACTTCAAATCCAGACTCCAGCGAGAAACTGCTGAATTGGAATTCATTTGCAAATTGGATACTATTAATTTAGGCTTAAATAGAGACTGGGAGTGGCTAAGTCATTATGCAAGGTAGCCTGTTTCTTCTTGTTTTTTCCTACCCCCCCCCCCCCCGATATTCTGGTTTAACTTGGATTTAAACTTGGAGAGTGGTCAGTTTAGATGAGCTATTACCTGCAGGAGAGTGAGTTTGTGTGTGTATGGGGGTGGGGGGGATGTGAGAAAACCTTGATCTATGCAGGAAATAGCCCTACTTGATTATGTAAAGAGTTGTCACTTTGGATGGGCTAGCACCAGCAGGAGAGTGAATTTGTGTGGGGGGTGGAGGGTGAGAAAACCTGGATTTGTGCTAGAAATGGCCCACCTGTTGATCACTTTAGATAAGCTATTACCAGCAGGACAGTGGGGTGGGAGGAGGTATTGTTTCATATTCTCTGTGTGTATATAAAGTCTGCTGCAGTTTCCACGGTAAACATCTGATGAAGTGAGCTGTAGCTCACGAAAGCTCATGCTCAAATAAATTGGTTAGTCTCTAAGGTGCCACAAGTACTCCTTTTCTTTTTGCGAATACAGACTAACACGGCTGTTCCTCTGAAAGATGAAATTACTACTTTTCCCATTTCATACTTTGCCAGTACTTCTCTCATTCACTATTCTTTACATAATCAGCTTATTAAAATGATCATTTGTAGCCTATATTCTTCATGTCTCACACCTCTTAAAACTTCAAAAGTTGTCATGATCTCTTGGAATATTTCAAAGCAGTTGATAAGGACTATTGTCTTATTGACCAAAATTTTCCTTCATCTCCTTTTGAAATGTGAACATTTCAGAGAGAGAAAATTGCATTTATAATGGACCCCTATGAGTTACACTTGTATTTTCTCCCTCAAAAGTTCTGCTCAGAGAACTGTTCCTCACCTAAACCGTGTTTTCCTGCGCTGTATTCTATGGCTTCTATATCTTTCTGCACACATGCTGTACTGTTCTGTTTTTGCTGCATGTGGAGAGTTTCTACAGTCGCTTTATGTTCCTCTTTTTGGGTTTGTGATATCATTATGATATTCTAACTTTTCTTCCCCTGCAAGTGAATTCTCATGGGAAAAAAATAGATAAAATGTTTCTAATTAAATTTGTACATAATGCCAACATGTTGTGTACTTTTAGAAATAATTAACCATTCACATGTTTATCCATTATGAACATTTTATTGATTTAAAAATAATTGGTGCTGAACATTGTTTGATAAATGAGCATTTTGTTTAAGGGGGACTAGCAAACAACTTGTTTCTGATGTAGTCCAGAAAAGTGGTCATCTTTTAGACCCTTCCATGGTGCAGTTTCTGCCCTTTTAATCTGATCCAGAGGAGAAGATAAGTAGACAGCTCCTTTTCACTGCATACAAGGAAATGGTTTTTGAGTTGACCAGTCACAAAGTGTGTTAGCCCCCTTGTGGGCATGGCACCAGTCCAGCACGTAAATGGGACTTCACTACTTTATAGTGCCTTCAACTTATAAGTTATTTACTCCGTCCTAGGGTTGCAAAAAAGAGCAAAGGATCAATTGTACCGACAGCATACTCTGCTCGAATAAGGTCCAGCTGTGCTGCTTTGGGTTTGTACTGTGGCAAGTTACACCATTTCTTTTTAAAGCATCATTACTTGTTCCTCTATTCAAAAAAAAAAAAAAAAAAGCAGCACATGGAGAAAAAAAGGAAATCACAAAAGTACAGCTCCTTTTCATGTGTATTGTGCATACACTTCTTACAAATTGGAGAGGACTTTCTGAATATTTACCTTTTATTTTTAAAAAGTGGAAATTGTAGATGAGTCCCTATTCTGTTTCCTGTTGCAAAAAGATGCTATTTACAAATTTTAGCCAAATTTATCTATTTTTGAGAGTTTTTTTTTTAAATAATCTGAAACATAGGTTTTCATTACTATTTTTGATTCTCATGACACAAACTTTTCCTCCAAAATAGAAGGGTATATATATTAGGGCTGTTTTTTTTATTAAATCGCAGTTAACTCACGCAATTAACTCAAAAAAATTAATGATTAATCACACTGCTAAACAATAGAATACCAATTGAAATTAAATATTTTGGATGTTTTTCTACATTTTCAAATATATCTATTTCAGTTACAAACAGAATACAAAGAGTACAGTGCTCACTTTATATTTATTTCTGATTACAAATATTTGCACTGTAAAAAACAAAAAAAATAGTACTTGTATGAGGTGAATTAAAAAATACTCAAATGCAATCTCTTAATCATGAAAGTGCAACTTACAAATGTAGGGGGTTTTGTTGTTGTATTCAACATAACTGCACTCAAAAAGAATGTAAAACTTTGGAGCCTTCAAACCCACTCAGTCCTACTTCTTGTTCAGTCAATTGCTAAGACAAAAGTTTGTTTACATTTATGGGAGATAATGCTGCCCACTTCTTAATTACAGTGTCACTTGAAAGTGAGAACAGGCAGTCTCATGGTACTGTTGTAGCTGGCGTTGCAAGATATCTGCATGCCAGATGCGCTAAAGAGATTCGTATGCCTCTTCATGCTTCGGCCATCGTTCCAGAGGACATGCTTCCATGCTGATGATGCTCGTTAAAAAATAATGAGCTAATTAAATTTGTGACTGAACTCCTTGGGGTAGAATTGTATGTCTTCTGCTCCGTTTTACCTGCATTCTGCCATATATTTCATGTTATAGCATCATAGTCGGATGATGACCCAGCACATGTTCGTTTTAAGAACACTTTCACTACAAATTTGACAAATGCAAAGAAGATACCAATGTGAAATTCCTAAAGATAGCTACAGCACTCAACCCAAAAATCTGCCTTCAAAAATCTGAGAGGGATGAGGTGTGGAGCATGCTTTCAGAAGTCTTAAAAGACCAACACTCAGATGTGGAAAGTACAGACCCCAAACCACCAAAAATGAAAATCAACCTTCAGCTGGAGGCATTTACTCAGATGATTAAAATGAACATGCGTCGGTCCACAGTGCTTTGGATTGTTATCAAGCAGAACCAGTCATCAGCATGGACACATGTCCTCTGGAATGGTGGTTGAAGCATCAAGGGACATATGAATCTTTAGCACATCTGACATGTAAATATCTTGCTATGCTGGCTATAACAGTGCTATGCAAACACCTGTTCTCACTTTCAGGTGACACTGTACTTAAGAAGCGAGCAGCATTATCTTCTGCAAATGTAAACAAACTTGATTGGCTAAACAAGACATAGGACTGAGTGGACTTGTAGGCTCCGAAGTTTTACATTGCACTCAAAAACAAAACAGGGGTTTTTTTGTACATAGTTCTACATTTCTAAGTTCAACTTTCATGATAAAAAGATTGCACTACAGTACTTGTATTAGGTGAATTGAAAAATACTATTTCTTTTGGTTTTTACAGTGCAAATATTTGTAATCAAAAATATAAAGAGAGCACTGTACACTTGGTATTCTGTATTGGAATTGAAATCAATATTTGAAAATGTAGAAAACCATCCAAAAATATTTAAATAAATGGTATATTATTGTTTAACACTGCAATTAGTTGCACCATTAATCTTTTTAATCGCATGATTAATTGCTATTAATTTTTAATCGCTTGACAGCCCTAGTATATTAATGTTGATTTGAACAATATTGCTGCAGTTTATTTAGTGTTGCATAATAAAACCTCAATATTGTTTATTATATTTTGTGACATGTATATCCAATATAGAGCCATAAAACACATTTCTGTCTTCCACAGTCTGAAGAACTGCTTTTCATATACCATACCTAGAAACATGGCTCCAAGAGTACCTCTGACTTCAAAAAGGAAAAAATTTCACACCAAAAATATCTCAAAATATAGAGCGGGGTGGGGAGAAAGAGTGAGACACATGAACAACCTAAAGGGAATTAGGTGCAGTTATAGAAAGTTAAAGCGGTAGCTAAGTATTTCTTCATACTTGGGATACCTGGCAGAGACTACTTGAAGCTTTTGTAGGGAAGTTTGGATATAGTTTTTTTATGCAAACTCCCAATTTAAATGATCTGGAATGTTTTCAGTTTCTACTTTGATTGGAATTAAGGAGGGGGAGATGTGATTCCGTAAAGATAAAAATATGAGCCACAGGGCTACAGTGTCATTCTCACTCTCTCTCTGGCCCAGTGAATATTTAAGTATTTGTACACAATGGAACAGCTCCAACATGAGAGATTGGGTGAGCACTACTCCCAAATACCCCCCATCCCAGTGGTTAGGACAATCATCTTGGAGGTGAAGAGACCCAACTTCTGGTCCCTCCTCTGTAGCAGGCACAGTGAGGATTTGAACCCAGGTCTCCCACATCCTGGGTGAGTGCTCTGACTTCTGGGTTAAAGGTTGTAAGGGATGGACACACTTAAGCACCCAACTCCAGGAGAGGGTTCACAGCTCTGACTGCTGAGTGGGGAAGAGGTGTTTTCCTCCAGCCAGGAGGAAACTCCCTTTGAGGGACAAGGCTTAGGCCACACCCCTCTCCAACATTTCCTATTGGCTAGTTTAGATAGCTCCCAGCATCAATGTACTGGCTTCTATAAATCCTTTTGTAGGCATTTAACTCTCCCTACATCCATTGTATAGGGAACCTGGGCACCTAACTCAAGATTGTTAATTCCAGTAGGCGGCAGGTCGCTTAAGTCCCCTTTGTGAATCCTACCCTATGTCATTTGCCCAGGGTCACATAGGACATGAGCGGTGGAGCAAGAAATTAAACCCACATCTCCCAAGCCCCAGGCAAACATCCTAACCACTACAGCATCCTTCCACTCATTGGTAAGAAGTTCTTTCGAAAATCTGGCCATCATACCAGAAGAGCTGCTGTATACAGAGCACTTTTGAAGATCTATAAAGAAGTCACAGAAGCCTATGTCCTAGGAGACCATTTCAATAAAGCGTACATTCCAGCTAATTCATTGTGGGAAATCCCTAATATTTTTTAAAGCATTTCCTTTCTGAATAATTTGAGGGTCTACCCCTTCAGAATTATTGATTCTGACATTTGTTTATGGAGAGAGAAACTTGCCTGACTGATTTGCATTAAATTTTAGTTCCGCAGAACATAATACAGTATATTAAACAGAAACAATGCCCATTTAGAATGCAAGTATGTATAATTTGTATGTTCTTTTCAGCCAAAAAATGCAAACTTTGCCACCAGCACGTGTTCCTTATTATTTTAGTTGATCAGCACAGAACTCCAACAAGCTAAGAAAAATAGGGTGACCAGATATCCCGATTTTGTAGGGACAGTCCTGTGCGTGTGTGTATGTATGTATATCTTCTTACTATATGTTCCATTCTATGCGTCCAATTAAGTGGGCTGTAGACCACGAAAGCTTATGCTCTAATAAATTTGTTAGTTTCTAAGGTGCCACAAGTACTCCTGTTCTTTTACTGCATTATAGACAACTATAATTTACCCCCTGTACAAACTGATGTCATTAGCACCATATTAGGCCAAATCTGATATCAACTGGCCATTTTGATAATCAAGGTGAAATGTAGGGAGGGATTGGCAACACAAAGTCCACTTTCCTAGATAGGAGCAGGCCACACTGAAGTCATAGAAGGTAAAACAGCAAACCTGTGACCTTCTATTATATTGTTGTTACTAAATCAATGTGTGTGTGTGTGTGCCTGGTTTGTCATTGATATTTAGCTTCTGGCCAAGAGGTAGTCTGTCTCTCTCTCAGATCTTAAGCAGCCTCTGTATCAGTTGCCTGTGGGATGGATTTATAGCTTCATGAAGGATAAAGAAGATTCCTGGCTTCCAGGTGATGAAATCATTTGAGCCAGAGCTAATCATGTGACATAAGAATCACTGGATATGAAATTTCCAGTACCAGAAGAAAGTAGCAAGTCTCCATGTGAAAGATTCTCCTAAAGCTTTGGTCTAGTGAAATAAAGACTGTGAAAGTCTCCATAAAACAGATTTTATGTTTCTGTAGTTTTCTGACATAAGTTCAGTGTTAACAGTTATTCTAACAAACTGCATAATAGTATATTTCACTACAGCTGGAATTTCTCTTCTTGCCTACACCTGAAAAGTGTTCCTCTCACACGCATGCAGTGAAACCCATCAAGTTCACTGAAAACCCTATGAACTGAAACTCATGAATTTCACAACACACTAATAAGCAGAAGGTTTCAGATGGGTATATTTAACCCAGAGACAATATTGTTTTGCATTTACTGCAGAGGACTGGGAATCAGATTTCCTCAGTTCTGTTTCCACCAACCTCTGCTAGAGGCTCACATTCACGTTGGACAAGTCCCCAGAAGCCAAAAAAACCCCACACCCCAAAAAACCACCACTACCACCCACACGTATGCATCATTAGATGATGCCTCATTTTTGAAATGCCCAACCTGAGATGTATTGGACCGAATTTCAGAGGTGCCGAGTACCTGCAGCTCCCACTGACTTCAGCTGGAGCTGTGGGTGCTTAGTGTCTCTGAAAGTTAGGCCCCAAATGTCTCAGGATAGGTACCCAAACCCCAATTATATATACACCTCTGCTGTCTGTGCAGTCCCTCCTCTAGTGCAACAATTATTTTGTCCCATCCTTTCCTACAACAAGCAGAGTTAGCTGAGTATCATTGACAAGTGTCTTCTTCCAACATGGAAACTTCTCAGCACCTGTTCTCCAGCTCTAGCTTAACAGTCCCCACCCCGTAATGGAATGCTAAACCATACTATACTGTTCAGCCACTAGGTGGCAGTGTGTGTAAAAATCTTATTTAAGCAAATAAATAGCAGGTAGCAGATCAAAGCCTGCTTCTGTGAATGCTTCCTGCAAAGTGCTGAGTCATACTTGCCTTCAACAGGATCAAATAAATCTACTGCTGGGCTCACACTCCAAGGCTACCCCACAACACCTGCAGTTTTATTTAATTCCACCCACTCACACTCAAGGGACCCTGCCTTGACTGTTGACCCTGGATAACCGTAATTTCAAACCATCCAACCTTCCAGAAAATGGTACAAAGACATTGCTCCTGTAATATTTATCTGGCTTTGACTTGTGAAGTTGGCAGTACATTTGGAAAGAGGCTACATGCTGCGCGGTAATTATTTAGGTCTTTCTTACAAATCCATTTATTCAACCTCAGAATCTAAGTCACCTTCATGTGACTTGTGACATTACAGAGCGTTGTTACCTACCAGAACACAAACAGTGCCTTTGGGGGGGAGGCTGGAACATAACCTCCTCTTCCAACATACACAGGAGAGTGTAAAATTATGCCATTAGTTTGCTGAGTGATCTAATCATAATGCTTTTGCTCCCCCTGTTGTTCAGTTGTATTTCCGCAAGGCAATGTGTGGTTGCAAAGTTCGAGAACCAAATATGCTAAACCACAGTATCAATTCCGGTAACAGTGGTCTCAGTATTTTTAAGGACTATGTGCTAGATCTTCCACCTAGCATACCCACTCCTACTCCAGCACGGATGCTGCAACCTGCCAAGAGCACACAATGGAGCAGAGAGAACCACAAATTAGAATAGCAGTGGCCTCTGAACCTTAACTACAGCGCTGCTTAAGGGGCACCATAAAAGCTGTTGGAGCATGACAAACATCTGTCAGGCAAGCATGCTTTGTTTAACTGCTTCCATTTTACAGTTTATATTTCATGCATATAAATACAAGCCTGTTCAATAAGGTTGTCCAGCAGCCGCAGAGGATGGAGGTTGTTTTAAATCAGAGGTTGTCAAACTTCATTGCACCGTGACCCTCTTCTGACAACAAAAATTGCTACACGACCCCAGGAGGGGACGGAAGCCTGAAACTTGCTGCCCTGGGGGGCGGGAAATAAAGCCACAACCCAAACCCAAGCCCTGTCCCCTGGGCGAAGGGACCAAAGCCAAAGGGCTTCAGCCCCATGCAGGGGGCCTGTAACCTGAGCCCCACCAGCCAGAGCTGAAGCCCTCAGACTAATCTAACACCAACCCCATTAAAAAGTGCTCGCGACCCACTTTGGGGTCGCAACCCACAGTTTGAGAACCACCATTTTAAATGAATAGCCTTTATTTTATTAAAACAAAAGCATATCCATTTTAGCACTAATAGGAATCTCAGCATTGTCTAGACTGTAAACTCTTCCAGGCAGGGTCTGGGTGCTACCCTGTATTGCATAGCACCTGGCACAATGGAGCCCCATGCTTGGCTGGCCCTTAGGCACTACCGTAACAAACATGATTAAGTCATTTCTCTGCTGTTCTGCTTGCTCCTGTGACTGGCGGGGATTTCTAAGGTAGCAATAAAGTACTGCCTGGCAGTGTGATTGTTGCCCCACAAAACAATTTAAACCTAGAGGTTTGCACTCACTAGGGCTCATGCTTCTTCCCTAGGAGTGGAATCTCACCTGGTGTGTATCGGATCCTCCGGGCAGCAGTTTGTTTTCTCCCAGTGCCAGAGAGGTGGGGAAACAAATGACCCAAGCTCAGCTGATGGCAGGACGGCTCTGGGGAAAGCAAGCGAGCATAGTGAGTGCCAGGCTCTGAGACCCTCACTCAGTTTCAAAGCCTGGACTCCAGCCTGAGGTGAGACTGTCTATGCTGCTATTTTTAGCCCCACAAGCCAATTGGCCGAGGCTTTGAGACTCAAGATTACAATTGCAGTCTAGACATACCCTCAGTAACCTGCAGGTTGGGTGAGTGCAGTGCACTCTCCTTTGTCATACTAGAACATAGTGGCCACCCCTTTGGGCCAGAGGTCACTCTGTAGCATGCTGCCTCTGTTTCCCCCTCCTCAGCCCTTTAAAAGCCTCACGGTTCAAAGATGGTTCAGACAGCCACCATATAGGGTCCCACTTATTTAGTCCTCCAATGCATACTGGACCTCTAGGACACAAGCAGTTCAGGGTTTCTCTCCTGATATAACCCAAAAAACCCCACAAATTTACACAGTCTTCATCCAGCTGGCTTTTAGTCTCTCCCCGGCTTTCCTGCCAGGAGAGCTCTCTCATGCTTCTTCAGCTCCCCCCAAACTCAGGGCCCTACAGACACCTTCTTGCCCCTTGTAGCAGCAGCTACAGTTTCCTACGCTCCCCCCACCACGCTGTCCTGCTCTTTTTATCCTGGGAGCACCTGATTCAACACAGGTGTGGCTCATCCTGTAATCAGGGCAGGTTTAGCCCCAGGCTTTCCAGTTTATGGGATTAGCCATCCTATTACAGATACCCCACAGCCAGAGGGTCCTATATGCCATTACTCTGTAGCCTCTCTACAGTTCTCTAGCAGCATAAGTTAGCCAGGGAATATTCCTAGACAGTGTACAGGTGGCATAATGGCTGTTTCACAAAGCAAAAGACAGCCCCAGCATGGGGTCATGGCCAGGGAGAAGGGGGCATGGCCAGGGCACTGCTGAGGTCTGCTATTCTTTGCTGCTGGAATAGCCCCTAGAGCAGAGGTGGGCAAACTACAGCCCACGGGCCACACCCAGCCCCTGAGCTCCTGGCCATGGAGGCTCGCCCACAGTCCCTCCCCCACTGTCCCCCCTCCCCCGCAGCCGCGCAGGCAGCACAGCTTGCGCCCTCCCACCTTCCAAGCTTTCCAATAAGCCTGTCCTGCCGCTCTGAGCAGCATGGTAAGGGGGTGGGGAGGGGTGGGGGGTTGGATAAGGGGTGGGGGGTTGGATAAGGGGCAGGAGGTCCTGGGGGTAGTCAGGGGACAGGGGGCTGTTGGATGGGGCGGACATTCAGGGGGGGCGGTCAGAAGACAGGGGGGGTTGGATAGGGGATGGGGCCTGGGGGGGCAGTTAGGGGTGGGGGTCCTGGGAGGGGGTGGTCAGGAGACAAGGAGCAGGGGGGGTTGGATGGGTCGGGGGTTCTGAGGGGTTCAGTCAGGGGGCGGGAAGTGGGAGGGGGCGGATAGGGGGCAGGGGCCAGGCTGTTTGCGGAGGCACAGCCTTCCCTGCCCAGCCCTCCATACCGTTTCGCAACCCTGATGTGGCCCTCGGGCCAAAAAGTTTGCCCACCCCTGCCCTAGGGGCTTCAGGTGCCAATAGGTAAGTTAGAACATCTTAGAGGAATAGGGAAGAGTACAGGGATGCGTGGACCCTCCATCTTTCCCATCAGCCTCCAGCTACATGTTGGACAAAATTGGAAGCCCCTCTACCCAGCCCAGGGCCTCCTGGCAACTATGAACTGGGGAGCAGCCTGCATTCTCAGCATTCTGCCCGCTTCAAGGGGGCAGTTTCCACTATCCCAGCCTTTCCGGAGCCTCCATTTTGAATCCGCCTCCCCAGTTTCTCTCTCTGCTGTTGCTCAGAACTTTCACAAGCAGCAGCTAAACTGTCCTGATACTTAGAGAGGCAAGGTGAAGTGAGCAGTTAACACCTCTCCAGCCAAACAGCCCCCCAACCTCATCATCAGCAGACAGCTCCCCACAGACCAGGACACACCAATCCAAAGTGGCACTAGACCCTGCCAGAACAACAGATGTGAAACCTGCAGACTATCTCCACTGCTACAAAGATCAACATCACACACAACACACCTTTCAAGTTCCATGGGTCCTACACATGTGGAGTACCTCATCCAGGGCACTTAATGACCCAATAATAACTGAGTGTGTGTCAAGGTTCCTTCCCCACTCTGAACTCTAGGGTACAGATGTGTGGACCTGCATGAAAAACCCCCTAAGCTTATTTTTACCAGCTTAGGTTAAAACTTCCCCAAGGTACAAACTATTTTTCCTTTTGCCCCTGGACTTTATTGCTGCCGCCACCAAACGTCTAACAAATATATAACAGGGAAAAAGCCCGCTTGGAAACGTCTTTCCCCCCAAAATCCTCCCAAACCCTACACCCCCTTTCCTGGGGAAGGCTTGATAAAAATCCTCACCAATTTGCATAGGTGAACACAGACCCAAACCCTTGGATCTTAAGAACAATGAAAAAGCAATCAGGTTCTTAAAAGAAGAATTTTAATTGAAGAAAAAGTAAAAGAATCACCTCTGTAAAGTCAGGATGGTAAATACCTTACAGGGTAATTGGATTCAAAACATAGAGAATCCCTCTAGGCAAAATCTTAAGTTACAAAAAGACACAAAAACAGGAATATACAGTCCATTCAGCACAACTTATTTTATCAGCCATTTAAACAAAACAGAATCTAACGCATATCTAACTAGATTGCTTATTAGCCCTTTACAGGAGTTCTGACCTGCATTCCTGCTCTGGTCCCATCAAAAGCAACACACAGACCGAGAGAGCCTTTGTTTCTCCCCCCTCCAGCTTTGAAAGTATCTTGTCTCCTCATTGGTCATTTTGGTCAGGTGCCAGTGAGGTTATCCTAGCTTCTTAACCCTTTACAGGTGAAAGGGTTTTTCCTCTGGCCAGGAGGGATTTAAAGGTGTTTACTCTTCCGTTTATATTTATGACAGTGTGTGAAACCATGCTACCAATGAACTATCACAGAAAAATGATATGACAAAAACACTATATCACCTGTGGGTGAACACTTCACAAAGCAAACACTCTATATATGACCTGTCAGTCCTCACCCTCAAAGGAAACCTGCACACTTTCAAACAACAAACCTGGGAGCTGAAATTCATAACTTTGCTTGACACTAAACATCATGGACTGAAGAGAGGCACTGGATTTATGGCTTACTACAACAATCTATAACCCATTAAGTCCCCTCCCCAGATTTCTCTCTCTCTCTCTCTCTCCTATGACTGGAGTGGTGTTTACTGGCCACTTCACCTTGAATGGTGTCTTGAAATGTGTTAACTACTGATGCTAAACAATCTGTCCCACCTCATATTTAGCTGTGACACCCTGAGTATGTTTCCCAGACCCAGAAAGCTCTGTGTAAGCAGGAAAGCTTGTCTCTCTCACCAACAAAAATTGGTCCAATAAAAGATATTACCTCACCTACCTTGTCTCTAATATCCTGAGCCCAACAGGGCTAAAACAACACCGTTCGTCAGCGACATTGCTGCCAGAGGAAACTGGCTGTGGATGGATATGGGGAAGAAACCAGCCCTGAAGACGGTCAAGACTCTGGTCAGTTTTCATTTTGCTGCATCTTAGGGTAGCTTTGAGCAGCAGCAGCACTGCAGCATTCTGACTGCCAATTTAGGAAGGCAGCACTAATTGGATTGTACTCAGTTTGCATTTGGAAGTTACCTTCACAGCCACAAGGGCTAGCTTTCATTTAAACAAAACAAACCCCAACACTCCTAGTCACCCTTCTGAATGGATTTTTTCAAGCCCATGTTAAAGGTTGGCTGCAGTCAGTTGCCCTCGCTCTGTAACCTTTTAGATCTAAAACTGAGCAGGGTTCAGGCCAAGCCAGTGCTCAGATGTTCTTTCATTCTAAGTAATGCAGGAAATGATGTTGTTGATACCCCAGGAGGTGCTCTTCCCTCTAAGTCAGGATTAGTACCATGCTGTGCATTGGCTAAGGATCACTGCTGGTGGTGCCAGCTTTCAGCAGAGTTCTATAGAGTTCTTGAGCACCTGTACTCCTTAAGTCCCAGGGCACCTTTCACTTGGATAGTGGCAAGGCCAACCCTAGCTGGACCAAAAAAAAAGAGTCATGAATCAGAATGACAATCAGGGTCCAGCTACCCCAAGAGGAAAACAGACAATGAGCAGTTAACCCAGCTGATTGCATACTGGATTATAGACTCAGACTTTGTCAGAATGGACCATCATGATCATCTAGTCTGACCTCCTGCACGCTGCAAGCCACATAACGCCCCCCCCCCCCCCGCACTCCTGTAATAGACCCCTAACCTGTCTGAGTTACTGAAGTCCTCAAATCATGGTTTAAAGACTTAAAGTCACAGAGAGTCCACCATTTACAGACAAATTCCTACTGTACTATAAACCTATATCAAGTTATTTTATGAAAGCTTGTAATCTTCTCAACTTAAGTCATTATGAGGTATGTATATGGACTGTGGTTATGAATTTATGTCTAGTCTAGATAATACTTAGTCCTGCCATGAGTGCAGGGGACTGGACTGGATGACCTCTTGAGGTCCCTTCCAGTCCTATGAGTCTATGTATACAGAAAACTGTGCTCAATCTGTACAATTTTCACTACACATCCCAGGAGAGAGGAACACCTCCCAACACAGTTCACACAAAATGAACAAGTACCTATTCATTGTGCAGCCCAGGAAAAGACTATGATGGACCGTTAATTGGAAGAAAAGGGATTTTTATCTAATATGGAAGTGTAAGGCCTGAGATTGCACTTTTGTTTGTTTGCTGTGTAACTTGTATATGTATGCGCTCTCCCTTACTATTTCGTCTGTGATTTTTGTATTACCTGCTTGGGATGAAAATAAATGTATCTTTTGTACAAACTGTGTTGAGTGTGTGTGCCAAAGTGAACTGCTAAGTGGGGGTTGGGGGCAGGTTTCACACCTCTGGGGCTGACGAACAAGAGGGAGACAGTCTGAGCATCTGGTACGTCAGAACTCAAAGAGCATGGATTTGGCGAGGCTAGGTGTGAAAGGGTGGTTGTGTTACTGTGGAGTAACCAGGCTGGTGGAAGCCAGAGTGAGACATTGTGCTTGTGGGCAGGCTACTGGTGTCAGGGAACAGAACCAAAGCAGCACAGCATAAAGACCCTCAAGGTTACAGGGTAGGCAGTTTCAGACGCCTTCCTGTTTTGAGGATCACCCAGACCACCACAGTCAGGCCCCCAAAAATTATGGAATTGGTTTAAAAATCATGAGGGTTTTTGTGGTTTTGTTTAAAGATCACATTGAGGCTTTTCTTTGCCTTCTGGGTTTTCTACCTTAGAGTTTTATGCTGCCACCCTTCACCATGGTATATCTGAGTATCATCTACGTAAAAACAATAGCAACAGCCATGTGTCTAGCAGACCCCATGGAGTTGGACGCTTCTTCAATTTCTGTGTGTGGGGGGGGGGGTCACTCTACTTGGGGTAAAGGATATTTGGGGGCAGGTTGTCTCCAGCAGCCAAGGCTTTAAGTAAAACATCAAGTATTGAGAGACTAGAAATTACAGAAGATGGCAACACTGGGCACAAATTCTAGTTATCTGAATTCCCCTAGAGTTTGAAATGGATACACAATCCTCCCCCATCCCAACTTCCTTTCATTTAAGAAGAGAAGTTGGACAGTATGCATGCACTGTTTACATGCTAGCCATGTTTTACCCTAGAAGTGGATCATCACACATCACTGAAATGTAGTAAGAGTTTGATAAGCGCTTTGGCATCCTTAAATTGAAAGTGCTAGGCCACAGCGATGATGAAGGCCAGGTCTATGCTAGAGACCTTACAGTGGCACAGCTGTACCGATGCACCGCCATAAGATTTCCCATGTAGCCACTCTATGCTGACAGGAGAACTCTCCCGTCAACAAAATTAAACCACCCCCAACAAGCAGCGGTAGTTATGTCAGGGGGAGAACACCTCCCACCAGCATAGCACTGTCCACACTGGCACTTCTGTTGGTGAAACTTATGCCACACAGGAAGGTGGTTTTTTCACACCCCCGAGCAACATAAGTTACACCAACAAAAGTGCTAGTGTAGACATAGCCAAAGTCAACATGTGAAAAGCCATCGTTTCAGATCTATGGGAAGAATGGATAAGGGGGAACAAAAAAAGAGGTGAAGCCAAACAATTTTAAAGTTGTATTTCAGATGGTTTATTGAATTTTAAAGAATTTGCCAACTCTACAAGTAAATATTTACAAGTGTTCTCAACAGGATCACACAACAGACCACATATTCCAAACACATAAGCAAACCAACCATGCCTATGTCGTCAGCTGTGGAAATGCTGTATTATTTCCAGAGCTCTGAAGCTCGATCAAGGGAAAATGCATCTTCTAATCATGGATTGGGACGGGCCACTAGGCTGCTTCTCATCCATCCCTTTGCTGTAAGATAACAGAGCCTGTAGATCAGGCCCCCTTTCCCATGAATGCTGGCTTCTGTCCCCCACCCCCCATTGTGCGTCAATGATATAGTTACAAAGGATGCCAAGAGACCAGTGCTGGTAAGTGCTCAGAAACGCCTGGCTTGCGCCTCCAATTCTTCCCCCTATTGAGGGGCATTTTATAGCCCCCAGGAGAAGATCAAGGTCTCGGTCTGTTGCTCCCTGCGCTGGCAATGCTGAAGAGCATGGGTACTGAACCTTGGCGAGCTGCTTTGTCATCAAATGGAGTCTCAGCCCAAACAACTGCAGTCCAACTTCCTGCTGCACTACACCACTGCCTTTTGAGTTAAGAGCATTGCAAAAAACAAAAACAAAAACAAAAACAAAAACAAAAACCAGTTCCATTTGAAACCATTTTCGATTTGCCCCGCTTGGCTGGCTGCTGAACCTAAGGCTTCTGAACATTTACTCAGCACTTTCCCTCCAACCCTTCTATTTAAAGGTCAGGTGTTCCTAAGATCAGTCCTCCTTTCCCTTCTGCGGGAGAGCATGAGACACTGATATCTAGACCTGCCCTTGTGTTATGTGAAACACCCGCGCAGTCTGGCTTATTTATCAGCATTCTGAGCATTACACTGTAGCTGCAGCATCTCCAGTTCTCAAAAATTCCTATGTTGCACTGCTTTGGCATTGCAGTATGGTAAACAGCCAAGAGCCATGCTCTGGCCTCAGCTCCATGTCCATGAATCCCAGGGTCGTCAATGGGAGTACTGTGTATATAGCGGAGGGCAGCATGCTGGTAGAGTCTTGGTTGCAAAACTATACTAATTATTCTCTACTCATATTTCTTTTCACTCCCCCACACCATGTTCAGACCCCTAAGTACATCTCAAAGCACATGGATGAGGGACTCCACTCCTGCTGAAGTCAGTGGTAGTGCTGCTTCATGAATGTCTTGACCAGCGCTAGTGTCAGGTGTCACACCAAAGAGAAAGCCCTGTTAGTGACGGGGCTCTTCAGTAAGGCTCTGGAAAGTGAACATTCACTGATCGGCAGCCAACGTCCTGATGCTACTGCGGAGGAGGAGATCATTTATGACTCAAACACCATATACAGATGGATAATATATACAAAAAAACCATACATCAGGCTGTAGGTTGCTTATCAATGTCACAAGACTAGGGGATTGCATAGAGGTTCTCGTCTAGTGCACAATACATGTGAGGATTATTGTAAACTGTGACTTCATATTTTAGAAAGAGAAACGATCTTAAAAACAGAAGAGACTGCAACCAGCCACCTTTTGCAAGTGTAATAGAAACAAACAAAAAAACCTAGGCGTCCAAATGCCATTCATGTAAAGGAAAGATACCGAGCAATATGGTCTGTTACAATCAGCATGCTTTAGTGACACAAACTACTCTTATGCTCTGAAAGTCAGAGTGCTAAAGAAGTGCAAGGCTGCTCGATTCGCCAGGAGGCAGTCATTTTCTTGAACCTATAAAAATCCAATTAAAACAAGCCACTCACTTCAAACAGCTCCATGTGAGATTTTTACAGGCATTGCACTCAGGGAATTCACAGTTGTTCCCTCAGCAGTCATAGCTTGGCTGCACTGAAAAACGAAGGGCAAAATTCTGCCTTCAAATAGGCACATGCAATTTCCAATGAAGTCAGTGGGGGCTATGTGCAACAGAGGGCGGAATTTGGACCACTGAAAGAGTTCAGTTACTGGGACGGATTCAGATTTAAGCTACGACGGTTTTACATCAGCACAAGAGAAACTAGAGTAAGGCTCATAACATGGAATTTCCTGACAAGAGTGCCTGTAAAAAAAACTCCAAGCACAAAGTTGGGGTTTTTTGGTTTTTAAAAAGGAAATTAAGACACCACACACTGCAGTAGGTAATAGTGATAAGAGGTTCACCGGAATGAACTGGGAAGTAAATTTTAATGTTCTCTACTGTTTACAGGATCACACAACGAAACAGCTGTATTTATTTCCTGGAGTAGCACTGCACATACACGCACTTCTCACCATTACAATCTCTTCAGTATTGGCTCCTGCAAGGAGTTAATTTTGGTAACCCCGTGATAATCTCACTTGCAAAAATGTTTGTAAACAGTTCAGTGGAGACCACTCTCTAGCCCTTATCTGGAGTGCCACAGTGTGGTGGAAGTGGGGAATTTCAAAGGTTTGGATCAGGCCCTGTTCAAGTCAAGTCAGTGTTATCAGTGACTAATGGGAGTTGGATCAAGTCTGTAGATGCTGTTAAGTGCTTGAAACCTATCCGGGTTACTCGTTCTAATTAAGGGCTAAGTCCATGACAAGTCTGAAGTCCTGTTCATGCACTAACCTCTTTGTGCTCCCTGTTTTGAGGGCTAAAGTCTGCTGCGTTACATCAGTGAAATCCCACTAGGTTTACATGGGTGTTCATGCATGTGTACATATCCCATGAACAACCTGGTTGCAGGAGTGTCATTTCAATGGGTGGTTTTATCACAGGGGTGCCCGTCTCCCCTCTGGGAGCCCCATTTCACAGATGGGAACTGAGGCACTAAGGGTACGTTTACACAAAGCTTCCCAGCCTGGGCTGACAGGCTCAATCTAGGGGGGCTCACACTAGCACGCTAACCCTTCTCCCAAGTCTTCAGAGCCCAAGCCACCCCTTCCAAGGGCTGTCTACAGAGCTATTTTTAGAGCACTAGCATGAGCCCTTGTCTGTGGACCCAGAAGGCTCGCTGCTGTGGGCTGTGTCAACATACCCAGAGAGGCTAAGTGACTTGTCCAAGGTCACACAAAGTCTGTGACAGAGTAGGGAGTTGAACCTGGTTTCCCTCATCCCGGGCCAGTGCCCCAACCACTGGGCCATCCTTCACCTATCACTGGTGCAACCTAGCAGAATTTAGCCCTAAAAACTGGTTTTGAAAGCAAGGTGAAGGGGGAACGGTAGGGAGACTACTTCTTCCAAGCACACCCCACTCCCTTGTGTGATTAGTAGGATTGCGCTTCTTCGGGAACAAGAACTAGCCTTGGAAGAGTCAAGCCACAAGATACTTTTTTGTACTTCAAAAATGAGCTGCTAGCAAAAGTGCACTCTCAACCACAGCAGCGTCACTGCAATAAGACGAACAGAGAACTGCCTGTAATGTATACACTAGTGCCACAGGCAGGCTTCTTAACAGGTCTCCCAGTAAAGAACAATCTAACTGGCACTTTACTACCTAATGCTCCCAGTTTGCAAAAAGTATTTAGTGCTTGTGAAAGTGAGCAACTTCAAATGTTACTGGGAGCCAGGTGTTCTGCAGTGCAAGCTTTCCCCACAGAGCTCTGCCAATACTTCTTAATCCTGACCTGTAATATACCCTACCATATTGCTGGCTCGGGCCTTTCTTGAGCAAAGATTTGTGGCAGACTCTGTTGCAATTTTATGGTGCCCTTACTACTGCTTAGGATGAAATCAGCCACCTCCTCTTCACCTGTAACCCACACTGGGATTTGAATTCTAGTCACCAAAGGTGAAAGGCTGCTCTACTAACTGAAC
The DNA here is from genome assembly GCF_965140235.1 of Caretta caretta. Lineage (NCBI taxonomy): Eukaryota > Metazoa > Chordata > Testudines > Cheloniidae > Caretta > Caretta caretta. Next base: position 241,058,105 of record NC_134206.1, read on the forward strand.
GCATAACTAGCGCTCCTAATTAATACTTAAAATTAACAAGCTCACGAAGTGCAATTTAACACTCACAAAGCACTACTTATTACCACACACATACAAACACACACAGGAGTGGGGGCAGCATCTGGAAGCGTTATTTCTTCTCAACAGGTTGGACTTTCCCTTGATCTTCCACTTTTCTGATGGCAGCTTGGATAGCCTCTTGATCACCTAGAAACTGGTGACGGCCAAGAGGGCGCAGATTCTCATCGAGTTCAAGGAGCACAGGTATGCCAGTGGGGAGGGTAACATTAACTATATCCTCATCGGAGATGCCTGCAAAAAGAGAGAACAAAAAATGCCACACAGTTAAACCCAGCACAAGGCAACCTCCTGCCTTGAGATTGCCCCCAAGTATCTCCAAAGACGTTGGTCCACATTCTCTGCTGCGGCAGCGATCTGTTCAGCTAAGCAAGGAGTTGAGGCACAGGGGCCATTATGGCTTCTTGATTATCTGCCTGGCTCAACCCTAGCCCCAGTGCAGGTCAGCGCTAACCTATGACAGTTGGCAACAGTTCCTAGGAGACTCTCAGCCAGCTGGAGCAGGATATGGAGGGGTGGCATGGGAGCCAGCTAAACACACACTGGGGGACTTCCCTTCTGTGACCCAGAGAGCCCCTCAGTGCCAACTGGCAAAGTGCACACCATACCATAACTCACATCAGGCTGGACGCACTGTGTAGGATGTTATATGCAAACTGCTAAAAAGCTGGGCATTAATATTATTGCGTGATTTATGTGCAGGCGGTGTATAAGGAATTACAGAGGTGTACTGGAACCATGTTCCTAAAGTGTGTTCAGCAAACAGTGCAAAAGTCTGCCCTAGACAAAGAAATGGTGTTTTGCCTGCATCCCCAGTGGAAACTGAGCAAGATGAGGCCAGAAACAATGGAAGTACACTTACATAGAAGGTAAGCAAAGCTATCAAAACTAGCAAGTATAGGAGAGATTTCCCAATGAACGATCACAACAGGGGATGCGGTCTCTCCAGGAAGCCTGCCTGCCTCTGGAAACAGAGACAATGGCCGTTGGGAAACGGAAGGAGGAACAGAAAAGCCATTTTGGCATCTGTCACCTAAGAGACGCAAGGAGCCAGAGCCCTTGAAATGTGAGAAAGGTGGAACCTTCACCCAAAGGGACTGAAGTCTCTGGGAGCTGACTATAGGTGAGAAACCTACTTAGACAAAGACTGTAACTTGCTGAAGTAAACTTTAAGTCACTAGAAATCATGTTTTGTTGTTTGTAACCTTTCCTCTCTTTCAGTCTTACTTGAAATCACGGAAACCTATGTTCTTTGTTTATTAACTTATTCTTGTTTTCTTACAAAGCCCTCTCACCGTGCTGTTACACTGAAGTGAAGTACGTGTCTCCAGCTCACCTGACAGGCTGATGGGCCCTCTTTTGAGGCAGCAAACACAATACCTTTTTGTGAGTGTCCAGGAAGAGGGACTGGACACTGCAGAGAGACGTCTTTGGGGAACTTGGGAGCTAGGCAGGGTGGATAAAAAAAAAAAAAAACACCAACCTGGATAAAATGCTTTGAGGAAAAAAAAAAAAAAAACTATCTAAAGATAGTTTTAATTAAGATACATTATAGCTCAAAGACATCTCATTGTGTAATAGGGATTATCAATTCTAATTCTATAGTATGAGACAATATATTCATATAATGTTTAAGAAAAGTTTGTAAATGAGTTTCAATAGTTCACGGATTAGGGACCTAATCTTATGGGGTTCCAGGGACTTCTGTATAGATTATTTAGGTTAATCTTTCCATCAGCCCAATGGGACTCAGTGCTCAGTCTCAAAGATACTAGAGATGCTTAGTTTTACAATTCTCAAAACTGTGGATCTGTATCTCCAGATATAACATGCTTGTTAACAGCAAAAATGTTTTTAAATAAAAATAAATAAATAGAGAGGTGAGAAACAACAGACCTCAGCCCTATTGTCCCTCTGAAAATTTGTGTACACAGAGTCAATCCCTTACCTCTCTCTAAAAGTGCAAAGTTTCAAAAAGTTCAGTGACTATAAGATGGTTGGGGGTGGAATAGATCTGGACAAGGAGAAAAAGTCTGGAGATAAAATGTGAGAAGGGAGGAACAGGCAGCAGAAACCAAAGTGAAACTGTTTGAGCAGCATATTCCAAAAGTCTTGAGGTCTTTCTGAGTGTAGCCTTCATTGATTTGAGATCTACCATAACATTCTTTCACTAGAAGGGAAAAACCTATAATGACAGCAGGTCATAAGAGACACCAATTTTGGGAATATTTTAATGAAGTTCCTCTACCTGTGGGTAAGACAGGCATGCGTACAAAATGCAAACAGTGCAACAAAAAAATGCAAGGCCTGGTTGCCCAAATGAAACATCATGTGAAGTGTTCCTTCTCAGGAGGAAGCTGCCTTGAAGATGAAGAAAGGAACATGTCTGAACATGCAGGATCTTCAGGTTGGTAAACTTTTTTATTTCAGACTTCTTTCTTAAGGACTGCCTGTCGTCCCTCCGGACTACTCTTGAATTCTCATGTTTGAGCAAAAAAATATAGTTTTTACTCTACGGTACTGTCATTTTAGATGCAGTTGTGATAAAAAATAAATAACTGAAATAGGCAGATCCTCCTTTTACAATTTCACCTTTAAAGTAGTACTGTCAGTGAATGCAATGAGTAATACTAAATGAGCAGTATGGTAATAATAATTAAACAACCGCATTGACTTATTTTGTTTAGGAGAATCCATCCTCAACATACAGGATTCTGAAGACTCTCCACCTTCAAGATCACCATCATTTTCTATAGTTTCAGAGTTATCTACCAATGATAGTGTTTCAGTCACATCATATGTCACACATAGCCACAGTATATCACCTGTAGCAAAAAAGAAAAAAAAACCTCCATCATCCAGAAACAACCATAAATAAATTTGTGATGAGAACCAGCAGATTACACAAAGAGGTAATTGATGAAAAAATTGCCCTGTTTGTTTATGCAACAAACTCTCCTTTCCATATGATTGAGAACCCACACTTCATTAACATGGTTCAGTCATTAAGACAGGATGCAGTCCACCCAGAGCAGATGTCGCAGGCAAATTGCTGGATAAAGTGTATGAAAGAGAAATTGAGCAGTGTGCAAAAAGGTCTAGAGTGTGAAATTGTTAACCTGAGTCTTGATGGGTGGAGCAATGTCCACAATGTCCATCCTGTTATATGTGCTTGTGTGACAACAGAAGAAGGGAATGTCTTCCCTACAGAAACAATTGATACATCAGGAAATGTACACACAGCAGAATACTTACAAGAAGTACCAGTAAAAACTATAACAAACTGTGAAAAAAAATTCAAATGTCTAGCACGCAGCTTGGTCACAGACAATGCTGCAAATGTATCCAACATGAGAAGAAATTATTTAGGAGAGAGTGAAGAGTGTCCCAAGCTAACAACATACAGTTGCAGTGCTCATTTGATGCACCTCCTAGCCAAAGACTTCAGTGTTCCGGAAATAACAGCTAATGTTGCTGAAATTGCAAAATACTTCCCTAACACCCACTTTGCAGCAGCTGCTCTGAAAAAAGTGGGAGGAACCAAACTAACTCTCCCACAAGACGTGCAATGGAACTCAGTAGTGGACTGTTTTGAGCACTATATCAAGAACTGGCCTAATCTGACGACAGTTTGTGAACAAAATCATGAAAAAATAGATGGCACTGTCACAGCCAAAGTTCTCAACATTGGGCGTAAGAGAAATGTTGAACACATGCTGAGTACCCTGAAGCATTGAACAAAACGCAGGGAAACAGCTGTTTTATTGTTGACGCTGGTGAAATTTGGAAGGAACTGAGTGAGATCTTAAAAAGAGAAATCGGCAATGAGAGTTAAATTACAAGCATTAAAAAGATGAATGGGACAAGCACTATCTCCAGCTTGTTTTCTTGAAAATATTCTCAATACTCGGTTCCAGGGTCAAACCTTAACTGCTGAAGAAGAGGAGCTGGCTAGGACATGGACATCCAGCAATCATCCCTCCATAATGCCAACTATAATAAACTTCAGAGCTAAGGGTGAACCATTCAAGAAACAGATGTTTGCTGATGTTTTAAAGAAAGTCACACCAGTGAACTGGTGGAAGTCACTTAAGCACTTGGATTCCGAGACTGTTGAAGTGATCATCTCACTTTTAAGAGCAGTAGCTTCTTTTGCCAGTGTAGAAAGAATATTTTCTTCCTTTGGACTAATTCATTCCAAACTGAGAAATCTTTTGGGACCTGAAAAAGCAGGAAAGCTTGTTTTTCTTTTCTAGATTATGAACAAACAGGAAAATGAAGATGAAGACGACGGAGTTAGCTGCAGAAGCCAATATTTTAAGTTTCTCATGTTGACCTGGCTGACATAGGCAATTTAATTTTTGTTTTTTTAAAAAAAAAATTGATTTAACTATTTTAGTTAAACAAACCTGATTTTAAAAAACTTGAATGTTTAATTTCAAAAATTCATATGCTTGTTTTGTTAAAATATTATGTTTGCTGTTGAATACATAATGTTGTTGTTTTAGTTAAACTAAAACAATTTAAATGTCTGTCTGGTGATGTTCTCCTCCTAATACAGCATGGCAAGAAAATCCTCCAAATATTACGGATAGCTCAGTGGTTCGAGCATTGGCCTGCTAAACCCAGGGTTGTGAGTTCAAACCTTGAGGGGGCCATTTAGGGATCTGGGGCAAAAATTGGGGATTGGTCCTGCTTTGAGCAGGGAGGTTGAACTAGATGACCTCCTGAGGTCCCTTTCAACCCTGATATTCTATGATTTGCCTGTTGAATTTGAGAGATTTATGAAGTCACTGGGAGGTGAACGATTTGCTTCAATTACCATTGGTAAATGAAATAACCAAACAATCATTCCTTTTCTGATATAGCTGTAAAACTAATCTGAAAAGTTTTCAAAAATCCATTACTTTAAAAATGTATAGTGTGTACCTTCTAAAAATGAAACCTACATCCATCTGAGTTGTGAAGAATGTGTACAGTATTAAGGTTATAACAACCAACAAGAATGCACTTTTATGTAGAAATCCACGATTAAATAGAGTCCTCCTGAGTAGTGATTTAAATCATGATTTAAATCAAATCCACCCTGAAGCTGGGGTTCACTGATTGTTACCTGCAAGGCAAAGTTTGAACTGGCAGCGTCCTGAAGCTGACACACAACTTAGCAGCAGCAAAGTTCACTCAAACTTGGGCAGAGCAGTAACACAGTGGCTTGCAGTTTTGGCTGACCTGAACAGGATGTCAGCCCACAACGGGGGAATTCCCAGCAGAGGAAATTAAATCAGTTCTCTCCCCCTTTGGGCCACTTAAGTGAGGCAGGGAAGAGAATCTGCCTGCAAAAAAACACACATCTTTCTTAGAGGCGGCTCTTTGGAACAGGGACTTCCCCCTCCCCTGCTCCCCACGGCATGTCTGCACAGTGCACAGCAGGGCAGGGCGCTGATCCTTAATTGGTGCCCAAAGGCGCTACTGCAGTATGAAACAAACAACCTCTACTACACAATCAACTTGTCAGTCCCTTTGAGGGGACTATTCAAGATTGCCCCCCTTGTTTTTCAAACCCTGCATTCTCCAGCTTCTCTCATAAACCTGGTCTACAAAGAAAGACTTAGTTCTCCCGCTATTAGGGTGCGCCTACACTGGGAATTTACAGTGGCATAGACACATCTCCCATGGCTGTGAAAAATCCATGCCCCTGAGCGATGGAGTTAAACTGACCTAACCACACACCCCCCACTCTACCCTAGACAGCACTAGGCTGACAGAAGATTCTTCCAGCAACCTGGCTAGTGCCTCTCAGGGAAGCAGATTATCTACCCTGATGGGAGAACCCCTCCTGCCGGCACTGCGGGTGTCTACAGTGCCGTGTGATAGCGGCGCAGCTGTAGGCCTACCCTTGGCCTAGTACCGACAACTCCACCACAGCACTACCAGAACCAGGGCTTGTCTACACTTCAAACGCCACAGCAGCAGAGCTGCACCAGTGCCACTCCCGTGCTTCAGTGTAGACACTACCGACGCCGAGGGGAGGGATTCTCCCATCAGCATAGGTAATCCACCTCCCTGAGAGGCAGTAGCTAGGTCTACGGAAGAATTCTTCTGTCCAGCTAGTGTTGTCTATACCAGGGGTTAGGTCAACTTAACTACATCCCTTGGGAGTGGAGATTTCACACCCTGAGCACCATAGCTGGGTCATCCTAACTTTAGTGTAGGCCAGGCGCAGACTTTTGTGCCAGACCTAGACAACACGGTAGTAAGAACACTTGTGCCCATCCTACATGACTGCTCCCACTGCTGCCAGATCAACAGCGAGAAAATTGCTAGAGTAAAGGGAGCCTTATTTCTGTCTCCATGTGTTTGTGCTAACCGCCACAGACAACTGGTGACGAGTCTTCTCTGCAGCTGCCGCCATCTGAAGCGGTTTTCCCATCTCTATCCACCTTGTTGACTCTACAAAAGTGGTTATTTCTCTCCTACTTTTATTGAAGTCCACCTCTTTTTAATTCTAAAGCATTTTGGGGATAGAGATTCTATGAGACAGACTACACAATAAAGCTGTATTGGACTGGTCACAAAAATCACGAGAAAAAAAACCCTCAATCAGTCCAACTTCCCACACACCGGCCTGCACACACCAAACAGACAGCTGAAAACCAGGATTTAAATGTAGCCAGAGTCTCATTGTGGGTTGTTTTTACATAATGGGTAAAATTTTCAAAAGCATCTGAGTGATTTTGGAGCCTAAGTCCCCTTGACTTTCAACGAGACTTAGGGTATGTCGACACTCTTGAGCTGGAAGGTGTAAATTCCAGCTCCAGGAGACACACCCACGCTAGCTTTGCTCAAACTAGCGCATTAAAAACCAGCGTAGCCACAGTGGGGTGAGCAGTTGGAGGGACTAGTTGTTTTATGCTATTTTTAGAGCTGGAATTTGCACCTCCAACTTTAAGTGTAGACATGTCCTTTGGCTCCTATGTGACTATGTAATCATGAACGTACTTGTGAAAATTTTGCCCCATGTCTGCACACACTCTCTTGCACAGATTTTTTGTGGGGAGGAAATGTAAGTGGTTGATAAGGTCTTGGATCCCCTTTAGGAAAGCAGAATGTAATTGGAAAGCTAGGTAGCCTGAAGCAATACAAGTTCAAAAAATAAACACAACGAACTTTCTAAACAGACTAACATGCCAAACAGACAAAGGGACAAGAGGCAAAGTACAGGTGAGCAGCTAAGAAAACAGAAAGCTCTCACTGAACCAAGGGGTATAAAATGATTCTCACATTAGGTGGAAGGAAATGACCAATATATAAAGAGTCAAGACATTCACAGCAGCACTGTTACCATGAGTGCAGGGAAAACACTGATCACAACTTGAACTATCAATTGCTTTAATAAAAAAGCGTTTACTTCATTTAGAGCTCTCCATTGTTTGAGAGACGTTCAGAGCAGTCACACAATAAAATCACTTTGCCCACGGGAACAGGATAGCAGATTAACCCTAACAGGATACATATATAGCTCCATAACTGTATGCTCCTTTAATATAAAAAAAAAAATAGCTAAAACAAAAAGTAAAGTTCACAGATCTCATGAGCAAATCTAATTTGTTTTTATAATGGTGCCCTGATATACTCTAAGTTTGTGATTTCAGTGTGAACTGAAGCAAGACTATTGTTGCAAATGACAGAGACCCAAAATTCAGGAGGATGTATGCAGCTGGAGAGATGTTCATATAAATCCTTGCAAAATGCAAGCACCGAGTTTCTCACAGCTTTACTTGCTACCCTATAACTGATCAAAGTCAGTGTGTAAGACAGTAGGACACTGGCTGAGAACAGACGAGTTCTAAGCAACAGCTCCAAGAACCTCAGAGAGACCATTCCATTCTGAGAGCATACTCTTACGTCAATAAACTTTTAGAACTCCCATGCAGAAACTCTGGGCTGCTATATTTTTCATTTAAATAAAGACTGTAGGACACGAGGTTTGTAGTCAAGGTTTTGCGTTTGTCATGCTAAGGATTTCAACAACAACAAAAAAATCACTCATCCTAAAGCATCCTTAAGCACTGATCTATAAACCAAATTCACCCCGATGTAAATGTGCAGATTAACTGACTTCCTTATATAAGGCCAAATTCTCCTTGTCTATAAGTGAGGAATTGCTGCGTGTCCCCCTCTAAAATTCAGCCATTATGAGGTGAAAAACACAGACTGCTGAGAATCACATAGCATAGCAAAGGGGAATTTAGATAGGCAGCATGTCTTTGCCTAAACCAGAATTTGGGCAGGACATTTGTTTTAAATACTCTTCAAAAGAATATGTGGGATCTTAAATGCCTATAAATGCTCAGAGAGACAAGGTGGGTTAGGTGAAAACCAACACCACTGCAAGTAAGTGCTCAGGACCCCTATTTTATACCTCTTACAAAAAACACAGTATCCTCTCTGCAACTAGAGTGTCCACCAGTACCATGCTGGAGCATTATGTACTGATCAAAAGGAAAAGTGCCACCACAGCACTTGCTGCAATGTCTGGGTTTGTTCCCTACAAATCTCCCACCTAAGACCATGTCTACAGGTACAGTCCTGCAGCAGTACGGATACAGCTGCAGTGCATCTGGTGAAGACACTCCATGCAGACAGGAGCTCTCGTTGACATAAAAAGCCCACCTCCGGCGAGCAGCAGAAGCTGTCAACAGGAGCAGCTCTCCCTGTGCACACAAGCGCTTATGTCAGTGTCACTTGCAACATTCAGGCAGGTGGAACGTTCACACCCCTGAGCTACGCAAGTTTTGCCAACATAAGCCATGTCTATTCCACAGCCTAAAAAATGCCCAGACTGTTTAGATCAGTGATTCTCAAACTGTGGTCCACGGACCTTTCCCTCTAATGTGCGCGCCTGGGTGGCCACACACGAGAGAATGAAGGGCCACCCACCTAATTAGTGGAGCCGCGCAGGCATGGCTCCATTAATTAGGTGCCTGGACCCTGGAGAAGACACACATGAAAGGTGAGGTGGTGGCCTTGGGGGAAATAAGGGGTTGGTGGGTGGAATTTGGGACATGCAGAGCTGCAGCGGCCAGAGAAAGAGAGAGTCAAACTTTCCCCAGCTCCAGGGCTGAGGCTGCCAGGGAGAGACCCCCCTCCTTCCCAGCCCCAGCTCGGGGCCTGCTGCGGCAGGGAAGAGAGGGCACACCCATCACATTAGAAAGGTAAGACTATGGATATTAAAATATAAGTGGTGTGCTTTTAATTGTAGAACAAAAAAATATTAAGGGTTTTTTTTAATATAGTGCTTTTATCCAAAGTGCTTTACAATAATTAGCGAACAGTACAAACAACATTTGGAAAGATCATTAAGTGGTTCGCAGAGACCCTCAGCAATTTTCAAGTGGGCCGGGAACATCAAAGTTTGAGAACCACTGGTTTAGATTCTGCTGCCACCTGACAAGATCACAGCTAAAGGTGAGAGGTGAAGGTTGAGGAGAGAAGAAGGGGAAGAAATCCAAGAGAGGTGCTTCACAGCTGCTGCCTTACTTATAGCACAATGCGAGTATTTGCACATGGGAACCCTTTACTCAGAAAGTAAGATATTTATTAAGCACATTGGGCACCCATTTCAGTTAAATGCTGAAAACTGCACAGTTAAAATCCAAGAGGCCTTCCAGCCAGCCAGGCTGATAAGACACTGAACAGAAATCAAGACACTGGAAACATGCCACTCTGACTAGCATAAGTGTCAGGGAAAGCTGCTATCCAGTTACTTTACACACAGTAACACAAGCCAAGTGACCTTTTACTGCACTTCTGCATCCATACCAGTCCATGTTGAGATCCCATCATCTCTCCCCATCTAAACAGGGTGAGATAAGGTCAGCAGTTGAACACCAGCCCTCCAAGAATACCTAGGTGCTGCAGGAAGTAATACTTATGATTCAGTAGGTAGGACTCATTCCTCAGAGTTAATACCAAGCCAGTGTCCCAGCACAATGTTAGTGGGGGTGTGGTCTTTCAGGAGTCTTAAGAGTAAGATTTTGCCTACTCATGGTCACTTGCAAATTAGGGATGTAAAATGTTAACTGGTAAGCATTAGTCTTACCAGTTAACCCACCTTAACTGTTAACCCCCGCGCCAGCCAGTCCAAGCAACGTCAGCCAGCCCTTTAATCAGTTAACCATTTTTTTTTAAATTTATCGCTTAAACGGTTAACTTTTTAAATGGTATTTACATCCCTACTTGTAATCCTACAGCACAGCACTTGTGTCTTGGGGAGAGTCCAACCTAGATAATTGCATTCTGCCTACCTAAAATTCCTCCTGAAATTTCAAGTGGGCATTCTATTCTCTAATTCCTGTCCCATAGTGTTGTGTGATGGTTTTGTATGCTATTAAACAGGCACCACCATCCACCTCAATGATGGCAGCATTTCAGCACCCATTTCAGGAGCAGGTGAAGTAAGTGATCCCTACTTCATAAAGCACTTTGGAGCGAGAAGGTCTAAAGTTATTGAAATGTTGTATCAGAGCTAATTTCCAAGCACATTTATTTATGCTACCAAATTTGATCCACTGAAACCCACCAGACCGCACAAGTGTGAAAGGTTTCTTACGCTATTATCCTTCTACAATGTTCTAGAAATAAACCTTTGTTTGAGGTTTATTCCTATAAGAGATTTACCCCCTTGCAGTACACGTCACCCTGCAGGCTTAAGGACACACTTGGAGCCAGATTCCAGCCTCTGCTCCAGCCCCTTTACAAAGTTTACATCACTGACAGCACAAGGTTGTCTAATTGGGGCATCTGAGGTTCACTCTGCAAGGGAACAAGGACACAGCACTTGCTGGATAAACAGAAATCACTACTGGAATAAACTTTTGTTTAATGGGTAACTCATACAAATTACTGCTCTGAAACATTTCTGTTTAGGAAAATATTTTAGATGGGCATTGATTGCACGGGATTTCCGGCCATCCAAAAGTGACTCATTTTCAAGAGTCAGTCCAGCTTGTCTCACCTGCTTTTAATAAGCAACCTACGTATTTCAAAACCACTATGAGGTCATTGTCTTACTGTTCAATGGACTTTCCTTCCATCTCTATGGTCACAGCAAAACAAAACATAACAAGCACACCAAATATCTGCCCCAATTAAGCAGTCCTTGCACCCAAACTGCATCTATGGGACATGATTCTTCAGAGAGAATGTACAGTATTTTGCACAGTACTAATCCAATTCCCTGACAGCTTCACACAGTTGCATCCCCATTAATGGCTAGTGCAGAATTTGACCAAGGATGTTTAGATTATTAAATGAGGCTTCAATATATTATTCCTGTTGGCAGTATGTAGGGGGACAGACCTGGATCTCATTACACAGAGAACTCCATTAAAAAGTCTAGATTTAAATAGTTATAACAGCAGAGTCTGGCCACTAATCTTTATGGTATGCAAATTGCTTTAGTGAAATTGAGGAGGCAAAATGAAGGACATATTTATATTAATGTAGCAAGTTATAGAACACTCCTGAGGGCATTCTGTGCCAAAAAATTAAAAATGCTGCACATGAGATTTTAAAATTCTGCAAATTTTGTCAAATAAACATGGAGGCTCCAGCATGGCATTGGGGAGCAATGGCCACTGGCTGCACAGAGGTGGGAGATCACTGTGCAGCTTTGCCCCCACTCCCAGGGCACAGACTCAGCAGTGAGGCTGCACCCAAACCCGACCCAGCACAAGGACCGGGCCTGCCCCAGAAACACCCCAGGGCCCTGCCCCTCTGTGCCAGGTGCACCAGGTGTGAGCAGGCAGGCTCAGCAAGGCAGGAAACAAGTTTGGAGGGGTTTAGTGTGGAAGGATCCAGTTGTGGGCTGAAAGGGTTCTGTGTGGGGCAATCTGGGTGCAGGTGGCTCAGTGCGGGTGCAGGTGGCTCTGGGTGTGGAGGGGATCTGGGTGCAACTGTAATGGGACTTTGAAGGGTGGTCCAGCTGAAGGAGGTTGGGGTTCAGTGGGAGGGGTTGGGTTGATAGAACTCATCAGGGGGTTCTGGATGGGAGGGGAAGGTCCAGATGCTGGGGAAGTGGGGCTTGTCAGGGGGGAGTAAGGCTTGTCAGGATGGCCTGGGTACAAGGGTCTGGAGGATTGGGGAGCAGCTCCCTGTACAGGGATCCCTCCCACTACAGCTGAGGAGTGATGGGTGTAGGAAGCTTGGGGGGGGGGGGGAGGAAGAGAGTTTGCAGAGCTTCCTAGAGCCAGAGGAGAAATCTGGCATTGGTCTGACACAGCCCTGCATGCCATTCAGGGGAAGAGGAAGTTCCACCCTTCCCAGCCCAGCCGGGACTAGCAGCTGAGCCCAGCGCAGGGTAGGAGCCAACAGCCAGGTCTTCCCCAATCCTGCCCAACAGTGATTTACTTCTCTGCCAGTTTCCCTGGGCACCCGAAACATACTGCTGGGAAGGGTCACATGACCACTCTTGTGGCTTCTCTGTCAGAAAGTCATTTTTCTTCAGGGAAGCAAAGAAATCTGCAGAGGACATAAATTCTGTGCATGTGCAGTGGTGCAGAATTCCCCCAGAAGTAACAGAAATAGGTCTCACTCCCCTCACCCAGAAGATTTGTTTTTGTATAGGCTTGGAGGGAAGACATGTCCCGTCATTGTGCTAGGATGGCAGTGCTATCTTTCAGATGGACCGGGACATTGATACCTTGACCACGTGTGATGGTCAAAGAACCCATCCATAGTACTAGCACATGGTGGGGCGTTAAGCCAATGTCCTGGAAAAATCCTGTTTAAGAGAACTACATTCTGCCTCCATAAAATTTTCCTCCTGAAGGCCAAACTTTAAGCAGTCTGAAATCTGCCATTGACTAACAACAACATTAATTACAAGCTAGCCATGGAGGGACCCAGAGCATTGACACAGCACAGCCCAACATAGCAATCCACAGCTAGCATCTGGCAATATTGCCAAGCCTGGGAGTTCAGGTACAGAAAAGAAGACACCCCAGCCAAATAAGTCCATGAGACTTATTGCCAACACAAGTGTAAGAAGGCATGCTCTGTTCTCACCCTCTGCTGCCCAGAAACCACTCAGACTCTCCAGTGCATAGCACCTCCACATTATTTTCTCACCACCAACCTGAATACAATCTTGTGCAGGAAAGTTTTTACAGTGGTTTCTCACCCTTTCCCATAGAGCTAGAGAAACAGATTTCTTCCCTTGGAATCTCAGAGCGACTGGGTTAGGAGAACTCCGTATATCTCCCTCCACCTCCCACTCAGCTGATGGCTAATTGGTTCATCAGTCCCCAGACTGATCAGCTAATTAATCACATTCCCCAATCAGCCTTCTCCAGAGGAACTTATTGGTGCCTAGGGGTACAGCTACACAGCAAAGAAAAATCCACCACTAGCCCATGCCAGCAAATGCAGGCTCATGGCGCTCAAGCTGCGAGGCTATTCCGTTGCTGTGTAGACTTCTGGGTTTAGGCTGAAGCCCAAGCTCCGAGACCCTCCCACCCTGACAAGTCCTAGAGCCCAGGCTCCAGCCTGAGCCCAGAAGTCTACACAGCAATGGAACCGTCCCCGAGTCCTGTAAGCCTGAGTTGGCTGGCATGGGCCAGCCCTGGGTTTTTCTTTGCTGTGTAGACATACCCCAAGTGATCAGAGGGTTGGCTCACTTGTTAGCCTCCAGCACTCGGTCACACCAGGGTTCACACACAGATCATTCCCTGCACATGTGCCCTTCCTGTATGTACATTTCAGCTCCATTAGCATAATGTCCTGAGCACAGAAGAAAACAAAGGAAGGTGCTACACTCCCTGCCTGCCAATTGAGAAGCACTGCTTCAGACTCTGGTAAGGTGCTGTCCTCTGCTGCTGACAGCCCATCCCAAGAGCTTGAGTTTCCTGGCCCAGTCTGATAGTGAGCAACCCAGCCTGCTTTGTGCCATGCCTGCAGTTTCAACAGGATACAGTATTTTTTTCTTCATTGCCTGTCCTGACGACTGCACAGCACTGTTAAACAGCAACTGGGTTTTACCCCAGAGGAGGCTGCATTTCAGTGGGGAGCCAAACAGAGAACAGTGCCTCCCAGAAGCGTATGTGGCTGTCCCCTCTCATCCACATGGAAGGGAAACTCAGCTACTCCTGCAGTACCTGTATCCAGAAGGAGCACTCTCTGGGCCCACAGGGAGGAAAGAGTGTCGGCTGGGAAGGGATGTAGAAGGTTCCTTATGTAAGGCTTGCACAGCAAAGCCAACAGCTGGGTCTCTTTTCCAGAAGCCCCTCTTTTCCAGAAGCCCCTCTGCAAGTTGTCCCCTTGAAAATATACTTTAGGACTACTCACAGTAAGCACTTCACCTGGGAGCGTTTCCATGGTGGGGCTCTCATAGAAAGTCCTCAAAGTCTGAAGCCCCAGTTATCAGGAAAAATGCAACAGATTCCTCTTAAATACTTCCACAAAGGATCTCCTGTGTGCACCCCACCTTCACACTTAAGCAGTGAAGGAAATCCAGCCTTTGAAGTCAGATTGCTGTAGTGCTACTAAATCTTAGCCTCACCACCTCTGGCCTTTAACTAAACACATGTTATCTGGTCATGTTGTATGTCCTTTTCATTAATTTCTATTTTTATTTCCTCCTCCTCCTCCTCCTCTCAAAAACACAATGTAGATATACAGAGTCACAGGCAGCCAGGGTGCTGCAAGAGGCTTTAACCAGCAAGCACAAAACAGAGAGGGAAAAAGAAACTTAAGGGAATTTTCAAAGACATAAATAGAAGTTGGACACCCAAGACTTATTGACATTCAATAGGAGCCAGACACCTCGCTGCACTTTGAGCATCGGGAAATCTCCCTTAAGTAGTTCTAAAGACATCTACCACCATCACAGATCATCTGAACAGGGCACAAACAGCACGTGCTCCTAAAGAGGACAATTTTATACCCCACTTTGCATTAATGGACAGGATCACACAAACCACAGAGCCATATTTACCCTTCACTGACTTCAGGAGAATTGCACTGAGGATGAAACGGTGTCTGAAGTAGTTATTGAAGAATTGATTCTGTAGAAATGAGAGTTTTTAAACAGTGTAGCTAGGGTGAAATTCGCTCCTGTGCCAAGGAACTATGTACCACTTAAACACTAATAATCTCTCTTTGCAGGGGTTCATTTCACCTCCAAATGCACACAGAGTGTGTGTATCCCAATCTGTGTTAAATATTGTTTTCAGCAGAATTGCTTGGCTGTTTTTGTTTTTTAAAAACCAATCTTCCATGGAAATCATAACAGATCTTTCATGCATTTCAACACATCCTGCTTAAATCCATTCCTAGCACCGAACACACAATCAAAGCCTTGTTAAGCAGGAAAGTCTGTTGCTCCAAAGCTTTTTTTTTTTTTTGGGGGTAATGTGGTTAGCAAGCCTAAGCCTTTCAAGCTTTGTTTTAATTAACCATAATGAGGGCAATGTTCATGTCCAAGGAACTACTTGGCCTGGATTTAGAAGCAGCTGTGTTTCAAAGATGTTTTTGAAAGGAGTCAGTGAAACCTCTTAGTAAAATCTTTTGCTGAAAGTTTCTCTGAAATGATTAACCATGTATTATTTTACCTGTCTTAACCTAAGAAAGGAAAATCTGTTAGTACTTACTTCCGTTCAAAGCCTCTTGGCTTAAATCAAGGTATGTTCAGCTGTAGTCTCAAAAGATAAAGTAGTCAATATAACCAAAACATTCAGAAGTGGCCACAGATTTTTAATATCAGGTTCAGACATCGTGAGCCTGATTCTCAGACAAGCCATGAACCCACAACTCCAGCTGAGTTAATGGGAACTGCAGGTGTCTGGAACCTCTGAAAAGAGTCAGGTGCAAGATATCCCAAGTGGGTCACCCAAAAAGTCAGTGGCCACTCAAAAGTGTTGGGCCACACAAATTCATCTGCAACTTAAGAGACAGCAGAATCAGGATCTACTCAGGCAGGACTCCAGCCAGTGGGAGCAAGGGGCTCAACACCTTCCAGGAAAGGGTCAGCACCTCAGAGGGTAAGGCCTCCTCCATGGCCATGTTTAACTTCAATGGGAGTTTTGCTCAAGTATAGAGTATTCAATCTGAAAAGAAAGGGTGTGGTCAGAGGGATGCAACTCTGCTCGGCTGTGTTATTTCTCTGCTGTATTACATACGGTTCCTTAGGGACCATACACAGCTGATTTATGCTTAGATCAGTCGATAGGCTACTCTAACTTATGCTGAGAATTGGACAGCTGCAGCTTCAGAATCAGGGAGCTGTAACCAGCTATAACTCTCCTTCCACACCTACATCAAGCAGATCTCGGTGCAGGAGAGACTCTGGTTACAAACTCATTATATAGTCTGTAGGGCTAGTCTGACATAGCTGGCTCTGAACATGGTTTGTATCTACACACAATATGGTTAAAAGTTATGCAGGAGCTGTGCTCAGCTAGCCGTGTATCGCCCTTGCCAGTAGGCTTGGCTGGCACATGGCTGTTTTCCTGTAACTGATTCAGTGCACTTTTTTTGTAGGCCCAAGGCATCCATACCATGCGAGTATAACTGGTTTAGCAATCTTCTTCCCAGCCCTGGGAAGCAGGACATTCCAGAACACACTGCCTGCTCTCTGGATACCACTCTAGGTGTATGTTCTCTGCTCACTTTGGTGAGACAATACTTGCCCAGACTGTCCCAGAAAGAAAATGATGTGGGCAGTGCAGTAGGTGCAGATGCACAAACATGGGTTTGATGATACAAGCCAGTGTTACACAGCACTTCTATCTACTTGCAACCAGCAGAGGGGACTGTACCTCTAGCAGATTACAAAATCATGGTTAAAAAAGCCATACTGTGACCAGGACCTACATTCATAACTGAATAACTGGAAGGTGGATTGTGCTAATTTATGGAGGACCTAACTTGGACTCATGTCTGTCTAAAAAGGCCTATCCCAAAATTGGCCCTGGTCTATCTCAACTCACACCCCCTCAGCCCCTAAAGGAATCAGCAAACCTTTGCAAGGTCCAGGAATATAAGTTTAGCTGTTCACTGGGAAAGTATAATATATGTATAGATGAATGTTTTAACAAGCATCTTCCTGACACAGTATGTCAATGCAACACTGACTTATCAGTAATGTATTCACGAGCACTTACTCTTAAAAGAAGATATACATCACAGTAACCGGTAAGTATTCCCCTCACACTTCTAGCCAGGCACTTTAATGATATGGTGAGTAGAAAAACAGAATATAAAATCTGTTTGTGTCAATTATCACAGTAAAATAGGGAACAGAGGGGAAAAACAAAAACAGGGCCAGATTCTGATCTTGGTCACACTGGTGTCTATTAATTCCACTGAAGCTGGATTGGTTACTCTCATCTTTTTTACACTGGTGTAAATCTAATCTTTTAAAAGATGAAGAAGTAAAGCAGACTAATTGTGTGGCACCGCCTTCCTCCCATCTGATTTTTGTTCGAGAGTCCAACCTATTATTTTGTCCTTCGACACCACAGCTGTTAAAGCTCTTACATTACGTTAGGGAACCATCATTGGGATCAAATGCTGCTTGCCATTAAAGTCCGTGTACTGTTGCAGGTGTGGCAAAACTGGCTCTATGTAGTTAATGCAAGAAAGGGTTGGATCAGCATATAAGATAATTTTTTGAACAAACAGAAGTCTGGGTACTGTAACCACTAAAGCAGAAAGTGTGAAGATCTTTACCTTCCAGATGCTTGAGCAGTGCCCTCGTGCTGTTTCCATGAGCAGATATAAGGATCACTTTGCCGCTTTTCAGTTCTGGTGCTATCTTTTCATTCCAATAAGGAAGGAGTCTCTCCAGAACTTCTTTTAAGCTTTCAGCCATTGGGAGTTTGTCCTGCGACACATCACAGCATTTATATCTGCGATCATCATAGATCTCTTTGTAGTAGGGATGAGATTCAGTTATGGGAGGTGGAGTAACATCATAGCTTCTTCTCCATATTTTCACTTGCTCTTCACCATGGTTCAGAGCCATTTCTGCTCTGTTGAGACCTATCAGTGCACCGTAGTGGCGTTCGTTCAGACGCCACGAACTTTGGGTGGGAACCCATTCTTGCCCCATCTCTTCTAACACCAGCCAAGCAGTCTGAATAGAACGGCTTAGGATGGATGTAAACACCTGGTCAAACTGAAAACCTAGCGCTTTGAGGTGTTTCCCACAGTTCCGAGCTTCCTTTATCCCATTGCTGCTCAGCTTCTGATCCACCCAGCTGCAAAAGCGGTTCTCTTTGTTCCAGGCTCCTTCTCCGTGTCTTAACAGAACAAGTTTGTACTTAGTCATTTTGATTCTGGCTTCACTCAGCTTACAGTCTAGTATTTAATGATGATCCATCTAGACAAGAGACATAAAATGAGTAGGTCACTAGAGAGTAAAGTAAAATTAAGTTGTATGTACTTTAAGCGTTGTGTCCACTGAAGGAAGTTCTTTTGTGTCCTCTGTGCTGATCACTAGCCTTTGTATTCCTTTCCTCCCCACTACATAACAAGTGACCACCACCTATCCTTAGAGGTCACTTCTTCCACCCAACCTGTAATTTTTAGCCCACTTAGGTCACGCTGTTACACTAATGAAAGCAGCAGAGATATAATCAGATCAGACATGCTGACTTCCCTCAAGTCCTTAGATATATAGGCCCAAGGTTGCACTATCTGATCATTTTTCATCACACTTCCCCAGACAACCTTCATTCTGACCATTATGCTTGTCTATGTTCACTCTCCTCCCATTCCTGTAACTTTATCCACAACTCCCCTTACACATGAAACACCCTCCCCATCCCACTCATCCAGGCACATTCTCAGCAGTTGAGCTCCTCATTAAGGCAATTCTAGGACACACATAATTAGTGAGCCTATATATATTTTTTATTATTATTTAAAAAAAAAAATAAAAAGCCCACAGAAGACACTCTGGTAATTCCTTCCTCTTGATTTTCAAGTAAATCTCATTTACTTTGTGTCCATGGATTAGACTGCAAGATGTTCATGCAGGGTCCATAGCCTTTTCATTTCTTGTACAGAACCGGGCAAATTTGGGATTATTGATTTTTAACATCCAGAGGAAAGCTATCAAAGCACGGCACATTTTCTTTTTTTTATCTGTTGCCTCATCAACAGGAATCTATCCTCTGCAGTGAGAGATGGATTGTGCTGTCAGGCTAACATTTTCCAGAGTGGCCACAGATTTTTGGGTGCCCAGCTTGAGATACCTGGGACCTGATTTTCAGAGGTGCTGAACATCTGCAACTCCCATGAACACTGATTGGAATTTTGGGTGCTCAGCCCCTAAGGCTCTCAAGCTGGGAACCCCAAAAGTCTCCAGCCATTTTTGATCTTACATTATGAATGGTGTGGGCCAGGGACCATGCATTCCACTGCATTCTGAACAGCACAAAATACAATGTCAGCTTTCCAGAATAGGTCTTCATCAGCTATTCAGAGGAGCTAAATTATTGAACGGAATCAGTGTTTTGATGCTGCTGACTGCAACAGTGTGATCCCATTGAACAGTGTGCTAGAATTCTCAACCATCATCATGGAACAAAGCATACAGACATAACACAATGATACCATGAAGCACTTCTTCCAGCTACACGGTTCATTTTGGTTACTATTCATATTGCTATAGCACCTACAAGCCTCAGTCATGGACCATGACCTCGCTGCGCTAGATGCGGTACAAACAGAACAAAAAAATAAATACATAAACCAGTCCCTGTCCTAAAGATCTTACAATTTTACCTTATTTACAAAGCATCTGCGATGCGGTCTACCGGGCTCTCTCTGCACCCGGCTGAAGACATCAGCATCCAGACACCCCTCAGCTCAAGGAAAACCCACACAGGCCGGGCTACCAACAAAACTAGTTGCTGTGAGGGCCTAGAGGAGCCAGGAGGAGATACTGACCAATTGGTAGCCAGCAGGCCAGTGAAGGCAGCTTGCCTGCTACCTCTCAGGGAGAGTGCTAGGTGAGGCTTCCCCAAGAGAGGTGCTCCTCAGTAGTAACCCACAATCTGATACTAAGCTCATCAGATTTTACAGGAAACCTACAGGCGTCTTCAACAAAGAATGGAAGCCAGATGGACACGTGGCAAACATAAAAGAAGTGGGAGGGGAAAACAAAGATGAAGGTCACAGAGTAAAACAGCTGCTCTTACAGAAAGGGCTACAGATCTTTAGTCTCCATGCAGAATCAGGAGAACTTTGTTCTGAATCTCATCTGAACATGTCCTACTCCACACACCCCCTAAATTCATAGAAATCAGGTGTGTACTGTAGAAAGTTTTAGTCAACCCTGATGGGATTCAAGCTTGTGACTCCATAAATTGCAAGCAAGATGCTTACAGTATTAAGCCGTCTCTTTGAGAGCCCAGTGTTCTAAGAAAAAAATGCCACAAAGTATTTCACCCTCTGGAGGAAAAAAAAAAAAAAAAAGCAAAAAGCACTTTCCTTTCAGTGGTCTCCTCCCACAGAGACTTAAAAATATGCGGCCCACAGCAAAACACCATGCAAGTTCCTATAGCACTATAACCTCATAAAGAGCCCACAGTTTATATAGAAGGTTCATTGTCTAAATACTGAACATTTATTGTCGAGATCAAAAAAGATTGTATCATCCACAGGAACTGATCAACTGATTTACAAGTCCAAATTCAGACCTGATGTGACCAGAAAGGCAAGAAAGTTGCACCCCCTTACATCAGTTCTGAATTGGGCACCACGGGAGCCCAATAAAAGTCACCAAGAGCTGGTGGGGGGGAAAATGACAGACCCACCCAGAGGTAAATTTGTCTTGGGCATAACTATGGACTTCAGTGCAATAATCTATAAGATTTGGACCACTATTCTTGTAATTATATTTAGAGGAGAAGGGCGGAAATATGTTTCCTTAAATATCAGCACAATACTGAATTAGCTAAAAAACCTAGAGTGACATATGGAAGTAACTGTCCTCACCTGAACTATTGCAAATGTATTCCACTTACACAAACCCCCAGGCACAGAGATTGGAGCTGCCGTCAGAAGAACATTATGACCTCAATATGAAGCTATCTGCAGGAAAAAAAAAGGCAGTGAGAGTCTTGGCACAGGAAGGAACCACACCAAAGGATAGTTATGCCAACGCTGTCACCAACCCTGCCTTTTTGGGTAGGTCTACATGGCAGCTGGGCATGTGCCTCCCAGGCCGGGCAGACAGAATCACACTAGCTCCGCTTGAGACAGTGCGCAAAGAATAGCATTGTGGCTGTTACAGCTCAGGCTAGCTACCCAAGTTCAGACCCACGCAATGTCCTGGATCTGAGCTTTGGTAATTAGCCCAAGCCTTCACCAGTGCCGCAACATCCACACTCCTATTTTAGCATGCTTGCACTGAGCTACTGTGAATCTATCAGCCTGGGCTGGAATCACCTCTCAGCTGTGTGTGATACAGATTGGGCACTTCAGAAAAAGAGAAATCTGCTTGCCTCCCAGATATTCCAAGAAGCCACTAACCCCACCTCTTCAGAGACTTGTTTAGACAGCACAGTCACTCTCTTGAAGAGCTTACAGACGAATATGATAGAGGTAGGAAACAAGAACAATAAAGGGGATATTGCCAATGTAGAAAGACTTCATTGAAGAAGTGGGTTGAACACACGTGGAGCCTGTCCCAAGTGAAGAGGGCAGCATGGTAGAAGACACAAAGCCCAGCGTGAGGAGTTTAAGCAGCAACTGGGGTCAGGAAGAGAATTATATTAGGGTGTAGATGTAAGGATGGAGCGGTATCTTACAGATGAGGGGTTTGTTGTTCCACTCTGCTACACAGTGAAGCCAATGAAGTTACACTGGACTAAACCAGTGTGACAAGAGTGGGGAATCAGATCTGAGAAGCTTGAACTTAGTGCTGAAGGATAGAAGCTAGTAATGGATCTGAGAAGAGAAGTGATGTGGCTGGAGCAGTGAAAGTGAATATGATCTTGGGAGTCATGTAGCTGTAGTGGGATGAGGGAAAGAGGTGGATTGCAAAGCAGGATGTTACAGTACTAGAGATCCGAAGCGAACATGGAATGAAGCAAAGTTATAGCAGCAGGACTAGAAAGGGATAGAATGTAGAAACAATATAACACAGGAACAATCAACAATTCATAATTCTAAGAAACCCCTATATGGGAAGTGAAGGAGAAAGAAGAACCAAAAACCAAGCCGCTGAACCCCACCTCCTGGGGCTGAGTAAGAAATTGATGACTCTAGCTTTCTAGAGCAAGATCCTGGACATCCTTACATGTGGGTTCAGAGAGACGGAAGCTACTGATTGTCTCCCAGAGAAGAAGCCACTTATCCTGTCTCCCTAGGTGAAGTAGGCAATGTTACCTGTAGGGAAGGAGACTGGGGAAATGACAGAAAGTGGAGAAAAGATCCACACTTAACAAAAGCTGCCTCTGTGCCCAGCTACATGCTGTTCATTTAGAAACCACTCACACACAAAACATCCCAGATGCCATAAAGAGACTAAAAGTCAATGGTTTGTGCATTGCAGAGTGCATACTCATCAGTGGTGCAGACAAAACTCTGCTCTGGTTAGAGAAAGTCAGGTAATTGTGCTTGCTCAGGAAGTATTCTGCACCTGCAATTATCTGGATTACATGAACAAATGCAGAATTTTGCCCAGATAACTGGCAAACATGCATTTTGCACAGTTCTCCCACTCCAGAGATTTGAACACATTTGGGTCAAATGGGCTCATCACTGTTGCCATTCTGATTTGGTAGCATTTTAGACACACTTAACAAAAGGTGCAGAACAAAGGAGAATCAGGCCCTCTATCTGAAACAGAAATAAAATTAAACTGCATTTGTAAGCTCTCCAAAACTGTGTTCTCTCCTTATTCCCTTCGGTTAAAATGCCACTGCATTACTTCCTATGAAGAGATACCAACACAAAATAAGCCACAGTGGACTTCTCCAATATTTTCAGATCAGTTCTGTAAGCACATAGGTGTATTTAGTATCTAAATACACAACACTACCATTTGTCACAAGTGAAGTTATGCACTTTTCAGATTCAGTTAAAGTGGATGATCTTTTATCAGAATTAAAAAATTTTTTAAAAGTAGCTGAATTTGAAAGCATTAGGATTGACAGTCATAAAAGTCAGAGACGGGGAGGACGCGGGAAACCTTGAAAAACGTTACCTTGGATGATTTAACAAACTTACCTAAGCGACAAATAAGCCTAAATCCTATTTTCAAAAGCTATTTAGGCAGTTAGGCACCTTGTAAATCCCAGTCAAAGGAGTTAGGTGGATTTGGACATATAAGTCACTCATGCACCTTTGAAAATTTCAGCCTAAGTGAGTTAGGTGCCCAAACCTACCTAACCTCTTAGACTGAGATTTACAAGGTGCCTAAGTCACTTTTGAGACTAGGATTTAGACACTTTTGAAAATTTTCTCCTTTGCCTATCCACAGGGCCAGTGCTTTGTTCAGTTAAGTTTTAAGTGACTCAAGCCAGGGCTTCCACCACTTTCCCTGGGAGAATATTCCCCAGTATAACTGATCTCAGTCTGATAAAATTGTTCCTGACGTCTACTCAAAATTCCCCCTTCATAATGCCCTGCTATTGATACCCTATAGTGCCACACCGAATAGATTCTTTCCTCTTTGGATATTGCACCTTTCAAGTATTCATAGATGGTTTCACATCCCACTCCACCTTTTCAGCCTATTTTCAACATCATATCGCTTTGATTAGTTAAGAAAGTTGCCACTGCAAAATGCTCAGGTTTCATTCTCAGATAGCCTTTACATGTATTCCCCCTAATATTTTTTACTGATAACTTTTGTTTATTCCCCAGACTGCACCCACTGGACCCCAGTCCTGCAGACCTAATGCACACACCAGTCCCACTGAAGTCAAAGAGACCTTAGCCTTCAGAAGGACAGCAGGATCAGGCCTACAGCAGAACAGTATACTCGGCTGTGCCTCACAATGAAGCGAAAGGTAACTATTGTACATGGATGGCAACTTCTTAGACTGGCACAGCCTTGAACACAATGCTGTCTTGAGGCAGGATTGTCAGAGGTGCTGAGCACCTGCAGCTCCCACTCTGACCAGATGGAATTATGGCTCTGAGCACCTCTGAAAAATCAAGTTCTGAAAGGCATTCAGTAGATTTCTTCTGAAAACACTCCCCCGTTCACAAAGGTGTTACTGAACAGCACCTTTGAGATTGATCATTTAGCAAAGTCACTTTTTTAAAATGCTATTTGCCAAGCACCAACCCGCTGCCCCATCCTTTACACGGCACAGCTCACATCTCTCATTTGTGAACACAAACAAGTTTCAGAGTAACAGCCGTGTTAGTCTGTATTCGCAAAAAGAAAAGGAGGACTTGTGGCACCTTAGAGACTAACCAATTTATTTGAGCATGAGCTTTCGTGAGCTACAGGCATCTGATGAAGTGAGCTGTAGCTCACGAAAGCTCATGCTCAAATAAATTGGTTAGTCTCTAAGGTGCCACAAGTACTCCTTTTCTTTTTACAAACAAACAACAGGGCAGTAACAGCCCTGGAGGAAATTAAGTTGTCCCAAGTGGCTAGAGAGAGAGAGAGAGAGATCAGCAGCGCTGAGAATTACAACTTCTGATCGGTTTCAGAGTAGCAGCCGTGTTAGTCTGTATTCGCAAAAAGAAAAGGAGGACTTGGAGCACCTTAGGGACGAACCAATTTATCTGAGCATAAGCGAAATGCATCCGATGAAGTGAGCTGTAGCCCACGAAAGCTCATGCTCAGATAAATTGGTTAGTCTCTAAGGTGCCACAAGTGCTCAACTTCTGATCGGTGAGCCAGCGTGCTCCTGTATAGCGGGCCTCAATTCCTGACTCACATCACAAGTCGAGAGACCCTACAAACCAGCCTCCCGCCCCGCAGGCTGGCCTCACCAGCCCAGGCTTCGCCTGCGGGCTCGGGGCGAGCCCCTGGGAGGGCGCAGAGCCCAGGACTATGGAGGTGCATTGGCAGAGCTGGATGGGCGCGGGTCCATTTACACCAGCCTCGACTGCGCCCGCAAATCCCTCCTCTGCACCAGCAGGTCCCCCCCTCTCTCCAGCTGGCTGCGTTCAGAGAATCTTTCCGCCCAACGAAAACAGATTTACCTGGCCGAGAGCAGGAGGAGCTAAGCCGCCACCCGGCACGACCCGTGCAGCGCCCGCCCGCAGCCGGCGGCAGCGAGCAGTGGCTCAAACTGGCGCCCCGAGAGCTCCCGTGTGAGCGGGGTGTCGAGCTGTCACTCATTAAATAGCCGGGCCGCTCCCTATCAGAGACGGGCCGAGGGCCGGCCCTGGCGACCGACTCGGTCTTTTCCGGCTCCGATGCCTCTGGTGCTGCGGGAGGGAGAGAGTTTGATTGGCTGGTCGCCCAGATAAACGGAATCCACAGCCAATCGGAGTCGGCTCACCGGCTGCTACGGGCTCGAGCAGGGTTTTGTTTTCGGGGACGTGCGGCTGGAGGGAGCTCTGGGGTCCCATCGTGAAAACGCCGCCCCCGCGGGAGGTGGGGAGTTTGGGGCGATGGAACCGTTCCCACCCCCGCTCTCTGGACGCTGGTCCACCAGCCTGCCGGCCACATCCAGTCCCTCGGGCTGGCACAGAAGCGATGTCTGTAAAACGCCTTCTTTGCTTCTGGAATATACCAAAAGTGCCCCAGGTAGCCGGAACTCTCCAAGATGAGGATAGCTCCCGGGCCCCTGCCTAGGTGACTGTACGGCCACCTGCAACGTTTGAAAGTACACATATTTAGCACAGTATGCTCCCCATATTTTTCAAGAACCAAATGCAAAATCACTTCATACCTCTTTGTGTTGCCTCCTTGCTTGGTTAGGAGAAAGAGCTTTTGTTTACAAGGGAAGCCCAAGTAAGATTTCCCAGTTTCTTACCCCTCCTCCCTACAAGCATACTCGCCCCAGTACAAGGGGTTTATCACAGGCAAAGGGGGAAATTTTGTGGGGAATCTTTGGTAAAATATTGGCAACAAGTCACAGGTTTAAAAAAAAAAACACACCCCTACTAAAGAGAAAGGAAGGATCAGCTGCAAAAAATATCCTCCTAGAACTAAGTGCCTGACCCAGAAAAGCAGAGGGCAAAGAAGGGCATAACATCACCAAATTACAGACATTACGTAGACCAATGGTGTCTGACTTTGTCGGTCTGAGAGCCAAAATATTATTTCAAAAGGACCAACAGGCCACACGCAATACTTTAACTATTTATCCTATAGCCCCAATACAAAAGCTTGTCTTGACTTATTATCCTCTTAATATGACTTTTGGAGTTGTTTACCCCTCACACACACACCAATTTGTTAATTTCCCGTTGAATCTGCAGTATTGCCAAACCCAAGAGTTCAAAAACCGTGAGTCAGACTCACCAAAACTCAAGAGATTGGCCCCAAAATGATTATATTGTGTTTTCTGGTCTGTCTTTTGGTTTTTTAACCCCTCCTGCCCATACCTAATGTGTGTGGAGCAGACAAAGCTTTGACATCTCTCCCACATGGCCCCTGCTGCAGAAGCCCCCACTAAAAATATGGGTTTGTATGAAATGCTTTTTGATTATGTCAAGCTTCCATTTTCTCCCCAACCCAAAAATTCAAAGTCATTCATTCTGTGCCCCTCAGACTAGTAATTAATTGGGCACCCCACATCAGCCCTACCTCTGCCCCTCCAGGGATTATCCCCAGCACCACCCCCGGGACTGGTGTTGCAGGGTTGGATTAGAGAGGGACGGAGGAGACCTACCCATTTGTCACAGGAGGAGAAGTGGAAAATGGAGCTGACTACTCTGAGCTGCTGGGGGACAGGCAGACACACACACACCCCTCCACTCAGGGGAACAAGGACAGAGGCAGAGCTCTGTGGGTTTCCTGCAGCACCTCTAGTTGGCTGTTCTTGCCCAGGAAGCTCAGGCTAGGAATTGGAGAAGGCAGTGGAATAGTTTTCCCCAAGCAGAGCTCACCTTTGCTTGAGGGCTGGAGCTTCTTGTCATGGGAGACTAGCTCCAGCAGAGACCAAAATCTCCAGAATTGGCAACCGTGGTCTGGGATGTTACCAGTTACACCATCTTAGCTACGCTTGTATCCATGAGGCACTGTTGATTAGGAATCACAAAACAAACAAACAAACAGAGCAGCTGGAGGCAGGGACACTGGGAGACTGTCAGAAAGATGGTGCCACCTTCCTCGTTTCCATAGCAATAGGCCTGATTCAAACACTGCCCACTAAAACCCACAGGACACATTTTCCGTTTGGAATCAAATGCACATTTTCTTCTTAAGACAGAAGCCTTTGAATGGCCACATTTTAAAGCCTCAAGCGCTGTAGATTGGCTGTGCCTGCTGTAAACTAAGGACATAGAGGAACAAGAGAGATAAAAGTGATGCTGGATTTGTCCCAGGCTAAATAAAAATGTGTGAAACTGAAAAAGAGAAAGTTCAGATTCCTAATGGTCAAAGCAGGGCAAGAAGCTGCAGAAAAAGATCTGGGGTCAGCCAAATAAAGAGGGTGTGGGGACTAAAGTGGGCTCAGAAGAAGAGATGGTGGGTGGGTTTTTTTGGACATTTCTAGATTCCCTCCCTGGCCCTTATATGTCTGTGCAGCTGGTGGGGGAATAGAAGAGGAAGGGAGTAAAGAGTCTCTCCCCATTTTGGATAGTCTGCCTAACGACAGGGCAGAAATGCAGTCTGAGGGAAGCACATGACTCATCCCCTAACTACTCCTTGGGGGTGCACAGCATTCCAAAGAGGTTTTGCCATAACCCCACCCTCCTCTTTCATGGCAGCCAGTGGAGCTGGCCAGCCTCCTTGAGATGGAGAGCATGCTACAGCTCCTAAAGAGGTATTGCAGTGGGTTCATTCCCTCTGAACACTGGGAGGCATTCTGTCTCTCTTGGGGAGAATGTTTCCAGTATTGCTGGTGGGGCAGGGCTACTTTGCACTGTCCCTAATGCAGGGTCATGTCTAAATGGCACAATCAAACCTTAAGTGACTTTGCAACAAACGAACACACAATCTGAAAGGAGAAAAGAAATCATAACCCTTCCAGGGAACAACCCAATGAATGCAAATCAACACCATCCTCTTCCCTCCTTCCATCTGGATGCTGATGAGTGTGATTTACATCCCATATCTACAATGAGTGTTAAAAAAAAAAAAGACATTACACCTCCCAAATAAAAGCAACAGAATGTAGGCGTGGTGAGCAGACTCATTTATGCACATTTCTAGGCCCTGATTTCAGTCAGAACCCTGGGCCTCGGAGTGGTGCTCTATGGGGAACCCAAGTTTGCTCACACAGATCCCTCTGCTGTATCAAGGCATTAATGCATGTCCGGCCAGTTAAGGACAGTGAGGGATGCATGCCATGGAAACATCCTTGAGTATGAGCAGAGAAGTGACAGAAAGAGGACAGCTCCAACTCCTGGGTCCCATCCTGTGTAAAAATCCACGAGACACAAATCAGGGGGAGGAAACCTCTACTAGAATCCTTCACTGAGATCACCTCCATATTTTCACATCACAAGTGGGGTTTTATACCAGCTTTTCCTTGGAAAAGACATTGGGGCCCCATCCCCAAACCTGGCAAATGCCAGGGCATCTGTACAAATCCATGGGAGACAAGGACCATCTGCATGCAGTCCCTGTACCTCAGCACCAACTCTGGCCTACAGCAATCCCTCACCCCCTTGGCTCCATGGCAGCACATCTCCAATGAAGCCAGTGTACCAGGAACTTCCCCTTTTCTGGCTGGTTCCAAGAGTGGGAGCTGCCAGGAAAGGATAATAAAGCTTGCTGCTGTAGTACCTTTTCTGACTAATTTCCACACAACTGGAGGTAATAGGATATGCATTCTCCATAGACCTCTTCAGCTACCCCCACTTGAATCTCCATTAACCATGGAGAAGGATAGGGCCGAGGACAAAAGCCAAGCAGTTCTGAATCCATCTCCGAGAGGACAATGGTACACATACATATTAGCACTTAGATTTTTAATATGGCAGTGTCCCTTTCAAGTTGCTCAGTTCACTTTGCAAGGAGAAGAAATACACTAGAGGCTGGATATATACAAGGGGTTGTGTTTACACACTGTATGGGATATACTGCCACCATTGACTACATAAACAATTGAAAGCAACCATTATATGCCACTATACAATCATAATCTCAACTAGTTAGACATCAACTCATGCCATTAGCCAGGACCTACTCAGCCATTAAATAGAAAACTGTTATCACTGCATATTACCAGCCTTTTTACCAGATAGTTTCATTAACATAATAAAAATAACCAATTTACTTCAATCTGAGTTTTACCTGCACAAGGATCTGGCCCATACTGCCATTCGTTACTCTTGTTCCACCCAGTTTCACTCCGTTGGTGGCCATTATCTCTCAGAACAGCTAGACTGTTCCCTCCCTCCTCCTCCCCCACCCCTCCAATGTCTCCAAACTGGAACCTTTCCAGGACATAACAGCTTCTCTCACTTGGAATTTTTAGGGTACAAATGATTTAGGAAAGCCCTTTTCTCATCAGATCATGGTTCATGCAGCTACCGATGCAATCATATTATAAATAAGAATAGTAAGAGAAGAATGAAGTAGAGTAGAAATAGAAGGAAATAAAATTAGGAGGAAAATAGTAGAATAAGTGGTATATTGTTCGCATTTGTCAAAATATTCATCTTTCTCCGCTGCCTAAGCTCTACGCCCTTGATATTTTCTCAGTTATTTTTGGAACACACTGTACCTAGATACCAGACTATTTTTGACACATGAACAGTCATCATTACAAGTTTCCAATTTAAAAGGGGCTTTCTTTGCCCAAATCCTGCCTCTGGGTCCTTCTCATTCTGACATCTCTTGGATTTTTTTGCCACCAAGTCCTGGTCTTCTCTCCCAAACCCTCCACATCTCCCTCCTTCCCCAGGCATGGTTAAACACTCCCACCCTCCCTGTCACTCAGACCTGTGACCGAGGCATTCTCTTCAGGCTTGTCCTTGGCACAGACCTTACTGTGTTGCATGCCAGTGTGTGAATCTGCAGTTACTTTCCATGCAGTAACATCCTGTGTGGACAGTGGTGCAGTGCACT
The DNA here is from genome assembly GCF_965140235.1 of Caretta caretta. Lineage (NCBI taxonomy): Eukaryota > Metazoa > Chordata > Testudines > Cheloniidae > Caretta > Caretta caretta. The sequence goes on from NC_134206.1 coordinate 241,088,352, forward strand.
GAAAGTCCTGGAATATGGCTTGGCATACAAAGCTTTCAAGTAGTAGTAAGCCAGCCACACTCCGGAACTTTCACTGCTCCGTCGCGGTGTCCACACAGGACATTACTGCATGACAAGCTGGTGCACTGTAGATTCACACCCTAGCTTGCTGAGCCCCAACTAACCATGAAGAAAAGTCCTTTGACTCCAACTCTTGCTGAACTGGACTGAACTGCCAAATGTGGGACATGGCTTGGATGTTACATTGGATGTTACAAGAAAAGATGTTATTGAGGAAAAACAAGCTATTGTCATCTCGTCTTGATTACTATAATCACCTATTATCCAGACTTCCTGACACCCCCTTCACTTCCCTCACCTCCACTGAAAATACTAATGCTAAGATCATCTCCCTGCTCCACCATTCTGACCTTATCATCCCCCTCTACTGGTTCCCACTTTTCTCCCACATCCAATATAAGTTTCTTGCCCTTACCTTTAAGTCCCTGCACACCTTTGCGCCTCCCTATTTATGCACTCTTTTACCTTATTACATCACCTCTCTGCTCTGCTAGTGATACCAGCCTAAATCACCCCTTTGTTCATTTTTCTCACAAGAACCTTCATGCCTTTCTTCCAGAATGCTGTTCCCAAACTAGACCAAAACATCACAGTCTTCTTCCAGACCCACTCATCCAGCTGAACACATAGCTGACCTATGCAAATACACCTTTCTGTGGACGCAGATCCTCACCTGGTGTATATTGCCATAGCAGTCCTTCTTCTGACTGTCTGTTACATCCTAAGATTAATTAATTAAATTATTTTTTTATTATTATTATTATTATTATTATTAACTATATTACTGTAGTCCCTAGGAGCCCTAGTCATGGACCAAGACCCCATTGTGCTAGGCAGTGTACAAACAGAACAAAAAGACAGTCCCTGCCCCAAGGGGCTTATAATCTAAATATAAGACAAGAGATAACAGATGGATGGATACCGACAGATAGGGAGGAGTATAAGGAAACAATTATAAGATTCTGGGATTGTCACTCTGAAGCCTAGAACGTCTGTTAAGTCAGCATGAAGCGATGGAAACAACTGCAAGCATGGCAGAAGTCTCTTTTTGTTCAGAATATCACCAGGTTCAATCATCACTGGGACTCGCAGTCTATTACTGTCCAATTTTTAAGTTCTCAGCCATTTTGACTTTACAAATGACCCCAATGCAACAGCAAGGCATGTACCTTTGCCAGGCCAAGAGCCCTAGACCATTGTGATATCAGAGGTAATGCAAACAATCAGCACCCTCGCTCTACAGCTTATTTGCATGCTATAGTGTCATTGGCTGTATGAGGGAGACTGCAGAGCTGGTGAATTACAGGCTCATCTGCCACAGTTCTTTGAAACCACTCACACAACACTTTACAAATTGCACAAACTGTGACAGCATAGGCTCACAGCTACTAGTCAGACAATACTGGTCTGCAAGATAGGCAGTGGTCTCCGCACAACAGCAGCTTTCCCATTGTGTCTTGCATTAATTAGAGGGTATGCTCTTCAGGACAGGGACCATCTTTCACTCCCCGTTTGTAGAGTGCCTAGCACAATGGGACTCTGATCATGCTGGTATAATAAAATAACGATTACAATGTGGTGTCAACAACTTTAACAGACCTGCTTTATGCCCCAGACAAAACAATACAATAAATCCATTTGGAAGGCAGTAAAATATGCCAGATTGGGATGGGGTGCCCAGCCCACATAAAGCCTGAAGGGGTTAAGGTGGCTAGGTGGGCCAATTAGCCACCTTGGCTGCACCTGGAGTAGGAGCCAGGGCGTAATGAAGGTTAATTAAAGAGGAAGCAACAGAGAAAGGAAAGGAACAGGGGCCTGTATAATGCCCACTGGCTGAGAGTAGAAGAGGGCTATAGAGTGAGAGGCAGGCTCAGTCACTGGTAGGGTGAGATGGCATGGAAGGAAGCAGCCCAGGGATACAGCAGTAAGGGATAGGACTATGATAACCTTGACTGCTAGTTGTACTGTCTCTGGGCTGGAACCCGGTGTAGAGGGCAGATCTGGGTTCCCCTAACAGCCACGGGGGAAGCTGCACCATTAAGGCACAGTGAGAGGATAGCTGCCTGGGACAGTGGGGACTGAGATGCACACACACCCCGGAAGGAGAAAAGTACGGTGACCTGGCCAGAGGGCCAAGCTACAAAGCAGGAACTGTTAAGTCCTGAAACTCAAAGTCAGAGTGATGGAGTGCAATCACAGAAAGGGCAGTGGCCTAGCAGAGCTAATCCCTACATGAGCCAGCAGGAGGTGCTCCAGCAGTGAGTGCAGCACCTTGTGACAGCTACTTTTTTAAAATTCATCTAATTATGAGGTTAAACTCAGGCCAATCTCAGTTGAAACAAAACAAAAAGTGAGTAAGCTGTCAAACCA